>NC_083711.1:45000000-45625000 GCF_033118175.1 Dama dama | reverse complement strand
GAATTTGGATGTCCAACCTCCATAACTACGAAAAATTAATTTCTTTTATTTGAGCTGCCCAGCCTGTGGTATTTGCTATGGCAGCCTTAACAGACAAATACACTGAAAAATATACTAATATACTAAATATACTAATATATTTAAAATAACCAATTTTTCCCCTAAGATGAGCAACAATGCAAAGGACAGTACATCTTCATTTCAAATTTTATTCCAGGTGTCATACTGCAATAGAAAGGGTGAGCTAGAATAAACCTTAAAATATGAAGTTTTAAAAAAAATTGGCAAAGAAGTTTTAATGTCGGAGACACAATTCTCATTGACAAAAAATGCATGGTAACATGAACCCAAGAGTATACACAAACTGCACTGTCAGTTTGTCAATGATTCTGAGCATCTAAGGGATGGTGATAAGAAAACATTCAAATCTTTCTTTTTCTAATGAGAGGATCTATACTAGATATACTCTTTATATAAAGTACAAGATGAGGCAGGAAGGAAGAGGTCCTTAAGATTATTGCATTGTTTCTACTGCCTTTCCTACTTTAGAGGAAACAAAGTTTAGTTCTTAAAAAAATTTTTGTAAATTGAATGGACTAACAAACTCCTGTGGCATAATCTCATCTGCTTATAATATTTTTGCCCATGATCTTGAATCATAGACAGAGGTAATGCACTAAGGTGCTTTTTTTCTCAAAGCATTAACCACCAGATGTTTGTTTCAGGTTTCAAGAATAAACAAATAGTACTTTAGACTTGAAATCACAATCATTGGAACAGTGCATGTTGCTTTGCCATATGTTTATGAGAAAAAAAGAAGTTACCAAAGATGCTAATCAAAATGACTGAATGTAGCTCAAAAGCCTTCTCATTTACTAATACCTCCCTTTTGCAGCAAACTTAATCACTACAGAACAAAGGAGAAACAGGAAGGAAACAAACTGCATATCACCACTTAAAAGTTTGTTGGCAAACCTTTTTTTCTGTTTTTTCAAGTCCTATCCAGAGCTTGATTTGTAATAACTAGGTAGAGGGACTGTAGCAGGAAAAAGTGCTAAAGGTGGCACCAGGAGCCCTGTGTATCTGGACACTCTATACCCCTCATGGAGTTGCATTGATATTATAGTTGTATTTAACTACATCTGAGTTTTAAAACCTAATCCTCTAATCTTCAGCAGAGAGAACAATCAATTGAAATATAGTAACATAATGTTATAGAGGCTTAATACTAAAACCAAATGGAAAAATTCCATTGAGAAAGAAGAACACAATAAAAATCTCCCATTTCTCATTCACTGGATTTGATGGTTATCTTAAAAGCAAATGGCTTGAATAGACACCAATTTGCCTGCAGACTTTCCTTTTCTTATTTCCTCAATCTGTCTCTGTAGTACCCAAACTCCAAGGAGTATAAAAATTATAGTACAGAAAACATAGATACCATGCTTAAAAGATTAGTTTAAGGAACTTTTAATCACAATTTTGACTAATGTTTTTCCATATGAGCTGCAGAGTCTAAGTGAGATTCAGCTCTATCATAACCCATTGTGTGGCCATGGGCAAGTCTTCACTCCTAGTCTTTTATTTTTGATATGCAAAATGAGGGGACTCGATTTAATGATCATAAAACAGTAAAATATGATGATTTTAATATTTGCTTCCAGTGTCTCAGCTCAGAATAAATTGTAAGGAAATAGGCCATATGAGTTGATAGATAAACTGTGTGAACAGAGCCTGATGACAGACAGCAAAGAAGACAAGGACACTCATTATATGTCTCAGGCCAATGGTCACAGTGACCATCTCAAGTGGTAAGCAAGAGTTAAAATAACCACTTTTTAAGAAAGGAAAAGCATGATGAATACATTTTAGGAAAGCATAGGCTAGATACATTGCCTTTTTTCCCTATATTTTTAAATCTTTATAGAAAGTTAAAATACTGAAAATGTTATTTATCTTATTATTTATCTTAATAGTTATTTATTTTAATAATTATTTTATTTTATTAAAATTATTTATTAATGTAATAATATATTTTATTATAAATATAATTATAAAAATATAAATATTTATTTAATAATTTATTTTAATTAAGTTATTTATCTTAATAGGTTAAAACACTGTTAATCTGTTAATGAGTAACCATTAGTTATTTAGAAAACTCATTATAAGAAAACTTACTGAAGAGGGCATTAATGTGTTTCCTGAAAGATCACTTTACAATTTCTTGTCAGTGGGATTATCTGTGGCAGAATGGTCTGGTTTGCAGAGCATTGGTGGGAAATCAGCACTTTGGGCCTTCTGCCTTAATCTGTTATGTTGTCCTGGGAAGTTATAGCAAATCACAGAGAGATGTCACAACAGAGTAGTTATATAAACAACTTCACTAAGGGGATGTTCTTTCTCTAGAGAATTACTGATTTTGAGAGATAAACCCATCTCTGAGCATCTCTTTGTCATTTGTATCCCCAGATCAACAAATTAAAATATTATGGTGCACAAATATTATCTAGTGCAAGTCTTTTAAAATGACATCCCTACTCCCTCTCAGAGGGGTATGCTCTTTCCTCCATTGAAATTTATTGATCTCAGGCAACTTTGGTACTTTGTGAAGTTTTATGCTCTTCTAAAATATGGGTTTAGTATCTGTCCTTCCCTGAAAAAATACTGAGGTCTGCAATGTTGTGAATTCTTTTGTAAAGGAGAAAACTTCTCCAGTTTTGGCTTCTAGGTATCATTTATTAAGGGAATTAAATGCGATAGTACACATGAGCATCTCTTAGCTGTCAACATGATAGGCACTCAGCAAATGTTATCTGTCTTCTTAATTTATGTATTTAAAATCTGTCTTATTTTGGATCTGTTTGGCTTCCAGTGCAGACTACCATCCCAGTTTACTCATCTGAGGTCACTGAGCTCACTCACTACGGTACGAAGGGTGATATTCTCAAACCAGAGGCACCAATTCTATTGATGGGCAGGCTCTGACTCAGTTCTTATAATTTAGACCTTGTCCTGTCCACTTTGAGGAAATCTGTGTATCTTGGTCCAGTGAGTTTGGTCCTATGTCTGTGTTCCTGCTGTTGCCCCACTAGTGCCCTTCCAAGACTGAAGACATGTCTTATTCCTCTTATTCTTTCATAGGTAGAATTCTGTCATCAAAGAACATTATCTATGACTGAATGCTGGCAGTCAGATCTCTGCCTACAGATGGACCTACCTGATAATGATTGTGGATTTCTTTCCTTTTTCTGGGTGTCTGTCTTCTACCTGTAGGGTTGTGGCCCACTGGATGAGTTATAAACCTTTTCCCTAAAAAACGTGCATGTAGATACAGCTACACAAGACTTTGCATAAGTATCATGGGATTCACAGGTGTCAGACTGAGATACTTTATCTATAAGCAAAAGACTCTTTTTGGCATAGTATTTTAAAAATGTAAGTCATTGATTAATAATAACCAGTTTTTATAGGATAATAATTACTGTAGAAATATATGGTAATAAGCACTGTTTTAGGCCACAAATAGATGAAATAAACCATTTTTATATTTTTATATAAAACAAAGATTAAAAAAATTTAACTTATTTTTAATTGGGTGATTGTTGCTTTACAATTTTGTGTTGGCTTCTCCCATACAACAATATGAATCAGCTATAAATAAACATATGTCCCCTCCATCTTGAACCTCTTCTCCACCCTACCTCATCCACCCCTGTAGGTAACCGAGTACCTCATTGAGCTCCCTGTGTTATCTAGCAACTTCCCATTAGCTATCTGTTTTACATATGGTAATATGTCTGTTTCACTACTATTCTCTCAATTTATCCCAACCTCTCCTTCCCCTGCTGTGGCCAAAGTCTGTTCTCTATGTCCGTGTCTCTATTCCCACCATGCAAATAGGTTCATTGGTACCGTTATCCTAGATTCCATAAATGTGTGCTAATATATGATATTAAACAAAGACTTCTTAACAGTTGTCTTGTTTCTACGTGGGTGTCCACTGAGGTCTCAGGCTTATGGTTTTTTTTTTTTTTTTTTCATTTATCTTTATTAGTTGGAGGCTAATTACTTTACAATATTGTAGTGGTATTTGTCATACATTGACATGAATCAGCCATGGAGTTACATGTATTTCCCATCCCGATCCCCCCTCCCACCTCCCTCTCTACCCGATCCCTCTGGGTCTTCCCAGTGTACCAGCCCTGAGCACTTGTCTCATGCATCCCACCTGGGCTGGTGATCTGTTTCACCATAGATAATATACATGTTTCGATGCTGTTCTCTCGAAACATCCCACCCTCGCCTTCTCCCACAGAGTCCCAAAGTCTGATCTGTACATCTGTGTCTCTTTTTCTGTTCTGCATATAGGGTTATCATTACCATCTTTCTAAATTCCATATGTATGTGTTAGTATGCTATAATGTTCTTTATCTTTCTGGTTTACTTCACTCTGTATAATGGGCTCCAGTTTCATCCAGCTCATTAGGACTGGTTCAAATGTACTCTTTTCAATGGCTGAGTAATATTCCATGGTGTATATGTACCACAGCTTCCTTATCCATTCATCTGCTGATGGGCATCTAGGTTGCTTCCATGTCCTGGCTATTATAAACAGTGCTGCGATGAACATTGGGGTGCACGTGCCTCTTTCAGATCTGGTTTCCTCGGTGTGTATGCCCAGCAGTGGGATTGCTGGGTCATATGGCAGTTCTATTTCCAGTTTTTTAAGAAATCTCCACACTGTTCTCCATAGTGGCTGTACTAGTTTGCATTCCCACCAACAGTGTAAGAGGGTTCCCTTTTCTCCACACCCTCTCCAGCATTTATTGCTTGTAGACTTTTGGATAGCAGCCATCCTGACTGGCATGTAATGGTACCTCATTGTGGTTTTGATTTGCATTTCTCTGATAATGAGTGATGTTGAGCATCTTTTCACATGTTTGTTAGCCATCTGTATGTCTTCTTTGGAGAAATGTCTGTTTAGTTCTTTAGCCCATTTTTTGATTGGGTTATTTATTTTTCTGGAATTGAGGTGCAGGAGTTGCTTGTATATTTTTGAGATTAATCCTTTGTCTGTTGCTTCATGGGTTTTAAGAATCTAGAACTCACCAACTGTTTGACCTTGGACTGAAACAGGTCTGCAATTAGGTTTTCCATGGATATGTTTCTTTTTTTTTAAGTTGAATCTAAATGCCTTTAGACAGACCCTGGACTCTGCCGAGCACCCCCAATCCACTCTACTGTTTCACCGTCTTTCATCAGACACACTTGACCTATTTCCTTTGTCCTGGCTCCTGTACGCATTGCTACTGCCCTGACTCTGCTCTAATTTTAACTCAATCTCCCTGTTCTGATTATGAAACAACTATCGACTGCTGAAATTTACTTAACACAATGCCTTTCATGAGGAGTAGGGACAGCTGAGAAATGACTTCAAATAAACATGATAGCTAACCCATCAGCGTTGTTTTCACTCTCTAAAAAAATTCTTAACTATAGAAAGACTTTCTGACTCTTCTCACTCCATCTACTTAAAACTGCACCACATTTTATTCACTGTCTAAAGGAATAAACAGTTCGGTGAACGCTAATTTTATTGTTCCTTTAATGCAACAATGCTTATAGGGCTATTCAAATCCTCAAGAATTAGAATCCTGTACCTGTTTTCTCTTAAATTGCTCCCTAAAATAATTCATTGCCCTCTATTTCTCAGTACCCTCTTTTAATGAGAATATAGTTGCTATATCATTAAGTGAATGACACTATTCTAGGGAATATCTGTTAAATTAGACTTTCTACTCCATCCTATAAGGTAGATAAAGTAGGACAAAATGTTACTTACATGTGTGAGAATTAATCACATGCATTATTATGGCAATTGTCATTGTATCTGAGTATAGATAACCACTGACAGTACCCCCTCATATGTATGGGGTTTTCTTCTCTTGGGTGTTGGGGGCTGGGCATTAGGGGAAATATAATGAACTTTGTATTAACAAAGCAATTTGAGGCAGTGCTCTCAGCTTAAAACATGTGTTTTGTAAGTGGCATGTTTGTAAAAAAGACAAGTATACCTCAATTAAGCAGCCCACTTATTTCATGTGATACTTAGAGTAGGAAATATCTAGTATAATGTAATCCTCAAAACAGGGATAGTTATTTGATGTTATCAGAAATTATCATTTTTTTTAACTTTTAAATAGAATTGTTTTTAAACTAGAGTAAATTTGTGGGACGTTAGTAGTATCATGTTTTATGACTTAAAGTATTGTTATGTTGGTTTTAAAAATCAATAATACTTCTGAAATTATAATGTTTCATACAATATTTATAAGACTTCTGTTTATTTAGAATGATGGGAAAGGAACTATATATATTCTCTATTTTTTTGATAATTTGAATAAATTTTTTTAAAAGGAAAAAAAAATTATCATTCATTTTGATTTTACAAGTACACTGTATGGTAAGGTCCCAAGAGGACAGCTGATTCTCAGTTCAGTTCAGTCGCTCAGTCATTTCTGACTCTTTGTGACCCCATGGACTGCAGCACGCCAGGCCTCCCTGTCCACCACCAACTCCCAGAGCTTACTCAAAACCATGTCCATCAAGTCGGTGATGCCATCTAACCATCTCATCCTCTGTTGTCCCCTTCTCCTCCCACCTTCAATCTTTCCCAGCATCAGGGTGTTTTCCAATGAGTCAGTTCTTCACATCAGGTGGACAAAGTATTGAAGTTTCAGCTTCAGCATCAGTCCTTCCAATGAACACCCAGGACTGATCTCCTTTAGAATGGACTGGTGGGATCTCCTTGCAGTCCAAGGGACTCTCGAGAGTCTTCTCCAACACCACAGTTCAAAAGCATCAATTCTTCGGTGCTCAGCTTTCTTTATAGTCCAACTCCCACATCCATACCTGACTACTGGAAAAACCATAGCCTTGACTAGATGGACCTTTGTTGGCAAAGTAATGTCTTTGTTTTTTAATATGCTGTCTAGGTTGGTCATAGCTTTTTTTCCAAGGAGTAAGCGTCTTTAATTTCATGGCTGCACTCACCATCTGCAGTGATTTTGGAGCCCCCCCAAATAAAGTCTGTCACTGTTTCCATTGTTTCCCCATCTATTTGCCATGAAATGACAGGACTGGATGCCATGATCTTAGTTTTCTGAATGTTGAGTTTTAAGCCAACTTTTTCACTCTCATCAAGAGGCTCTTTAGTTCTTCTTCACTTTCTGCCATAAAGGTGGTGTCATCTGCATATCTGAGGTTATTGATATTTCTCCCAGAAATCTTGATTCCAGCTTGTGCTTCATCCAGCCTGATATTTCAAATGATGCACTCTGCATATAAGTTAAATAAGCAGGGTGACAATATATAGCCTTGATGTACTCCTTTCCTGATTTGGAACCAGTCTGTTGGTCCATGTACAGATCTAACTGCTGCTTCTTGACCTGCATACAAATTTATCAGGAGGCAGGTCAGGTAGTCTGGTATTCCCATCTCTTGAAGAATTTTCCACAGTTTGTTGTGATGCACATAGTCAAAGGATTTGGTGCAGTCAATAAAGCAGAAGTAGATGTTGTTCTGGAACTCTCTTGCTTTTTCAGTGACCCAACAGATGTTGACAATTTGATCTCTGGTTCCTCTGCCTTTTCTAAATCCAGTTTAAACATCTGGAAGTTCATGGTTCACATACTGTTGAAGCCTGGCTTGAAGAATTTTGAGCAATACTTGGCTAGCAAGTGAATGAGAGCAATTATGCAGTAGTTTGAGCACTCTTTGGCACTGCCTTTCTTTGGGATTGGAATGAAAACTGACCTTTCCAGTCCTGTGGCCACTGCTGAGTTTTCCAAGTTTGCTGGCATATTGAATGCAGCACTCTAACAGCATCATCTTTTAGGATTTGAAATAGCTCAACTGGAATTCCATCACCTCCACTAGCTTTGTTGGTAGTGATGCTTCCTAAGGCCCATTTAACTTCACATTCCAGTATGTCTGGCTCTAAGTGAGTGACCACATCATTGCTGTTATCTGGGTCATGAAGATCTTTTTTGTACAGTTCTACAGTATGAGAATGCTGCAGAGGCTGTTGTAAAATCACAAGTCCACCCTCACCAAGACTAAAATCAGCCCCTAGATCACCAACAATCCTATACACAGGCTTTGTGTTTGGAGGCATGGCTGGTGTTTGAGAATTTCCAGGGGAGAAAGTATTCCAATGCCTCTGATTGCCATCAATCCATGGGAGAGAGTCTGCTGGGAGACAAGTCTCTCCAGAGCGCTGTCCCTGCTAGTCTGGTGAAGACAAAGAAGAACAACAATAACAAAAAAAGAGAGGAAGTAAGCCTTGTAGTAAGACGTTGAGAAGTTGTTGAATTGTTTTGTGGCAACAGATGGTGGAGTAGAAGGACATACACTCATCTCCTACGATAACTCCAAAACTACAACTTGCTGCTGAACAACCGTCAACTGGAGAATGCTGGATCCCACCAAAAAAAGATACCCCACATCCAAGGGCAAAGGAGAACCCCCAGCGAGATGGTAGGAGGGGCAAAATCGCATTTAGAACCAAACTCCTTACCCGCCAGAGACGCTGAGAGGGCTCAAACGAATCTTGTACGCATCAGGACCCAGAAACCTCACAGAGACTGAGCCAAAACTGTTTTTGAGTGTCTCCTGCAAAGGCATGGGTCAGCTGATTCTAACAATTAAAAATACTACTCCTGGGACTTCCCTGGTAGGGAAGCATGGCTAAGACTCCCTGCTTCCAATCCAGGGTGCCTGGGTTCCATCCCTGGTCAGGGAACTAGATCCTACATGCCACACCTAAGAAGGTCCCGCGTGCCACAACAAAGACAGAAGATCCTTCCTGCTGCAAGTAAGAACCGGCACAGCCAAAATAAATAGATAATTATTTTAAAAATCCTATGCCTACTCTTCTCTGGACAGTAACACTCTTCATTATGTCACTTCTCTCTCTCTTTTTGTTTTAATCCAGTTCTTCCAAAGACTACCCACCTACCTGTCTAATTTTTCCCCAGTATACTTTAATGAAGTTTCCTTAAAGTTTTCATCTATAATTTTTATGGCAAAGACCTATGGAAATTAGGACAGAAGTGATAGTTTTTTTTTTAAATGTACCATATAAATCATAAAGGGGAATAAAAGATTAATTATTTTGGGTCATTAGTATTGAGACATTTAATATATTAAACACTAATATAATATATAAAGTGATAATATGCATATAAAACTTGAGCATGTTAAAGCATTTTTATCTGAATAGCCTGAAACTGATGTATACCGCTAAAGAGTGAATACTTTGCTTTCTTATCAAGTTGTCCTGTGAGAATGATAATAATAAAAAACAGTGATTAATACTTACAGTATGCCTCTCCATCCACTGTTGGATGCTATTTGTTTGGGGGGAAAATTTCAGATCCTGTCTTTAGGAAAAGAGACTGCATAAAATGAGGTATGTCTGTATTTATACTAGTATTATTTGTAAACTCTGTTTTGGCAACAAATATTCAGAAAGGATGGAGAAAGTGTACAGGATTCGGGGGCACACCCAGTGGGGATTCTCATGAACCCAGGGGTGCCTACTTTGGAGAGAAAGTACATGATATGGAGTGAGACAGCAACTGTGATGCAAAACCCCTGGCTTCTAGTCTCTCTCTTTTTTTTTTTTATCCTGATTGGTTGTGTGATCTTGGGCAAGTTGCAGATTCTCTGTAAATTGAGGGGTTGGACGGTGTGCACTTGCAGTTCTTGTGAAGTTTCACTCTCTGATTTGTTAATATACATAGTGCCCCAGTGAGTTAAAACAGAAGAGCCCACCTCCACTCCTGCTGGAAAAAATGTAGCAGAGAGGGCTAGCGCCAAGCTCAGTTGCTCCCCGTGTCACTGTTATGCCCACAGGCACTTTTCACGTTAAACCAGACTCTTCCTGACAGATCCACAGCGCTCTGACTGAGCACATCTGAGAAGTAGGTCTTCCCTTGCAGCTGCTGCATGCAGTGTTATGTTGTATTACTTCAGAGCAGAACACTGACCTCAAATTACCCATTGTGGGAAAGTCTATTTCTGAGCACGGCCTGAGGAGGACAGACAAGATGACATAATGCCACCTTTAGGGACAGTCTGTCTGGGACCAGCTACTCAGACCAATGAAGACTCCTCAGAGGAGAGCGCAGGCTTCTGAAAGACCGACAAGAATTCCTCTGAGAGGGACAGGGCTGAGGGGCTCACACCCAGAGGCTGGTGAGGACTTGAGAAAAGCCTGGAAGTACCTGCTACTGAAAATACCAAAACAGTGTTTGCTACAAATACATTCTATTTTCAAGGCAGACTTTGGCTGAGAGGATGATTAAAATGCTAGTAAAGTTGGGATAAAATGATTAAAATATGGAGGACGGTTTTCTTACATCCTCAGATTCTTAGCAGAGAAACTTTACACAAATCTTTGTTCATTCCATTATTCCAACATGGTATCTGTCTTGTCAGTTTTTCCTCAGGTGATATTTGTTCATGAGTAAAGTGATTGCTCCTCCTCTGCCTGCCTATTACAGCCATTGCCTGTCTCTCTCATTTGGCACTTGGCAATACATACCTTCTAGGTACTACTATTTGGCTTTTTAAAACATGGGTGAATTGTCTTCCTAGAAAGGTTATGAAAATCTTGGAAGAGCCTTTATTCTTCTTTGTAATCTACTTTACAGTATTTAGTGTGGTGCTATGACTATGATAGGAATTTAATGATTATTTGCTGAGGGGATGACTAGAAGGGATGAATTAGGCAAATGACATAAAATGAAAAGCACAGTCTCAGAACCGTACTTATAAGTAGAATTCACATTTCCATTCTTAGTTCCTTCTGAGTCATCACTATGAACTTGGTTAATGATAAAGAAAATAAGGAAAATTTCCCACTCTAGATTTTATAAAGGACATCACCCAGAGAGGCGCTGGGGGTGGCATACATTCATTCATTCTTGGATCCTTTTTTTACTTTTTGGCACAACTTGTGGGATCTTTGTTCCCCTACCAGGGATTGAACCCAGGTCCTAGGCAGTGAAAACCCACAGTCCTAACCACTGGACACCAGGGAATTCTCTTATTCTTTTTTGGATCAAACAGTTCTTAAAAACACATCTCACATGCAAGGCTTGAGTCACAAAGACATCCTCCTTGTCCTCAGGGAGATCATGCTGCTGGAGGAAAGACATCGACATAAACAAATAATGGCAGCATAGAGGGTAAGGGCTCTAACAGAATTCTGTGCAAGATTCACTTGGCAGCAAAAAAGGAAGGTCATCTGTTTGGAATGGCTAAGGGGAGAAGCAGAACGTGTCGCAATAAAGGTAGTATTTTAGGCAGAGTTAAAAGAAAAGTAGGAGATTGATGAGTAAGACAAAGAGGCCAGGGCCTCCTTCCAGAGCGAACACTGATTTCCACAGCACTGAGGATGGAACAGCATAATGCGTTCAGGGAATTGCAAGTTGCCTAAAATTGCTGCGCATAAGAGTCTAAGGAGGAAACCAGAGGCCAAGAAGTTGGAAACATCAATAGCCATGTCAGTGAAGTCCTGGCTGGACACTTAAAGTGGCAAGCAATAGGGCTTCATTATGTCACTATAATTTGAAATGTATTCCTGGAAAACAGAATTTTACAATTTAGGATGCATCGCTCATGATTTTTGTATAAAAATTATACACAACTTTGATTTGTTTGCTTTCACCCTAATATTGTTGTGGCTTAAAGATCTGTATCATATGGTAAACAGGTGCTGTAAATAAGTTACAAAATTTTTTTTAAGTGTAAGGCTCTGTGACAAGCTAGAGGGATGGGATGTGGTGGGAGGTTCAAGAGAGAGGGAACATATGTATACCTATGACTGATTCATGTAAATGTATGGCAGAAACCAACATAACATTGTAAAGCAATTATCTTCCAATTAAAAATAAATGAATAAAAAGTAAGTATAAGGGATGACAGGGATCTTAAACATCTTTTTTGACCTTTTGCACTAGCTGTCTAATAAAAAAATAAATTTAATTTTGGCAGAATCACTTGTGGTAAGTGTGTGCAATCATGCATCATACCAAGCAGGCTGAAAGGCCTAATTTTAGTTGCATAAAATATTCACTGTTTTATAGCAGATTTTCCCAGTGAATACATTTTGGAAAAGCAATGCTTTTAAAATAAGCTGGAAGCTTATTGTGCTCAGGTTAAGTATATAGTTTGGGTTCTGAAGTCCTGTTCATTACGTAAGCAGATGGCTCTGGAGGACACTGATGGAATGTTGAGTGGCATGACCACAGAATCCGGATATATCTGCTACATGTAGAATGAAGCACTCTTCACTTAAGAAGGTCTTCTTATCTCTGCTTGCTACTTTCTGGTACTCTACATTCGATTTGGATATATCTTTCCCTTTCTCCTTTGCCTTTCACTTCTCTCCTTTTCTCAGCTATTTGTGAGGCCTCTGCAGATCACCATTTTTCCTTCTTGCATTTCATTTTCTTTGGGATGGTTTTGATCAACACCTTCTGTACAATGTTATGAACTTCTGTCCTTAGGTTTCAGACACTCTGTCTACCAGATCTAATCCTTTGAATCTATTTGTCACTTCCACTGTATAATCATAAGCGATTTGATTTAGGTCAGACCTGAGCTAGAGTTTTCCCTACATTCTTCAATTTAAGCCTGAATTTTGCAATAAGGAGTCCATGATCTGAATCACAGTCAGCTCCTAGTCTTGTTTTTGCTGACTGTATAGAGCTTCTCCATCTTTGGTTGCAAAGAATATGATCAATCTCATTTTGGTATAGACCATCTGGTGATGTCCATGTGTAGACTCTTATGTTGTTGGAAAAGGGGGTTTGCTATGATCAGTGCGTTCTCTTGGAAAAACTGTTAGCCTTTGTCCTGCTTCATTTTGTACTCCAAGGCCAAACTTGTCTGTTACTCCAGGTATCTCTTGACTTCCTACTTTTGCATTTCAGTCACCTATGATGAAAGGGACATCTTTTATTGGTATTAATTCTAAAAGGTCATAGAAATGTTAGACTTCAGTTTCTTCAGCATTAGTGGTCGAAGTATAGACTTGGATTACTGTGATACTGAATGGTTTGCCTTGAAAATGAACAGAGATCATTCTGTCATTTTTGAGATTGCATCCAAGTACTACATTTCAGATTCTTTTGTTGACTATGAGGGCTACTCCATTTCTTCTAAGGGATTCTAGCCCACAGTAGTAGATATAATGGTCATCTGAATTAAATTAGCTGTTCTGGTCCATTTTAGTTCACTGATACCTAAAAATGTCGAGGTTCACTCTTACCATCTCCTGCTTGTCACCTTCAATTTACCTTAATTAATGGACCTAACCTTCCAGGTTCCTATGCAATATTATTCTTTACAGCATTGGACTTTATTTTACTACCAGACACATCCACAACTGAGCATTGTTTCTGCTTTAGCCCAGCATTTTCAATATTTCTGGAGCTATTTTTCCATTCTTCCCATTAGCATATTGGACCCCTACTGACCTGGGGGGCTCATCTTCCGGTGTGATGTCTTTTTGCCTTTTTATACTGTTCATGGGGTTCTCGAAGCAAGAACAGCAAGGAGAGATCAGAAAGCCTTCCTAAGTGAACAATGCAAAGAAAGAGAGGAAAACAAGAGAAATGGGAAAAACTAGAGATCTCTTCAAGAAAATTGGAGATACCAAGGGAACATTTTATGCAAACATGGACACGATGAAAGGACAGATATGGCAAGGACCTAACAGAAGCAGATGAGATTAAGAAGAGGTGCCAAGAATACACAGAAGAACTACACAAAAAAGGTTTTAATGACCTGGATAACTATGATGGTGTGGTCACTCACCTGGAGCCAACATCCTAGAGGATGAAGTCAAGTGCGCCTTAGGCAGCACTACTATGAACAAAGCTAATGGAGGTGATGGAATTCCAGCTGAACTAATTAAGATCCTAAAAGATGATGCTGTTAAAGTGCACTCAATATGTCAGCAAATTTGGAAAACTCAGCAGTGGCCACAGGACTGGAAAAGGTCAGTTTTCACTCCAATTCCAAAGAAAGGTAATGCCAAAGAATGCTCAAACTACTATACAACTGTGCTCATTTCATGTTAGCAAGGTAATGCTTAGAATCCTTCAAGCTAGGCTTCCTTAGTACATGAATCGAGAATTTCCCAATGTACAAGCTGGATTTAGAAAAGGCAGAGGAACTAGAAATCAAATTGCTAACATCTGTTGTATCACAGAAAAAGCAAGTGAATGCCAGAGAAAAAACATCTACTTCTGCTTCATTGACTACACTAAAGCCTTTGTCTGTGTGGGACACAACACCTTGGAAATGGAACTGTGGAAAATTCTTCAAAAGATGGATTAGCAGATCACCTTACTTGCTTCCTGAGAAACCCACATGAAGGTCAAAAAGTGACAGAACTGGACACGAACAGTGAACTGTTTCAAAATCGGGGAAGGCGTACATCAAGGCTGTATATTGTCACCCTGCTTATTTAACTTACATGAAGAATACATCATGCGAAATGCCAGGCTGGGTGAATCACAAACTGGAATCAAGATTGTCTGGAGAAATATCATCACCCTCAGATATGCAGATGATACATTCTATTGGCGGAAAGCAAAGAGGGACTAAAGAGCCTCTTCGTGAGGATGAAAGAGGAGAGTGAAAAAGCTGGCTTAAACCTCAGCGGTAAAAAAAAAAAATAAGATCATGGCATCCAGTCCCATCACTTCATGGCAAGTAGATGGGGAAAAAGTGGAAACAGTGTCAGATTTTATTTTCTTGGAGGCCAAAGTCACTGTGGGCGTGACTCCAGTCTTAAAATCAAAAGAAACTTGATCCTTGGATGGAAAGCTATAACAAATCTATACCACCTATAGAAAAAAAAAAAAAAAAAAGCAGACATGTCACTTTGCCAACAAAGTTCTGTATAGTCAAAGCTATGGTTTTTCCAGTAGTCACATATGGATGTGAAAGTTGGACCATAAAGAAGGCTGAGTGCTCTTGAGAATCCCTTGGAATGAAAGATCAAACCAGTCAATCCTAAAGGAAATCAACCCTCAATATTCATTGGAAGGACTCATGCTGAAGCTGAAGCTTCAATACTTTGGCTGCCTGATGTGAAGAGCCACCTCATTGGAAAAGACCTTGATGCTGGGAAAGATTGAGGGCAGGAGGAGAAGGGGGCAATAGAGGATGAGATGATTGGATGCATCACTGACTCAATGGACATGAGTTTGAGCAAACTCAAGGAGATAGTGATGACAGGGAAGCTTGGTATGCGGCAGTTCATGGGGTTGCAAAGAGTGGGGCATGACTTGGTGACTGAACTACAAAAAACTTTAGCAAGGAACTATCTTTACGGCTTCAAATGTTATCACAAGCCAGTGGGAAAGTTTTAAATGGAAGAGAGCCTATCTAGTTGTTGATGGGGGTCTTTGAAGAGGCCGGCTTAAACTTTTATGAGCCCTTTACACTTTACCTTGAATATCTCGTGGTTCTTTCACTGTATACTCTTCACGACCTGCTTTTTGTTTTCTTTTGTTCTCTATTGTCTTGTTTTCTGTTACTGTTCTTGCCAACAAATATTTGTTGTGTGTATAGAATTTAATTTCCCCGAGGCAGAGGCTTTGCTTGTTTCTTTGCTATTTTCTCAGAGCTTGGAAATGAGTCTGAGCATAATAGACACTCTATTGTTAGTTTAAGGAGTTGGATATATAGCATAAGATCATGATAGTTCTTATCATCTAGTGGGTGACAATAACACATAATAAAGGATGCTATGAAACGTTACAGATGCAATGACAGGGGAGAGTCAGGTAAGGCTTTCAAGAGAAAAAGATGTCTATACTTGGACCTTATGGAAGACTGGAGTTAGATGAATAAAAGAAAGCAGATCAAGGTTGGGGGAGGAAAGAGTCACCCAGGCTGGGGGAAAAAGTAGGTACACAAGACAGAGTATAATAGATTTATAGGTACTCAGAGAGTTTGAGTGTAATTGGAGAGTACAGTGTGAGATGAGGGAGTGGGGGAAAGACAGGGGCTAGAGAAGTAAAACAAGGTAGTGATCATGAAGGGCTAACAAAGATCACAAAGGATTTTTAAGGCATTTAAAGGATCTGGATCTCTTCTTTTGGAGATGGACAACCATTGAAAGACTTTAAGCAATGGGGTGATTAAAAATAGGGGTTTTGTTTTGTTATTTTTAGATCACTTTGGCTGCATTGTATATTATTGATGGGGAAGCAGGGGACAGATAGAGGCAAGAGCAAAAACAGGAAAATCTTGCCATCTCTAGGAAGTTAGTAGCATTACTCAATAATCCTATAATAGTTGCATATGCCACCAAATTTTTATACATGAAAGACATTTATTTCAATTTCTTTGATTAGGTACTTGCCATATTCCAGAGAATGGCAGGATGATATTTACTCTGCTTAATATACCTAAATGGAGAGTCCATATTAATTACATAAACAAAAGCTGAGGGAAGAATTAAAAAAAAAAAACAACTAATTTTGGAAAATCCTCAAGGACCATCCTGAAGCATCATTTACACGTGCTTTAAATTTACGTATTAGGGAAAATCCTCTAAGGACCTGCTAATTAGACTAGAAAGATTTCTTACAATATTTAAGTAATGCCATGTTTAAAAATATTCTTCCTATTCACTTTTTCCTATTTAATTTATATGATTTATTAGTTTCATAGCTTAAGTAGTTTACCTGAAGGGAAGAAGGACAAATGTCAAACTTTTTGTTTTGTTTTCTCTCTCTCACACACACAAATGTGTATGTGTCTGTGCATACTCAGTAGAAGAAAATCCACTCAGAAAGGTTGTTTTCCAGTCTTGTCATTTATGAAATTCTATAGGATCAATTTTTAGTTGTTTTTCCCCCTCTGACAACAAATTTGCTCAGGGGAAAGGACTTCACATGGACTCAATGTTATACTCCAGAGAAATAAACTGAGAGAAATAAACTCAAGGTCAAGTTTCTTGAAGCAATTCAAGGCATCAAAAACAGCAGTTATGGTTACCATCAGCTTCACCATTATTTAAGCACAAAGAAGACAATTTATTTGATTTTGCTTTTGACATGGTGGTTTTCATCTGTACCCTTGGTTTTATTTTTGCTTTTTGTTTTGTGTTTTAGTTCACTGGTGATTTTAAAGCCAATATTGGTTGGAAAGTTTTATGTGATGTGCAAGTTGCTATGTATTCAGTTCTGCTTGTCATATTATTGCTCTTAGTAAACATCTTTCACAGCATTAAACTTGTTCTCATGTCTTTCTGGTAAACAAAACTGAACTTAAAGCAGAGCCCTGAGAATTCAGGAGGGAAAAAAATTTACTTGCAGAAAAATACCCAAGATGTTAAATCCAATATACTGTTAAAAAATGGCATCTTAATTTGCAGGAAATCTCCCTTCACTTGAGGATGGCTATGTTCATATTTTTCACTTGAAACATGGTCTCGATCATTTCTAATTAGTCTTGGGTAGACTTTTGCTGGCAGCCCACAGCCAGCACCATTTGGCCCAGTTTTCCATTATTGACAGGCTCTTTCCCAGTGTTTTTCTTTTCTGGAAGCTAGAGGAAGTTTCATGGCAGCGTTGTAGTGCATTAGTGTGGCTGTCAGCAATGCTTTCCCAGAGCTGCCTGCTTTCTGCCTGACTTCAGCCAGTGCTGCCAGTCTTTCTCTTTCATGAGACCCAAAATGATCTCACCTTCTCTCTGCTAAGTATCTCTTAGAAAGGAAAGATTACCTTTTAAAATTCAAGGAAAAGAGAGACATCTTGCATTTAGTACAGTGAATGCTCATGTTGATGATAAAATAGGGAAGATAGACAAACTGTGTTAAACTTGTATTTCTTTATTTAGGATTTTTTGTTTGGAGAGAAAGTCCTAAAGGTTTTAGTAGTTCACTTTGTTAAAGGATGGGGTTTGTGATCTAACTGGTAAAAAACAAAACAAACAAAAAACATGATTCAATCTATCCATGGGTGTCAAGGCCAGAATGACTTGTATGATACCCAATAGAATGACACTAATGAGAGAAAGAGTGATTAGGTTGCTGCAACCACTATGTGACAGAAAAATACTAAAAACTCATCATTTTTAGGAATTATAATAAGAACTATATTACATTTAAAATAAATGAAAAAAATCTCCTTTTGAAAGTTTCTCTCTCTGCTTAGATTTATAAATCAGGGTTCTTAGGGTTTAAATTTTTGCTGAAACATGCTGCAACCCTTCTTGGAAGCATCATGTTTCTAAGAAAATGCAAAACTCCACACTTTTATCCCTTTTCTAAATACTCATCTATTTTTAACAGATGCTTAGTTTCCAAAAGTATTACGGAATTTAAATATTGCATCCATCTTTTTTAAAAATAAAACTTTCTCATTTTGTCCAATGGAAAATTCTAGTAAGTAATAAAAAAAAATCCTCATTAGTGTTTCCCTTGCACCAAATCACTTCAGCAGTAAAGGAGAAAAAGTTCTTCCTCTATTCTAGTACATTGATCTTCACGAAGGTTGAAAGATAATAAAATATCTGATAAAAATGCATAGCTTTGACCCTCAAAATCTATGTGAGTGAAAGGGGAGTGAATATTTCTGAATGTTAAAATCTGTACTACAATCATATTTTCTTGGCAGGCTGATTTAAGGAGCTCTGTGTGACAGTCAAGTTATACTACCCTTGACTGGTGAAAGAGATTCAGATCTGTTTTTGTATTTAATTGGAGTGTAAGGGTCAGACTCTCAGAGCAGGTACTCTTGCCGGCTGTCAGGAAGGGCTACTTTTGAGAACACCAAAATAGGAATGCAGATACTTTACATTATTTTCAACTTAGTACTCAATTTATATATTTGGGAAAATGGCTAGGTATCTCTATAGAATATTTCTACTGCTCATCATTTAAGGAGTTGATGGCATTACACTTGATGGGGGATGGGAAAGAGGGAAGAAAGGATTAGAGATAAATGTGAATGTCAAATAAATTATACTGTACAACATTCAAGAAGGTAGGTAATCATTATTAGATATTGAAATAGTTATATTAAATTTTAGTATTTAAAATGAAATTTTATATATATGCATATAGTCTATGATCATGAGAAATATGATAAAGCAGAAATATGTTAGGCTATCAAAATACACAATAAATTATAGATTTTTTTGTATTTGTTGCCAGTCCAAAACATGTATCAAATAATGATATAAGTGCTCAATACATTTTTGCTAAAAAATATCATTAACTGCCAGTGTTACTTTAATTCAGGAAAGTTAGTAATTAAATGACTTGTCTAGCCCTTTAATTTGATTTTCTGTCCTCCCACCCTCTGATCTCCTCAAGAAGAAATACTCAGCCATCACTGGCATACTCAGCTCTTTCTTAAGCTCTTGGCCACTACTACCCCTGTACAAGGAATTCTTGAACCTAAAGTCCATAAACCATGTCTAGGGCACATTGCTTGTCTTCCTGGACCACCATTCCTGACCTGCTGTCAGATGCTCTGGATACCCTGCTCTGCTGACCAACAGGGAAACCCTTTTTTTTGCCCTCTGTCCCAACCCACGTGCCTCCTGGCCTATGGCTTGTGATGTGACCTGCTTATGCCGTTTCCTAACATGCTTTTCTTTCCCAATACCTTTCCCATACTCCCTGCTGCGTCGGGTCTGGCCTGCCTGTTCTACCATTGATGGGAAACTGGATCTGAATACCCACATCTTTTCAGAATTGTGTTTCTTAAGATCCACTGGTTGTGGTTGGATAATAATCAGCAGTACTAAATATTTTGTGATATAGACGGAAATTAGGCATACATATAATACACATGAAAAGTGAAAGTCTTCGCTGCTCAGCTGTGTTTGAGTCTTTGCAACCCCATGGACTGTAGCCTGCCAGGCTCCTCTGTCCATGGAATTCTTCAGGTAAGAATAATGGAGTGGGTAGCCATTCCCTTCTCTAGAGTATCTTCCTGGCCCAGGGATCAAACTCAGGTCTCCTGCATTTGCAGGGAGACTCTTTACCATCTGAGCCACCAGGGACACCCATGTAATGCACACATATGTGTGCATATATGTATGCACACATACATGTATGTATCCATATCTTATATTTGCATATGGTTCATACGTATGTATATATTTATTTTGCCTTTACACCCCACACTTAGATGTTGTCATACCTTAAAGGAGATAGTTCTTTGTTAGTGGCCTTGACTTTTAATATTCTGTTCAGCTGAGTTGAAGAAGTTATTTCCTAAAAGTGTATCAGGGAATGTGTCAGCTTCTGTCAGCCTCATCTGCCTCATGGACCAGGCTGCCACCCCTGACAGCTGACTGGGCCCTTGCCTTGGGAATGCCAACTCCATCTCTACTCATTTAGGTCCATCAGTGATAGGCTCAGAATTTGTGACTTTCATTACTCTGGACTTGAATGATACACCACAGTGAATAATGTGAAACCATGTAGCCATTGAAGGTGCCAGTTCACCCAACTTGGAAGCATGGGGGAATTAAGTTAGAATGTGGTAAACAATGGGCTTTCCTGGTGGCTCAGAGGGTAAAGAGTCTGCATGCAATGCGGGAGATCCGGGTTTGATCCCTGGGTCGGGAAGATCCCCTGGAGAAGGAAATGGCAACCCACTCCAGTACTCTTGCCTGGAAAATCCCATGGATGGAAAAGCCTGGTAGGCTGCCGTCCATAGGGTTGCAAAAAGTTGGACAGGACTGAGCCACTTCACTTTCACCTTTTCACCTTTCACATGGTGAACGATGGAAATGGGAGTCCCCTGAAGAAGGCAATGGCAACCCACTCCAGTACTCTTGCCTGGAAAATTCCATGGATGGAAAAGCCTGGTAGGCTACAGTCCATGGGGTTGCAAAAAGTCGGACACGACTGAGTGATTTCACTTGCAGCTTTTCACCTTTCACATGGTGAACAATGGAAATGGGAGTCAGGAAGGAGTCGCACAGAGAAATTTCTCCTCTTCCTTTTTTCAATGAATGATTTGAGCACGGTTTCTCCATTCAACCCATCTGGAGAAGTTCTGCGTGGTTAGTGGACACATGTTTAAATTGCAGTGTGTTTTCATGGTCCATGTGAAGAAGCAGGAAGCACAGTGGTCGGTTGTGGCATCGCTCCACATACTTCCTTGTCTTACCTCTTGTTTTCTTGTTCAGTCGCTCAGTCACGTCTGACTCTTTGCAACCCCATGTTCTGCAGCACGCCAGGCTTCCATGTCCTTCACTATCTCCTGGAGTTTGCTCAAAATCATGTCCATTGAGTTGATGATGCCAACAGAGAATGGCTCATTCTCTGTTGCTCTCTTCTCCTCCTGTTCTCAATCTTTCCCAGCATCAGCATCTTTTCCAATAAGTTGTCTCTTGGCATCAGGTGGCCAAAATATTGGAGCTTCAGAATCAGTCCTTCCAATGAAGTTTCACCTCTGGTCTCTATGTAGAGGCCCTGGGTTGTACCTCCCCAATATAGCCTTATTATTTTCAATTCTTTTCTGAGGCTCTGTTTTCTTGGGAACCTTGGCTATGCTAGTTGCCACAAAATCAGTGTTTCTGTCATCCCTTGAAAATTGAGGGTATTTGTTCTAGTCAGAGTTCAGAGAGTTCAGATACAATATATTTAGTTACATGCTTATCTGAACATGTGTTATAGAAAACTGTAGTATAAAAGAAATAGCTGCAAAAGCGATTCATTTTCCTGTTTTCCAGACATTCCTTAGGTTTTCGTTAAGGCATAGTATATTCTTCCCAGCCTTATGTTCTTCCTAAGTTTCAATTTCTATGTTGCATTTGGGAACTGCATATCAAGATCTTTTTCTGTGTCCTACACTTTGGCTCCTTACTATCCGGGACAGTCAAGTGCAGAGGTTAAGAGCTCAGGCTCTCAGGTCATACTGCTTAGATCCGCATCCTCCCTTGTACTATTTAGGAACTGTGTGCTTAGTCAGTCAGTCGTGTCCGACTCTTTGTGACCCTATGAACAGTAGCCCACCAGGCTCCTCTGTTCATGGGATTCTCCAGGCAAGAATACTGGAGTGGGTTGCCATTTCCTTCTCCAAAAGGAGAAGGAATTGTTTACTCTTTGGCAAATTTCCTTACTTCTACATACCTCAATTTTCTCAGTTGTAAAAAGAAGCTAATGGCAATAGCTAATGGGGCTGTTTTGTGGATTAAAGAAGAGAATGTAACTAAAATGCTAGAGCAGTGTTTAGCTCATGTTAGAGTAACTATCAATATTATTTCTTTTCATATTTATTCTCTGTGCTAAATACTGTGCAGAATACACTCAAGAAAAATGTCTGTCATTTCAAAAGAGGAAAAACATGCTATACCTGTTATATATTCTTTATCTCCACCAAGAGGGAATGCATCATAGTATTTGTTGCTAATTTTAAGTATCTGCAGGGAGTGAGGGAGAATAAACTGGTTCTCCAATGGAATTCCCTGCAGTATACACCTCTGAAATCTACATGTCTCTATATAATGGGGCATTCTTTTCTAGTGTGACAAAGAGAACTCCACATGTATCAGAGTGCCCAGAATTTGATCCTGCTCTCACAACCACCACAGAATTTTGCTCACTGGTTGTATAACACTAGGTCACTGAAACTTTCGGGGACTCACTCTGCTCATCTGTAAATAGAAGATAAATTCTTCATGGATTATTTACTCATCATGAAGCATTTATTGTTAGACGCTGGGCTAGAACCTGTGGACACAAAGATAAGCAAGGCCCGGATCCTGTATCAGTTTACTTATTGCTAGTAAAAACAGTTGCCATGACTTTCAGACAAAGAAAATGATCAGAAAATGCAGGAAAACTATTCAGGGCAATGTGGCTGGCAAATCTAAGACTTGAATGCAGGGCTCTGCCTTCAAAAAAGCACTTTTTCCATTTACAATTCTGCTCTCCATTTGTCAGTATTCAATAAAGTATTACAAATAAAATATTCTATAAATGTAAAGAGTTTTACCTGTTAACTTTACTGTGTTATTATCTTGAAATTTATTATTTTGTCTTTTTAAGCAGTAATGTTTCTTCTTTCAACTTTTGGAGGCAAAAGTAAATTTATCATGAGGGAGAGAAATGTTTTAGGTGGCAAAATAATTTTACCAAAAAACTTTTATGTCAAGAATTAGGTTGCGAAACAGCTTATCACTAATTTTTTTCTTAAGACAATTATTTCTTTATTAGTAAATAAATAAACACACACTGGTTATTTTAGTGGTTTCTTTTTATCTTAAAAATTCCATTAATAATTTGACAGGTTTAAATGAAATAAAAATGATTTGCAATAATTCATTCAACATGCCAATAAAGCGAAGGACAGGTGCAGCGTATAAAAGAGGTCAGGATCCTCATTCAGCCTATTTTTGGAGTGTTCTTGGGAAATTTTCAATGGAAGCAGTCTGGGGAGGAAGGCTGGCGGCCCTCTAATGTGAGTGGCAGACTGACACAATGATGGCTGGGATGCAGAGCACCCCGCATCCCGTTGGTTTAGTCGGGTACATTAGATGCTCTGGAAATTGATAACACAGCTCCAAGCCAAACTGCACACTGACATGTTGATACCACCTTCATCATGATCTAACCAGTGGATCCCTGGAAGCAGTCTAGGACAGGCTGCCCTATTGAAATTGCATATAAATCAGCTGAAGTAAAAAGTCCTTTCATGACCCTGAAACATTTCTTGAGGTCTGGAATGCATTCATCTTTTAAGGTTTTTACTACTGATGAAGACATATACCCATTTGTTCCTAGAAGCCGTACACTCTTGTACCCTTTTCTTCCAGGTTACAGAAAATGGCCCTTATTTTTGTACAAGAATATTAACGTAAGGCTCTTTCTATTTCAATTATAGCCAAGGCCCAAAAGGCCAAGGAGAAAAAAAAAATAATACAAAGTAAGTATCTTGCATTACAAAACTCTCCTCCATTACAGCAAGGCTTTATAAGGAAGATTCAAAAACAAAGGAACAAAATTGCTGGTTTTGCCACCTGTTGCTTAGTACCCAGATCACTGAAGAGACCTGGATGGAAGTAACTATTTTGGGAGAATGTATCATAGTTGATGTGTTGGGGCACCCCCCTCATGTCAAATCTAGTGAGGGACCTTGATAGGAATGCTGGGAGAATTCTTCTTTGCCATTGGAATTTGGGGGAATACAAGGCACTTGTTTTGAATCCATTCCTGGAAAAGCTTATGGTGAGATACTGGCTGGTTGGTACTTGTTCTAGGGAGAGAACACCGGAATGTGGTTCTAAAACTGAATTTAGTATTTAGGGCAAATAGAAAACACACAATATAGTATTATAACTAGGAGCATTCACAGTAGATCCCTGACAACTAAGGCTTGCATCTTAGCTCTCTCTTGTCTCCAGATACTGTAACGTCGGTTAAATGAATATCTCTATGGTTCAGTTTTTTCATCTGTAAAAATGTGGATAATCATACCACTCTTCTCTTCTTGGGAGTTGAATAAGTTAATACATGTGAATAATGCCTAGATCATAGTATGCCCTGGTTGGTGGCTCAGATGGTAAAGAATCTGCCTGCAATGTGGGAGATCCAGGTTCGATCCCTGGGTTTGGAAGATCCCCCAGAGAAGGAAACAGTAACCCACTCCAGTATTCTTGCCTGAAAAGTACCATGGACAGAGGAGCCTGGTGGGCTACAGTCTAAATGGTCGCAAAGAGTTGGACACGACTCGGTGACTAAGCACACACACACATGCTTTCACTAACAGCAGAGTGAAGTTGTTTGTCTTTGAATCAGATATGTGCCTTATGGGATGGGCCTGCTTGGGTTTTTCTCCAAAGGCACTTTGTCCAAAATTGTAAGATGTCAACAGAAGGGTGAATAGCTGGAAAACAGAGACTAACAAAATGATCATGAGCTCTAAAAGGTACAGACTTTGTTAGGAAATCTTCAGGAAAGGGATGTGTAGTAATTGGGGGGGGGGGTCCCAAAAGAAGCTAGGAAAGCAATGAAAAAGTTATTTTTAATTACCCTGGAAGTTCAAATCATCAATGACAGATGAAGGGAGTACTGACTGAGATCTATCCTTCTGCTTTCCTAGTCTTTGCATAACTTATCTGACCCTGAATGGGTCAGAGACCTTATATGGACAGCTGTGACAAGGAAGTTCTAGCTTATATGATCATGATAGAAGAAGCAGAGTGAAGAAAAATGAAGTGTTTTTTTCTATTTGAAATCCATGGTGTCTGGCTTTTTTAATATAATAGTTTGGCATTAATTAGACATGAATTTGAGGTTTTGAATATAATATAAAAGTTGTAAGAGAATCACTGACAATTTTGCAAGTCTCTTTTGAATGCCTAATGTGTGCAAGATTCTGTGAAGAAGAAAATTCTGGAACAATAGGGATCAGCTTACATCCTGAATAAATTAGTTGCTACTCAACAAAAGTT
Organism: Dama dama; assembly: GCF_033118175.1. NCBI lineage: Eukaryota > Metazoa > Chordata > Mammalia > Artiodactyla > Cervidae > Dama > Dama dama. The sequence continues at coordinate 45,599,482 of NC_083711.1, read as the reverse complement.
TTATGCCATGTCTGTTTGGTTCAGTTACTTGGGGCATAATGTATATATCATCACAAAATGTCACCTGTAGACCATGGATATAGAAGCTAACCAGTGGTCTTAGGACAGACAGCTTCTTATGAGATGTTCTCAAGGCTTTCCAAAGATAATTAAGCAGACCTAATCTTTGTCAGATGTTTGAGGAAAGGACAAAGGATGATTTTTTGTTTATACTTAAATATCCACTCTGCCGACAGGAATAGTATTTAAATTGACAGTGCTTTTATAACCTCACCTTGTGGACTCATCTTTCTTTAGCTTGTTTTCAGTTTCAAAGGACATTTTAATAAACCACTATACATGAATTCTGGCACTAGAATATCATCAACCCTATTAATCAACTGAGTCTCCTTATGGTTTTCCATGACGGTGTCATTTTTTGAGTAATATGAAATCAGATAAGCTCTCACTGATGATGTATCTCACTAAATCACTCTCTGAGTGCTGATAACATAATGACAATAACATATTAGCATAATTCATCATCACATGTACCTTTGCTCTGGGGATGTTTTATTGTAATGTATAATATACTGGCTGTCACTCTGATGATATATTAAAGCAAGACTTCCTTAGGAAAAAAATGCATTTTGATGGAATACTATTCATATCAGATGGTACTGCCCAGGGATAAACAGTTGAAAAAAGTTTGACTTCATTTGCTACAAAATTCACAAGAAGGTCAAAGGAACTACAGATAGTAAAGGAAGTTTGAAGACAATGGGTATTTATCTCTCTGCTATAGAATAGCTTCTAAAAGTTCAGTTTTTGGTTTCAAGCAGTTAAGACAAGTTTTTATCCCTAGTAAATATTTGATATCCACTGCACACTGCAATGGAAGTTTCTGCAGCCTGCAGTACTACTTAACGAAATGATACTTTTAAACCAGATGTGGAACTTGCTTGGGGCTGAAGTGAGGTGACTTTCAAGGACAGATTAAAGTAGATGCAATATATTATAAAACTTTTCCTGCAATTCTGCCCCCTGAGCTACCCCTTAGAATATTAGATAAGCAAGGTATTCATAAATATCATTGATTTTAATTGTGGCCTAGAGAAAGTAAGACTCACTCTAGATTACACAATAGTGAGTGGTACTAGGTACTAGGTGTTTTTGGTAATTATTTCAGTGCTTGATATAAAGTAAGTGAAGTTAATTGTGAGCCATTTGCAACTGAGGTACAAAAACAGGATACAAAAATGGGGATAATGTGTTGAATAGCAAGACATGGGATAATGTGTTGAATAGCAAGACATTCTTACTTCTGCTGAAGACCTTCATGCACATTAATACATACTTGACTGAGCACAACTGTAATCACGTGATAGGAGAAAACTAATAATACTGATGGTTTTAATAATAATTATGATGATGAACACTTATTAAGTGCTTACTGGATACATTTTGCAAACATAACCTTATTTTGCCTTTTCAATTTGCAAAAACAGTTGTTCTAAGACATGGATTTCATAAAACAATGGGTCTTAAACTTGCATACACAATCTTATCAACATCATTTCTTCTCCTATACAAAATCCTTGTTCAACATGTTAACACACAAGGTTCTTATATTTTTGAAGCAATAGCTTTTGCTGATAATTACATCCTTGCAATCATCTTGATTACATTTTCCAAATAGTAAAAACAATTTCTCCTCAGAGGAAGACTAGGCATGATTTAGTTTTATTCATTTATGTCTTCTGCATTGGCAGGCTGGTTCTTTACCACTAGTGCCACCTGGGAAGCTCTTCTGATAAGAAAACACTTTATTTAAACACATATTGGTGCTATTGACACAGACATCTGAATTTCTCTGCCAACAATGTACGTGCCTCTCCTATTTGGTTGATGCTTTTCAATATTTTCCAGGGATATCTAACTTAAACGACAAGGCACCCACACTGGCAGGTCCTCTGCATCTCCTTATGTTCTATGTAGGGCAGAGCACTTCGTAAGTGCTCAATCTTCTTTACAAATGGCTATCTGACTGAACCAGATGGTATTGTCCTCATTTACCTTCTTTATTATTATCAGGTCATCATGAAGCCTTGATAAAAGGCCACCTACCAACCACACAGGTCACTCTCTGAGTCACCATCATAGCTACAATGTAAACATTCCAGCTGACCCTAAGGATCATTAGTAATATGACCGTTTTTAATACCTCAGTAGATGCTTATAATGTTCTTATTTCCAAAGGTCAGGTAACCATCAGTAATGGCAGAGTGCGCACAGAATGATCTATTGGGTAGTGCTATTTAATGTGTGACTTTGTGAAGAGATTGCTCACATGTATTTTTTAATTTGAAAAACAACAGGGCAGATAATTGAGGTCACTGATAACTGAGCCACCGTCATCTGAGTATGAATGGAAAAATACAATGTTTCAGAAAAAGTTTTTCAGCAAGTTTACACTACAATGAAAAGATGTCACTGTAAATCAAAAGCAAACAAGTCACACACAGAGATGTTTCAGTGCTTTTTACAAGGCACTGTAAATCACATAAATTATTCAGAGATGGCAGTGAGGTCCAGTAGAACGCCTGAGCTAGCTGAGGATTCAGCACTGAAGGGTCAATCGGTTTAGGCCAAGAATGGCCTTTTTGAGATTTATGGTCTTTCTAGCAACTCTATGATAAAAAGACCTGAGTCAGAAAAAATAACAACAAAATCTTGTTTTTGAAATGCCATCAAAGCATCTTCTTTAAAAATTCTGATCAAATACCGATTGTCTGCTAAAGGTTTACTACATATGCCAGGAGTACTTCTTAATAATCTATCATTGAAAAAGACTTACATAGGGGATAAGAGAGTGAATTATATTCAGCTAGAAAAGTTTTGCATAACTTTTAAGAAGAGGGAAGACAGATGAAAATAACATGGCAGTAGGACACAATCTAAATAAAAAGAAAGCCCTATGGAATAAAGAAGGAGTTGACAACGGATTCCAAGTTTTATAGTATAAATGCTTTAAATTTGAGAATGGAGAGCTAAGGTTATTAAAATCTTAGGGCTATTATAAAAGCCTCTCTCTAGCACCTTTGCTACCTAAATAAACTCAGATCCAAGGAAAGACTGTGGTTACTGGCAAAACATGAAACCAGCAACCATTTTCCCAGTTCTATGTATTATTTATATGACTACTCTTCTCTGGTTTTAAGGAAATAATCATGTTTCTTCACAAGACAAGTTTGCATAGTTAGAAGTTCAAAGAAAGAATAACAGAAGTGGGTAGAAGTGCATTTGCTCCTTTGGTAAACTCTTGATGGATGTGGTGTGTGTCCTTCCAAACCTAATCATGTTCAGTTCAGTCACCGCTCAGTCATGTTGGACTCTTTGTAACCCCATGGACTGCAGCACACCAGGCTTCCCTGTCCATCACCATCTCCTGAGCTTGCTCAAACTCATGTCCATTGAGTCGGTGATGCCATTCAACCATCTCATTCTCTGTCATTCCCTTCTCCTCCCGCCTTCAGTCTTTCCCAGCATCAGGGTCTTTTCCAAGGAATCAGTTCTTCACATTAGGTGGCCAAAGTATTGGAGCTTCAGCTTCAGCATCTAGTGAATATTCAGGACTGATTTCCTTTAGGATTCACTGGTTTGATCTCCTTGCAGTCCAAGGGACTCTCAAGAATTTTCTCCAACAGCACAGTTCAGAAGCATCATTCTTCAGTGCTCAGCTTCCTTTACGGTCCAACTCTCACATCCATACATGACTACTGGAAAAACCACGGCTTTGACTATACAGACCTTTGTCAGCAAAGTAATGTCTCTGTTTTTTAATATGCTGTCTAGGTTGGTCATACCTTTTCTTCCAAGGAGCAAGCATCTTTTAATTTCGTGACTTCAGTCACCATCTGCAGTGATTTTGGAGCCCAAGAAAATGAAGTCTGTTACTCTTTCCATTGTTTCCTCTTCTATTTGCCATGAAGTGATGGGACTGGATGCCATGATCTTTGTTTTTTGAATGTTGAGTTTAAAGCCAACTTTTTCACTCTCATCTTTCACTTTCATCAAGAGGCTCTTTAGTTCCTCTTTCCTTTCTGTCATAATGGTGGTGTCACCTGCATGTCTGAGGTTATTGATATTTCCCCCAGAAATCTTGATTCCAGCTTGTGCTTCATCCAGCCTAGCATTTCACATGATGTACTGGGTATATAAGTTAAATAAGCAGGGTGACAATATACAGCCTTGACATACTCGTTTCCCAATTTGGAACCAGTCTGTTGTTCCATGTCAGGTTCTAACTGTTGCTTCTTGACCTGCATACTGATTTCTCAGGAGGCAGGTCAGGTGATCTGGTATTCCCATCTCTTGAAGAATTTTCCACAGTTTGTTGTGATCCACACTGTCAAAGGCTTTGGCATAGTCAATAAAGCAGAAGCAGATTTTTTCTGGAACTATCTTGCTTTTACGATGATCCAACGGATGTTGGCAATTTGATCTCTGGCTTCTCTGCCTTTTTTAAATTCAGCTTGAACATCTGGAAGTTGTTGGTTCACATACTGTTGAAGCCTTGCTTGGATAATTTTAAAGATTACTTTGCTAGCATGTGAAATGAGTACAATTGCATGGTAGTTTGAACAATATTTGGCATTGCCTTTCTTTTGGAATTACGTTTTCCAGTAATCTTGTTCACATGGATGTTAATTTACAACTACTGCTTCAGTGAAATTTTAGAGGAAGGAGACAAATAAGCTGCCACATGAACTGGCTGTTAGGGTTACTAGAGCATGAAATTCAGTATACATTTTTCCTTAATCAAGAATTTTATGATGCTATATAAAGTTTTGAAATATTTTAGTATGTGAATATATGTGTGTATCTATATAAATATCTATATATATATATCTTTATATTTATAAAAGTCAACAGCTTTTCCCTGAGCCACACCCATGTCATTTCTTTTAATGAGATAACTTACTAGGCTTTCTATGTGTGATTCAGGCAAAAAGCAAGCAAACAAAAAAGCAAATGAACTGAAAAGAGCCTTCCATTTTGACTTGAAGAATTAGGCTGAGAAGAGACACATAAAAAGAACAGACTTTTGGACTCTGTGGGAGAAGGTGAGGGTGGGATGATTTGAGAGAAAAGCATTGAAACATGTATATTACCATATGTGAAAGAGATCACCAGCCCAAGTTCAATGCATGAAACAGGGCACTCAAAGCCAGTACACCGGGACAACCCTGAGGGATGGGATGGGGAGGGAGGCAGGAGGGGGCTTCAGGATGGGGGACACATGTACACCCATGTCTGATTCATGTCAATGTATGGCAAAAACCACCACAATATTGTAAAGTAGCTAGCCTCCAATTAAAATAAATCAATTAAAAAAGAAAAAGAGCCAGGTTGAGTTGTAAGGTATCTACAATCGCCAAAACAATCTTCAAAAGAAGAACTTAGTTAGTGGACTCATGCTACTGAATTTTAAAACTCATTACACAGCTGCACTAATCAAGGCAGTGCAGTACCGTTGTAAGAACATACAAACAGGTCAGTGGGATAGGATTCAGGGTTCAAAACTAAATGGTCAGAAATAAATATTTATGGCCAGATGATATTAGACAAAGGGTTCAAGACAATCCAGTGGAACAGTCTCTCATCAAATGGTGTATGACAACTGAGTGAAGTTAGACATTTACCTTACCTCATAAACAAAAACTAACTCAAACTGGATCACTGATCTAAATGCGAGTCAAATATGATAAATATTTTAGAGGAAAACAACTAGTAAATCTTTGTGAACTTGGGTTATGCAATGATTTTGTAGACATGAAATAATAAAGTAAAAAAATAAACTTGACCTTATAATAAGCTTTTTATATTTCAAATTACATCATCAAGGAAGTGATAAGACAACCAAAAGAATGAAAGACAATATTTACAAATACTATATCTGACAAGCAACTTATATCCAGAATATATTAGGAGCTATCATAACAACAAAAAATCTCAATTTTAAAAATGGGGAAAGAGGTAGATGTTTAAAGGAAAATAAATGAATAGCTAATAAGAACATGAAAAGCTGCTCAATATCATCAGTAATTAGGGAAATGTAAATCAAACTCATACTGGGATACCCCTTGACACCTACTAGAATGGATAAAATAAAAAAGATCAACAACAACAAAGTTGGCAAGGATGCATTTAAGTTAGAACCCTCATTCATTGCTGGTGGAATCATAAAATGGTACACCCATTTTAGAAAACAATTCTGCAGCTCCTCAAAAATTTAAACATAGAGTTACAATGTTTAGGTCTACCATGACCCAGCAATTTCACTTCTAAGTATATAGTCAAGAGAACTGTAAAGACATGTGCACACAAAAACTTGTACATGAAAGATCATAGTAGTATTATCTATAATAGTCAAAAAGTGGAAACAACTCAAACACCCATCACTGATGAGTGGGTAAACAAAACACAGTATCCCATACTATAGATATTCGTTGGCAATAGAAAGAAACAAAGTACTGATTCATGCTACAACTTAGACAAACTTTGGAAATACTATGCTCAGTGAAAGAAGCCAGTCAGGAAAGACTACCTGCCATAGGATGTGTCCAGAATTGGCAAGTTATATATAAAGATAGAAAGTAGATTTGCGGTAGCCTGAATCTCATGGACAGAGGAGCCTGGTGGGCTAGTTTGTAGGGTTGCAAAGAATTGGACATGACTGAAGAGACTGAGCCCGCATGCACAGAACTGTGGAGTGAGGACAGGAGTGAGGTGTGACTGCTAATGAGTAGGGGGTTTCTTCTCGGGACGGTGAAGATGTTTTAAAATTAGATGATGGTGATAGATGTACAAGTCTGAAGGTAAATGAAAAAATCATTGACTCGTAAACTTTAAATGAGTCTTGTGGAATATAATTATAAAAATATAAACATAAAAAATATATATCTTGTGTAATATAAAAACTGTATCTCAATAAAGTTGTTGGTAATGATAACCCTATACGCGAGACAGCAAAAGAGACACAGATGTATAGAACAGTCTTTTGGACTCTGTCAGAGAAGGTGAGGGTGAGATGATTTAAAAGAATAGCATTGCTTCCATGTCCTGGCTATTATAAAATAGTGCTGCGATGAACATTGGGGTGCATGTGTCTTTTTCAGATCTGGTTTCCTCAGTGTGTATGCCCAGAAGTGGGATTGCTGGGTCATATGACAGTTCTAATTCCAGTTTTTTATAATAGCCAGGACATGGAAGTAACCTAGATGCCCATCAGCAGATGAATGGATAAGGAAGCAATGGTACATATATACCATGGAATATTACTCAGCCATTAAAAAGAACTCATTTAGAATCAGTTCTAATGAGATGGGTGAAACTGGAGTCCATTATACAGAGTGAAGTAAGCCAGAAAGATAAAGACCAATACAGCATACTAATGCATATATATGGAATTTAGAAAGATGGTAACAATAACCCTATATGCAAAACAGAAAAAGAGACACAGATGTACAGAACAGACTTTTGGACTCTGTGGGAGAAGGCGAGGGTGGGATGTTCTGAGAGAACAGCATTGAAATAAGTATACCATCAAGGGTGAAACAGATCACCAGCCCAGGTGGGATGCATGAGACAAGTGCTCGGGGCTGGTGCACTGGGAAGACCCAGAGGGATCGGGTGGAGAGGGAGGTGGGAGGGGGGATCGGGATGGGGAATACATGTAAATCCATGGCTGATTCATGTCAATGTATGACAAAAACCACTACAATATTGTAAAGTAATTAGCCTCCAACTAATAAAAATAAAAGAAAAAAAAAAAAAAAAGAAACTTCAAAAAAAAAAGTAAAAAAAAAAGAGAGAGAATAGCATTGAAACATGTATATTATCATATGTGAAACAGATCGCCAGTCCAGGTTCGATGCATGAGACAGGGTGCTCAGGGCTGGTGCACTGGACGACCCTGAGGGATGGGATGGGGAAGGAGGTGGGAGGGAGGGTCAGGGTGGGGAACACATGTACACCCATGGCTGATTCATGTCAATGTATGCAAAAACCACTACAATACTGTAAAGTAATCAGCCTCCAATTAAAATAAACAATTTTTTAAAAAAAGAAGATTGCAAAAGACAAAAATGGTTTGGAAAAAACTGACTGCTAGAATCCAAAGTCAACTACAAAAGCTAAAATCCTTCTCTGTATAACTCTAATGAGATGAGGTTTAAGGTAGATCAGTTATATTTAAGAAATAAAAAGAAAGCAAATTAAAAACAAAACAAAACACAGCAATATGAAGCCTGGCCCACTCAACTCCTGAAATAACACTCTGCGTAGTTGCACCCAGAGCAGGCTGTCAGGAAGGGCTAAAGAGGCTTCACTTTAGCCTGGAGTCACAGGTATAGAGTCCCTGTTCACTCCCCTCATGGGTGCCATCTCTCAAAACCAGTGCACAAAAAACAAACCAAACAAAAACTAGCTTCTAGTTAGTTTAGACAAAAATTAGACAAATTAGTCAAAAATTAGACAAAACTAATTTTTGAACCTCTAGCCAAATTCAAACAGCATGTTTTTCAGCCTATCATCGATTTTAATGGAATTGAACACATATCTTACTATAGCACTAGAAGGACAAATTGTTGGCTGTACCATATTTATTGGGGCATGTAAACAGAGAAATCTCACAGATGTTTGAATAAACATAAGCCATTTGGCCAATGTCTAATACAAACATCAAAGCTTATATTGTATTCTGTGAACTTTCAAGTGAATTTATAAGTCCCCATTATGTGCAGATGGTATTATTTGGCAAAATGCATTTACTGAACATGATATCTATTATTACAAGTTTAATGTGTATAAAACTAAACCAAAGAGTTTTAAATCTTTTGATTATTTCAAGTTATGACATGTTATAAGGCATGTCAGTTTTCACAGGAAAGAGAACCTTGAAATAAAAGTAAAACTATATTAAGCATTTAAAATACTAGTATAATCTATACTTTTGGTTTATTCAATAAATAATGACAAATTTAAATATATAAAAATATTTTAAAAATATTCATTTAGGAAAGAGAGAATGGCTCTGTTATGGATAAAAGGAGCTTTACTGTTCTAATGAAATAATTATTTCATTCTTATATTTATAAGTGGGCCAAACCTCAAGTTAGTTTTTAAAAAGTTATAATCTTATTTAGAAAAAAAGTGGATAGAAGTACATACTACTTAAAAAAGTGGTAATCTCATCTGAGAAAGAACCTTACTACTAGATGGTTTTATTTAAATTCTAATACATGTCATTTTTTACCCTAAATTGAAGCCATGAAAGACATGTGGAAGGAGAAACCAGCATATAACATGAGAGAAGAAATATATCCCAAGAGATTTTGAAGTACACTGACAAACATGATTAACAACTTTCAGTGGCAATTACCATATTCCATATGAGGAAAATAGAGAGTCATAGTGAGACTTATGGCATATTGTATGACTTGGCCACAGGTATTCCTTTCGTCTCTGCACTGGCCATTGTTCACTGCATGTGAAGAATACTTCCCTACCTCACTGACAGAACTTGTGTAGGAGACTCACTCCAATGTAACATGCAGTAAAATGTGTGTGTGTGTACGTGTTCAGTCATGTCCAACTCTTTGTGACCCCAAGGACTATCGCCCACCAGGCTCCTCTGTCCATGGAATTTTCCAGGCAAGAATATTGGAGCGGGTTGCCATTTCCTACCCCAGGGTATCTTCCTGATCTGGGGGTTGAACCTCCATCTCTTCCATCTCCCTCTTCGGCAGGTGGATTGCTTACCATTGCTCCACCTGGCAAGCTCGTATGGGGTCAGATACATCATAGCAAGCCAGGGCTTTAAGCTGCGTGGCCCTCACTCTGGCAGCCCTGCCCTGAACCCCATGAGAGGGCCTGCCTAACAGAGATGCTGTTCCTCAACTTGGGCTCCAGAATGAGAAATACGAGACAAACCTGAACTTAACTGGCACTGTAAGCAGAGTTGGTACAGCCGACCTGCTGACTCATGAGTAAGAAATAAAGGCTAGTTATAAGCCATGGAGATTTTTGGGGGAAGTGGGGGAGGGCACTGCTTATTATTCAGTCTTTCTACATCAATAACTTTCTTTCTTGTTTTCTCTTCCCAAACTTTCTATAACACAAAAAATGTTAATGGCTTCAACAAAATTGTATAACATCTCTGGTTAAAAAAAAAAAAAAGCTATGTGGACAAGTGTACTTCCTGCCCAGAAAGGAAATATAGTACAAAATAACTTGATTTGGGATCCTTATCACTCTCAGTCTGAAAGAGCGAATAAGCTTATTATATATCATCATATTAAAATCTCTGACAACTAAAAATGAAACAAAATTCTTGCTTCCAGTTTGAATGTTAGCATTTTTTGAATACATTATAGCCACCATGTTCAATAAGATTTTAACCACATGTACTTGTATAAACAAAATGAAGATACAATTGAGATAAGACACTAGGCATCTATAGCACAGCACAAAAGTTATCTTTGTTCCTTACGCTGAGGGAACTATGGCAGACTGAAATACATGAAGCACTTGAAGAAGATGTAACTGGAAAAGAAAGCAAAGTAAGACCTCTGACACTAAGAACAGAGACAGGATATCATGCCAGTAATTAAAGTATGGAAAAGTAACTTTTATGAGGAGAGATATTACAGGGGAAAGGACTTTCATTTGTCCTGTTCATGCACCATAAGAGACAAAAAGCCTAACACACAAATCACTGCAGGTGAAGTACCAGGAAGACTTTCCGCCAGATGGCTGTAAACAACTCTCAGAACCATGAGAATCAGACACAGAATCTCACCCCACAAAATATGGGATTTTTTTTTTTTTTGCCTGTGCCACAGGTAAACAATGTATACCCTAAAGCCAGTGAAGGTAGTAAGATACTTGCTAACAGATGTCAAGGAACACTGGAATCCAAGATCAAGGGTTCCCTAATGTTTATAAATGCATCTCTTTACTATAATTCTGGGTGATTTTCAGGGAAAATACTTGAAATCTTATCTAAGCAAATGCTGTAGCACCATGTGTCAGTGTAAACAAATGTGGGCACAAAAGCTACAAAAGTTAGTGCATGTCAGCTGTAAACACATCAGCAAATGAAACCAAAAGGTCTTATGCATTAGAGAGCATCTTAATAAATTCACAAGATGAGAGCTGTAATAAACATATCCTGGCAAATTATAGTCCTGTTCTGAGCCTATAAAATCAGGCATATGTGTAGCATTTGAGTTTCTGAGACTTTCAGGTTGTTTCACTGAATCTTACTTTGCATTTAGGCATCTCATTTGTGGTTGTGTATGTGAGTACCATGGAGACTGAGAGTGGATTAGACCTTATTCCTGTTTCTCTGTGAAGTTCCTAATATCTGCCATACAAAATGCAATACATTTTCATGAAAGGAAAGGTGGAAGGAAGTATGGGAAGAGTAAGGGAGGGAAGGAAGCAAAGATGGAAGGAGGGAAGCGAGGGAGTGAGGAAGGGAGGGAAAAAGAAAGGGAAGGAGGGAGGGAGGGAGAAAAGGCAGATATTGATCACTGGCAATGAGTCACTACAGCTGTTGGACATCCCATAGATGGCCCTTTAATCTCCAGATAATCCCTTTCAGTTCAGTTCAGTTCAGTTGCTCAGTTGTGTCTGATTCTTGGCGACCCCATGGACTGCAGCACGCCAGGCTTCCTGTGTCCATCACCAACTCCTGGAGCTTGCTCAAACTCATGTCCATCAAGTCGGTGATGCCATCAAACCATCTCATCCTCTTTTGTCCTTTTCTCCTCCTGCCTTCAATCTTTCCCAGCATCAGGGTCTATTCCAATGAAAATGAGAATCCCTTCCTTCAGTGCAGAAATGTTTCCTCCTCTTATTTTTCTCTATGGAACTGATGTGATAAAATATCATAAAACAATAACTATATTCATTTATAACTTCTGAATGTGTTTTTAAAATGTTCACTGAATGACTATAATGATTGGGAGTTTAAGCTATGTTGCTCATTAAACTAGAACATGTGTGGATCTTAATTTTGTATTACTTGTAATTGTCAGTAAGAATATCATGCTTGGGGTAACACCATTCCATTCCAGGGCTTAGGGATTTGCCAAAGAATGTACATCAAAGAAGGTAGAAGGAGAGCAGAAGAAATTAAGGTAGAAGTAAGTTAAGCTTGTGGACTTTGGACTCTGCTCTTGAAGCTTGGCCTTATATTTTATTATATATATAATATTTGGCTAATTATATATTTTTTAAGCTTCAGTTTCCCTATATTTCAACTAGTGATAACAGTACTTGTAGAAATTATTATTGGCTGTTTATAAACATTTGTTCTTCTCATTCTAGGAGAGATAGTTTTGAAGAAGTTAGGCATGGCCAGGTGACTAGCTTTGGTCAACAAAACATAAGTAGAAATGATGGCTGTCATTTCCAGTCAAAGGTTTTAAGAGTCAATGTGCTATCTGTCACTCCCTTTCCCCTTGTTACAGGGACTGGAGATATTCCAGATGGTAGAAGTGCTGTCATACCAAGTTTTTATGTGACAACCACATAAAGCACAATTTCTAGCTACAGGATATAAAGAATGAGCGAGACATAAACCTTTACTGTGTTAAGCCACTGACATTTGGGGGGCTATATGCTACTGCTATGTAACATAGCCCTGCCTGCTGATATGCTAACTTCAATGAGTTGTATCAGTAAGCAAACTTAAAGAAGTAAATATACACAATGTCCTTAGAAAGCATTCAATCAGAGAGTTATCTATTATTCTTATTTTAGGCTGTTGCTACATTGTAATGGCAAACCCACTGACTGTACTTTTGGCCTCATAAGTTTGTTCACCTCCTCATTTGATGACAGTTTTATAGCACAATTTTCTATCGAGAGCATACAAAGGGAATTCAGCCTTTTCCTTACCATGGTTGGTCAAGATTTGGTTTTATTATTAGTTTACAAAAATTATTTCAGCTTCATAACTTTTTATAGGTGATATCATGTAAATGTTTATGATGGTTGCTAAATTTGGGAAAACCTATCAAGTTCAAAATATTAGCTGCTATAGGCAAACATGCTGTTTTCAATACTGCTCCAGATTTGTTTCCTACCAATAGGGATTCTGATACATTCTGTTTCATGTAATACCCATTAAATGTAAAAAAAGTTAAGATGCTTTTAAAATTGTATACACTGCATTATCAAATATCTTTTTGACAGGAGAGATATTCTGTTTTGATTGGACCTTGATAAGAACCGGATCTTCTACTTATAATCTTATGTATCTGCCTTAAAAAAAGTTAAACAGACCAGTTCCTGGCTCCCTGCCTTTCAAACCGTGTTTCTCCTTCACTGCTAACATTCTTTAAGGGCTGGGTACTTAGGGCGTGTTCAATCAGCTTAATGTTTCCAGACCTGCACCTTTGTATCATGCAGTGATTCAGCATGGTGGGTGGAGGGGTATTTCTGGAAACCACTTCTATAACCAGGTGGCTAGCAGTAACATTTCTACACATGGAAACGACTTAGAAACACATGAATATATCCCTCTGAACTAAAAATAAATGTATCCCCAACTCAACTTTCTGATAACTGAATTCTCAAAATGCTCGTGGTCACTCTAGCACTGCAAGAAATATGATGGAGGACAAGTCCATCAGAGTGGAGTCAGCAAACGGAACCAACTGATATGAAAATATATTACCTCTGCAAAGCTTAAAATAGATGATCATAATAACATGTTTCTACAGCTTTCCTTAGATTCTCACAAGAAGCCTCTAAATCTTAAGCATTAACTTCATAGCAAATTTTCTTCTATTCTTAAGGATTAAAGATTTGTTCTTATACTCACTCATTCATTAATTGAGAAGCACTGAACATTTAACATGCTTTGACCATATGAACACACATATAAAGCAGCACCCACTCTGAGATAGCATACATTTTCACAGAGAGGTGAACATGTATATAAAAATCAGTAAATCCAGGGAGTAGCAGACACTCTTTGATATCTGTTCAATAAACATTCACTGAACTATTTCTGGTCTTCCCTGATAGCTCAGTTAGTAAAGAATCCTCCTGCAATGCAGGAGACCCCAGTTCAATTCCTGGGTCGGGAAGATCTGGTGGAGAAGGGATAGGCTACCCACTTCAGTATTTTGCCTGGAGAATTCCATGAACTGTAGAGTCCATGGGGTCACAAAGAGTCGGACACCAATGAGTGACTTTCACTCAAACTATTGCTTTTTTTTTTTCTCCTGAGCAGAAGTAGGATTACACTGGGCTTCCCTGGTGGCTCAGGGATAAAAGGTCTGCCTGCAGTGCAGGAAACCTGGGTTCGATCCCTGGGTCAGGAATATCCCCTGGCAGAAGGCATGGCAGCCCAAGCCAGTATTCTTGCCTGGGAAATCCCACGGACAGAGGAGCCTGGCAGGCTACAGTCCATGGGGTCACAAAAAGTCAGACATGACTGAATGACTAAGCAGCAGCAGCAGGATTATGTTGGGCAGCTCACCCTATTCTACAAACTCATATTCACAAAATCATTGATGGTGGTCCTGTTTGCTTTGCCTGTGATTGACTCATGAAGAGGCTTTGGCCAATGTAATATGAGGGGAAGTCAGCTGGGGTGCTTCTGGGAATGTTTAGTGAACAACTCCTCTTCCTCCTCTATAAAGAAGCCTCGATGGGATGACTAGAACTGCGGCAGCTCTATTGCAACCAGACAGAAAGCTACACTGACGATAGACGAGCAAAGCAGTAATACGGCAAGACATATGAGGCGTTTTGTGGGGTTGGTGAGCAGCTAAATTAATCAACCCTAGGGCTACCTTACCCCTGGACTGAAAGTGCTTTAGCAAATTTAGAACTCAAAAAGAAAATTATTAATAAGATAGAAAGCTTCATATTAAATTGTCACAGGTTATTTTGTTTTTTTGCCAGTTACTCTCCTCTCTGTAAAATTGTAGTTTCATTTTTCATTACTTGAATTTTGGTCCATGTATGAAAATCAACTGAATACCTCAGAGGGTGATTTGATTATCCTTTTATAGTGACTACATCTGCACTAATGTATTGAGGGTTATTATGCTGTTTATTTTCTATAATTTTTCCCAATTAACAGTTATTACCAGGAGCTATCTTTGTTAAATGAATGTTGCTGCATACCTCAGAGAAAGTGTAGTGATATAATGCAGAAAAGGGCTTTTTATACAATGGTCAGGAACTAAAACATCACCTTAATGCAATTAAAACTGTACATGTTCACAAGAGCATGGTGTCAATAAAGGCTGAGTTAACTGACATTAGGAGAATTTAGCTTCATTAAAAATTATAATTCAGAAGTATTCTAAGGCATCTTTTTTTTCTTAAAGGGGAAACAATTTTCTAATGGTTTCCAACTAAAAATGTAGTTATGAATAGAAATAATTGGAAAAATACTACAGAAGCTTCTATAAAATTTATAAGAATGCATTCAACATAGAAGGGAAGATTTTGCTGTTATTAAGATGTAGTCAGGTTACAGCCAGCTGCTGACACTTGTTCCATCTGAGCTGAAACTAGGTGGGACATCACCGTGTTTATAAATTCTCACAGTCCAATATGAGAGAATGCATTTTGTTTTGAACAACTGAGTAGTGACAGACAAGCTGTCCATAGGGTATACAGATGACAAATCAAGAGGAAAATGAGTTCTGAGATAGTTCTTCAGCATCCTCCGCTGGAAAAACGGCCATGCGACATGTATGCTGCGCACAGTGGGCTTCCGTGCCAGTGTTTACGCTGCTGGAAAATGTATTGCTCGAACTAAATGCACCCTCTATTGAGCACAAATGATTCAACCACAATTTAATAGGGAGATCATTACTTCTGCAAAGGGATTTTCAAGATGAGCTGTGAGGAATCATTGTCTACAGAGGAAATGGAGATGTTACTCGCTCAGCATTATAAAATTGTATGGCAATATAGACAGACATTGTCTATTCTTTATGTCAATAAGTAGAAGGATCAATTTTAAAAAAAAGTGCATGCTTCAGGTGGGTTGTAAATCCTAACACTTCTACTTAGCCTTATTAATCCCTGAGGATTACTTATTTTTCTTAAGACGTCTTATTTTCAGCTTCCAATGGTACTCTGAAAAGCGATCTGTTGAGGGAATGGAGTTGAGATATTTTACCATCATGTATTCCTTTCATCTGTTTAAAGTGATGGTTTTCATGATGGTTTTCATCACGTTGTTCATCTTCCACCGACAGATCAGAGTTGTATAGGAGGACTGGCTAAGTGCCTCATAGCCTACCAGGTGATCTAAGTAGTCTATGTAAGAAGAGAAAGAATAGATTTAATTTAAATTATTGAATTAGATGGGCTGCCCAATATTAAGGAATGGGCATTGTGGCTGCTGCTAGTGTCTAATAGTCAGTGTGTGATGCTGTTCATGTCATGTAATCAGTAATTCGAAACTTTCAACTTCCTGGCATATAAGTATTAAGCTGGGCAGGCTTTCTATGATAGCTATGACAAATGTTATGGTTATTAGAGGCCAAATACATTTTAAAAGTTACATGTGTCATACATTTTTGTTATAAAGGATTCAAATTACATAGAACCACACAGAACAAAGCAGATTAGCTCTTCTTCGGCTCTGTCCTAGTCAGTAACAAGGTTGAGCTTGGTATTATACCAACCCTGCTTTAGCACGTTTTTCTTCTTTGTTTATAATGCAGTATTTAATTACAAACATACCAGTACATCAGATATTTGAGTGGCTTAAAGAGCCTGTGCAAGTGACAGATTTATTAACTGAATAAACATAGATAAATATATATAAAAATATTATGCTTAAAATTTATATCCCCAATATGCTTTTAATTTTTTCCCTTAACACTATGTTTTATAGATCTTTCCAAGTCAATCCATGAAAGTCAGCTTCACTATTTTTAATATCTGTATAATATTTTATTGTACAAATGTGTAATTATTGATTCAATATTACTGTACTGGAGGATACTTCATTTGCATTCAATTTTCTCTATCATAAATAATGGTGCTTTCAATATCTTGTGCATAAGTTTGTTCTCATGTGAAAGTATTTCTGTGGAAAAGAGTTCTAGTTGGCTAAAAGTTACAAATTGAAATTTTGTGACACTGCCAAATGCTCTTCAAAATAGGCTGATTAATTTATACTCCCACCAACAGTGTATGAGAGTGCTTATTTGTACTTATCACTGCCGGCTCTGGATATCATAAATCTTTTTAATTTCTATTTTTTTGGGGCTCCAAAATCACTGCAGATGGTGATTGCAGCCATGAAATTAAAAGACACTTACTCCTTAGAAGGAAAGTTATGACCAACCTAGACAGCATATTTAAAAGCAGAGACATTACTTTGCCAACAAAGGTCCATCTAGTCAAGGCTATGGTTTTTCCAGTAGTCATGTATGGATGTGAGAGTTGGACTATAAAGAAAGCTGAGGGCAGAAGAATTGATGCTTTTAAACTGCGGTGTTGGAGAAGACTCTTGAGAGTCCCTTGGACTGCAAGGAGATCCAACCAGTCCATCCTAAAGGAGATCAGTCCTGGGTGTTGATTGGAAGGACTGATGCTGAAGCTGAAACTCCAATACTTTGGCCACCTCATGCGAAGAGTTGACTCATTGGAAAAGACCCTGATGCTGGGAAGGATTGGGGGCAGGAGGAGGAGGGGATAACAGAGGATGAGATAGCTGAATGGCATCACTGACTCAATAGACATGGATTTGGGTAGACTTCGGGAGTTGGTGATGGACAGGGAGGCCCGGTGTGCTGCAGTTCATGGTGTTGCAAAGAGTTGGACATGACTGAGCAACTGAAGCAAACCAAACTGAACTGAGCCCTGTGTTTGAAAATATAATCTTATTTTGTTTTACTTTGCATTTTTCCAATTATTAGTGAGGTTGGGCAGCTTTTTATATGTTCACTGTCATTTGCATTTCATCTTCAGTGAATTGTTTTTTCTCATTTTTCCCCCTATTTGACCATTTTTTCTTATTGATCCATGAATCTAACATCTTATCGTTTTTTGTCTTGACCTACTGACCTTTGTCTTTTGCTAATCCTGATGCTGATTCTGTGTATTTCTTCTATGCATGTGTGTGACACAGCAGTTACAAAAAAAAAATACTTAATAGTTTTTCATTGTAAAGGTAAAAATACAAAGATTTTTTAAATTTCTTTTTGTCTTCTTGTATTTAAAACACCTCAGAAAGCCAAATATTTGGAAACTGATACATAGACAATCAA
Source organism: Dama dama (assembly GCF_033118175.1). Classification (NCBI taxonomy): domain Eukaryota; kingdom Metazoa; phylum Chordata; class Mammalia; order Artiodactyla; family Cervidae; genus Dama; species Dama dama. Next base: position 45,581,174 of record NC_083711.1, on the reverse strand, counting down.
ACCATGATGATATTAGCTCATGTCCTAGCATTTTTGTTCAAAGGTTTACATCTGAAATAATTGAGAAGCTGGGGAACCCACCCATATTTCACTTTGTTTTGTGACTCGTGAATTCAGCTAACACTCAGGTACCTATACTGTACACACAGATATAAAAATAAATATGTTCTTTGATGCCTCCTTCAAGGAACTGAGAGTCTAACTAGAGAGAGATATACACACACAGTTGTTGAGAGATCCTAGAGTACGTGATCCATGGCTGGGCGTGTCTACCTGGGACACTGTGGGCCCGGACCTCCAGAAGTCTCCTTCCACAGGGCAAGTCTCTCAGAGAAAGCACAGTAAGAAAGAACAGAGTGAGCACCGTGAGCCTGACATGTTACTGGGTCCTTAGATAGCAGAGAACAGAGGTGAGTTTGAGTACATGCGCTTGTGGCTGCAATTTCTTCCTTTCTTCCCACCATCAGGTTTATATTTGAGTTGTCTGCAGATTTGAGCAGGGAGGGAGGAAGGGGAGCTGAAAGTCCAAACTGACAGAGGTATTTCATTAAAACCCTAAAAGACATCAAAAATATAAGACGTACTTTGGGAGCTCTGTGTAATCAAGTGTTGCTCTAAGAAAGTAAAAGTGACTCCTCTAACCATTTCAAGATAGAACATCATGCAACAACACTTACTGAAACAGGTTCCCTTGAAAATAAATTGCCAGTGTAAGGCAAGCAAAACATTTAGGGTCAAATACTTTGGGTCACAAAGGGTTAAACAAATGTCTTAATGTTGAGCCTTCTAAGAAACTTTTATAAGCTGATGTCCCCTGGTGAATCAATAACACAGAAATGCAAACTCAAAACTAACTTAAGAACAGGCCACCTTTGGGGTTATCCCAGGAAAATATTTCTCAAAGAAAGATGCTTTGTCATATTGAGGGGTCTAGTACCTCTATGCACGTGCCACAGATACCCCTCTATTCACGTTCAAGGTATAAGATCAAGGGAAAAACCAAAATAGCTAAGGTTATTTACTCTTAGGTGTACTTAAAAGCAAATGATTGACCGGGGACTGAATTAAACATTTAATTATATTCCAGTTAATGATTCTTTCATTAAGCATGTGCCGTATTATAGTGCATTAATCAGGCATGAGATACTTAGAGTTACGTTTAAACAGCTTCCTGCAACCTTGTTTACCATGCCCACTAGTACCACAGAATGCATTTCACATATTAGAAGTCATGATTTAAAAACAAAACAAAAAAAAAAGAAGTCATGATTTATTGGTTTAGGCACTTTGGGGAAGCAATACACTTTGTACACTAATACACACAGAATTCCATGATTATCTTGTGGTTCATAGAAAAGACCTACTGTGTGTTACTAAGCCTTGCACATTCCAAATTGCCACTGAAATGAAGAAAAAGGCTAAATAATAGAGTAATTGCTAAAAATCTTAGAAGTGGTGGGGGCAAGAGAAGTAAGAGCTAGGCAAATTCCTTTCTGAGAGTTGATAGGGTAAAGGATACAAAATATGTGTTAAAAGCATATTAAGGTAACTATCAGTAGCAAACCTCTAATTCACCAATGAATTACAAATAAACAGAGTTAGTTTGACTAATGCAGCAAAACTATGAAAGTAAGAAAAGATAGTTTGGAAAAATAAGATGACAGAAGTAACACTAAGCATATCAGTTATCATAATAAATGAAGATGTGTTAGATTATTTATTAAAAGATACAGACTCTCATATTGAATCTCATGCATACATGTATGTACACACTCACCTAACAGGCTATTTGAAGACAATTACCCAAAACAAAATGACCCATTAAGATTAAATATAAAAAGTACAAAAATATTCCGCATCAGCCAAAACAAAAGTGAAATCAGGATCTGTACTATTCATATTAAATAGAATGAAAGTAATAGTTATAAAGTTTTGTATATAAAATAGCCAACATCAAAATACATAAAAATGATTAGAATGCTGGGAGAAATAGACAGAACAAAGTTATATGGAAGATTTTACTTCTTTCAGTTTAAATGCTAAGCTTTTAGGTCAAATGCTAGTAAAGGGGCAATGGAATCACCATCCTGGATTCTTTGCCTCCATAGCAGGAGAGAAGCATGTTCCCTTTTCCTTGGCCCTCATTTTCCAACAGAATGTAATGTGAATCATTTGTGTAATTTGATGTTTTCTAACAGGCACATTAAAAACAGAGTAAAAAGCTTAAATTAAAATGTTTTACTTAATCCAATATATTTAAATATTATTTCAATGTATAATCAGTGTAAAATATTAATGAGATTTCACTTTTTTCATTCTATGGAATCTGGTTTGTATCTTACACATAAAACACTTCTTAATTTGGATGCTAAATTTTCATAACAATGCTTGATCTCCATTTAAATTCTATAAAATGTATGATTGAAACCACAGAATTACACACTCAAGCTTTTCCAAACCTTCTGAGATTTTTCAAAAGAATAGAATGAGCATCAATTTTTAAATCAAAATTAATTAAAATCTAATATAATAAAAAATCAGTTTCTGAATCACATAAGTCACATTTCAGTGTTCAGCAGATATATATGTCAAGTGGCTACCCATTCAGATGGCAAAACCCTAGGTGACTTTCCTGTTCTCCTGATGACTATTCCATATCATATCCTTTCTTCCTAAACCGCTAACATTTCCTACCTCATCCTCAGTTATAACTGATTTCTAACATGCTTGTGAAAACAGTCATCCTGAAGAGAACGTCAACAAACTGGCATGATCACATCCGGACTCATGTACTCTATTTTCTTTCCAGTACTCGAGATGAACAGTTCTTACTCCTAATCTAAAATCAGTCATTCCTCTTGTGCATTATATTCTGTTCTCAAGGACATAATTTCAGGAAATCTGCACTGCCCTGTTTCTCTAGAGAGTAAGGTCATACCATACTATGGTCTTAAAAATGTTCTACTGTCTTAATTTCATTTTCCAGCTTGTGTCCCGTTTCTCTGCTTCCTTCTACAGCAAAACTTCTCAAAAAGTATTTATACTTCTTGGCCTCAATGTTTGTCTCCTTATTTTCTTTTAAAATCATTCCAATCAAACCTTTACCTTTACTGCATCACTGAAACTACTATTTCAAAGACATCGGTGGCCTCCTTTTTGTTAAATCAGATGGTCAATTCTCACATACTCTCCCTTGATATTAATAAATCCTTTCTCCTTAAAATACCCTTTTCACTTTTATCCCTCGACATCATGCATTCTTCACTTTTCCTCTACCTTGATGATTATTTCCTCTCACTACTCTCCTCATCCTCTTCTCAACGTCTTAGCTCAGACTGCCCCGGGACTCTTCTCATTTCTTGGCAATTTCATCCAGTCTCATGGCTTTAAATATCACTGATATGCCAGTGACCTGCAAATGTGTATCCCCAGCTTGGATTTCTTCCCTCACTTCTAGCCTTGTATACACCCTTGCACTCAACATCTTTCCTTGGTTATATAATTGGCACATAAAACTTAACATATCTAAAATCAAGTACTTTTTTCCCCTAAGTGCTTTCCCATTTATTCTTCCCTTTTGGGTAGCCTAGGAAGCCTTAGTATTTTCCTTTTACCTTTAAATTAAAAAAAAAAAATCATATCCAGTACAACAAGAGTGCTGTTGGCTGTATCTTAAGAATACACCCAGAATCACCCAGAATTGGATCACTTTTAATCACTTCCTTTTTTTTTCTTTTTACTCCTGTATACATTTTAGAATTGTGTAAGGTAGCCATTCTTTTACCTTTTAAGTCAAAAGATGAGAGGGTGACATCCATGACAATAGTCTACCTCTGATTTAAGGTTTAATTTATCTACATAAGCATTCCTGAAGTTCAATGAAAAGACTTGATGTAACATATTGGGGTTTGTTCTTTATAAGGTATATAGATACATATTCAGAAATTAGAGAACAAATATTTTGGATAACGTTATCACCCTGTTGTATCATAAAATGAATTTCAAAGTTATGCTAATAAAGTTATAATTTGGTTTTCTAGGTTCCAAAACAAGAGTTATGCTATATAGATTCTTTGGGTTGTCATTTTCCATTGCGTCTTTGTTACTCTTTAAACGTCCCATTCAAGGCCTGTGCAGTTTGTTTAACCATAAAACTGGAATTGAAGCAGGTCTCTGATCGCTTTCTGCTGTTCTCCTTGTGAATTAAATGTATAACAGTGTATTGTTATTTCTTAGCAGTTTGTCTGCTGCAAAGTACAGACCCCAGAGATGTGATTTTCATCAGCATGGGAGAGAGAATCCCGATTTGGCTAGGTATATTGATACATATAAGGTTTTAATTGCTCATGTAATCTCACCCTGAATTCTTAATCTCACCCCGAATTCCTAAGCACACTCCATCTCCTAGATGAGAATTCCTGGTGAAGTGAGTAAAAAATGGGTTTGTGTCATAGCCTCCAAATAGAGAAGCGTGGGGCAGGCGGGAGAACCACAGTGCAAGGCTGTGGTTAGAGATGTGCTTTAGCTGACAGCAGTGGATAATAAACAGAGCGCCTGCTTCAGCAAATGGTTTTCCTGTCTCCTTTTAATTGAATCAGTCAGTTATTAGACTCAAATAACCATTTCCTAAAGCGGCTTCAATAAGTGGCTGCCGTACAGAGGCCATTGTACTATACTTTTCAAGGACTTGATTCAAACTCTGTAATTAAATTTTCCTGGTCCCTCTAAGTCATAGAGCTACCACATGGGCAGAAACCAGCAGAAGCTGGTCCTGTCTAGAGAAAATGTGTTTTCATCCTCTTTAGGATGAAAGGCAGAATATGGGTTTATTAATTAATAAAATGAGTAGATACATTATTTTATTGTCTAAAAGGAAAATTACTTTGTATAGCCAGAAGTACCCAAATATTCTTAAAAACTGCAGGCTCAAATGGATAAAAATGAACCGCTGAAAAGAAGTACATTGCAACCGTTTTTGCCTGAGTGTGTTATGAAGCATTAGCAAGCAAGCTGGAGTGGATCAATACAGCCTTATTAAAATCCTTAGGTGGGTAGTAGAATTGAGACAATATGTGCACTTGGTTGGAATGCAGTTTCAGATACTTAGACAAGAAACATAGCGCTGTTAATATGCTTCCATTACCACTCACATAGACATTATTTCTCGGGTGATGAATCACTACCTAATCATCTAGGGTTTTTTCTTTTTTCCTGGTAGAGTGTTATAGTTGGCTTTTAGTGTTATAAGTTAGCTTCTCTCTGTTTTTCTACATTCACGTCATTTTAAGTATAGCTCTTTCTTACAAAATGTCACTCTTTTCTTTGGAATATTTTAAGACTTTTGGAAAAGCTATTCCACACAACTACTACATAAGTTATATTATTTAAATCAAGGGTAAAATATATGCTTAATACTAGACAGAGTTATAATTAAAAATTATTGCAGAAAGCAAGATGCAGTTTTTGTTAGAGGCATGGTATTCATACTCCCCAGTGTGCTCAGAAGTACAAGTCTGGAGCAAATAGATCCTTAAGGAGATGGACTTGGTCAATGGCCCAGCCTATAGAGGCCTGCGGAATAAGGCTTATTCAGATTTGGGTGCATTTTGTTTGGAAAACTTGTTCTGAAGTCCTCATATTGTGGTAAACCCACCCTTACATGTAACCTAGATTAGGACTAATAGTCTTAACCTGATCTTAACCTGTTTTCTATCAAATTAGGTTAGGTTGCTGGCAAGACATCTCAAAACCCAACTGGAGAAACACAGAAAAGTTTCATATTTCTATAACTACTAATTCAGCTCATCTTCCATCAGTACAAAGTGAATGGGGCTATTATCCCTTCATAGTAATGGTTTCCTCTCCTCCCCGCCCCTGCTATGTCTGCAATTGGTTAGACTATTCATGCCACTGTCCTTTCTAGGTCTTTTCCTCCCTCTTCCTGTCTCTATTCTTCCTTTCTACCCTCCAGTTTTTTTTCATATTGAGGTTACTGAAATAATACCTCAGAAATGAGTCTTTACAAACCAAATGCTTGCAACTCTGACTTTTAAGAGAAGAAAAACTAGAGATAAGGAAGTAGTGTGAAGATAAGTGATCTTTAAAGATTTTTCTTTATTTAAAAAGAGAATTCTCCACAGAGTTCTGTTAATAGCCAGTCTACTTCAGGACTTTTTTTTTTTTTTTTAATGGTCAGATGTACAGACATTTGATTTAGAGAGTCAGCTCTGCACACTTCTACTATGAGGTACAGGGAAATTTTAGCTGGTGAAGTTTCCATTTCCTTTTCACTACCCAGATCATTTTCACTTTGGAATGCAAATGAACCAAAGCTGAGGTTTCAATATGAAAAATCCATTTCAGCAAAATCAATTTTAAGGAAAAATATTTAGTTTAGTTTTTTAGAGTAAGGAATAAGTTTCTGCTCTCACATGACCCTGAAAGAAGTTGCTTATACAAAATGGTAACAAAAGCAATCTTAGCAGAATTTAAGGAGGACTCACTTTAACATGTTCAAAGGTATCTTTCCCCTCCTCTTTCATCATCCTTCCTATCAGGGGTTCCTTCTTCTCCCTTCCTACTTCTTCCTAATTTCTTTTGATTCTTTCCTTTCTCCTTTCTTCTTTCCTGTCTTTTAAAAGCAAAAAAACAGTAGGCCAGGGATGCAGCAGTATGTTTACACTCTCCTCCATGCATGTGTCTATTTTGCCTCCTTGTGACCTTCACTATTTTCAGTGGCTGTGCAATTCTTCTTTTCTACCTAAACTTCCCCTAATCACTCCCCTACTTCTCTCAACAGGTAAAAAGAATTATAGTAAATAAAGCACTGGTCTTGAAAGCCAAAAAACTCACCTAATTTGTAGAAATAAGAATAGTTTGGAACAAGGACTGCTAATAGCAAAACACTATTCAGAGCGAAGTTGCAGGGAGTAAAGCATGGGCGTATCATTATAAAGGCAAAAACTATTCAGCAGAAAGCAGCATTCTTTAGAGTTGGAAGTTGGAATATTATTTGGTAGACCCACAAAAGCACTCTGGGTGATTTAAGAGATAAGAACCAGAACCTGAAATTGGAATTGAAAAAGACTTATTACGTAATTTAATCCCTTTGACTAGGAAAGGAACAATACAATTTTGGAGCTAAATTTAATTGAGATTTAAGTAGATTCTTTGAAACTCTTCCATTTTTCCTCTGGAAAGCACTAAGAGCTCATCCTTTCAGGAATAACGATGGCTTGTATAATCCACTAGTGCATGGTATACCCTAAATCAAGCTCTCAGCAGCCACAGTAGGGCAGTCAAAGGTATTCTCACTGAAATGAGAATCTAAACAGCTTTGCAGTGTGTATAAGAAAGGAGGTTAAACGTTTTGGAAAGAAAATGATCAAAATCATAGCTTCTATTCCTATTCTTTTTTATTTTTGACATAGAAAATTTATTCTAGGATTTCATCTTTTACCCCAAGACTCTTGCAGCAATTTCTTAACAGTTTCTGCTTACATAGAACAGTTTTAAAAAAGCATTAAATCATTTTGGCCTGAGTCTATCTGAAGTCAAAGGTATTTTAAAGTACTATCCTCCATGCAAACAATATCAAGATTATAGCAAGGAGACTAGATATTAAAGAATAATAAGGCAATGTGCAAATTAAGCATATTATATTTGACTTCCATTGAGGACTTTGCCACTTATGTAATCCAACTGAATAGGCTCTATAAATCCACACTTTCCAATACATAGTTTTCATACATTAGTCTGTGATCAAGTAACAGCAGACCGAAGCAAGCTTTTTAAGAAAGGGTTCCAGGGACTGAATAAGAATTTATTTTACCTGCTTTTTCCTTAAGAAAGGAGGTCCACATGTCACCTGTCATTATTTCCCTTCTCTCCCCATCCTACCTTGCCCCAGTCTTCAGGGAATGAATTGAAAGAGAGGGACAGACAATGACTGAATGGTGTGGCTACTTGAGAACTTGTTCCTAAACCCCACGTCTCCTGGTCTTAGCTGGCTTTCTGTTCACAGGAAGTTATTTATGCTATAGGTGGGCCAAGTTTACAATAAACCACAGAAGTGGTATCGTGTTTTTACAGATGGGAGAACTGACTCTGAGTGATATGCTAAAAAATGTATGGTCAGTGACTAAGTTGGTACCACACAGGGGCCACCAAGGATTGTGAAAGGAACTAACACAGCCCTCCCAGAAGATCTACAGTAATTTCAACTTAGGTGTTCTTAGAGGTCCTTTGCTACACCTCCTAGATCTGATGAGTGAAACCCTTGTTTGTGAAAGGGTTAGGAATCCTGAGCAGATGAACAGCAGAATCTAGTAATAAAACTCCAAGAAGCCTTCATGACATGTTTTGAAGAAGGAGATGGAAGTGTGTGTGGTGGTGGTATTTGGGATTGACAAAGGACCTCTGTGGATAGTGAGTATACTAGAGTGAAGTGAGTATGCTACGTGCTAAAATTCATAAAGCTATCAGACTTTGCTGAAATCAAAGAGTATTTTTTGTTTCTGTTCAAAGGCGTGAATCACCATGTTAAGCTGCTCATAAACTGCTTGAAAGGGAGTGATCCAGGCTCTGTATGTTAGATGACCAGACAGCTGCTTACAAGTAAGAATTTGCCATTGTGTAAGAAAGGTCCTAAAACTTGATATGCCTATAATCACATGATATGCCTATAATCACATAGCAGTAATATCCCAGGAAACCCGAGTAAACCCCACGGAAAGAAATATGCATAAGTGAAATACACATGAGAGATGGAAAGTAGACAAATCTTATTAGAGATGGCTAAATATTCTCTTTTCTATAGAAAACAGATATATCTGAGAAGAAAGATTGCCTTTATCCCTTTTTAACTTTTCCCAATTTTGTCTAAGGATACCATTGATGGTATTTTGAAACCCTTATGGGAAGCAATTTTTTACTCTCCATTTAATTACTGATATTGTAGCTACATTTATGGCATTTTGTGTGGATATTTAGCAATATATATTGTAATTTGTAATGATAAGTATGAAGAATTTTATTTCCCGGCAAATGGGTTGGGCTAGTGCTTTTGGTCCTTGTTTGACTGGTAGATATTATAGCTAGTTCTTCATTATCTTTAGAAGGGACGGTACTTCTGGGTAGGATATTTATTACACAGAAAACCCCCAACTTCATTTCAATATGCCTAGAAACTCAGCCTTTTATCACATTTGCTAACAAGTTGCAACAGATGAGTGATTTGTTACCCAGAGAAATAGCCACAACACATTAAGAAGAAAGTGGAGAAAGCTGAGAGCTTGGATAATCCATCAGCTAGTTAATTCACACCTGAATAATTGAGAGTTTGCCTTGCAGTTACTGAATATTTATGAAGGTTCCACAATATGTTGAAAAGTAGGTGCACCAAGTAAAAATAACCTTAATAAAACCAATCTGCACACAGTTTATGTTTAATATGAATCTTGCTACCTGATTGGAACAGGAGAAATAGGATGTGTTTTCAAACCTTAGTGTGTATAAGAACCATGAAGAGGGTGTGTCTGCTAAAACTGCAGATTTCTAGAGAAAACTCAGAGATGCTCCTTAGGAATATGGATTTTTTTCATTTTATCCCAGATGATTCTGAAAGCAGGTGGTCTAGAGATCTCTTTTGGAGAAAATATCAATGTAGCTAGTGACAGGAAAACCTTATTTCATAGGAGTCATAAGATAAGAAATCAGAGAGACACAGACCAACAAACTGAAGAAAGAGAAGCAGCCAAAAAGGAATGCCTATTAGCATAAAGGAGAGCATCGGCAAAAAGAAAGAAAAAAGGATAAAGGCAGATAATAGAATAACGGTACCATGAAAGATCTTAGTATCTTAGAGATTTGCTGTAATGCCGTGATGTCTGTGATTTAGTGTAAATTACTCAGTGTACCTTACACTTTAGATGTGATGACCAGTTGGAATTGGTCACAGCTCAGTGACCAGTTGAGTTGGTTACTCACAGCTTTTTGGAATCTCACAGCTCAGTGATGGCTCCCTAGCATTCTAAAACGAAACCAGGACTCCGGAGGAGGTTGATACAACTAATTAAGCTATTTATACTGGATCAATAACAGAAGCTTTAATAATTAGCATGATAAACATCAGAAAAGGAATTCCATTGGTTAAATTAGTGAATGGTTGATTAGCATAATGGGTTTAGAAGCATATCCTCAATGATGAGACTAGTGGCATTCAAGATATGTGTATTAGTTAAAACATTTTGGCAATAACTTTCTTCTCTTAAATAATCAGAGTATAGGAATGCAGAGAGGCCTATAGCTGGGCTGTCACATAAGGGATGGATTTAACCTCTTAATACTCCATAAATGTTGCGACACTTAATCTGAACATGTCTGATTGCCTGGCCTGTGAGGCTGTAGAATCCTGGCCCTCTGGATGTTGTTTTAGGCTTCTTCAAATTATATATGTATATATATTTTTTACTCCACCCAGGTGAGATATTTAGGGATCCCTTATAAGAATGAAGAGTTGGGACTTCATTATCTCCCAGAACAAATTGTATGACTGTCTCATTCCTGTTTGTTAATAAATATTGATATATGAGGCAGAATTGTTCTGATTTGCTCTAATTTTAACTTGAAGCAAGTCTGTGGGGGTGGTTGCTCATTCTCGTCACCTCAAATGTTTTGGTTGGTACAGCTGCTAAAAGTGGTTATGAGTTGTCATGACCTAATTGATAGAGACCAGTTCTCAAGACAAATATTAAAAAAAACAAAAAACAAAAAAACTTTCTTGGGAGAGGAATGTGGTGAACCTGCTCTTGGTGACTTTTCTCTTGTGAGAAAAATTTGATAAAGCAGCCTACAGTTTATATGCTCTCCTCTGTAAGGCAACTATATTTATTGTTCTACTCTTTCTGTCCCAAGAAAATATGAAAGGGTCAACAGAAACTTGAAGAGAAGTAACTTCCAAAGGCATATAACTTCTACTGTGTCACTCACTTCTCTAATTTGCTCCATAAAGAACAAATAGGACAAACTGGGAAGAGCAGAATTCTGACCTTTCAGACATCGGTCTACTGTGCTCTCCAAAGGCCATGATCTTCATGTTATTTAAGATCGTGCCTAGGCTATTCTCTACAAAAGATACCTAAAAAAAGTTTGACTGTCTCAGTCCTTTCAATCTCCAAGTAACTGCTGGTAAAAAAAAAAAAAATTAAAAGCTAATCAGAAAACTCTAGTTGTGTATTCCTTAACTTTTTTTGCTAAAATATTTTAAAGTGATCAGATGCTTTCAGCATATATGCCTAGAAAAAAGTTAAATCCATTAATACCTTTCATATTTATTTATATACAGGCACTCTGACATGAAAATATTCAAATGTGTTGCATGATAATTTATTTTTTTTTCCTTATGGTGTTAAGTAAATGAGAAAATGGAAATGTTGTATCTATATCTATGTATCTATAGCAATATCTTTCCCAAGATGATACTGTATGAGTTAAATTCAGAACATGTAACCCAACAGACTTCCATGTTGAATGGTAAACGTATCTACGAGGTCATTTCAAAATATTAGAGTCAAATTATGGAGAAGCATAATTAATTAAACCATAGACACTTGAATGTTTAAGAATGGTATTCTAAAATCTCACACTTTCAATAGAAGTAAATGATTTAGTTTGGGTATTCCGCCACTTTTACTGTTACATGATTTATTAGATAATGTTAACATGCAAAGTGTGAGATGTCTATAAATAACTTTGTATACATTTGCCACAACTTGCCAGCTAATTATCATTTTGAGATATGATGGTTCTGATTAATAAATCAGAAGGGAAACTCAATTATGAATGCATGCAATCAAACTTCATATGCAAGCCAAAATAAACCTGGCATTTGTAAGTCAGAAGAACCCATTAGGGAAACTAATATAGTAGTGTTCCAAGGCTACATTGTGTGGAAAATAATGCTCTCCTGTTTAATGGAAGAGCGTGCTTAAGAGACAGTCTATCTGGAGTATTGCTTAAGACAACAGGACACTGACTCAAGTAAAGGGCTCAAGTCAAAACAGAAATGGCAATGTCTCCTACTTTTTGCAGTTGAATTCAAGGAATATTTATTGAGTAACAAGCTAAAGCCTCTTCTACAGAGGCCTGTTTTTAGATCAAGAAAAGACAACCAATAAATGCTTCTGATTTCAAATATAGGGGATTTTTATGCGTTTAACTGTGTCTCTCCACAACTCCTTTGTTGCAGTTTTAACCCCAGTACATCAGAATATGAACTTACATGGGAATAGGGTTATTACAGATGTATCTAGTTAAGATGAGGTCATACAGGACTAGGGTGAATTCCTAAGTCAGTATAGCTGACATTCATATAGAAAAGAGAAAATGTGGACACACAGACATGCATCCAAGGATAATGCATGTAAACGTGAAGGCCGAGATGGCGTAATTCTTCTACAAGTCAAGGAACATCAAAGATGGCCAGCAAATCACCAGAAGCAAGGAGACAGGCATAAAGCAGATTCTCTCTCAGCTCTCAGAAGTAACCAATCCTGCAGAGTCCATGCTCTCAGACCTCAAGACTCCAAAACTGTGAAATAATAAATCCTGTTGTTCAAGTCACCCAGTTTGTGATATTTTGTTATGGCAGCCCTAGCTAACTAACACAGGTATAGACATTGCAAGGGAAGATACAATCTCTATCTTCGAAGTGCCTACAAACAGCTGTTCTCATAGAAAAGTCTGTAGAGAAGTCTGTTGGCAGAGTTTTTTCATTTAAATGGTGAAAGTCAGGAGCCTCAAAACAGAAGTAGGTAAAAGGGAAAACATATGTTACCCAGAGCTGAATTTTAATGAGGCTGAAGATGAAGGGGACAGATGATTCAAAGCATGAATGTGCCTTCTTAAAATAGTTGACCATGAGCTCAGGGTTGGGAAGATCAGTGAACAAAAACCATGTGTAAAATTGTGTTGATGAGCTATACCAAGAATAGGAAAAGTGGCGTCAGTAGGAGAAGTAGAAGATTAAGTGGTTACAGAATTCTTTTCTAAGCACTTCTCTTTTAGCTCTAGATTTGGGTAGATGTACACTCTTTGAAGGACAAATGTGAGGATGCTGGATCTTTTTAACATGACAATATATGTTTTACTATTACAAAAAGCATGTAGCACTTTCTTGTCAATCTTTCAAAAATTCTTTAAATTATTATAAAGTATTTCAGACAAAAAATGTCACATAAAAACTAATATGTAGATTACTCATATATCCACCACCTGGCTTTAAAAATGCAGTATTTCTGATACAGTTGAAGCTCCAGGGTTTCTGCTTCCGGATCTCCTTTGTTCCCCTAACTACCACAGCCAATGCCTCCTACTCTGAACTTGCTGTTATTCATTCTCAAGCATTTCTTTTTGTATTCCCCTTGCAGAATCATCCACGTCAGAAGCAAGAATGCTGGAGTCTTGATGCCTCTGCCTCTTCCAGTGGCAGTTACTGGTCCAAGGCTGTCCCTGGTGGGATGTAAATCCCAAGTTGCTTCTCAGGTCTTCTTGCTGCAGGCAAAGTAGATGCCAGCAGTCTTCAGGATAGTTTTCTGATAAAGCCCCAGATGCTGACTGTCGGAGCAAAGGTTTAACTGAGCAGGACTCAGTGGGGTTTTCCTGGGGGTAGACTGTCTCCTATCTTTTGCCTGACTCTTGTTTGTAGAAAAACTTTACCCTCCTTGGCCTTCCCTGAGTTCCAAAGAATAAATCTAATCAGAGAAGTGAGAAAATGAAGAAACAAACAAAAAAAGAGTCAAGCAGGACAAGAAAAAATACTTTAGCCATTAAATAAAGTCAAACACCTTTAGTTATTCTTCAAGGGTCTTAATGACCCGGATAACCACAATGGTGTGGTTACTCACTTAGAGCCAGACATCCAGGAGAGTGAAGTCAGGTGGGCCTTAGGAAGCAGTACTATGAACAAAGCTAGTGGAGGTGATTAAATTTCAGCTGAGCTAATTAAAATCCTAAAAGATGATGATGTTAAAGTACTGCACTCAATATGCCAGAAAATTTGGAAAACTCAGCAGTGGCCACAGGATTGGAAAAAGTCAGTTTTCATTCTAATCCCAAAGAAGAGCAATGCCAAAGAATGCTCAAACTATCGCACAATTGCATTCACTTCACATGCCAGCAAGGTAATGCTCAAAATCCTTCAAGCTAGGCTTCAACAGTATGTGAACTGAGAACTTGCAGATGTACAAGCTGGATTTAGAAAAGGCAGAGGAACCGGAGGTCAAATTGCCAACATCCACTGGATCATAGAAAAAGCAAGAAAATTCCAGAAGAAAACACCTACTTCTGCTTCACTGATTATGGTAAAGCCTTTCATTGTGTGAATCACTACAAACTGTGGAAAATTCTTACAGAGATGGGAATACCAGACCACCTTCCCTGTCTCCTTTGAAATCGGTATGCAGGTCAAGAAGCAACAGTTAGAACTGGACTTGGACAATGGACCAGTTCAAAATTGGGAAAGGAGTACATCAAGGCTATATATCGTCACCCTGCTCATTTAACTTACAAGCAGAGTACATCAAGTGAAATGCCGGGCTGGATGAAGCACAAGCTGGAATCAAGATTGCCTGGAGAAATATGAACAACCTCAGATAAAGAGCCTCTTGATGAAGGTGAAAGAGGAGAGTGAAAAAGCTGGTTAAAACTCAACATTCAAAAAATGAACATTATGATATTTGGCCCCATCACTTCATGGCAAATAGATGGGGAAACAATGGAAACAGTGAGAGATTTTTTTTGGGGGGGCTCCGAAATCACTGCAGATGTTAACTGCAGCCATGAAATTAAAAGAAACTTGCTTCTTGGAAGAAAAGCTATGATACACCTAGACAGCATATTAAAAAGCAGAGACGTTACTTTGCTGACAAAGGTCTGAATAGTCAAAGCTATGGTGTTTTCAGTAGTCACATACAGATGTGAGTTGGACTCTAAAGAAGGCTGAGCACCAAAGAAGAATTGATGCTTTTGAACAGTGGTGTTGGAGAAGACTCTTGAGAGTCCCTTGGACAGCAAGGAGATCGAGCCAGTTGATCCTAAAGGAAATCAACCCCAAATATTTATTGGAAGACCTGATGCTAAAGCTGAAGCTCCAATACTTTGGCCACCTGATGCAAAGAGTCAACTCATTAGAAAAGAACCTGATGCTGGGGAAGATTGAGGGAATGAGAAGGGGGCGATAGAGGATGAGATGGTTGAATGGTATCATTGACTCAAAGGACATGAGTTTAAGCAAACTCTGGGAGATAGTGAACGACAGGGAAGTCTAGCGTGCTGCAGTCCGTGTGATCACAAAGAGCTGGCTGACAATTGAGTAACAACAAGGGCTATAGATAGTACTCTGAGTCATGATTTTGGGTTGTTTTGCTGAAACCACCACCAGGTGGAAGAAGTTAACTGCATGCTGACCAAAAGCACAAAGACCCCACATGATTGGAATCAGACAGAAGGTTGATGATATTTATTCCTGACCACCTTACTACCAACCAATCAGAAGAACGTCCATGAGCTGACCATACACCTCACAACACTCTCCCTTATCCTGTCTTTAGAAACCTTTCCCTAAAGCCATTGGCAGGTCTGAGTGTGTTTTAGCATTAGCTGCCTGTACTCTTTGTTTGGCGCCTGTTAATAAACACTGCATTTTCCTTCACCACAATCTGTTCTTAGTATATCAACTTTACTGTATGCAGGCAAATGGACCCACGTTTGGTATGGTAACAAATACATATTAGGAGCCTGAGTACTTAACAATGGTAAAAGTAATAAGAAATATAGGAAGCACAATGTCAATATCTACTACTGCCCCATCACACGGATACATCATGATTTATTTTCTTGTTGGTGGATATTTAATTCAAGTGACTATTTGTTCCAGTTTTTAAGAGTAGATGCTAAGAATGACATTAAAATAGACATTTTAAAGGCATCTTTAAACATTCCCTAAAGATTTATTTTGTTTTTGAATTTAAGAAGTAAGTCTCTCATAAAGTCCTCCTCTATGAGAAATCAGCTGAAGAGGTAGAAGACTGTTTACTCAGTACTGTCAGAGATGAAGTGATCTGGGAAATGAACTAGAACTCCTTCTCACAGTGGGAAACTTGTCTTGATGCCTTAGGTCCAGATGCTCCAGGTGAGGGCTCTTTGCTGAAGTTTGGGGCAGGGACTTTGTCCTGGCCTCATAAGATACCCTCATGAAAGAAGAATCTTCTATTTCCCAGGGCAATTTCAAGTCCTTTAAACATCCAGTTTATACCTTGCTTAATCCTCAGTTACTTTGTTCAATGTTTTAAAACATATGTTTCATCTTTATTGTCTTTTTTCATTACTTGTTCAATTAATATTTAATATTTAATTTTTTTTCTTTTCCTTAGTGGGAATCAGGATATATCTGCAAAAGGGGACAGACTGATTGCCCAAACTCAAGACAAAGTGGATTGGTATTTGTTTTTCCTTCCTCATCTCCCACCTCTTCCCACATGCTTAGTTCTTAAATTTTGAGAAACTAAAAAGATCTCTGTCTCCTATTTGAGCTCTGGATGGCCTCCAGGACATAAAAGGAAGTCCTGTGGGACAGAATGGCCACCTGAATCATACATGCACAATGTTTTTGACATCTTGACAATATACCAGAGGGAGTAAGTATAGTTTTCCACTCAAAGAACACATTACTTTTCACTAATTTGCCAAAGAGCACTCCAAGCAGTGCTGATTTGTCCATGCAATTCACAAACTATGTATACAAAGACTACAAGGACATCCAGGAGAGGAAATCCAACTGTGTAAATCTCCCAACTTGAGCACACTTGTTTAAGTCCCAAAGAGAAATTGTGAAAGAGGTGATGGGGTAATGTTGTTTAAGGAGGACCCCTTAAATGAAGGCAAATCTTGTTGCAATTTTATCTTTAGGATCTTTTCATTCAAGTATTAGAATTTCCATTTTAATGACCTGGCTTAAGGATAAACAACTAACATACAACCACAGAAAAAAACCAAACTGATATTTCGGGGAAAATTTAACATATCTCCCTGTTTTCATCTCTTTAGGAGATGATTAGTGTGATGGATTGAATGTTTGTGTTGCTCCAAAAATTGTATGTTGAAGCCCTAACCATCTCAAGCAATGGTATTCAGAAGTGGAGGTCATGGGGTGTTACTGGGATTGGATGTGGTCATGAGGGTAGAACCCCAATGATGGCATTAGTGTCCTGATAAGAAGCAGAGAGCTCTCTCTCTAATCATGTATGAGCACAGTGAGAGGGTGGTTTTCTACAGGCCAGGAAGAGAGCTCTCACCAGGGAACTGAATAAGCCAAAGCCTTGATACTGGTCTTTCTGCCTTCAGAACTGGGAGAAATAAATTGCTTAAGCCACTCAGTCTATGGCATTTTGTCATGGCAGCCCAAAGTGATTAAGAGAGTCAGGTGAAGAAAATTTCTAATAGGTATTTTAGTTTAGATGTCTGAAAATCTGATTATATGCTTAAAAATTAGAATTTGCAGCTTGAAAATCAAAGTTTTATAAACTATAAAATAGCTCAGTAATAGGTCTTCATCCATCATAAACTCCATGTTCTATGAAGTTTCTTTAGTGTTGGGATCCACTGGAGGAGCTCTTAAACTATGCTAACAACTTTCTTAGGCCTTAAGATGAACATGAGGGTTTGAGACACCTCCAAGTAAGCTGACCAACATCAGGGAGCTCAGTTCTTACAATTCTTTTTGCTCTGAACTTCTTTTGATAATGTTGTACCAAAAAAATCTTTATCAATATTTTCCATCTATATGAAAAATGCAGCACATCTTACGAGGACTCAGAAATACTGTCAGTGCTATGGCACTACACAAAGAGATGTTATTTCTGGATTTACAAAGACAGCAGGGAACTAGTATTTTCCACTTTATTATAGGAAGTAACTCTTCTTAGAAATTCAGTGAAAAAGGCTGCATCTGACATGAACTTTGAGCAAAGTGCATTGATAGAAATGACAAGACATAGAAAGGAGTCATTGAAAACTGGAAAAGGAACTCAGATTAGACCAAAATAGACTATTATCTTAGATACTTTTTATGAATTCTTTACTGAAAGAATTTTATATTAGAATACTATTTTCTTATATTGAGTAGATTTATGATTAATGTAATGTCTGATAAAATGCATTTTATTTTCATAATGTAGGTTCAGGGCATTTTAAGTAATCCTTTCGTCTTCCCCAAAGATCTAGAATTGAAGAAGAGTCTCCAGACATTGTCATCTATTGATCCCTTCACTGGCAGAGCCTCTGTGACTATGATAGCTTAGATTCTCGGTCAGTACAGACAACATCTGTCTGTACTGACAGATGTCACCCTACAGAATGCTGTTTTAATGGGGCATATTTCTGTCACATGGTGCCACAACCATGTTTCATTTCTGTTTTCCTTATTCTTATTTATTTCTTATAAATTGTGGCATAACACCGCTTATCCTCTTGTGTACCTTGCACTTTTCTGGGAAAGTTATATTCAAGCTACGTACACTGAAGGATAGGACTTTACAGTGTGGTCCCAATACCTTTCAAATTACAATGTTCATCTTCATCTGTACCGTGCTTCCCGTCAATGTGAAAGGCAAGATGGCTACAATTTAGACAGTAAAGGGACATGAGGCGTTTTAAAAAACTTCTATTAGAAATGTGACCCTGGTTAGCCCTAAAAATTCAAAGCTAGAAAACTAGTAAAAATGAATATATAGCAATATTTCAAAAATCAAGAGAACAGTACAAAACACTACAAAGGAAGTATAATGAATATTTTATCTTAAGATTGTTATTATAACCTTTTCGCTGGCAATGTTTTATAAGTTTTCAAGAGTAGGAATGTAAAAATAATATTTAGCCAGAAACAGAATTCAAAATAACAGAGAAAATATCCTGCTTTGTTCTTGAGAGTTCCTTATATTTTCTTGTTTCAGGATGAGGAATAAAAATTCAAATAGTTTTCCACATGATCTTACTAGGTGCTAAATTGGCTTGTATTTTTTCTGGACTATTTCTAACACTTGAATAAATCTGTAATAGTGTTGAGGGGATGGAGGAAATTCTTACTTGAACAAATGTCTAAATTCTGGGATTATATAACCTGTGTATAATTTGTGGTAAACCAGGACAATGTTTTATTCAAAGGTAACTTATGTATTACCACCCTCATGTCCAAAATAAATGTGGAAAAACATATCCATAAACTTTGTATCATTTATTTTTCTAAAATAGAGTACTAGTAATAGAATACTAGTGCCTGCAGTTGCTATTATTGTCTCTGGTAATTTTCCTTACATAACAGAAAATCCACTTGAGTAGTTTATATTTCAATACTCTTTTCTGGTTTAACCCTTGACCATTTCTCTCTTCATTAACTAGGGTTTAATCAAGTTGCTGTTTTTTAATCTACCCTTTCTCCCCTTGTATGTATCAATTAGATATAGGCTACTGTGCCCCAATCTGCAGAATCTGTCATTGCTTTGAATCTTCCAAGAATCATGCTTGCCCTCCTGCCCTTTGAAACATCTTCAAGTTCTCTGAAATGTCCTCAAAACCATGAGTTTCATTTATATGCAAGAAAACTTAGCACTGGCATTTAAAAATGTCAATGAAAAGTCTGCATGTTTTATTTTCTTTTCCACTAAGTTTCTTTCTGCTTCTTTGTCTTCCACCCAATTTGTTTTAAACTTGCTGCTTTCACTTACTTCAACAATCCTTCTTCTGACTTTACATTTAATCTTTTCACTGGGATTATTTTTCCACTAAAAACACCGACTGAATTTTAAAGTACAGTATTGGAATCCCAATGTAAATGTGGGTAACTTCTCAGTTAAATATTAGAAATCAGTTTTCTCTTATCCTTCCTTCCTTCCTATGGGTAAATAGTTCAGAGTTATTAAGCTTTAGTAAACAACACATAAGTCAAATCTCGTAAACTAGGACTTGTTAAATTAAAATGTACATCTTCTATTTCACGCAGTACTAAACTAAGAAAAATATCCTTTGATTTACAAAAAACGTTTAAAATGTCCTGTGTCCCATGCATTCACCACAAGGGGGCATATGTGTACAAGTGTTTCATGACCCTTTGGTAGCATCATTTTATGATGATTATGTGCAAGTATTATTTTGTTTTATCATGCTTTTATGTCTTTTTTTCTAGTATGTGTGCTTTTTATAAAGTGACCCTAAGACTATAGCACTTTTTAATGTTGAGTGTGGAGAATGAATTTCACTGTAGAACCAGAAGATATATTCTAGGCTAAAGCTCTAGAAACTGCAATTCCAGCAGTTTCTTCTATTTCCCATAAATCATATTGGAGTTCAAGCAAAATCTAATCATGTCCAAGTACACTGAAACCTCATAAACTTTAGAGATATTAAACATTCAATGGTATATTTTGAAATATACATAACTGTTTTAAAACTCTGAGATAAAATTCAGCGCCAGGTCAACTACATGGCTGCTGAGGAGTTACCCGAGTTTTGGCCACAGGTTACAGTTATTTCATGATTTATTTTCACAGAATTTACAGGCCTTGCATAAGTTCCCAAAGAGGGGCATACATTTCTACATCAGTCAATAAATGACAGTTTATTGGAAAAAAAATGACCATCACAGATAACCTAAAGAGAAGAAGCTATATGAAGGTAGCAAAGTGGAGGCTACTGAGGTCATTAAAACAAAGGTTAACAATGGAATAAAAAATTAACATCAGGGCTAACAATTTCACTTTTTACTAGTAAGCATATTTTATACCATAAACCATCTCCTATAAGAAACTGAAACAAAATGCTTGGGTTACATGGAATATATATTGAAAGAATAAGGTCTCTTAGTGTGAACACCATCCATGGCTCTCAACTTCCCTTTATCCCACCCTTTTCCCACTATTTGGAAAAATCTTTTACCTGCTTGCGACTTCTGTCTTATTTAACAACATGTAAGGCTGGAGGAGGAATAATTGGATATGTGTCTAGATTATATTAGGGCAGTTAAGCAAAATGGGCTTTCAGATGACCTGTTTCACAAGCACCTGGGTGTTTATTAAAAACACAGATTTCCAGATCATGCCTTGCTACTCCTCCCCCAGACCGATGGAATGAAAATGACTCTCTGGGGCTGGGAATTGGGAATTAGCATTTTAAATAAGTGCCTTAGGTGATTTTTTATGCTGTTCATCTTAATAGCAGCTATAATCCATATTTTAACTTATTATCTTGTTGATTTTTATATATCTGTAGAGAGTAGGCAGTTTTAACAAGTCTATTCAAGATGTGGCTATAAATTCCAAGTTTATCACCCACTGTGCATTCTACCATATTATGTCTATAGTGTTTTCTTCATTATTTAACGATTCCACTTACATACTGGCTTATTGTAATGTCTTGATTATGAAATTCTATGGAGGGTGGGGTGTATATGAGGGCATATAGTTTATCCCTTGCTTTTACTAGTTATTTTCTATTAATAATACAACTTGGTTCTATTGAATTTATGCTTTTCTTAGTAACAGTTATTTTTAAAGGCAAATATGTTTGCAACTTAACCAGGAAAAGGGAGAAAGAAAAGAGAACGAGATCTTGGCTCTCAGAAAATTATATGCTATAAACACTAAAATTAGAAATGTTGCCTTCCCTTTACTTTTATAGCATATAGGAAAAACAAAGTTTTGAACAACTAAAAAGAACAAGGTAATGATTTAGTTTCTATTAAAAAAGAGAATTAAGGATCAGAATGTGTTAGAACCCAAATTATGCAAAATATTCAGGCAAGAGTAATCTCGAAAACATTATGTATAATTCATTTAGCAGCTGCCTATTTGTGACACATATGATACATTGATTAAGAGCATGGTTAAACAACTGAATGATGTGCATGCTTCATATAATAACACTCTGTTCTTACTGCAAGTTTAAAGAAGCAAAACTGGGAATAGTGAAACTTGGTGTGTTTATGTTAATTAGAACAGTCATGATCTGAATAATGCTAATAACTATGGAACATGAATGCATTCAGAGCTGTTCCTTGCAGAACAAGAGGTCCAAGGAGAATTTGGGGGAAGTTCTTTGCAGTGGCCTGTAAGTAAACCATGATGCCCTAAGAAAACATGATGAGTAAGTAGTGAGCATAAAGCAACCAAGGGGTAGTCAGTGATAAACAGAGAAAAAGGGGAAAAAACATTTATTTCTTGAAAAATTCAGATAAATTTTTCAATGTTTGAAATTCAATTCTGTGTTTCTTGAAAGTACACTTCAAAATTCGATAGCACTTTCTCTAGCTTTTGATTTCCTAAGGACTGCTTATAGGCTTGGAAAAGTTGATGATTGTGGAGAGTAATGGTAGGCCCTGGGGTGACAATTAAGGGCCAGGTATTGAATTTGAAACTCTGTGGAAGAATCTGAGGCTTCTTGGAATATTGCCCAGAATTCCATTTAAAAAATCAGTAATGGTAATGTTCATTTCCTTAATCTCTTCATCGTTCATTTAAAATTGTTGCCCAGTGAAATGACCTACAGCCATCTTTTTGTTTAGAAAAGTTACATGAAAACAATGGAGCAAATATGTTGCCTATTCACTTGTCCTGGCACTGTCCTAGGAGGTATTTCTCTATTTCTATAACACACATTGTTTCTTTCCCTTGGCATGCATGTAAAATATTCATTGCAGAATAATTTTAACAGTTCAATAAACAAAGGAAAAATAGACATTTTGAGATATCTGTGCATTTGTAATATATATTACCAGACACTAAGAGATCATTCTCCTTATTTCTCAAATCTTCAGAGACTTTCAACTACTGCTATCCATTACCTTCTGCATGGGCTTCAGAGATGAGAAACAGAAGGAAGTTTGTATACGACAAGAGAGAAACTGCAGTGGGAAGTTTTGTAATAGAAGGAGGATCCAAAGTGGAACAGATTCTCTCCTTTAATAATGTCATGGCAATAATTAACTGACTTTGTTTCCATATGATTGAGCACATCACAAGTTCTTTGGCCTCAATTTCTTTACTTGTTAATAAATAAAAATAAACACACTTTTGACACACACACACTCACATATATTGGTAGAGCTATTGATACAAGGTATCCCAACTATCTTCGCCACTCTGTTTTCTATTCCAGCTTACACCAAGCTTCCATCATTTCTTGTGTAAGGGTTCAAATGCATCTTTTGCTCTTTCTCTCTGACTCTCTACAATTCATTCTCAACATATCAGGCAGAATGAGCTCTTGGAAAATAAAATTTCTGTTATATCATCAGGTGCTTAAAATTTTCCAATGTATTCCTTTCCACGACCTTCAAGTTTTAGTTTCCTACCCCTTTCCCTGATCTCTTAGTGGGTCAACCATCCTGGCCTTATTCCTACTTCTGAACTATGCCAAACTTGTTCCCTAAGATTTAGGATCTGTATTTCTTTCCTTTCACCATAGAACATCTGGCTTCAGATCTTTTCATGGCTGGTACCTTTATAATTTTCAGGTCTCATTTCAAATGACACCTCATTAAAGAAGTATTTTCTGACTGTGCTTCCAAGGTGGCTTCTCAAGTTTATTTTTTATAATTGTATTATATATCCAGCATCTGTCACTAAGATTGAGATTCCTCTCTCTCTTACTTTTAAAACTTCATTTATTATCTTTATCTTTTTAAAAAAAATTGTTTATTGTCTTTATAATAAAGATTATCAAGGCTGTAAGCTCCATAAGAAAAGCTTGTTTACTGCAATATCTTCAATTTCCAGAACAGTACCTGGCACATAGAAGGCACTCAAGAAAGGAGTTGTATAAAGTCTCTCAGACTGTAACTAAATGTGATTATTTAATGTCTGTCTTCTCCACAGACCAGTTTAGCATCCAATTATATTAAGAAGTACATGTTAAATGAATAAATTATGATTACTGAATCACCAAAGTAACTGTATATTTATAGTCTGCTTAGATAATCTAGTCCGTTTGTATGACTGAGGTGACATTTTAATCACTCATGTTTTCATGTTCTTATATACATTACCTATCAATCTGGAGGTTCTCTTATGTGTTGATTGCTGTATCAGAATGTCTGCAGGTACAGGTCACAGAGTCACAGAAGGTCCATTTCTCAGGAGCATAAGTAAATAAAATATTTAACTGAATTATAAACAAATAACCAGAGTAAGTGGATTCTGTATGGACACAGACACTTAACATTTTCACTAGATAACTAGGTTCTTTTGTGCTCTACCTAGCCATCTTGAGCACTGGGTTTGTCTCCTTAGGCTTGTTGCCTCAGGACTGAAAGACGGCTGTCACAGTCCCAAGCCCATGTCCTTCCAAAGCTATATTCAAGGCAACACAGAAAAGAAACGGCCAACACTACAAAGCTCTCCATGTAAGTCTATTTACAGTAGACCTCAACCCCCAAAGTTTCTCCAAAGTTGCCAAACTCACTTCCCTTTACATTTAAATGACTTTTCAAAGGATAAAATTTAAGTGTCAAAGGAGAATGGTATGAATATGTATAAATCATAATTTATATTTTGGGTCTGAGTTCATTATCGACATCCAAATAAAGATTTTATTAGCAAGGAGAAGATGACAAGAGAGGCTATGTAGGCAGCTAACAGGGCCTGCCATAAACAGCATAAATAACTGATAATCTTTTTCAATTTATTTGCCATTGATGTGAAGCTTCTTATACTGGGAATAAGTAAGCTTTTTCACAGAACTTTCATGTGATTTATACTATATTTATAATGTTTTTCTTTCCAGTCTTCTATTGTCAGAGGGGGAAAAAAGGCCTTTTTTTTGACATCAGAGATGAAACTGGCAATTAAGCATTAGAATGACTTCATTTCTTAAGATGGTATCTCTGAAACTCAAGGGCTAAAGTCAGCAGCTTTGTGTACACTGTCTTATTTTGTCTTTTTTCTGCACAAGCAAGATGGGCCAATGAACATGGTGCTTTCCGCTTGCTGAACATCTGCTGATTGATCTTCCTCAGTAAATCAATTTAGCCTGGGTTGGTTCTAAAATCACTAGGAGCAGGGAGAATAACTCTGAATTAGACAGTGTTGGATGTTGCTAAAACAAAAACAAGCAGCACTTGGTATTTCCTACAATTTATGGTTAATCATCAAGATGTAGGCCAAACGTCTTGAGATTTGTGACTGGCCTTCGATTATTCCTCATTGATTAGCATTACACTAGAAGGACTGGATATATTTCAGATGTTTGCAGGTATTAAAATATTATGTACTATGTGCGTTTATAAACAATTTGTCTTGGGTCTTGTAAAATTTTCCCTTCTGTGAATACCCTGACCCACTGTTATAACGGCTTCAATGTCTGTAACATTTTCTGCTGTCTATTGTAATTTTTTCCTCTTCTTATGATACATTAAGGATTGTTTTAGGTTTACTCATTTGGTGGGTTATGGTTAACAGTCATATCAGGGAAGAAATTAATGTAATTTTACTGAAAACAATGTGCTTATAGTTTCAATCACTTTCTTCCATTTTCCTTATTAGTGTCATTATCAGCAATTAACTAAGCAGACACTAAGTAGTATATTAATCTTGCTGTTGAAAGCATTAAAACATGTAAAAGATAAATATCCTGCTCTCTAGGGTTTTATAAAAAGCTAAAGGGATTCATTACTACTTGTAATTACAACTTGTAAGTCACCCCAAACCTTGAGAACTGATCAGCAATATTAGTTTCTCAGTGGTCTCTTGTCTTCAATAATGCCTTCCAAGGTCTAAGGCCTTAGAATCCTTTCTTTAAGATGCATAGTGGAAAGACACAGGGCTGACATCTACAAAGGGTTTGCTTTTGTGCATGCTTTGCACAAATGACAGATGGAGGTTTTCCCACAGTGTGGCTTGGCTTCTTAACGGTATGCATGAATGAACAAGATGGTCCTCTCTAGCTTCAAGATTTCTTAGAGCTGTTTGCACAGTCCTTTTCTATTCTGTGTATGATAATCTTCAAACCTTCTTCACGTGTTTCACTACCAAGACCTCTGTGGTGATCACAAATCCTTATTTCCTAAGCTCCAAAGATAAGACTTTTTAGGAAATAATTCTTGATATTATCTGTGCTATTGTTGAATCCTATTTCCATCTAATGCTTTGTTGTTCAGCCACTAAGTCATGTCTGACTCTTTAAGACCCCACAGACTGTAGTACTCCAGGCTCCTCTGTCCTCCACTGTCTCCCAGAGTTTGCTCAAATTCACATCTGCTGAGTTGGTGGTGCTATCTAACCATCTCATTCTCTGCTGCTCCCCTCTTCTTTTGCCCTCAATCTTTCCCAGCTTCAGGATCTTTTCCAATGAGTTGGCTCTTCATATCAGGTGGCCAAAGTACTGGAGCTAGAGCTTCAGCATCAGTCCTTCCAATGAATATTCAGGACGGATTTCCTTTACAATTGACTGATTTGATCTCCTTGCAGCCCAAGGAACTCTCAAGAGTCTTCTTCAGCACCACAATTTGAAAGCATCAATTAATGCTTAAGTCTGCCGTTGTCAATTCACCCAAAGAAGTGTATGCCTCCTGGCAGCACTGTACCAGAAAACTACCATTAAGATGTTTGGTCTCTCAGCCTTGATCCAAGCCGGTATGTATGATGCTCACTTCTTCAGCAGTTATTGGGCATCATTGGGTATTGTTGCTCTGCACGTAGCACATGTTCTCTCTGGTTTAGCGTAAAGCTTTGTTGCCCTTTCAACTCCATTCTTGTGGATTTGCTTTCTGGCATTTGGACTCAAAATCTGGATACATTAATTCTGGAGAATATAGTTTTTAAACATTAGATCATTAGAGTATCCCTTACAAAAGCTTATACTGACAAAAATTAATAAAAACTGTCAGAATTTCTGACTATGAATTAGTCCATCAAATAAACACTGGTTGGCTCAAGGGCACTTTTCTACCCCTTTGAATTAAGGAAAGCTAAAATTGGCATATTGATTTCTTTCCCTTCAGCTAATTACAATGGTCTGCATATTTGACTGATTTCGACTGACTTCTATCATAATATCCTTATCTGTCAGAGGGCAGACAGAAGGAAAATCACAATCACAGAAAACTAACCAAGCTGATCACATGGATCACAGCCTTGTCTAGCTCAATGAAACTATGAGCCATGCTGAGTAGGGCAACCTAAGAGAGACAGGTCATGGTGGAGAGTTCTGACAAAATGTGGTCCACTGGAGAAGGGAATGGCAAACCACTTCAGTATTCTTGCCTTGAGAACCCCATGAACAGTGTGAAAAGGCAAAAAGACATGACACTGAAAGATGAATTCCCCAGGTCGGTAGCCGCCCAACATGCTACTGGAGAAGGGTGGAGAAATAGCTCCAGGAAGAATGAAGAGATGGAGCCAAAGCAAAAACAGTGCACAGCTGTGGATGTGACTGGTGATGGAAGTAAAGTCCGACGCTGTAAAGAACAATATTCATAGGAACCTGGATTGTTAGGTCCAAGAATTAAGAAAAAATGGAAGAGTTCAAACAGGGGATGGCAAGAGTGAACATCAACATTTTAGGAAAAAGTGAACTAAAATGGACTGGAATGGGCAAATTCAGATGACCATTACATCTACTACTGTGGGCCAGAATCCTTTAGAAGAAATGCAGTAGCCCTCATAGTCAACAAAAGAGTCCAAAATGCAGTACTTGGGTGCAATCTCAAAAACGACATAATGATTCTCTGTTCATTTCCAAGGCAAACCATTCAGTGTCACAGCAATCCTAGTCTATGTCCCAACCAGTAATAATGAAGAAGCTGAAGTTGAATGGTTCTAAGACCTGTAACGACTTTTTAGAACTAACACCAAAAACAGATGTCCTTTTCATCACTGGGGACTCGAATGCAAAAGTAGGAGTCAAGAGATACCTGGAGTAGCAGGCAAATTTGGCCTTGGAGTACAAAATGAAGCAGTACAAAGGCTAATAGAGTTTTGCCAAGAGAATTCACTGGTCATAGCAAACACCTTCTTCCAACAACAGAAGAGATGATTCTACATATGGATATCACCAGATGGTCAACATTGAAATCAGATTGATTATATTGATTGATTATAATATATATATTCAGTATATATTGATATACTGAATATATATTGATTATATTATTTGCAGCCAAAGATGGACAAGCTCTATACAATCAGCAAAAGCAACACCGGAGCTGACTGCAGCTCAGATCATGAATTCCTTCTGCAAAATTCAGACTTAAATTGAAGAAAGTAGGGAAAACCACTGGACCATTCAGGTATGACCAGTGTCATAAATAAATCATATATGAATTATAAATCAAATGTCTTACGATTATACAGTGGAAGTGACAAAAAGATTCAAAGGATTAGATCTGATAGAAGAGTACCTGAAGAACTACAGATGGAGGTTCATATCATTGTACAGGAGGCAGTGATCAAAAACCATCCCCAAGAAAAAGAAATGCCAAAAGGCAAAATGGTTGTCTGAAGAGGCCTTACAAACAACTGAGAAAAGAAGAGAAATGAAAGCCAAGGAGAAAAGGAAAGATATGTCCATCTGAATGTAGAGTTCCAAAGAATAGCAGGAGAGATAAGAAAGCCTTTCTCCATGATCAGTGCAAAGAAATAGAGGAAAACAATAGAATGGGAAAGACTAGAGAACTCGTCAAGAAAATTAGAGATGCCAAGGGAACTTTGCATGCAAAGATGCGCACAATAAAGGATAGAAATGGTATGAACCTAAAAGAAGCAGAAGATATTAAGAAGAGGTGGCAAGAATACACAGAATGATACAAAAAAGATCTTAAGGACCAGGATAACCATGATAGCGTTATCACTCACTTAGAGTCAGACATCCTGGAATGTGAAGTCAAGTGGGCCTTTGGAAGCATCACTACGAACAAAGCTAGTGGGGGTGATGGAATTTCAGTTGAGCTATTTCAAATCCAAATGATAATGCTGTGAAAGTGCTGCACTCAATATGCCAGCAAATTTGGAAAACAGCAGTGGCCACAGGACTGGAAAGGGTCAGGTTTCATTCCAATCTCAAAGAAAGGCAATGTCAAAAATTGTTCAAACGACCACACAATTGCTCTCATTTCAGATGCTAGCAAAGTAATGCTCAAAATTCTCCAAGCTAGGCTTCAATAGTATGTGAACTTAGAAATTCCAGATGTTCAAGCTGGATTTAGAAAAGGCAGAGGAACCAGAGATCAAATTGCCAATATCCGTTGGATCATCAAAAAGGCAAGAGTTCCAGAAAAACAGCTACTACTGCTTTGTTGACTATGCCAAATCCTTTCACTGTGTGGATCACAACAAACTAGAAAATTCTTCAAGAGATGTTAATACCAGTCCACCTTACCTGCCTCCTGAGAAATCTGTATGCAGGTCAAGAAGCAACAGTTAGAACCACACATGGAACAATGGACTAGTTTCAAACTGGGAAAGGATAATATATTGTCCTTTACAAGGTTATACAAGGCTATATATTGTCACCCAGCTTATTTAACTTTTATGCAGAGTACAACATGCAAAATGTCAGGCTGGATGAATCACAAGATGGAATCAAGATTCCTGGGAGATATGTCAATAACCTCAGATATGCAGATGATACCACTCTTATGGCAGAAACAAAGAGGAACTAAAGAACCTCTTGATGAAAGTGAAAGAGGAGAATGAAAATGTTGGCTTTAAACTCAACATTCAAAAAACTAAGATTATGGCATCTGGTCCCATTACTTCATGGCAAATAGATGGGAAAACAGTGGAAACAGTGACAGACTTTATTTATTTTCTTGAGCTCCAAAATCACTGCAGATGGTGATTGCAGCCATGAAAGTAAAAGACGTTTACTCCTTGGAAGAAAAGCTATGACAAACCTAGATAGCATATTAAAAAGCAGAGACATTATTTTCTGACAAAAGTCCATCTAGTCAAAGCAATGGTTTTTCTAGTAGTTATGTATCGGATGTGAGAGTTGGACCATAGAGAAAGCTGAATGCCGAAGAATTGATGCTTTTGAACTGTGGTGTTGGAGAAGACTCTTGAGAGTCTCTTGGACTTCAAGGAGATCCAACCAGTCAATCCTAAAGGAAATCAGTCCTGGATATTCATTGGAAGGACTGATGCTGAAGCTGAAGCTCCAATACTTTGGCTACCTGATGTGAAGAAAAGACCTTGAAGCTGATGCTGGGAAAAACTGAAGACAGGAAGAGAAGTGGATGACACAGGATGAGATGATTGGAAGGCATCACTTACTCGATAGACAAGAGTTTGAGCATGCTCCGGGATTTGGTGATAGACAGGGAAGCCTGGCATGCTGTAGTCTGCGGGGTTGCAAAGAGTCGGACAGGACTGAGTGGCTGAACTGAAATGAATTACAAAAGTCTGTATATTTGACTGATTTTGACTGAGTGATATCACAATATCTGTCGAGTAAGAATTGCTTTTCTGGAAGAGTCAGTTTATTATTTGTCCCAAATGGCAAAGCTCCTTTCTTAGTGATGAATTTGGTTTATCAAGCCAGGATTTTATTGTTTTTCATTCTTCCAAGGTTTATTTGTTCACCACTTTTTTATTGAAAAAGTTATTTAAATCTTCACATTATAGTCTTCTGATAACATAGCTATTTTTCTCCTGTTTTTCTTTATATTTAGGCTGCTGAATTACATTTACCTAGAGGAAACTGTCATTTTCTTTTCTTGAATTTTTCATTAAAATTCTGTGCAGAAACCTGTCCTTATTTCTATTTGTGCTAATGATATGTAGCTTGGTGGGAGCTACTAGGTTTCACGGTCCTGTACCCAAGAGTGACTTTGTGCCTGAGGCTGTCATATCACTTCCATTCTTTGCTTCATTAAATCTTAAGGAACAATTGAAGTACAAGTCATTCTTCAGGTTGGCCTGGCTCACCTACACAGACTTAGTGTAAGATGCATTTTACCACATGGTATTAATATCTTAGCACAGTCTCACTTCTACCATTGATGACTTGATGGACAGAGAATCTTGTGATAGGCTCTCAAAGCATAACATTTTCATTTTTCAAAATAAAAAAAATCAAAAATATTTCTCACCACAGGTTCTTTTATTTAGTGCACTGGATATCATATGATGTTAAATGAAATGAAAGTGTTTAAAAGATTTTACTGCATAACTTTTAACAGTAACTCTTTTATTTAAAAAAGATAGAAGTGAGTGAAAATTCATATTATGTTTTACTAGCAGGTAAGCATCATCTCCACGCAAATCTCAATTATTTATGCTAAAGTGCTTAAAGGAAGAATAGTGAATGATCTAAGATACTTTTATCTTACTTTCATTAAAAATATCTACTCTTAAAGCTGGACACATCTTAAGATTTAAAAATTCACATCAAAAAGTCAAGTCAACTTAGAAACACTTGAATGAGGTAAAGGAGGAAGGATGCTTAGATCTCCCCCCAACTATATGAAAACAACTATATGAAATAGTTATATGAAAACTATATGAAATGCATGCCCCTCATGCTCCTCCATTATTTACTTTAAATATCTCCATGTTGAGTATAGAGCATGTCTTCTTTAATTATCTCCATGTTGGCATGGAGTGACTCTTCTCATATATTATGCAGAATAGGGGAGGTTAAGAGTTGGAGCTTGGAGAGATATTACTAATTCAAAGTAAATAGAATTAAGATATTAAAAGAACTGTGATTATGCAGGTTATGTATTGTCAATAGTGAGTCTCAACAGTTCAACTAGGAATGTCCTTATAAGGAAATACCACTATCAAGGAGAAAAGCAAAGTTTGTCTTGGATGATACAAAGTGAACACAATTGAAAGTCAGAATCAAGGAATTTTATAAGTTTTACAGATACTGTGGTAAAATGATTTTTCCATTTCATTTTGGTCTTTAAAATATAAGAAATGGAGCTACTTATTTTAATTAAAAAAAAAAAAACCAAAAACCCTGGATAGTAACTGCCATTACTGTCATTGTCATTGTTTAGCTGCTCAGTTGTGTTTGACTCTTTGCAATCTCATAGACTGGGCAAGAATACTGGAGTGGGTTGCCATTTCCTTCTCCAGGGGATCTTTCCCACCCAGGGATCGAACCCACGTCTCCTGTTACGGCATGCAGATTCTTTATTACTGAGCAATCTGGGAATCCCAACTGCCATTATACCGTATCTTAAATAAAACATATCTCTTAAAACAGACAAATGTGAGCCAAAATATTTTAATGTTCTTTTTTGGTAAATATGACCTCATTTCCATAATTGAGAGCAAAGAGGTTTAACATTTTCTATGTAAGTTTAAGACTGGTTGCTTAGCAACATTCAAATGAGAGAGAGAGCCTCCTCTAGAAGTGGGTATAAAACAGTTGTCCATGTAAATGTGTGTCAGATTCAGTGAAGGAAGAGATTTTTTTTGCACTTAAATATAACCAGATATGAGACCATATAGTCAAATAAGAGCAATCTAAACTCAGTAAATTTTGTGCAGATTAAATTATCTACAAATCACTAACTGTATATGTATCATTAGGTATGTTCCATAATCATTCCCGCCAACCTCTTTACAGAACTGGCATGGAAAACCAGTGTCTCTCAGTCCTTGTCTAGATCCTATTTTGGGGCACTTTTTCGTTCTGTCTTTAGACCATAATACAAACCGGAATTACTCTAATAACATTGCAAACAATAAAAGTAAACAAACTATATTTGAAAAGAATGGATAAACTTACAGTTGTTGTATAAGCAGCTTCTGGATCATCTTCCAGCACTCGGGAGAGACCGAAATCAGAAACTTTGCATACTAAGTTGCTGTTGACCAATATATTCCTAGCTGCCAGATCTCGGTGAACATAACCCATATCAGAAAGATACTTCATTCCTGATGCAATGCCTCGGAGCATACCGACCAACTGGATGACTGTGAAGTGACCATCATGTTTCTGAAAGAGAATCACAGTTATTTATGTTAGTTTATTTTATTATAGTGTGGGTGCATGCACGCATTCCTGTGTGTCTGCTTGTGTAGGGGTGGTGTGTGTGTGTGTGTGTGTGTGTGTGGTGTATTAAATGAAACTCATGAATTTATTACACTGGATCCAATTAATGTAAGCACCAAGTCTGCTGATCATTTTGTTCATAACAAAAGTAAAAATTTGTTTGAGATTTAAAGGAAAGGAAAACCTAGGTTGACGTGATAAAGGAGCAAAAACAAAGGAGAGAAGAAAATCATCCAAACTAACTTCCAGAAAAGATGATTTTAAAAACTCTAAGTAAGAAAAGGGAACTAAATTTAAATAAGATAATAGCAATGACTTCTAAGAAAAAAGAATTCACTTTCCATAGTAGTTAGCTCCTAACCAGCTGTGTGTGTGTGCGTGCGTGCGCGCGCCCAATCATCTCTGACTCTGTGTGACCCTATGGACTGTACAGGGCAGCAAAATCTGGGATTGGATGAGAGTTGTGTGATTGATCACTGGAAATTGTGAAAAATGATCAAAGAAAAATAAAAATTAACTGTACAAACAAGTTTAGAAAGTTGTAGGAGAATGAAAATCACATGCAAACAGAAAATAAGTTGATTTTCCTAATCTTTCCTTATAGAGTTGACCCTTAAACAAAGGCGTGGACTGCACAGTTTAACTTATACCTGTACTTTTTTCAGCAAATACCTAGTTGGCCCTCTGCATCTGCAAGTCCCGCCAGCTTGCAGATTGTGTACAGTACTGTGTTTATGGTCCTAGGTCGACTGTATCGGAAGATATGGAATTCTCGGATACCAAGGGCTGACTTCAGCATCTGTATATTTTTGTGTCTGAGGTGGGTCTTGGAACCGGTTCGCTGTGAATATCCAGAGACAATTGTACAGAGCAAATGGAAAGAAAAGTTGGAAGTTGACTGAAAACGGGACTATTTTAGTTCTCAGGGAAATTAAAAGAAATATGAATAACAAGCCAAGCACAGCAGTGGTATATAGTAATCAATCCTCTGACTAACTATGCCTCTCACCTTGATTTAAAACTATATTTTAACTGAAGTGTAATTGATTTACAATATTGTGTTCGTCTCAGTAGTATAGCATAATCTAGTATTTTTGCAAATTATACTCCACTATGGGCTTCCCTTGTGGCTCAGCTGGAAAATAATCTGCCTGCATTGCAGGAGACCTTGTTCGATACCTGGTTTGGGAAGATCCCCTGGAGAAGGGAAAGGCTACATACTCTAGTGTTCTGGCCTGGAGAATTGCATGGTTTGTATAGCCCATAGGGTCGCAAAGAGTCAGACACGACTGAGTGATTTTCACTTTCTTTCACTTTTATACTTCAATCTAGATTATTACGAGATGAAGGGTAGACATACAGTATATTCATGTTGCTTATGCATTTTATAAATAGTAGTTTGTATATATTAGTCCTATACCCCTAATTTGTTCCTTTGCCCCTGTACTAACTCTTCCCTTTGATAACCACAAGCTAGTTTTTGAAATAATTTTTTTAAGTAAAAAAAAATTCAACTGTCATTCATGTAGGCTGTGTGCACCAGTAAGACCTGATACAAATACTATGGTACAAATGTAGAGAAAATGAATATAAAAATATTTTAAGTTTGAAAAATAATGCATACTGTTCTACTTAATTATTTGGAGATTGTTGTCATTAATGGGGTTATAGAGAAGTGAGATTCTCAAATTGGTTTTATAGATCAGGTGACATTTATTTATGAATGATACTAAAATTAATATTTATTGAGACCAGAGGACTATATTACCTTATATAAGGTGGTAGAGGCATACATAACAGTAACTCAAAATCTGCAAAGTTAAAGAATTTTTCATGGATATATGATTTAAACTGTAGAGTAGGTTAAACATTGGGATGAATTGACCATATCACAGTGATGTGGTCTCTGCTGCAATGATGATTCATTGATCAGTTAAATGAATAAACTTATACAACAAACAAAATAAACTTCATCTTACTACAACAACTCACATCCCTGATAGCCCTATGATTAATATCTCCCAAATCAAGTGCAAGTAAGGAAAAGAACGCTTTCATAAAAGAAACAGTCTACAGCAAGAGTATCCCGTTTAAGCAGGTGCTTCCATACAGTTAATGTATAAAAGATCACTTAACAGTGAAAGTCTTTGCTGTTATTTGGTCTTTACGTTTCTGATCCATCTTCTCAGACAGTGCACAATTAGATGAAATCTGCCTCTTCTATCATGTACCTTACCTACCTCTCCTCTATTAGGAATCTCAAAGCCTTTGAAAGCATTCATTCTTTTGGCCCTGAAAGGATTACACTAATTTTAAAGAGATGGTTCTTTTACATATCAGTCAGTCGCCTGGTATCACAGTTCTTGTCGAGGCAGAATTTCTGTAGAGTAGGAAATGTTAATAATAGACGATCTGAAAACTAGAGTGTGTGTTAGTCTCCTTATCTGTATAACGGGAACGCATGCATGCTTAGTCGCTCAGTCATGTCCAACTCTTTGTGACTCCATGGACTGTAGTCCACCAGGCTCATCTGTCCGTGGGATTCTCTGGGCAAGAATACTGGAGGGGGTTGCCATTTCCTATGCCAGGGGATCTTCCCAGCCCAGGGATCACACCCAAGTCTTCTCCACTGAAGGCAAATTCTTTACTGTTTGAGCCACCACTGAAGCCCTACAATGAGAATACTACAATCTAAGTAAGGGTTGTGGTGAGAATCACATACAAAACAAGCAGCACAGCTCATCACTTATTTCAATAATCCCTGGTATTTAATAAAAGCATAAAATCATATGTAGTTTGTGTAATTTAAATAAAATTCAGAGAACTCTCCACTCACTGTCCTGAAAAATCAAGGCAAAAGAAACTCCTACATCATAAGGAGAGAGAGCTACTCAATGCCAGGTTGAAATTTAATTTCCTATCTTGTTCTGAGGGTGGCACAAAGTATCAATTTATTTCTTTAAAAAATAAAAGACTTTTTTTTTTTAGAGCACTTTAAAGTTCAAAGCAAAATTAAGAGGACGATACAGAGATTTTCCATATACCTTCTCCTTCCACACACACACATGGTCTTCCCACATGTGATTATCAACATCCTTTACCAGAATGGTACATTTGTTACAACTAATGAACCTCGAACAACAAATCATAATCACCCGAAGTCCATGGTTTGAACATTAGGATTCGTTCTTGGCGCTGCACATTCTACGGGTTTGCACAAAGTTACAATGACATGCACTCACTGTTACAATGTCACATAATGTTTATGTCTAGTAACATGCATCAATAGCAGTGTTTTCTCCACTCTAAAAACTCTCTGTGCCCCATCTGTTCACTGCTCCTGCCGCTCCCTCCCTCACCAACCACTGACTTTTTAATGGTTCTATAGTTTTGTCTTTTCCAGAACGTCATACATTTGGAATCAGTATGTAGCCTTTCAGATTCTTTAACTTAGTAATATACATTGATGATTTCTTCACGTCTTTTCATGGCTTGAGAGCTCATTGTTTTTAGTGGTGAGTAATATTCCATTGTCTGGATATGCAGTTTTTTTTACCCATATACTTACTAAAGGACATCTTGATTACTTTTAAGTTTTGGCAATTATAAACAAAGCTGATATAAACATTTCCATTTACTGTTTATAGCAGTTTTATTTATTGACTGTTTATGCAGGTCAAGAAGCAATGATTAGAACTGGACATGTAACAACAAATTAGTTCCAAATTGGGAAAGGAGTACGTCAAGGCTGTGTATTGTCACCCTGCTTATTTAACTTATATGCAGAGCACATCATGAGAAACGCTGGGCTGGAGGAAGCACAAGCTGGAATCAAGATTGCTGGGAGAAGTATCAATAACCTCAGATGTGCAGATGACACCACCCTTAGGGCAGAAAGGGAAGAAGAACTAAAGAGCCTCTTGATGAAAGTGAAAGAGGAGAGTGAAAAAGTTGGCTTAAAACTCAACATTCATAAAACAAAGATCATGGCATCTGGTCCCATCACTTCATGGCAAATAGATGGGAAAACAGTGGAAACAGTGACAGACTTTATTTTTTGGTGCTCCAAATCACTGCAGATGGTGACTGCAGCCATGAAATTAAAAGCGCTTGCTCCTTGGAAGAAAAGACCAACCTAGATAGCATATTAAAAAGCAGAGACATTACTTTGCCAACAAAGGTCTATCTGGTCAAGGCTATGGTTTTTCCAGTGGTCATGTATGGATGTGAGGGTTGGACTATAAAGAAAGCTGAGTGCTGAAGAATTGATGCTTTTGAACTGTGGTGTTGGAGAAGACTCTTGAGAGTCCCTTGGACTGCAAGGAGATCCAACCAGTCAATCCTAAAGGAAATCAGTCCTGGATATTCATTGGAAGGACTGATGTTGAAGCTGAAATTCCAATACTTTGGCCACCTGATGTGAAAAATTGAGTCATTTGAAAAGACCCTGATGCTGGAAATGACTGAAGGCAGGAGGAGAAGGGGAAGACAGAGGGTGAGATGGTTGGATGGCATCACCAACTCGATGGACATGAGTTTGAGCAAGCTCTGGGAGTTAGTGATGGACAAGGAAGCCTGCAGTGCTGCAGTCCATGGGGTCTCAAAGAGTTGGACACGACTGAGTGACTGAACTGACTGAACTGAGAAGACCATACAGCTGCAGGCTTTATTATGGACATAAGTTTTTACCTCCTTTCACTGAATATCTAGGAGGATAATACCTGGATTGTATGGCAAGAGTACGGTTAGCTTTATAAGAAACTGCCAAACTCTCTTCCAACGTGGCTGTACCATTTTGCATCCCACCAGCAAAAGGCTTTTCCTGCTGCTCCATATCCTCACCAACATTTGGTGTTGTTAGTGTGACTGATTCTGGCCATTGTAATAGGAGCACAGTGGTATCTTATTTTAATTTTTGTTTCTCTAATATCATATGATGTGGAGAACCTTTTCACATCCTTATCTGCTATAAGGTGGAATGGATGAAAGAATTGATCCAAATTGATCACGGGATCAGAATAGAGAGCCGACCATGAACACAGTCAATTGGTCCTTGACATAGGCGCAAAAGAAATACCATAGAGAAAAAACGGTCTTTTCAAAAAATGGCATTGGAACCAGACATACACAAGTGAAGAAAAAAAATGTTTATTAGTCTAGGTTTTTTGGTCAATTCTTTCAGATTTTCTATGTAGATAACATGTCATCTGTGAATAAAGACTATATTCCTCCCATTTCTTGTCTTATTGCTTCAGGTAGTGCTTCCAGAATGATATTGAAAAGAAGTAGTGAGAGTGGCCATCCTTGCATGTTCCTGACCTTAGTGGGGCAGCTTTAAGTTTTTTACAATAGTGTATGATCTTAGCTTTTGGTTTTTTGGGTAAATAGTCTTTATCAAGTTTAGGATGTTCTCCTCTATTCCTATTTTACTGAGTTTTTACCATGATTTGGCATTAGATTGTACCAAATGCTTTTTATTTATCTTTTGCCATGATCATGTCATTTTTCTTTGTTTACCCACTTGCTGTGATGAGTAACAAGTGATTTTTGACAGTTAAACCAGTCATGCATATTGAGGTAAATCCCACTTTGTTGTGTAATTTATTTACAGTGTTGGCTATGATTTGCTAAAACTTTGTTCTAAGTTTTTTCTTAACAGCTTTATTGAAACATAATTCACTGGCTGATTCATGTCAATGTATGGCAAAAACCACTACAATATTGTAAAGTAATTAGCCTCCAACTAATAAAAATAAATGAAAAAAAAAAAGAAACATAGTTCACATACCATATAATTTATGCTTTTAAAGCATACAATACACTTCTTTTTTAGTTTATTCATAGATTGTGTAACCATCACCATTTGAGAACTTTTTCATCATTTCTCCTCCAAAACCCCATATTCACTAGCAGTCACTTTCCAT
This sequence comes from Dama dama, assembly GCF_033118175.1. Classification (NCBI taxonomy): domain Eukaryota; kingdom Metazoa; phylum Chordata; class Mammalia; order Artiodactyla; family Cervidae; genus Dama; species Dama dama. Next base: position 45,542,199 of record NC_083711.1, on the reverse strand, counting down.
CTCCCCCAACTCCTTCCACCAGTCATAGGCAACTACTCTTAAACTTTCTATCTCCTTAGATTTGTCTGTTTCAGGTATTTCATATAAATGGTTTCATACAATATGTGTAGTTTTTTTGGTGGTATTCTTTCACTTAGTTTAACATTTCAAGGTCCATTTGTACAATAGCACATATCAGTATTTCATCATTTTTAATGAAGAATACTATTATATTAATTTTGTTTATTTATTCATCAGTGGCAGACATTAGAGTCACTTCCACTATTTGGTTATCATGCAAGATATTTTTTTGTTACACATTCACATTTTTTTATTTTTTAAAGAAATTAAGTTCTAGTCTCTTAGCAAATTTCAATTACACAATACAGGATTAGCAACTATAGGCACCATGTTATACATTAGATCCTCAGAACTTATTCATATAACTGATAAGTTTGTGACCTTTTACAAACCTTTTCCTATTTTCCACCCCCACCAACCCCTGGCAACCAGTTTTCCACTCTCTGTTTCTATGAATTTAACTTTTTCCTTTTTGATGCCACATATAAATGATACCATTCAGTATTTATCTTTCTCTGACTTATTTCACTCAGCATAATGTCCTCCAGGTTCATGTACATAGTGTCAAATGGCAGGTCTTTCTTCTTTTTTAAGGCTGAATAGTATTTCAGTATATTATATTCCAAATTCTCTAAATCCATTCATCCAAAGTATCAACGGATACTTTGGCTGTTTCCATATTCTGGCTGTTGTGAATAATGCTTCTATGAACATGGGAGTAGATATATCATCAAGATAATACTTTAGTTTCCTTTGGGTATATATCCAGAAGTGAGATAGACAGACTATATAGTAGTTTCTATTTATAATTTCTTGAGAAATCACCATACTGTTTTCATAGTAGTAGTACCAATTTATACATTAGATCCTCAGAACTTTTGCCAGTGGAATGGCAAACCACTTCAGTATTCTTGCCTTGAGAACCCCATGAACAACATGAAAAGGCAAAAAGATAGAACACTGAAAGATGAACTCCCCAGGTCGGTAGGTGCCCAATATGCTACTGGAGATCAGTGGAGAAATAACTCCAGAAAGAATGAAGGGATGGAGGCAAAGCAAAAACAACACCCAGTTGTGGATGTGACTATGATAGAAGTAAGGCCTGATGCTGTAAAGAGCAATATTGCATAGGAACCTGGAATGTTAGGTCCATGAATCAAGGCAAATTGGAAGTGGTCAAACAGGAGATGGCAAGAGTGAACATCGACATTCTAGGAATCAGCGAACTAAGATGGACTGGAATGGGTGAATTTAACTCAGATGACCATTATATCTACTACTGTGGGCAGGAATCCTTTAGAAGAAATGGAGTAGCCATCATAGTCAACAAGAGTCCGAAATGCAGTACTTGGATGCAATCTCAAAAACGACAGAATGATCTCTGTTCATTTCCAAGGCAAACCATTCAATATCACGGTAATCCAAGTCTATGCCCCGACCAGTAACGCTGAAGAAGCTGAAGTTGAACAGTTCGAAGAAGACCTACAAGACCTTCTAGAACTAACACCCTCAAAAGATGTACTTTTCATTATAAGGGACTGGAATGCAAAAGTAGGAAGTTAAGAAACACCTGGAGTAACAGGCAACTTTGGCCTTGGAGTACAGAATGAAGCAGGGCAAAGGCGAATAGAATTCTGCCAAGATAACACACTGGTCATAGCAACATCCTCTTCCAACAACACAAGAGAAGACTCCTCACATGGACATCACCAGATGGTCGACACCAAAATCAGATTGCTTATATTCTTTGCAGTCAGCTCTATACAAAGAAGAAGCTCTATACAGTCAGCAAAAACAAGACTGGGAGCTGACTGTAGCTCAGATCATGAACTCCTTATTGCCAAATTCAGACTGAAATAGAAGAAAATGGAGAAAACCACTAGACCATTCAGGTATGACTTAAATCAAATCCCTTATGACTATACAGTGGAAGTGAGAAATAGATTTAAGGGACTAGACCTGATAGAGTGCCTGATGAACTATGGACAGAGGTTCGTGACACTGTATAGGAGACAGGGATCAAGACCATCCCCAAGAAAAAGAAATGCAAAAAAGCTAAATGGTTGTCTGACGAGGCCTTACAAATAGCTGTGAAAAGAAGGAAGTGAAAAGCAAAGGAGAAAAGGAAAGATATTCTCATTTGAATGCAGAGTTTCAAAGAATAGCAAGGAGAGATAAGAAAGCCTTCCTCAGTGATCAACGCAAAGAAATAGAGGAAAATAATAGAATGGGAAAGACTAGAGATCTCTTCAAGAAAATGAGAGATACCAAGGGAACATTTCATGCAAAAATGGGCTCAATAAAGGACAGAAATGGTAGGGACCTAACAGAAGTGGAAGATATTAAAAGAGGTGGCAAGAATACACAGAAGAACTATACAAAAAAGATCTTCACGACCCAGATAATCACGATGGTGTGATCACTCACCTAGAGCCAGACATCCTGGAATGTGAAGTCAAATGGGCCTTAGGAAGCATCACTACAAACAAAGCTAGTGGAGGTGATGGAATTCCAGTTGAGCTATTTCAAATCCTGAAAGATGATGCTGAAAGTGCTGCACTCAATATGCCAGCAAGTTTGGAAAACTCAGCAGTGGCCACAGGACTGGAAAAGATCAGTTTTCATTCCAATCCCAAAGAAAGGCAATCCCAAAGAATGCTCAAACTACCGCACAATTGCACTCATTTCACATGCTAGTAAAGTGATTCTTAAAATTCTCGAAGCTAGGCTTCAGCAATACATGAACCATGAACTTCCAGATGTTCAAGCTGGTTTTAGAAAAGGCAGAGGAACCAGAGATCAAATTGCCAACATCCACTGGATCATCAAAAAAGCAAGAGAGTTCCAGAAAAACATCTATTTCTGCTTTATCGACTATGCCAAAGCCTTTGACTGTGTGGATCACAACAAACTGTGGAAAATTCTTCAAGAGATGGGAATACCAGACCACCTGACCTGCCTCTTGAGAAACCTGTATGCAGGTCAGGAAGCAACAGTTAGAACTGGACATGGAATAACAGACTGGTTCCAAATAGGAAAAGGATTACGTCAAGGCTGTATATTGTCACCCTACTTATTTAACTTATATGCAGAGTACATCATGAGAAACGCTGGGCTGGAGGAAGCACAAGCTGGAATCAAGATTGCCGGGAGAAATATCAATAACCTCAGATAGGCAGATGACACCACCCTTATGGCAGAAAGCAAAGAAGAACTAAAGAGCCTCTTGGTGAAAGTGAAAAAGGAGAGTGAAAACGGTGGTTTAAAGCTCAACATTCAGAAAACAAAGATCATGGTATCCGGTCCCATCACTTCATGGCAAATAGATGGGAAAACAGTGGAAACAGTGGCTGACTTTATTTTTCTGGGCTCCAAAATCACTGCAGATGGTGATTGCAGCTATGAAATTAAAAGGCGCTTACTCCTTGGAAAGTTATGATTAACCTGGACAGCATAATAAAAAGCAGAGACATTATGTTGTCAACAAAGGTCCATCTAGTCAAGGCTATGGTTTTTCCAGTGGTCATGTATGGATGTGAGAGTTGGACTATAAAGAAAGCTGAACACAGAAGAATTGATGCTTTTGAACTGTGGTGTTGGAGAAGACTCTTGAGAGTCCCTTGGCCTGCAAGGAGATCCAACCAGTCCATCCTAAAGGAGTGTTTTGTGTTCATTGGGTGTTCAATCAGTCCTGGGTGTTCATTGGAAGGACTGATGTTGAAGCTGAAACTCCAATACTTCGGCCACCTGATGCGAAGTACTGACTCATTTGAAAAGACCCTGATGCTGGGAAAGATTGAGGGCAGGAGAAGAAGAGGACAACAGAGGATGAGATGGTTGGATGGCATCACTGACTCGATGGACATGTGTTTGGCTGGACTCCAGGAGTTGGTGATGGACGGGGAGGCCTGGCGTGCTGTGTTTCATGGGGTCGCAAAGAGTTGGACATGACAGAGCAACTGAACTGAACTGAACTGAGTACCAATTTATATTCCCACCAACACTGTACAAGGGTTTTCTTTTCTCCACAACCTTGCCAGCATTTTTAGTTTTGTCTTTTTGATAACAGACATCCTTACAGCTGTGAGGTGATATTTCATTGTGATCTGCATTTCCCTGATGATTTGTGATGTTGAATATCTTTGCATCTATCTGATGGCCAGTCGTATGTCTTCTTTGCAAAAATATGGATTTAAAAACTGCCCATTTAAAAATTGGATTATTTGTTTTTTTTTTGTTACTGTCACGATAATGCTGGCTTTGTTCAATGAGTCTGGGCATTCTCCCTTTTCTATTTTACATAAGCTACTTTAAAATTATTTTAACTTATTCTTATCACCAACATTTAAAAAGACTTGAATTAACTGCTTTTATATCAGCATCAGAGCAATCATAGTTCTAATAACTACACAAGGCATCATTAAAAATGAGATTTTGGTGTTTGAAAAGAATATAAACTACTTTTACCATGTTCTATGATGGGTCTATACAATGTAGTATGTTTATTTCTATTTTACATGGCCAAGATCTTTTCCTGAGGTCCATAGGGTTAAAAGTATTTTTATAAGTGAACTAAGATATGCATCTACCTTTTTTTTTCACTTTTTGATGTTCTCACTAGTGGTACAAACCTCTGGTGCATAAAAGTTCAGGAGTCTTAACATGAATCAAGATAATAGCAACAAACTAACCTATACTAGTATTTTCATATTCTTCTCTGCTACACGAACAGCAACAGGAAAGATAATTTTATATAAGAATGTACTTGGTGAAACAATAAAACTCATTTTGTTAAATATTGATTCTTGATTATGTATCTCAGGATCTACATCTGTGGGGCATAGAAAAATGCTGATAGGAATAAGGGAGTTGATTCTGAGAGTTCTCCCCAGTAAAGCTCCTTCATACAAATCTTTTAAGAATCTCCTTCCCAGGGAACCAAGCCTGTAACAATATCTATCTATCTATTTGTCTATCTATCTGCTATTCATAAAATGTGTGCCTGATTAAAGAGAAGCTCTCCAAATAGCTGTATATTCTACTGGGAATTCATAAATGTCAATTATTACCATATTCTTATAGGGAAAAAATAACTAACATTCCCTAAATACTATATACCAATCACAGTTATAAGCTCATTAGAAGTATTATCTCATTTAATCCTTGAAACAACTCTGATATAAGACTGTCTCCATCTTCTAGATGATCAAACATAAAGGCAAAGAGATTTAATAACCTAGTAGATGGTGAATTCAGGATCTGAATCCAGGCACAGCTTACATAATTATAATTATAGAGCTTATATATGTTAATTCCAAAGCTTCTACTATTAATTGGAGTTATCTGAAAAACTGTTGACCCCAAGTGTGCTATAGTGATCCAGTCTGGGCTAGTTTAGGCAGCTTAACTTAGTTCAATAAATCAAGGTATACAATAAACAAACAGCACTCCAGATGAAATCCACAAATAAGGATCTATTTATCTATGTCTAGCTGAAAGGAAGAGGCCCCACTTATTCATACATGAGGTATGGCAAAAACCTATTTCTCTACAAATGATGAAACTCTCTCTTTCAACAAAATCTATATTCCTTTTTCTAGTTCTTGTTAACATAAGCCTTCTCAAGAATGGTTTAGGATATATTGGTTTTCTTGAATAAGGCAGATGGTTAATAAACAGTGACTGAATTAAATAACCTTTGATACTATCTTGTAGTGCACTGGTTGCTACTGCCACATTATTCCTATTGCCTTGTATAAAAAATGTTTTTTTTCTTAAGGTAGGACAGTGGTTTTCTTCCTTTTATGCAGCAGTTCTATCATAGCATCCACTATATGCCATGCCTTGTGTCAGCCCTCAGTAAATATTAATTCAAATTGAATTGAATTGTTTATGAGGGGAGGAGAAAAATGTTAGAGTGCTGAGGTTTAATATCTTTGGGCTGCCTTCTAGAGATTAATCAAAAAGAAACTATGAATTTTTTTATGACATATGGTTTTTTCCCCAGGAAGACAGATTCAAATGAAAGAGAGCGAATGTGGCATATTTACACACTGCATCTCAGGGCTTGGGAACTGGAATTCAGTTCGTCTTCATTCTTTTCCTTTGCACTCTCAGCTTGACTGCTGAGAGACACGGAGCTTAACCTCTAAGTGACAGAGAGGGTGAGCCTGATTAGAAGGTGGTTTCTGAAAGCTGCATATAATATCTGTGACGTCTGAAAATGGCAGAGCTCCACACAACCTCCTCTCAGACTCTGGAGCACATTTCCCAGATCGGAGCTGTCGCTGGCATGTCACATCGTCTCCACAGTAATAAAACCTCTTGCCGATGGTTTTCACAACCCAATCTTGTGGGTTGTGCCCCACAGACACTGTAAAGTCTCTCCGGGTCCATTCATCCTAGGTTAAGCTCAAGTACATAGTTTGTGCTTAGCCCAAATGTATGGTTTGAGGGCCATGTTGTCCTAAAGTTATCTCATTATTGTCTAAGAACTTTTTTTAAAAAACAACATATTGTGTTTTTTTTTTAAATACAAATATCACTCTGTCGATCATTTGCTTAAAACCCTTCAAAGATAGAACAAAGTATAGTATTTGATACAAAGATATGGCTTTTGCCTTTGTCTCTAGTTTCACGTCCTATTCTGATTCATTTTTTGGTGTTTAATTCACCAAATAACAACAACATGTTATTTCTCATCTAATGTGCTTTGCTTATATGGTTCCCTCTTCCAGGAATGCCCTTCTAGTCTTTGGGCAACCAAGATTTTCATGATAAGCATCATATCTTCTGGGAGGTCGTTAATAAAAATCCCAAGTTCATTCTTTCAAACAAGACTCATTTAACCTCTACTGCAGACCAGTTATTGTGCTAATTGCTGTAATCAAAGTAATAAGCAAAAGAGAAAGGTACCTCCTCCATTTAACCTATATTTATTTGAAAGCAGGGAAACAGAAAATAAAATTTTAACTGGGGCACGAAAAACTGACTTGTGTGTAGAGAACAGAAGTGGAGAGACCAATTAGGAAAATATTAAAGAAGGCTGAGCACCAAAGAATTGATGCTTTCAAACTGCGGTGATGGAGAAGACTCTTTAGAGTCCCTTGGACTGCAAGGAGATCAAACCAGTCAATCCTAAAGGAAATCAGCCCTGAATATTCATTGGAAGGACTGATGCTGAAGTGCCAATACCTTGGCCACCTGATGCAAAGAGCTGACTAATTGGAAAAGACCCTGATGCTCAGAAAGATTGAGGGCAGGAGGAGAAGGGTGTGACAGAGGATGAAATGGTTGGATGGCATCACTGACTCAATGGACATGGGTTTGAGCAAGCTCAGGGAGACAGTGAGGGACAGGGAATCCTGGCATGCTGCAGTCCACGGGGTCGCAAAGAGTCAGAGGCGATTTAGCTACTGAACAACAACAACAAAGGGTAACACAGGATAGAGAAACTGGTGACTAAAACTCAAAACTGAATCAAGTTTGAGATCTATTTTAGAGACACAGCTAGCAGGACCTGCAAGGAGTGGGGAATTGGTCAGGAAAGCGGAGGAATCAAGTTGGAAAATGTTTCTTTTCATTGCTCTCAAAGCGTCTTGACTATACTCACATTAGCTAAAGCTGTGAGTGTGTGTGTGTGTGTGTGTGTGTGTGTGTGTCTGGAGCTCTCACTAGCTTCAGGCTAGCTTCTCACTTCAGGCAATAAGCTTGCCATGTCTTGTTCAACTTTTAAATCTCAGGACCTAGCACCATGCCTGGAACTCAGTAGATATTCAACAGATACTCATTGGATTAAACTGAACTGAATTTATTTTTCTCTTAATGGACTAAGTACTTCTGGCTTTTAGTCAATAGTAGAATATTTTCTTGAAGTATTTTTCATGGGAAGTTAGATTTACTACAAGAGATTTTCTGAGAAAATCATGAATAACAAATATTGATGATACTTGTAAGCATCTTCACTTCTGATTACACCTCCAGAATTTTGTATTTTTGCTAGAGAGTGAGGAAAAGGGGAATAGACATGTTATACAGATCTCTGCAATATCTGTTTCTAGGTCTTCACTAGAGAATTATAGTAATGTTGAGCCCATCAACAGAATAGCCTTCCAAACTATCAAAGATCCGTGGATCATAATACATATCACTGTCATCAAACATTCTTGTTGAAAAATGAGCAATACTCCTTTGTACAGAGTAAATAATTGTTACAGTGACTCAGTATCCTAAAAACATTAAACATGAGTGATAAACAACACTATACCTAGTAGTAATAAACTATTATTCTAGAGGAGAATTAATAAAAATTGCATGTCATCATTTAACAAATATTTGCCAAGAATTCAATTCACTATGCTGTGCCTTGGTTAGCTACAATAAATAAATCAACCTGCAAGGATCCCTTACAAAAGTGGTGAAATAAATACTGTTGGATAATAACAATTTATGATTTACAATGAAGTAATGAACATTTGGTTAATATGTATGTCAAAAGACCTTTTTGGTTTACTGACTATGAGTTATAAAAAAAATGGCACCAGCCTTTCAAAACAGAGTGATAAAAATAGAAGGGTGAGCTAGAGAGTTGTAAAATGATTACTTCCAAAAATGCTGACTTGAACTACAAAATGGCTATGCAGGAAACGTCCTTAACTAAGTGGTTTACAAGAGACTGAGGTATACAAACAGTGGTCACCTTGTTAACCTCTTGTTTCCCTACTTCTGTGTTGCTTGAGGACATTCTGAGAAAACTAGATGTTGAAAGAAACACAATGGTTTTTTAAGGCACCGATGATGAGAATCTCTGAAGAGTCACAACAGAGAGGAGATGAATTCCATGTTTCTAATTGTCCCTTAGCCCAAAAATATTCTCATCCATATTGTATGAATGTTGTCACTTCTTTTTTTTTTCCTAACTGAAATTTCACTATTAAAATTCTGCTTGGGCCAAATTCACAAAATCAAAAGGTGAAATGGTTTCAGGGACCGGGTGAGGGGGATATAGAGAGTTACTCATCATTGAGGCTCAGCTGGTAAAGAATCGCCTGCAATGAGGGAGACCTGGGTTTGATCCCTGGGTTAGGAAGATCCCCTGAAAAAGGGAAGGGCTACCCACTCAAGTATTCTGGCCTGGAGAACTCCATGGACTCTGTAGTCCATGGGGTCGCAAACGGTCAGACATGACTGAACAACTTTCAATAGGCATAAAGGGCTAGTTAAGCAAGATGAATACACTCGAGAGCTTCTGTACAATAATGTACCTATCGTGAACAGTACCGTATTGTATTCTTAAAATTTTGTCAAGAGAGTAGATCTTATATTAAGTATTATCACCAGAATAATGTACAATGAAAAAAAAATTATTTGGATTTACAAGTTCATGTAAAAATGCAAAATTATCTGGGGGAATTAAAATAATATTTATGAATCACACATTAGTATGAATTAATCTAGCTTTATATCCAGCTAAGATCTGTGACAATGAAAGAGTGGGAGCAATGAAAGAATGGGGACAATTAGGATGGGGTGAAGGTCCAAGTTACAGGCAATTCTATGAAGGAGAAAAAAGCCTAGCCTGGGGATGAGAAGGGTAGGAAGGGTGTGCTACCACATGGAATCTAAAACAGAAAAAGTTAAACATCTGAGGATCTGAGAAGAGGATATTAAGAAAGGGGTGGATGCCGCAGCAAAATGGACTTTTGTCCCCCCCCAAAATAAGGCAGGAAATCTATTCTATTTTTTTTTTTTTTGAAGGAAACTACAGGTCTTCTTTGTATTGAAAGTTACATCCTTGAGCTGTATTCTGTGTTAAAGAGGCTTTTATGGATCTGCCTAGGGACTTAAGCATAAGCTTTAAAAGAAATATTTATGGGAAAATGCATCCTGAGTTCTCAACAACTGATTTATAAGTGACTTTGCAGAAAACAGTCCTTGGAGGATTACTTCTATAACTTAAGTTTAAAGTTAAAATTCAGTTTTTATATGTTTCTAAATCAGGAAGTTGACCATGCTCTGACTTTTTAAAATGTTCTTGAATTAGAAAAAGAAGTGGCTAAGGTTATTTATAGGTCTGAAAAGACCAGATCATTCTTGTTTAAAATAACCACTGAACAAATAATAGTCTCCTTTTAACTCAAGCCTTGGTTTTTGTGACCGCCCCAGTTGAAAATCTTATTATAATTTCTTGTAGAATATTTACTAAATCCTTCAAGGCTTTATTATTTTGTAGTAATTGTGAATTTGCACTGAAGCTAGGCCAAGTTGTATTTTTAGTTATAGAAGGGAAAGGCCACCAAGAGTGGAATCGGAAATTTCAATCATAAGGAAACTAAAAATGTCATCTCTAATATATGTAAAAAATATAGGAAGAAGAGCAGATTTGTGAAACATGACAGCTGGATTTCAAATTATCTTTTAATACCTTAAAGTGAATCTGAATATATATCTTTAACTTACGAAGCTTTCTATTGAAATTGATTTTTTTTTTTTTTTGCTTAGATTTGTATAAAGGTAAACTACAATAGCTACTGTGTGCTGCACTTAAATAAAGCCAATAAAATTTAAACTTTTTTGTTTAGCATCTAGGGGAAGGTGTAACACAGTGCCAAGATCTTGATGAAGCATCACTGGAGTGCATCAGAATTACTGTGAAAATTTTTGCAAAATATATCTGCTTGGGTACTGCATGTGTATTTTGTAAAATCTCAGTAGGATGGAGATTCTGATTTCCAGGCATGGTTGAGAACTGCAAGTTTTGAGTCTAATGTTTAGTTTTGTAAATAAAAACTCTCCTGTATGGTTCAAATGAGGGGTTGCTGCTGCTGCTAAGTCACTTCAGTCGTGTCCGACTCTGTGTGACCACATCCCTGGGATTCTCCAGGCAAGAACACTGGAGTGGGTTGCCATTTCCTTCTCCAATGCAGAGAAGTGATAAGTGAAAGTGAAGTCGCTCAGTCATGTCCGACTCTTTGCGATCCCATGGACTGCAGCCTACCAGGCTCCTCCGTCCATGGGATTTTCCAGGCAGGAGTACTGGAGTGGGGTGCCATTGCCTTCTCCGAAATGAGGGGTTAGGAATGACTATAGAAGAGTTCAGAAAACTGTATTTAATATCTCTATATATCACTATAGTATAAATTACCTATGGATTAAAACCTTTAATATAAAGTCCTGTATGCAAAATGAGAATTAATGGGAATATTAGAAAATACAACATGTACCAGATAGTACAAATGACACACACCTTTATAGTACTAAAATGTTTAAAGAAATCAGTTCAGGCTATTGTATATTGATGCTCTAACTCCTAATTTAAGAATAAAAAGTTCAGTGGTTGATATGCTTTGTTCCAAGTATACTATGCTTTCATATATTTGGGTGCTTATTGTCACATATTTTTAGAATAGGCTTTGGTATTAAACTGGCACAGGCATGATAATAACATTTATTGACATGAAGTTTCACATATTTTCTTCTGAAAAAATGTAATTAAAGGGATGTAATTCAACTGTAACTTTTAGGGCTTAAAGACAGATATTGGTGGATAAGTGTGATTCACTCTTTTTCTACTGTTGAATATAAAATGAATGTGATGTGGATTAATTATGCTCTTACACCCCAGCGCAAATATAACTCCACAAAACACAATTTACAGGAAAAGTGTGCTAATAAAACACAGCTCTCATTATTAATATATAACTAGCATAAGGTAAAATGCCATCTTTACTAGATTTATAATTTGAGTACATAAATATTTAAAAGATCCCTTTAATTTTTTAAATTAATATTTGCTTTGCATTTGTTCAAGGAAAATCTTCAAATGTCTCACATTGCTTTTGGAATGCTGATGTGCACTTATATGTATTATTTAAACACTCATATCTGTGAGGTATACCCAGATTTTTAAAAATGGTGAACATTAAGACTATTTTTAGCCACTAGAAAAAGTAGACCAAGAAGTAACAGAAAAACAATTTAAAAATACTCAGTGGGCTTTCCTGGTGATCCAGTGGTTAAGAAGCAATCCACCTGCCAATGTAGGGAATATGGGCGTTCCATTCCTGGTCCAGGAAGATTCCACATGCTGTGGGGCAACTACGCCTGTGTGCCACAACTACTGAGCCCACGCCCTAGAGCCTGCGAGCCACAACTCCTGAAGCCTGTGCATCCCAGAGCCCATGCTCCACAACAAGAGAAGCTACTGCAATGCAAAGTCCATGCATTGCAATAAAGAATAGCTCTGCTCTCCACAAGTAGAGGAAGCCCAGATGCATCAACGAAGACCCAATGCAGCAAATACATTAGTAAATATTTTTTAAAAACCTCAAAACTAATGACACCTTCTGAAATATGTTATAATAATAATAGATGGAGACATTACTATGTGCCAGACATTTTCTTGGAGTTTTAGGTCTACAAGATATTCATTACAATAAAGTCATAATAGCTACAGAAAGAAGTTATTGCCTATTCTTAACCTTATTTTGTGGATGCCATCATCATTGAATATTCTCTTTTGCTTTAACACCTGATCCAATCTCCTGGTGAATGCTATTGACTCAATGTTCAAAATATATCACAGAGTCTACCATTTTCCATCAACTCAACTGCAACTATCCTAATCTAAGCCTCCATCATCTCCTTACCTGGATTACTGCAAAAGCCTCCTGATTTCCCTGTACCCATCTGTACCTCACTATAGTCTCTTCTCAGTACAACAACCAGAGCAATTGTTTTAAAACATAATCAGATTATTTTATTTTATAAAGAATGCTATTAAATAAAGGAGTAATTTTTTTGTGCTTGACATATGATATTTCAAATTTTGAAAGTATTTTATAACTATTTTTATTTGGATTGCTAGTTAATATTGCTATAAGAAAAGGAGGTCCAAAGATTTAGGGGTGAATAGTTGCCAGGTAAGTGCCAATAAAAGTGTTTACAAAATCCATATGTATAGTTAGACTGTGCAGGAATAAGGTTCAGGGCTGTGCTTCATTTACACTAGAGCATTTCCTTGGATACGTCAGGAGAACTTGCACACCGCTGAGGTCATATCACCTGGGCAGTCAAGCAGATGCTGCACTTTGCTGGGTCAAAATGCATTTTATTTTAAAAGGTAACACACACATACACTTATTTACCTACCCACTTCTCCTTTTCCATATTTACATGCACATACACACCCACATACACACTTACACACAAACATGCTTACTTAACCACACCGTCATCTGCTAATATATTTCTTGAGAAATGTCTGCAAGGATCCAAATAGTAGGTTTACACATTCAGTAGAGTATCAAAACCAGCCAGCCACTGCCACCAGACTGTAATCTTGTACTTGGTTTGCTACCATTCCTTCATATAAAACAGGGAGTTGAAGTGATTTTCAAATAGTGTGGGAGACCAAAGGGAAATCTGTTTTAACTCCAGTAAGCGCAGAATGCTATTAATGAGCTGTGGATGGCTCCCCTACTATGGCATGCACTTAGCCACTTCCTCCCTCTGAGTTCGCAGAAGCTGTGATTATCAAATTCTAAAGCAGTAGTTTGAAAAATGACTTGGCTTTTGAGACTACGTGGGATATATATATATTATCTCTGCTTGCCATGGGGAGCTGAGTATCTGCTATTGACATAAAGTTTATGAAGCACTTTGAACTTCTGAGATAAGACAGATATGATTACAAAGAAAGAAAGAATCTTAAAAAAGAGTAAAAAGGGAGTACTGACCCTATGTTTTTTTATCCCATTCATATGATTTTTATTTTAATAGAAATTCTATGTGAGGAGGGGGACACAAGACCCCATGGGGAGATGGTAGTGAACTTATAAGAAGAAGTAATAAGCGATTTAAGATAAAAGAATTTAATGTGTATGAAATCATGGCTTTTGGATTCAGAAACTTGAGTTTCAATCCTTGCTCTACCCATTACAATATGTCAGGCATCATTCTATATGCTTTACAATAATCAACTCAATTCTTACAACAACTGCATGAAGTGGATACAAGTAATATTCCCATTTTATGGATAAGTAAACAGAGGCACAGAAAAGTTAGTCACTTGCTCAAGTCACAAGGACACATAACCAGTAAGTGGCAGAGCCAGGATGAACTGAGACAGTTTATGTTAAGGTTCTCATTGTATCAGTAAAAGTAGCCACATTATTTGAACATTTATTCTTTACCAGATTGTATTGTATCTAACCAATTGTGCATAGAGCTGAAAAATATTAGTTTTTAAAATTTAAATCATGAAACTTACCACTTATAAACATGTTGTATGTTTATGAGTAAATATTTTATAATATATATTTTCTTTACAACATGTTTTAATTAATTCATGATTCAGCAGGACAAAACTTATATCTGAAACTAACATTTCTCTCCTAATTTGCTTGTGGCAGTCATTTGATCCAATTTTCAGCAGCAATTTAGATGAGTATCTGTTACATTACTTGCCATTATATTCAGCTCTAGGATATAGTCGATAAAAAATCTCAAGCATCATTAGATAATAAGTCATTTTGATATGTATCTGATAAAAATGCATTTCTGGATAAACATAATGGAAGGGCATAAGTATATATGCATTTCAAATACCATAGGAGGTCCTGATAAATTATCCGAAAGTAATTTCGCACATTTACAGGAGAAATGGATACAAACTATAAAATATATTCTGAGAATGGCTACAGAAAAGAACAAATTGTTTAGGTCCCTAAACGCCTATGAATTTCATTTTGCCTTAAAGAGCATACTTGCTTGAGAGTATGCATTTTGTGAAGAGCATTGCTCTATAATAATTAGATGATTTTGCTGAATTCAGCTTCTAGCATTGAATCTGGACACCAAGTATAGTCAGTGTAAATATATCATTACTGTTAATATTGAGATCAGTTGGAAGAAGAAGGCATGGAATAAAGAAAAATGAATGAAAATGGGATAAGAGAGAGAGGTAAGATGCACACAGACTGTCCAAATAACACTGTGCAAAAAATGAAGTGAAGAATGCTTGAGATCATTTATTCACATAAAAAATGAAGAAAAAACATATAACACAATTCAAATAGCAAAAGTCAGCCTTTTTTATAGAAGAAAATTGGCTATGTCTCTGTAGATAAATATATATTAAGGAATACAGTGACATGCACATATGTGACCTCTGCTGGGGTGAAAAATATTTAGTCTTGTGATTATTTTTTATATTTGTATTTTTCCCATCAATAAATATTTTTATAGCATATTATGGTTTTTTAAAATACCAACAATATCATAAATACATTTTGAAATATAACTTCATGGTGTCTTCTTAGCTGTGCTATTTTGTACTACTACATAAAACAAATGAGTTTTGTATATGCCACACTGTCAAAGATAAGTCACTTTAAAAAGAGTGCTTAAAAATTTTTTGTTCTAAAATAAATATCAGACAGAGGTTAATTCTTTCTCGTTTTGTTTTCTAAATAGCCAAATGAACTTAAGATGATCAAAGCTGATAAAATCCATCTTCTCATATGAACTTGAGTCATTATTGGTAAGTATACATCAATTTAAAGGGTTCAGCACTATATATAAGGCATAAAATATCTTGCTAAATAGTTAAATATAATAAAGCAAAACGAAAGGCTATGTGAAGCAACTGAGTTTCATTAATCTCTTTCTTTATAATATCATTTGAAATATGTATATTTGATATGGAAAGTCAATTTATAGGAGAAATCAATTATATTATCATGTGTATATACTTCTCCACCTCAGTAACTCTAACGTATCACACTATCAGAGAAATGCATCCTAGAGAAATTGCTGCTATTCTTCATGGAAGAATCCATGAATAGCATTATGGAAAAATTAATTTATGATAAATGTTTTAAATCTAGAACTCAAAACAGCTCATTTAAATGCCATCAGAAAAGAACACCTCACCCGCAAAAAGGAGTCTAGGGATCCATTCTCCATATATTCCACCACAATCATTACTGGTCTGCCTGCCAAAAGAGCAAGAGAATATATAAGGATTAGAGCAATTACAGAAATATGTGATACAGTTAGAGATTTCCAGCTGTGGCAGCTAAATTATTTGTATATTATTAGTAGGACCTTCATTTTTCAACATGCTTCTATAAATACTAAACATACACAGTTCTCCATTTTTTATAGCATTATTTCCTTTGAGTTCCTAAAAAGAACGTGAATTACAATATGAATTACTAAGTAATTAAGCATTTCCTTTTCTAAAGCCCTGCAATCACTTGTTTAGATTATGTTGTCCTGAGCTCTTCCTTAAAAGACAATGAACAAGCTGAAGTCAGAGTTTAAGTAGTTACTGGAACTGCTCTGGCAGCTCTGGTAGAACTTCTCGTCCAGTGAGGCAGTAATTATGGCAGAATTACATTAGACTTAGCCTTTCCAAAATACTCCTAAAAGCAAAGCAGAAAGAAGAAATTCATAAATTCTCTTCAAGAAAGTATAAATCATCAGTCATAGTCTACTTTTAAGGGCTTTTAAGTAGAAAAACACCAGTAGATTGATGAATGCTACAAAGTTGGTGGGATTTGTAATAGTTCTTGATCATCTCTTTATTGGACATAAATTAGATCAACAGAACTATGATGGCAGTACATGAAAAGTAAATAACTCTGATTTCATAGTCTAGTGCAGAAGCTAAAATCAGAAGTTGAACATCATTTATTTCTTTTTTGTCATATCTATTTGCAATTGTTACAGTTCCCAATATACCTCTATTAGATAGAACATTCAGCATAAATAGCTGTTTTCTTTTTCAAAGAAAAGAATCTATTTGTTCTGCCCAATTGCCCCAGTTTAAAAGATAAAGTCATTTTAGGGAGGGAAAATTATATTTATCTGAAATAAACATGTATGACATATTTGCTTTTTACTTCTATATTTCTCACTTCTCATTGGGATTTTTAGCAATTCAATCTGCACTATGCACAGAGATTTTCCTCAGGAGCACAAAGAAGGTCTGGAAAGAAATTATGTGTCCCAATGAAGGAAATATTAGATCTCATATTGTAATTCATGTCCCTTTTATGAACTCAAAGCCTTAAGGGTTATAAAGGGTGACTGGAACAAATTAGTACAATGTCTGCAAATGCTAGATTTTACATTCGAATCTGTATTTTAAAGAAAGATGTGCTAAAGGTTAAATGTAGTAATAAAGTTCCCAATTTATCATGCATAGAATTAGAATCCAAAGAAGTTTCCCATTTGGGCAAATTTCTATAATGTTCCTTAAAGTCATTAATTTCACCCAAATACATATTTAAAAGAACTTATCAGAAAATATTGTGGTCAAATGAATTGTCAGCACTACTGAAGGGATCTAGAAGATTTGGGCTTTAAATCTGAGAATCTGTCATGAAATCCTTTATTTGGCCATTGATTTCAGAGAGCTTGAAGACAGCAGCTGGATGCACACACTTGATTGGCAAGGTGGAGAGAATAAGAGGTCATTTTTATACTTAAATATAAAAATTATGAACTCAATATTCCAGTTTGAATGATAATGGATTATGGATGTTAAGAGAAAACCTGGGTTACTACAGTGACTGCCCAAGTTCTTCTTTTCATAGCCGCACTTTTCCATCTTGACCATTGCTGTCAGAGAAACATATTTATTTTCTAAAAATATATTTTAAAACACATAAAAGTATATGTTTTAAAAACTGACATTCCCTATTACCCAGAGAAACTGAGGCATAGAAAAGTAAATTATTTGCCCCAAATCCAACAGCTGGGAAGTGGCAGTATCAAGCAGTCTGTCTCAGAGCTTAAGCTCTGACCTCTCTGCCAAAGGTACCCCTCAGGTGTGTTTCATAGATCAGAACGGTAGGTCCCATCCTGTCAGTCAATCCTCCCCGGGGTGGAGTGCACTGCTCCTAACTAGTCTTCATCTGCTGGCCCATCAGCTGTCATTCTTACCTACACCTGTTCAGTCCTGCTTCCTTCTCCCTTTCTTTTTGGTGTTCTCCTGCCAGGATTACCTCCCAACTTGTTTCCTTCCCTAATCATACCTCACATCTCCCTGGAATTTATATACTGTACCCCTTCCGTGAAAGCCTCCCACAGTGACATTTCCTATAGTTGCATTCCCATCCCATCTATTGTCTGCATTAGGAAAAGTGTTCCTGGTTTTGTAGTAGGTTGTTTTCCCCTCCACCTTCCCATAGATGCTTTGTCTCTCTATTCACTGGATTTCTGAAGGTCACCTCCCATAGAGCTAAGCAGAGTAGGTACTTCATAGAAACAAACCAATTTTTCTCATAATTTTCACAATTCCTAAGAGACTAACACCGAACTATTTCAGCAAGATTCTAATCTATGTGAATACAAAGTGCTTTGAATTAGTTCTGTCTATAACTCCTTGGGAGATAACTTTATACAATCTTAAAACTCATCAGTGACAAGTTTCATCTTCCCATTAAAGATAATAAAGTATCAAATGAAGACTCCCCTGGTTTCTTGTAAATTAAAAGTTTCACACCTGAGTGTTGCGACTTTTGTATTTTGTTCAGTAGCATCAATTGAAAGCATGTGTTATTAAACTAAGGCATTATTTTTTTAGCATACTGATGGTATCTAACCTGTAATTTGCTTCCTAGTGGTTTTCGATAGGAAGTTAGTCACACTGTGAAGATTACAAGTTTACAGTCCATGATTACATTTTATAATCAAGAAAATTGATAAGTATAGGGGAAATTATCAAAGTTAGGATGGTATTCTTCAAATATGAGGTTAGGTGAGAGAAGTCTATTGTTTACAGTGCTTTTTCCGTATTATTGTTCAGTTCAGTTCAGTTCAGTCACTTAATCATGTCCGACTCTTTGTGACCCCATGGACCACAGCACGCCAGGCCTCTTTGTCCATCACCAACCCCAGGAGTTTACTCAAACTCATGTCCATTGAATCAGTGATGCCATCCAACCATCTCATCCTCTATCGTCCCCTTCTCCTCCTACCTTCAATCTTTCCCAGCATCAGAGTCTTTTCAAATGAGTCAGTTCTTCGCAACAGGTAGCAAAAGTATTGGAGTTTCAGTTTCAGCATCAGTCCTTCCAATGAATATTCAGGATTGATTTCCTGAATCAGTGTTATTGTTAAATATGTATAAATTAAATGTTGTATTTTTGCTCTTGGAAAATACATTTGGATGTGATTCTTTTTTATATTAAATATTTTCAAAATATTTCAGCTTATTTCCATTTTCACAGTTTAAAAAAATTATTTATTTACTTTGATTGGAGGCTAATTACTTTACAAAATTGTAGTGGTTTTTGCCATACATTGACATGAATCAGCCATGGGTGTACATGTGTCCCCCATCCTGAGCCCCCTCCCAACTCCCTCCCCATCCCGTCCTTCTGGGTCTTCCCAGTATCAGTAACCCTAAGTGCCTCATGTTGCAGGATTAACTCAGTATTCACATTGCACTGAAATGAATGGATAAGCTCCATGGTTCTTGAATGTTAGTCATCCCAAAATTCCCAGATCTTTTTTTAGAAGCCTTACCAGTTAAAGAGTTCTCCATAAACACTTCTACAAGTCACACGAAAAATGAATTTCTTTGGTTTTCCTTCATGAATAGCCCAGATATTGTTACAGATATTTTTGAACTGCATTAGAATCAAGATTCTATAAGAAATCACTTATATTCGGAACACAATGAATCACAAAATCCAATGTCACCTTTTTCTGCTATAGAGACCAATAATTTTCTTTAATCAGGACTTTTATAGACGATTAACTAATGAATCTTTTTCAAATTTGCAGCTTAATACATATGATGACTTTTATACAGGAGGTATTGAGAAACCATACAATAAGGCTATTGTTAAAGGAAATAAAAGAGAGGTATTCTTTAAATGTCAGGGAAATGTGGGGGCAACTACTTTGGGAGCGAAAGTGTCCCCCTATTTTGGCCTCAGAGAAGACTCTGAAAGGAGATTATAGATTCAATATTTTCATATAAATAATGAGTTTTTGATGGATGTAATATATCAGCTTGGCAATTTCTCATGTACAGTCAGTATTAAGAATCTTAACAAATCTCAACAACCCTAAAACTATTACAGATTTAAATCAATGGTAGTTTATTTAGCATCATATAGCGTCCACATTTTGTCTAATAGATAACAAAATTTGTGATAATAATTTGGATTGACAACTAGACTGTATTTGTTCCTCCCAAGTTGTAATTTAGGATTTCTTGAGCCTGTTAT
The DNA here is from genome assembly GCF_033118175.1 of Dama dama. Taxonomy (NCBI): domain Eukaryota; kingdom Metazoa; phylum Chordata; class Mammalia; order Artiodactyla; family Cervidae; genus Dama; species Dama dama. Next base: position 45,521,890 of record NC_083711.1, on the reverse strand, counting down.
TTATTTCTACCACCCTGTTTCTGCTGTACTGATAATGAATTATAATTATAATCTCAAATTGATTTGATAACAAATGAAATTGTTTTCTTATCCCTCTAAGGCATTCAAAGGATGTAGATGACATAAATTTGAACATTATATATTAAATAATTATTTTCATTCACAAGATAAGAACTAAAATTGGAGGACTGTTTTCTTCTTAACACTGTTGTCTGATGATTATCAGATCACGTCCTAAATGAATCGTATTCTCAGTGAATTCAAATACAAACTTAAAAAATTTCCCTTGAACTTTCTTTTCCTCCTCTATTCCTGTTTTGATTAAGATATGACCATGTATCTAATAACCCAGGTTTGAAACTCTGTTGTAATACTGGATTTTCTACTTTATCAAACCCTTCTTAGTCCATAAGTTATTAAGTGGTGCTGACTCTATACAAAATCTATTATCACTGTTCACACTCTGCATTTGTTTTCTCTTGCTTGGCCTATTACAATAATCGTTTATTGGTTGTACCTGTTAATGCTTACATAATCGTTATTTTAAACATTCAGCAATATAGCAGATATACATATTTAAGTGCCTACTATGCATCATGTACTCCTCTGGTTTCTGGAGAAACATCTCCAATCAATACAAGATTCAGCTCTCAAGGCGTGTATAGTGGAAAGGCGGATGGAAATAAGTAAAGAATAACTATAAAGAGCTAAAGACTGTTTTACATATTGCATTGTTTCTTCAGGATTAAAGTCCAAACTGCTTGGCAACTGCATTCCTTCTCAGTCTCTCCTCTCCCTTTGTCTCCTTTGGTCTCGTTTACCACCCTAGTTCTCCTACCTCCTGTTTTTCAAATTCTCTAGGGAACTCATCATTCTCTAAGAATGACTTTACTTGTACCTTCCTCTTCTTGGAAGAGTGCCTTCTTACTCTCTTCATTTGGTAAAGTCATATACCTATTTATCTAAAAAAAAAAACCAGAAACTTAAAAACCATCTCCATTGTCAATTCTCCTGTGAATCACTTTTTGTTTTAGGGAGATTTGATTGTTTACTTTCTATTTTGTTTACATTTAATCAAGCAATTATATAACACTTATTAGGTATGACATTGATACTAACTACACAGGTGTCTGCCTCCCTCTCTAAAATGCCACTGAGGTCAGGACTAGTGCTTAATATGTCTCTGTAAGTTCACTATCTACATTTTGCACAGAATGTGGTATAGACAAGGTACTCAATTTTTTTTTTGACTGGAATGTCAAAAGGAATACACAAATAAAGATGTTTTCTAAGAATAATTCTAGACCTAGAGCAGTTACTGAAATGACAGAATGTCAAATCAATGGACTTTAATTCTAAATTATTTGTATTAAGGGGATGACAGAGGATGAGATGGCAGGATGGCATCACCAACCTGATGGACGTGAGTTTGAGCAAGCTCTGGAAGTTGGTGATGGACAGGGAAGGTTGGCGTGCTGCAGTCCATGGGGCGGCAAAGAGTTGGACATAACTGAGTGAATGAACTGAAATGAACTGAATTTGTATTATGAAAATATGGTTTTGAACAGAAAAAAAAGCATAATTCCAATTTCAGCTATGCTACCTTCATGATCTTGGGCAAATTATTTTAGTTCTTTAGCTTTTGCATCTATACAATGAGGATAATATTACATATCATATATAATTTTTCAGAGGAATAGATGAAAAAAATACAATTGACACAGAGTCTGACAATAGCTGCCACTCAAAAATGTTGGTGTACCTTTACGTTCTTTTCCTTTTGGGTATGGTTACTTATTTCCCCTTATTATCATAATTGTTCATTATACAGAAAAAATAGTTTTATAAAAATGGACCATTCCCATATTTTACTGTACTTTGGTGTTGATATAAAAATTCTTTTATATCTTTCATAGTTCAGTTCAGTTCAGTTGCTCAGTCATGTCTGACCATGTGCGACCCCATGGACTGCAGCATGCCAGGTTTCCTGTCCATCACCAACTCCTGGAACATGCTCAAACTCATGTCCATTGAGTCGGTGATGCCATCCAACCATCTCCTCCTCTGTTGTCCCCTTCTCCTCCTGCCTTCAATCTTTCCCAGCATCAGGGTCTTTTTCAATGAGTCAACTCTTCGCATCAGGTGGCAAGGTATAGGAGTTTCAGCTGCAGCATCTGTCCTTAAAATGAATATTCAGGATTGATTTCCTTTAGGTTGGACTGGTTGGATCTCACTGCAGTCCAAGGGACTTTCAAGCTCTTCTCCAATACCACAGTTCAAAAGCTTCAATTCTTTGGCACTCAGCTTTCTTTATAGTGCAACTCTCACATCCATACATGACTACTTGAAAAATTCTACCTTTGACTAGATGGACCTTTGATGGCAAAGTAATGTCTCTGCTTTTTAATATGCTGTCTAGGTTGGTCTAAACTTTTCTTCCAAGGAACAAGCATCTTTTAATTTCATGGCTGCAGTCACCATCTGCAGTGATTTTGGAGCCCAAATAATATAGTCTGTCACTATTTCCACTGTTTCCCCATCTATTTGCCATGAAGTGATGGGACCGGATGCCATGATCTTAGTTTTCTGAATGTTGAGTTTTAAGCCAACTTTTTCACTCTTGTCTTTCACTTTCATCAAGAGACTCTTTAGTTCTTCTTCACTTTCTGCCATAAGGGTGGTGTCATGTGCATATTTAAATATCATTCTATAATATAGAGTTTCTGCATGAAGTAGATTCTTACTCCTACCTAAAAAGCCATATTGTGTTTTCTGTACTCTATTTGTAGATTTCTGCCTCTATCATTATATCTTAGGTTACTCTGGAATTGCTTTTAGTCTTAGACCTGTTTGAAACCTCTAAATATGCATAATAACCATTGTTATTTTTGTTCAATGCTTTCTCTTAATTGCTTTACTTTGCTTCTAAAATACAGAAGTGATCCAAATACCTTTGGATTAATGCTGAAGAATAAATTATTTTATTCTGTTATAAAAAAGTTGAGCAGAAATTAGGAGGGTTTTTTGCATTTATGAAAACAGTATCACTTCTGGATTTTAGAGTAAGTCAAAGATATGAGGCTAAAGAAATGAAACATAATTCTCTCGACAGTTCCAGAAAGCAGTGGCTTACCATCTGTATCGATTAACTTCAGTAACATTCAGTACTGTCTTTCCTTCCACTAGAGATTACATATGGGCAAAAAGACACTTCTCTTTAGCTGGAAGGGTCTTGTTGACAATGAAAGTTACTACCAAAGATGTCTGATTTAGATTGTGGTTTCCAAAGTAAGAGACTAAGCATATTGTAAGATTTTAGTAACATTTGAGTTAAGAATGGCTTTCTTGATTTTTTAGCACATCAGCGCATATAAAAGTAATGTTATAATAATCAAATTAAAAGCATATGCATTGAAATTAGTTATTTATGACTTTTAGATTTCCTTCTATTGTGAAAGAAATAATTGATTATATAATAATCCATAGTTTAATTAATATTGGGGTTTCCTTTGTGGCTCAGTTGGTAAAGAATCCACCTGCAGTGTAGGAGACATAAGAGACCCAAGTGTGATCCCTGGGTCAGGAAGATCCCCTGGTGAAGGAAACGGCAACCCACTCCAGTATTCTAGCCTGGAGAATCCCATGGACCGAGGAGCCTGGTGGGTTACAGTCCATGGGGTGCAAGAGTCAGACATGACACTAGGCAGCAACGAACAATACACACCAGAGAATCCTTATAAACCTGTAATACTGTGAAAGGTTCAAAACAGGAAAATGAAACGTGTGCTACGTTCAAAGCAAAATTAAACTGCATGTCAAATAAATTACTTCAGATCACTTTTGTTCTTGGTTTCTTTCTGTGAAAACTTTTTCTGTGTGTAATTTAAAAATAGATACTACATCTAAATCAGAACATAGGTAATAACAACTGACTTAACAAATAAGTTTGTCAACATGCTGGACATTGCTCTAAGTGTTGTGCATGTGTTAACTCATTGAATCCTCATGCCAGGACCTGCAGTGAGTTTAATCACCAGTTCAATCTAACAGATATGATTACAGACGCACTGAGAGTTGAAGAAACCTGTCCAAGGATACACGCTGAGAAACTGGCAGAGCCAGGGCTTGCAGCCAGGCAATCTGGCTTCAGAGTCTGAATGCCTGGCCATCTTGTCATACCCCCAAATGATATTTGGGTCTCCATTAGTAATTTAGAGAACATGAAACATTGCCCCAAATCTCTCTGTGCCTCATCTTAGAAACACAGCCTGGAAACCCAGTATGGACTGTTCACTGTATTGCTGCCAAAGATGTTTTGTCCTTGAGAAGTTCTAGGATTTTAAAGCCCCATAAAGCTTATGATAGTCTATATACAAAGGAAGTGTGTGCAAAGGAAACTTTTTGGGACAGCCTGTAGATTTTGCTTCCCCCATCTCCTAAACATCAATTTATGATAATGATCTTAAGTTTAATTTACAAAGGAGTGTTTTAAGAAAGAGTCCTGAAGCTCTGAGAAAAAGATGTCATATTTTCCAGTAGTGTTTTAAAAGCCGTGCCCTACTCTGGCTTCCAAAGTGTGTTACGATTATATAAATGATCAAATATTCAGTCTTTTGGTCTTTTATATGATTCACTAATCAAAAGAAAATCAACAGAAAATTTAAAAATCACACAAACCTCTGGACAGAATATATTTAATCTTAACTGCATTGGTTATTTATGGTGAGATTTTAATTATAATGGCGAAAACATTGTTAAATGAATCAATGCTTGTTTGCTCTGTAGTGTCTGATTCTTTGCAATGCTATAGATTGTAGCCAGGCTCCTCTGTCCGTGGGATTCTCCTGGCAAGAATACTGGAGTGGATTGCCATGCCCACCTCCAAGGGAACTTCCTGACCCAGGGATTGAACCTGGATCTCCTGAGGCTCCTGTATTGCAGGCTGATTCTTTACCACTGAGCCACCAAGAAAATCCAAATGACTCAAATATATGATATAAATTAAACTACCAGCTACTTTTATTTTTTTCACCCTCAGGAAAGTTATACTTACTTTTTAATCTTTTCTGAAACTCTTACAAATAATTAAATGTTTTTTAATGTTCAATTTTGCTAAACACATTTCTGTAAGACCTCTGTGTATAGAACTATAAAAAGCCTCGTGCCACAGGGCGACTTCCACTGTGCTTCGTCCTATAATGCAAGAGAACAAATGCTGAGATGAAATGTGTTTTACAACAGGGCTGGTCTTTCCCCACCTTTCTATGTTCCAAAGTGGCCCAGCAGCCCAGGAGAGCAAGCGTGGTGCTCTGTGGGAAGGCAAGAGGCATTTTAGCAGCTCGATTTATTTTATTTCCCATTAAGGTGAAAACACCAAACCAACAATCCCAGTAGAAACACAAAGATTAAATACTGACTCACATGGAGATTAAGCTTTAGTAGACTGTGCAAAATTTTTCAGAATGTTTCTTTCTGAAAAGAAAATGGTTCTTGGATGAGTCTTTTGAAAGTGTTGATAGTGTCTTTGAATTGGACCAAAATAGATGGTACAGTTTGTAATAATAAAACATGAACGTCTCTAGGGCACAGATATATGTTCTCAACTGATAATTTAAACTGTCATATCTATAAAGTCTGGATTTTTAAGACTGAAACTTATTCAAATGGTATTTAGAGAAAAAAAGCATTTATGTTAATTAGAAAGCAGAGGTAAAGTCAAAGGCTAAAACTACTTAAGGAATCTGAAAATAGAAAAGTAAAAATAACTAGTAAAATAGACCTGGAGATTACTTAAAGGCTCCTTTAAGATTTTTCATGTTTTTCTGACAGGAAAAAACAATTGAAACCATCTTTGAATGTTCCAAAGAAAGTGAAAGTGAAAATCGCTCAGTCGTGTCTGACTCTTTATGATCCCATGGACTATACAGTCTATAGAATTCTCCAGGCAAAATACTGGAGTGGGTAGCCTTTCCCTCCTCCAGGGGATCGTCTCAACCCAGGGATCAAACCCAGGTCTCCCACATGGCAGGTGGATTCTTTACCAGCTGAGCCACCAGGGAAGCCTGTAAATGTTTGAGTTTGATATCAAATGCACCCTGGCCTTTGTTTCTTTTTCTTTTAAATGCACTGTCAATCTGACATGAAGATGCTGCTGCTCATGATGTCAGTTAAACAGAACTTTATATACAGAATATTAAATTTTTAATAATCTGAAATTCTTCATCGATGGACTTCAAGGGGAGCCAGAAACTTCCTAAAATTACATACAAACACTTATTTATATGAGTATATATCAATTTTCTTAGAAAAGAGAGCCTGTTATTTTTGGCCAGAAAACAAAGTATAATCCATAAAGAATCTGAGTCTATGAACTGCTTACCACAACAACAGAATCATCTGACAATAGGAGTTCTTAAACCCACAGACTGTGCAACAGATTAAAGTTGTTACAGACTGAATGATACTTGAAGGTTTGAATTACACCTTCATTTTATATGTGGTCCCATCCTGACTTTTCTTTGTTCAAATGATACTTTCAAGTTGTCATCCATAAATTTTAAATCATTTTCTAACCTTTTGTGTATTTGTCCTCAGGAAAGCCAAAGAACCAAAAGATGACATACACACTCTTTGGAACTCACTGACCTTAAGCAACAGAGGAAGCAGACCAAACACAAATCTTAATGTCACCTGGCTAACCTTTCTTGCACTGGTTTTGGAATATTAGAATAGATAAAGGAGTCCAAAATGGCAGTGGCTAAAAGATAGACAAAGAAAGGGGAGGAGCCTGTGAAAAGGGAACAAAGGAAAAATTCCTGGACCAGAGTGAGAACCTCAGGTGAAACAAACAGGTCCCCTTCCTGGCTAGCCCTAGTTTGCACAGCGCCGGCCAGGTGGGAGCAGACAAAACATATGAAAAGAGGGAGCCAAGACTGGCTGAGGCCTCTCCTGCGAGGTCAGCTCACCTTCATGCGTGGGGATGAACTTTCTTCACCAAATAAAACTCTGAGCTGTAATGAAGTGGTAACACTGGTCCGCCATTTTAAATCTTTGTTGCAGTGAGCCAGAACGGAGGAAATTACACACCCTCCCGACATATCCTATCAATATATGCCAAACAGTGTTTTAAAATAATTCTAACCTAGCAATAACAGTGTTCCAAACACTGTTGTTTAAGGGGGTTGTTTAGATGTTTAACTAGAAATACAGCCACGCGTCACCTTTCTTGTGCTTCTGTCAGCTGGGTGTGTTCTCTTTGTCATTTAATCAGTGACTTTCTCTTCTCTATGCCTTTCCTCAAACCTGAAATAGAATAATCTTGTTTTTTTTTCCCTGATCCTACCTCAGAGTCCCTATCCTAGTTTCAAATAGTTGCAGTTTACAGAATTTCCTTTTAAAGTCTGGAGCTGAATAAACTTTCAAGGAGGAGAGTTGTCTAGGAGATACAACTGTGCAGAAAGGTATTGAGTAGGACTTACTGGGGCTTGAAATCAGACACATGGCAAGGAATAAGAAACCAGGAGTTAGGAATCGAGATGAAGCTTTCTCTTACCACACACAGATTCAAAATTTGCATTTTGAATCATTTATTCAGGATTTTACTTTGCACATTTAATCTAATTTAATTCATTCCTATTATAATTAGCTCTTGGTTTAAGTAGGTACAAACAAAAACACTCATTCACATATATCTTATTAGGGGAATTGGCAACATTTTTAGCCACAGATATATATAAAATACACACCCTTCAACCAAACAAGAGTTTGTTTTTTCCCCCCTTGAAGACTTCTTACTTGAAATGTAAACCACCGTCTCTTATCTTTTATGTATATTTATTACAACAGTATTTTTTAAAGATAAAATAAAGAAATTTGCCATAAATACTACCAAAAAATATAAAAAGAATAATCATTCACAGGAGAACTTTAGCAAGTAGAAATTTTGTCAGAAGGGATTAAGTTTTAAATATCCAATTGTAGACTGAAAACAAGGGTACTGATTTTTTTTTTTAGGATGCCTGAACATATAAAGAAACAGAACGGTTTACTTTGATTTTTCTAAACTGCAGTTTGTATTGAAAAGATGTATACTTTTCCATTGTTGATTTCCCTTGACAAACTGAGTTCATACCAATTTTTCTTAACTCACTGTATATTCCTTCAAAGTCTGCCATCCAATCTTATATATTTACATTAATGCCTTTCTGCAGTACTCTATATGCATCAAAATCTGATAATATATTATTCACTAGATCCTAGAGTCTCTGCCACTTCAACCTTACTTATTTTTCCTGGCTTATTTCTAATATCTAAACTATATGCCTTCTCAATAAAATTTTTTTGACAGGATAATAGTGCGTGCAATGTTTGCCCTGACTCCAGATAGGATTTCACATGAAATATGGAAAAGAAAACACTGATAATCATTGCTAATATACTTCAAAGACATTTTAATATTGACTTGGCACTGTTAGGCCATTGCTATAAAACTGGTCTAGTTGGATCTGTTATTGGTTTATAGAAACTTGAATTGTGAATTCATATCTTAACAATTAACTAGTCAGGAGACAGCAGTGAAGATATGAAAAAGTCTGGTTACTTGAGTATAAGGCTCATCCAAATCTCTTTCCAAAGGTAAAAAATAAATGATATTAAATATTACTATTAATCATATACCTAATGATTAACCTCAGATATGCAGATGACACCACCCTCATGGCAGAAAGCAAAGAGGACTAAAGACCTTCTTGATGAAAGAGGAGAGTGAAAAAGCTGGAGTAAAACTCAACATTCAAAAAACAAAGATCATGGCATCTGGTCCCATCACTTCATGGCAAGTAGATGGGGAAACAATGGAAACAGTGACAGATTTTATTTTGGGGAGAGCTCCAAAATCACTGCAGATGGTGACCGCAGCCATGAAATTAAAAGACACTTGTTTCTTGGAAGAACGGCAGTGACAAACCTAGACAGCATATTAAAAAGCAGACACATTACTTTACCAACAAAGGTCTGTCTAGTCAAAGGTATTGCTTTTCCAGTAGTCATGCATGGATGTGAGAGTTGGACTATAATGAAAGCTGAGTGCTGAAGACTTGATGCTTTTGAACTGCAGTGTTGGAGAAGACTCTCGAGAGTCCCTTGGACTGCAAGGAGATCCAACCAGTCAATCCTAAAGGAAATGAGTCCTGAATATTCATTGGAAGGAATGATGATGAAGCTGAAGCTTCAATACTTTGGCCACCTGATGTGAAGAACTGACTCACTGGAAAAGACCCTGATGCTGGGAAAGTTTGAAGGCAGGAGAAGGGGAGGACAGAGGATGAGATGGTTGGATGGCATCATTGACCCAGTGCACATGAGTTCGAGCAAGCTCTGGGAGTTGGTGATGGACAGGGAAGCCTGTTGTGCTGTAGTCCATGAGAGTCAGGCATGAATGAGTGACTGAAGTGAACTGATATACCTAATAATTGCAAGTCTGGTGTTTGAGTCCTCATGTGTTCACAGTTGTTTTTTAAACTGACTCAGAGTAAACAGACAGGAAGTCTCACAAAATCGGCAAAGCAAGGTGAATAGAGCTATTTACCCCATCATTTACCTTGAACCTAACATATGGCATGCAATGGAGAAAAACTCAGGTTCAGTTCAGTCGCTCAGTCGTGTCCGACTCTTTGTGACCCCATGAACGCAGCACACCAGGCTTCCCTGTCCATCACCAACTCCTGGAGTCCACCCAAACCATGTCCATTGAGTTGGTGGTGCCATCCAACCAGGTAAAAATCCCAAAAAAGGTGTTTTATATATAGCATTATATTTAAAGCATAGGTAGATAAACTGAGTTGGTGTTTCAGAAGAATATCCCCCAACAATTAAAGAGTTTCCAAACTAACCACAAAGGAAGTATTAGGAAGACCTTCAACATTGATTTTTTTCTTTTAGAATTTATCTGTTTCTAAATTCCACATGTAGACTGCTTTCTGTGATTGCTGTTTTCTGGACTTTACTCATAATTAAAAAAGCTTCTTAGTTTAAGGTATATATCTGAGTTTGGCCTAGAATCTAATCTATATATATGAATTATTTCATTAATTAAAAATAGCATCAAGTCTTCCACAATGACAGAAAACTATTAGAAAAGTGTAAGGTAGAATTTTTGACCTAATCATACTCAACCCCAACATAAGATATTATCTTCTGAGCATAATGAATATGCCTTTATATTTTATAAATAAGTTTTCAAGATACATTGTAATGTTTGGATCTTATGTAAATTTAAGATGTCACATGATGTCAGAGTTATTGCTGTAACAGAGAAAATTGGACCAGTGCATCTTCTGAATACTATTACATCATCATTATTAGTGAATAATTCTATTTCTCAACAGCTTCATTACTCTGATTTTCTTTGTTTATTGTAAGCATATGAAACCATCAAAAGTGTAAAGGTAGAGTCTGTCATAAGATGAGTCATCAGTCTAAGCCTCTATGTATAATCAATACACTGTGGCATATAAAATGTTCTATCTTACTTTCAAATACTGTTTGACTACAGAAATAAATCAAAGGAATAACGAGGTAGAGAAAAGAGACCAACTTATCATTGTAGATTATATATGGATGATATATTTCCAAGAGGGACATTAATTCAAGGAGATAGAATTTGAATTTAATAGGGAGGAATACAATGGGGAAGAGTTTGATTAAAAAAATATAAGTTCACTTATGTCTTTCTATAATTATTTTTCCTTTCTTTCCCCATCCACTTTGCTTGTCTTAGCTCCCCTCCCCACTCTTCCTGCCTCCTCTCCTGGGATTTTCTTACTTCACTGAGTGACTACTATTTGAAAAGCACTACAATAACATATGAATATATTTGGTATTCAATTTTCAGCCCATCACTTCCTGGTGTTTTTCCCTATTTGAAACTAAGAATAATAACCCTTTACTACAACTCTTCTAGAAATGAGAAGGGTCATATAAACAATTGACAGCCATTACATAAATACAGATTTCAGACTTGCCTGCTTTCTGGTACTTTTGATTCAGTGATTCTTTTATTATTAGTGTAAAAACACTGCAAAAATATTATTCCTTAATAGAATAGTGTGACATGAATGCAAATAACCTATTTTATACAAGGCATAATCATGTATCTCATTTAAATTTGATTAAGGGTGTAATTGGGAACTAAATTAGCACCATAATTAGAACAGATTTTGTGATTCTTTGAATGACATAGCAAATATCTATGAGACCCTAAAAGTTCTGCAACATATAGCCAATTGGTAGAAAGCAAATTAATTTCTGCCCAGTAGCCATTAACCTCTGGCCAGCACTTTAAAAGTACCATGATTCAGGTTAAAGGAAGGAGTGCTTGGTGTCCTCAAATGATGTCTTAAACCCGAAGAGTCACTCAGCTAGTAGGTAGCAAATAAAGGGTTTACTTTTTTTTTTTTTTTAACATGAAACAATAAAAACTTCTCATGATCATTGCTTCACCCTGCTTTACACAAAATTATACAGTAAATTCTTGGGAAATAAACTATAGCTGAATGAAAGAGGATAAAGATTACCTTTGAAATCATAGCAGTGATTATTGAAAAATACCAGAGAAAGTATACAGGGATCACTTATCAAAGTGATATAAGCCAGAAAAAGTCAGTTCAGTTAATTTCACTTTGAGGGAATAGGAACAGGTTTAGATCTATAATTTTTTTATGAAGCAATTTTATTATACCTGATTTGTATGTAAGTAATGAAAACTGAACTGAGGTTTCTCTCCCATGAAGGCTGGAGGCGAATTTGGCAGAAAGCTTAGATGAACAGAGTGCTAGTGTTCTTTTAGATTTCTCTCTGGAAAGTTGTTTTTGTGTATGTGTTATAGAAACACTATCTTGCTTCTATCATTCTCAGTGGCTAAACGACAGGGGTTATCACTTTTACCAATAATGTTGAATAATTCAAGTCACTACTGAAGTTCATATTGTCATTTCTGCCAAACATACCTAAATCCACCAAGATTTGTCGTTAAGAGTTAAAGATTAAACTATCAAACTACAAATCATCCGTTCATCTCTCCAATTCCAATCAGTGAAATATTAATAATATATATGAAAGCTACATTTTTTATATTTGCTGTTAACTCTGCAAGCTCAGTTTATATAGACTTCTATTTCTAATTTTTTACAACTACCATCACTACCACCACCACCACCAACAATAAAAGTTCTATGCAAACGATACCACTTTGTTCTAGAGAGAAAAAAAGGTGGCATCACACTCATGAGAATAAAAGTTGCTAGTTTTTATTTCATATAATTTTGGTCCCTACTCTATCCATGGCATTGTTGGCCACTTCAGTTATTATCCAATGATAAAACCAAATGACATGGAAGCATACTTATGGTTTGTTACTTTTTGCAGGCAAGAGTAATTGAAGGTAGGCAAAGGTAATTGAAAAGCAAATGAAAAACGTCAGTGTAATAATTTTAGGGTTTGATGGCATAATTTTGCTAAGAAAAGTAAGAAATTTGCATGATGAGATTTTGTTTCCATTTTATTCCCTAATTTATCAAATGCTCCCATTATTCAGCTGGCTGGGTCACCCTCGTGAAAATATAGGATCATTACCATAATTTGTAGCATAGTATTATCTATGATACAAAAACCACAAGAATTATGATAAAAATTCAAGGATCAATATCCTAATTCCATTTTTCTAAACACATATAAAATGGATTTGCATGCTTCATGTAAAAGGGAGGAAGAAAGATAGATATTTTACAAAATAACAATAATAAGACAATTAATGATTATCATAATACCAACGATAATATAAAAAGTGACTTACTAAATTTTGAAATTATATTTTAAAAGGTTTAGTATCCTATATTTTGTTGTTCTTCATTGATAAAATATGGTTTTGGTCAGATTGATATTTCTAGGGAAAGCATGCATTAATTTTCTTCCTCAGAATTGTCTTTTCGTTAATGTTAAATGTCAAATTTGCTACTTTCTCACTTTTTTGTCAAATCATTTTTCTTTAGTGAAATGGAACTTAATTTAAATCTCTGTAAACCACAAATACAGAATAATTTTTCAGTTAGTAAAACTCAGTTTTAAATTCTCTTTTCTAGGCAATTCCAAGTGGTAAAGTGGCTTAAATTCGACCTTCTTTTATTCTTGAATTACAAATTTGGGACCTGAATCTCTAGTTTTTATTTGTGAAAAATCTACCCTAGAAGAAAGAGGCAGCACTATACTGATCAGATGCTCAGTTTACAGATCCTTCTTCCACTTCCTTTACATTATTCTTGGAGCATTATGTATCACAAATGTGGTTTCTGTATCTATTAATCAAAAAGCCACTTGCATTTCTGTTCAACAATATAGTTCAGAAATACTTATTTCTGTGTTGTGGGTCTGTCAGTTGTAAGCACAGTTTTACTGCTGTATCTGGTGGCAGAAAACTTCACCTGAAATACCTACCAGCAGGAATCCTGGGGGGCAAAGATCCTCCCCCTGGCGCTGGATGCGGGGCCTGGAGGCTATTTAAAAACCCTGCCCTCAGGAAGCTGGGGCAGAACGTTTCCACCCCAATGGCCGGGAAGGATCCTTTTAAGAGATAAAAATGGACATTAATCAAAAAATCTTCTTTGTGGAAAAGTTATCATTTAACTGGAACAAAACCTACAATCAACAAAGACATCAAACCTTACAAGGAAGTTACTAATTACAAGGAATGAAATATATTTTTATTCATAAATTTATGAAATAAACCTAGTTTTTTGAAAAGAAAGTTACTCTTACCTAGTTACAATTAAAGAGGGTTAGAAGCACCAGAATACTAAGATAAATTTCTAAACCTACATTTGACAAAAGGGATACAAATGTTATTGATGTTGCCTGTTTGCAGAATTCACCTCCACATGTGATACTGCTAAGTCACTTCAGTCGTGTCTGACTCTGTGCGACCCTATAGATGGCAGCCCATCAGGCTCCCCTGTCCCTGGGATTCTCCAGGCAAGAATACTGGAGTGGATTGCCATTTCCTTCTCCAATGCATGAAAGTGAAAAATGAAAGTGAAGTTGCTTAGTCGTGTCCGACTCTTAGCGACCCCATGGACTGCAGCCTACCAGGCTCCTCCGTCCATGGGATTTTCCAGGCAAGAGTACTGGAGTGGGGTGCCATTGCCTTCTCTGTCACATGCGCTAGAGATATGCAGAAAATAGCCACAATAGGATCTGAGATGTGTGCTGCACTATGAGGAGCGGTGCTTCACTTCTGGTGTACCAGGGAGAGCCTAAAATGAAGAAGACTTCTATACCATACAGTAACTACATACATCTTTGAAACAGTGGTAAGGAAAACAACATACACATTTCTTAATTTGCTTCATTCTTAATTTGCTTAATTAGGGATCAGACATAAGAGTTTGCAAAGGTAGAACCACACGCTTTTTCATTTTTAAGAATGCTATTGAGAAAGAAACAAGAAAAAATAAACTACTTAGAAGTTTATTCATAAAATAATATAATGAATCATAGATGAAAAGAATGTCAGAGCTACAAAGGACTTCAGAGATCATCCAGTCAAAAACTCCATGTTTTACAGACCAAGAACTGAGGACTGGAGTGGAAAAGTGATATCACACAGCTGGTAGACTCCCAGGACAAAGTCTTTACACTAAAGATTAAAAATAAATAATGAGCCACTTCCTATTTGGAAGATCATGATCTCCTGAATGTGAATTAGAAACCTAGCACTTTGGAATAGTGGCATTACAACGTGGTGTCTCAAGGACCTAAAGGACACTAAAAATCACTCAGAAGAAAGTATAATATAAATGCAATATTAGTGCATTGGTAACTGATATGGTACACATAAGTTTAAATCACAATAATACCCTAAAATCAAGTTACCCTGATGGTTGTAAGAAACACACCTCATTCGAGACCTTTGAAACCCTCATTAGGAACAGAAGTTTTCCTATGTAGAGACCTGGGATCTCTCCTTCCATAAGTTCAAATTTAGAAAGTCCCATATTTTTGAAAAGGATTTCCCAAGTGGCAGGTAAAGAACCTGTCTGACAAAGCCAGAGACATAAAATATGCATGTTCAATCCCTGGGTCAGGAAGATCCCCTGGAGGAGGAAATGGCAACCCACTCCAGTATTCTTGCCTGGGAAACCCCATGGACAGAGGACCCTGGTGGGCTACAGTCCATGGGGTCACACAGAGTCACACACGACTGAAGGGACTTAGCACACACGCACATATTTTTGAAAAGACTTCACTCTGTTCTTTGACACAAACTTTACCCCTGAAATAAGTTAAAATTTTGATTTTTCTTTTAACTTTAACAAGGATTAAAGGGATGTGGTATACCACACTCTATATATCTTGCTGCTATGGAGGAAGTTGTCGCTAAAAGAAAAGCAACATTTCTCAGATCTTTAGAGATGTTTTTTACAAAAGAACAAAGTTATAATGAATGTTTCAATGGTTGAGGCCTATATATTGTACACTGGATTAAAGAAAGCATAGAGAGCGTGTCACATACTGTGAATAAATTGGTTTTGTTGTGGATTCTATGGAGCTCTAGTAAAATGACCCAGCAGAGCTGGAGTCCCTTAAACATTAAAAGGTGTGGCAAAAGAGAACAAGATGGCAGAGGAGTAGATGGATGTGGAGTACATCTCTGTCTGTGGATACATCAGGAATACACCTTCAGACACAGAAGTGCATGCAGATATGCTGCTGCTGCTAAGTCGCTTCAGTAGTGTCCGACTCTGTGCGACCCCATAGACGGCAGCCCACCAGGCTCCCCCGTCCCTGGGATTCTCCAGGCAAGAACACAGGAGTGGGTTGCCATTTCCTTCTCCAATGCATGAAAGTGAAAAATAAAAGTGAAGTCGCTCAGTCATGTCTGACTCTTTGCGACCCCATGGACTGCAGTCTACCAGGCTCCTCTGTCCGTGGGATTTTCCAGGCAAGAGTACTGGAGTGGGGTGCCATTGCCTTCTATAGAACCACGCAAAACTTGGTAGGATGAAGGAACTAGGGGGAAAAGCAGGAGTGTTATTAGGACTGGACCTGCCCTCGGTGGGTGGGGGAACTAAAGCTGAAGTCCAATTCCCACTGGCAGGCAATGGTCTGACACAGAAGAGAAAACATGTAAGGCTGAGAGTGAAGCAGCTGATCTGCGGCAGCGTAAATGGAATGAGAATCAGTCAGTCCTTGCCGCAGCCATACACACCCAGGACAGGGATGCAGGTTCCCTGGAAGGGGCCGTGGCTGGGAGCTGGAGTTCCGGGATTGTGGCACAATCCCAGGATGAGGGTTGCTGTTGTCTGCGGAGAGATGGATTGAGGGGATGTGAGGGAGGAGATCGTGGTGGGAAATGCCTGTGGAGGAAAGCCAGGCAGCCATGGAAGCAAGGCGATACTGCTGAGTCACACGGAAGGGGTGGGGCCCTCACCATAGTCTCTGTCTCCCCACACACCAGCATTGTTGGTTGAACAGTAGAGAGGCTGGCTCATCAAATGCTGAACTACAGAGTAGGGCCACAGCCAGGGGTCCTCAAAGTGCCTGATGCGCTGATCGAAGAGTAGGACCCCAAACAGGGGGCCCCTCTATGTGCCTGAAACGCCGAACAATAGAGAAGGATCCCAGCAAGGTAGCCCTCTAAGGACCTGAGGGTGGAGCCACAGAGAAAGTCTGGCCAAAGAGGCCTTCTAATCACCAGTTACAAGAGGCTCAAAAACAGACTCAGAGAGCGCAGTAACTCCTGTGACGGAGGCAGTCCATGTCCCGGCACACTTGGCGCCTCAGGGTCCCCGCAAGCCAAGCAGCCGTGCCACCTGCCTGCTCAACTCTCCCTGGGGCGGAGCTGCCACAGGCAAAAAAAGTCTTGCATCTATGTGCACAGGGTCGCTTGTGTGGTGTCCGACTCTTTGCAACCCTGTAGACTGGCCTGCCAGGCTTCTCTGTCAGGGAGGGAGGAGGGTTTTCCGGGCAAGAATACTGGAGCACTTTGGCCAACACTGGTTGCCATCCCCTTCTAGAGCACTATATTTCCTGCTGCGTTAGCTGCCAAGTCCCTTGAGTACCTGATGCTCAGAACCCCGTGACCCAAGCGGCTGCCCCACCTCCACACCTGGCCCTCACAGGGGCAAACCCAAGTCCTCCAGGGCAGCCTCAGGAGCAAACCCCAGTGGACGACCCACATGTTGGGGTGGAAATAAAACCACAGTCGAAACCCATGGGCAGTGTGGATAAGGACGAAGACCCAAAACCTTCTCACCAGCTGTACCAGCTGCAGATTAAATCCAAACGATCAACTAGGCAGACTCTGTGTCGATGGAATATATAAAAGGTCACTGAGAGCTCCCACAAAAGAAAACGCACTAGCTCTGATAGCTGTGGACACTGGAGGGAAGAACACACAGGAACAGGACCAGGTTAGAATCTCAGCTGCCCCCACAGCAGGTCCAGAGATCAGCGCCGTGTTGGAGGGCATCCCGGGGAGGGGAGGGGAACTGTGACTCCCAGCGAGGGAAAGGACCCTGACAGCAGAGACTCAAGAAAAACATCTATTATTCTTATGTTTTGACTTGTTCTGTAGATTCCTTTGGATTTTTTTTCTTTTTCTTCCCTTTTCCCCCCTCTGTTGTAGTTGATTTTATTGGCTCTATGAAAGCTAATTAAGCTTTTGAACTTTTTTTTTCTTTCTCAGTCACATTTTTTACTGTTGTTATAAACGTTTGCCTCTGCTTTGGGCTTTTGCAGTTCTGTGGAGTTTTCCTTTTTTCTTTTATTTTTAATTTCAATTTTTAAAACCTATTATTATTTTTTCTAATTTATTCCATTGTTTGCTTTTCCTACTGTTCTTTTCCCCTTGTAGTTAATTTTTAATGTATATAAATCTTCTCCATCTACCTCTATTTAACATTGCATATCTATTCTTTCTTTATTTTCCTCTCAACATATTTGTTAGTTTTATTTTCATTGCTTTAATCCCCAATTGGCACCTTGCTTTAATTTCATTTTCCAATTTATGCTTTAGTTAGTTTTGTCCTGGTAGATATAATTTTTGGTTTCATTTGTTCACTGGGTCAATCTATTGCACTTTATTTTTGTTGGACTGTTTTTATTTTACTTATGGGTGTATATGAATATGTGCCTATTCAGTCACACTTTTTATTGTTGTTGTAGACCTCTGCTTCTACATTGGGCTTTTGCAGTTCTGTGGAGTTTTCATTTTTTCTTCTTCCATTTTCTTTTTTTAAATAATTTTCTCATTTTTATAATTTTAATTTTTAATCTTTTAAACCTGTTATTTTTTTCTACATTTATTCCTTTGTTTGCCTTTCCTACTGTTCTTTTCCCCTTGCAGTTAATCTTTAATGTATATGAATCTTCTTCATCTACCTCTATTTAACTTTGCCTATCTATTCTTTCTTTCATTTCTTTCTTTCCTTTCCTCTCAACATATTTGTTAGTTTTGTTTTCATTGTTTTATTCATCACTTGGCACCTTGCTTTAGTTTTGTTTTCCAGTTTGTTCTTTAGTTAGTTTTGTTCTTAACTGGTAAATATAATTTTTGATTTCCTTTGTTCACTGGGTCAATCTATTGTACTTTATTTTTGTTGGACTGTTTTGACTTTGCTCGTGGGTGTATATGTATATGTGTATATTCCATTATTTTAGTTATTATTTGCCTGATTTTGTAACTACCATTTGTCTGGGGTTCATCTTTGGTTTCTTGTTTTTGGATATTTGTTTTAATCTCACTTAATGCCATAAGAAACCACTTGTGGAATCTTCTTTCTTGACCAGAGATCAAGCCTGGAGCCTTTGGAGTGGAGCACTGACTCCAAGACCCTCGACTACCAGAGAACTAACCCTAGGGAGTATCAAATAGTGAGAACTCACACAAAGGAAACCACTTTAATACAAGACCCTGAATCACCCAACCACTAGTGGCACCCTGTACAGGATGTGTCATCTAAACAACAAACAAAACAAAAGTACAAACCCAATCATCAGCAGAGGGGAGCACCACCTCACTCAGCCTTGCCCATCAGAGGAAAAACACAAACACAGCACAAATCTCACTGTATAGGAAGCTTAAACAAACCACTGGGCCAAACTTAGGAAGGCAGAAACCAAAAGGAAGAAAGAATTCAATCTTCTTCAAGGAAAGAATTCAACTTTCCTTGAAGCCTGGGAAAAGGAGACCTCAAACACAATAAGTAAAAAAAAAAAAATAATGAAAAGGTAGAGAAATACTACACAAATGAAGGAACAGACTAGAGACACAGAAGTCCAAATAAATGAAGAGGAAATAAGCAAACTGCCTGAAAAAGAATTCAGAATAATGACAGTAAAGATGATCAAAACCTTGAAAACAAAATGGAGAAAATGCAAGAATCAATTAACAAAGACTGAGAAGAATTAAAGAATAAACATTCAGAGACAAAACACAATTACCAAAATTAAAAATACTTTAGAATAAATCAATAGCAGAATATCTACATCAGAAGAACAAATCAGTGAGCTGGAAGATAAAATGGTGGAAATAATTTCTGAAGAGCAGAATAAAGTAAAAAGAATAAAAAGAACTGACGATAGTCTCAGAGACCTCTGGGACAATATCAAATGCACCAACATTCCATTTATAGGAGTTCCAAAAGAAGAAGAGAAAAAGAAAGGGTATGAGAAATTTTTTGAAGAGATTATAGTTGAAAATTTCCCCAAGGTGGAAAAGGAAATAGCCAATGAAGTCCATGAGGCACAAAGAGTCCCATATAGGATAAACCCAAAGAGAAACACGCCAAGACACATACTAAACAAACTGACAGAGACTAAACACAAATAAAGAATATTAAAAGCAGCAAGGGAGAAGCAACAAGTAACATACAAGGGAAACCCATATGCTTAACAGCTGATCTTTCAGCAGAAACTCTGCAGGCCAGAAGGGAATGGCAGGATATTTTCAAATTATTGAAAGGGAAAAATCTACAACCAAGGTTACAATACTCGGTAAGGATCTCATTCAGAATTGATGAAAAAATAAAAAGCTTTTCAGAGAAGCAAAAGTTAAAAGAATTCAGTACCACTAAACTAGCTTTACAACAAAAGTTAAAGGGACTCATATAGTCAAGAAATACAAGAGAAGGAAAAAGACCTGCAAAATCAACCCCAAACAATTAAGAAAATGGCAACAGGAACATATATATCAATAATTACTTTAAATGTAAATGGATTAAATGCTCCAACCAAAAGACATGGACTGGCTGAATGGATACAATAACAAGACCCATATATATGCTGTCTACAAGAAATCCACTTCAGACCCAAAGACACTTATAGGTTGAAAGTGACAGGATGGAAAAATATATTCCATGCAAATGGGAATCAAAAGAAAACTGGAGTAGCAATCTTCATATCAGACAAAATAGACCTTAAAATAAAGAAGATTACAGGAGATAAGGAAGGACACCACATAATGATCAAGGGATCAATCCAAGAGGAAGACATAACAATTGTAAATATCTATGCACCCAACATAGGAGCACCTCAATACATAAGACAAGCACTAACAGACATAAAAGGAGAAATTTAGAGTAACACAATAATAGTAGGAGACTTTAACACCCTACTCACACCAATGGACAAATCATCAAAATAGAAAATTAGTAAGGAAATACAGTCTTAAATGATACATTAGACGAGACAGATCTCACTGATATCTTCAGGATATTCCATCCAAATGCAAAAGAATACACCTTCTTCTCAAGTGCACATGGAACATTCTTCAGGATAGGCCACATCTTGGGTCACAAATCAAACCTCAGTAAATTTAAGAAAATTGAAATCATATCAAGTATCTTCTCTGACCACAATGCAATGAGACTAGATATCAATTACAAGAAAAAAAACTGTAAGAAACACTAACACATGGCGATGAAACAATACATTTCAAAATAACTAACAGGTTACTGAAGAAATCAAAAGGGAAATAAAAAAGTTTCTAGAAACAAATGACAATGAACACAAATTCTCAAAACCTATGGAATGCAGCAAAAGCAGTTCTAAGAGGGAAGTTTATAGCAATACAATCCTACCTCAAGAAACAAGAAAAACAGCAAATAGACAACTTAACTTTACACCTAAATCAACTGGAAAAAGAAGAACGAAAAACCCCCAAAATTAGTAGAAGGAAAGAAACCATAAAGAGCTGAGTAGAAATAAATGAAAAAGAAATGAAAGAAACAATAGTAAAGATTAATAAAACTGAAAGCTGGTTCTTTGAGAAGATAAACAAAACTGACAAATCTTTAGCCAGACTCATCAAGAAAAAAACAGAGAAGAACCAAACCAACAAAACTAGAAATGAAAAAGGAGAGGACAACAGACAATGCAGAAGTACAAAGGATTATAAGAGAGTATTATGAAGAACTATATGGCAGTAAAATGGATAACCTGGAAGAAATGGACAGATTCTTAGAAAACTTCAATCTTCCAAGGTTGAACCAGGAAGAAACAGAAATTATGAACAACCCAATTACAAGCACTGAAATTGAAGCTGTGCTCAAAAATCTCACAAAAAACAAAAGCCAAGGACCAGGTGGCTTAACAAGAGAATCCTATCAAACATTTAGAGAAGAGTTAATGCTTATCCTTCTAAAACTCTTTCAAAAAATTGCAGAAGAATGAACATTTCTAAACTTATTCAATGAGGTCACCATCACCCTGATACCAAAACCAGACAAAGACAGCACAAAAAAAGAAATCTACAGGCCAATAACACTGATGAACATAGATGCAAAAATCCTCAACAAAATTTTAGGAAACAGAATTCAGCAACACATCAAAATCCTCATACACTATCATCAAGTTGGGTTTATTCCAGTGATACAAGGATTCTTCAATTCACGAAAATCAGTGTGATACACCATATTAACAAATTGAAAGATGAAAACCATATGATAATCTCAATAGATGAAGAAAAAGCCTTTGACAAAATTTAGCACCCATTTATGATTTATAAGACAATGATGACAGAAATCAAAGATGACATGAACAGATGGAGAGATATTCCATGTTCCTAGGTAGGAAGCATCAATATTGTGAAAATGACTATACTACCAAATGCAGTCTACAAATTCAATGGGATCCTTATCAAGTTACCAATGGCATTTTTCACAGAACTGGAACAAAAAATTTCACAATTCATATGGAAACACAAAAGACCCCAAATAGCCAAAGCAGTCTTGAGAAAGAAGAATGGAGCTGGAGGAATCAACCTCCTGGCTTCAGGTTATACTACAAAGCCACAGTCATTAAGATAGAATGGTACTGGCACAAAAACAGAAATATAGACCAACAGAACAAGATAGAAAGTCCAGAAATAAATCCATGCACCTATGGGTACCTTATTTTTTTACAAGGAAGGCAAGAATATACCATGGGGCAAAAACAGCCTCTTCAATAAATGGTGCTGGGAGAACTGGACAGCTACATGTAAAAGAATGAAATTAGAACACTTCCTAACACCATACACAAAGATAAACTCAAAATGGATTAAAGACCTAAATGTAAGATCAGAAACTATAAAACTCTTAGAGGAAAACAGAGGCAGAACACTCAATGACATAAATCAAAGCAAGATCCTCTATGACTCACCTCCTAGAGTAATGGAAATAAAACAAAAATAAACAAGTGGGACCTACTTAAACTTAAAAGCTTTTGCACAGCAAAGGAAACTATAAGCAAGGTGAAGACAACCCTCAGAATGGGAGAAAATGATAGCAAATAAAACAACT
Source organism: Dama dama (assembly GCF_033118175.1). Lineage (NCBI taxonomy): Eukaryota > Metazoa > Chordata > Mammalia > Artiodactyla > Cervidae > Dama > Dama dama. The sequence goes on along the minus strand of NC_083711.1, from coordinate 45,499,058 downwards.
GACAAAGGATTAATTTCCAAAATATATTTCCAAGCAGCTCATATAACTCAATAACAGGAAAACAAACAATCCAATCAAAAAGTGGGGAAAAGACCTAAACAGACATTTCTCTAAAGAAGACATACAGATGGCTATCAAACACATGAGAAGATGCTCAACACCGCTTATTATTAGAGAAATGCAAATCAAAACTACAATGAGATATCACCTCACACTGGTCAGAATGGCCATCATCAAAATAATCTACAAACAATAAATGCTGGAGAGGGTTTGGAGAAAACAGAATGCTCTTGCACTGTTGGTGGGAATGTAAATTGATACAGCCAGTATGGAAGACAGTATGGAGATTCTTTCAAAAACTAGGAACAAAACCACCATATGACTCAACAATCCCACTCCTAGGCATATATGCTGAGAAAACCAAAATGAAAAAGACACATTTATCTCATTGTTCATTACAGCACTATATATCATAGCTAGAACATGGATGCAACGTAGATGTCCATCGACAGATGAATGCATAAAGAAGTTGTGCTACATATATACACAATGGAATATTACTCAGCCATAAAAAGGAACACATTTGATTCAGTTCCAATGAGGTGGATGGACCTAGAACCTATTATACATGGCAAAGTGAGTCAGAAAGAGAAAGATAAATATATTCTAATGCATATATACAGAATCTAGAAAAATGGTACTGAAGAATTTATTTACAGGGCAGCAATGGAGAAACAGACATAGAGAATAGACTTATGGACATGGGGAAGAGAGGAAGAGAGGGTGAGGTGTATGGAAAGAGTAATATGGAAACTTACCTTACCATGTGTAAAATAGATAGCCAACAGGAATTTGCTGTTTGGCTCAGGAAAACACAAACAGAGGCCCTGAATCAACCTAGAGGGGTGGGATGGGGTGGGAGATGGGAGGGAGGTTCAAAAGGGAGGAGATATATGTATACCTATGGCTGAATCATGTTGAGGTTTGAGAGAAAACAACAAAATTCTGTAAAGCAATTATCCTTCAATGAAAAGAAAAAGGTGTGGCAAAAATGCTAAATGTAAGCCCTAAAGTGTTCTGAGGTAACTTTCCACAAACAGTCAAATTAATTACTCTTTTGTTACTATATGGGATATTCATCACTGAGAATAAAGTAAACATGAGCCTGTGTGTGGCATTGTCAAAATACGGTATTTTCCACATTGCAATGTTTCATCACCATCTGAGAAAACATTTATTAACATAAGGAGCTTCACTGAATACCAGGTGGAGAAAATTATATCATATATTTATAAAGCTCTCTTATTTAAAGTTACAAAAGAAATGGTGATTTTACAACAGGGGAAATAATTACAAGAAATTCAGATTTTATCATACGCTGTGGAAAAAATGATCCCATTTTATTTGATTATAGATTTATTGAAGTCAAGGAACAATAAACCTGGTTCAATAATACTAGATCATAAAAAAAAATCACTATGCACAGGAAAGTAAAAAGGACATAAGGAAATTATCTTAAAGAAAAATCTGAGGGAAAAAAGCATATAGAGTGGTGACTCTAAATAATGTTAATCTGCTTCACATTTAGAGATTTTTATCTGAGTTTTGCTATTTTTATTATCCAACACTATTCAAAACTGTTAACCTAGAAAAGATATCTATTATATTAACTCCTTGAAAGAAACTAAATGCAAATATTATTTTATTGCTTTGATTACACTGATTGCTACTTTTGTTGTTGTGACAGCCTGCCATTTTTAATAGCAGCTTTCATTTTCCTAAACTTGCTCCATCATTCATAATGGCTTTGTTATGCTTCTTTACTGTGGTTTAAAAGATCTTTCATTTATTGTAGCATCTCTTTAGTAACTGTCATTTGTTTTTCTATATCTGAGACAAACAAACAGAAAAGCTGGTGTGCATGAATACATATTCTATTGAGATATCATATTATGTCACATTATTCACATTATGTGATAACACTGCCTTATCATTTTTCTTCTTAAGGCCAGTCATGTCAATAGAGACTGCACAAAACACTACAAGTCGATGTTTTCACAGTTCAATCAGGAAAACTAAAGTTATCCTTGTTATAATTCCCTTATCACTTAATCCACAAGAAATTAAGTTCATGAAGCTTTTGGAATTTGATATGAAATAATTTTAGTCTGATGTGCCTTATTTCCTAAGTTGCTGATCCTCTCTCTTTTTTTTAGATCAATAGTGGAATTTGTTAATAAATTACATTGCAGCTCAATAATAAAAAAACATCTACTATCTGTACCAGGAGAAATATAAATTTCTATAAGTATTCTGATTCTAGTTACTTTCAGCAGACTATTTGTTAATATAAATTAGATTTTTATATGATGAGAGTATTTCTCTCAGCATTACAAGTTTGAAATGTAAAATGTGTCCTTTCACACATTTTTTTTTTAACTTATTTTTTTATTGAAGGATAATTGCTTAACAGAATTTTGTTGTTTTCTGTCAAACTTCAACCTGAGTCATCCATAGGTATACACATACCCCTTTCCTTTTGAACTTCCCTCCCATCTCCCTCCCCATCCCACCCGTCTAATAGAGAGCCCCACTTTGAGTTTCTTAGCCGTACAGCAAATTCCTGTTGGCTATCTATTTTACATATGGCAATATTAAGTTTCCATGTTACTCTTTCCATACATCTCACCCTCTCCTCCTCTCTCTCCATGTCCACAATTCTATTCTCTATGTCTGTTTCTCCCACATGCTTTTCTAAATCTCAAATTCTTGAGTTTCCAGTTTGTTAGTGATCTTGAGTTGGTGGGTTAAAAAGAGATCAACATGTGACATTAGCATTATATTGCCTGTAATATAGAGTTAACAGATAAGTGGGTGTTCTGTAGTTTTATTTGCTAAATCTGGTAGCCCTAATCTAATATGATTTCAAACACGGATCGGATAACTAAGAGACACTTAACTACTGGTGTAAGGTAAATGAACATAAGTCACTGGCTTCAGGGGTTGGTAATTTATCTTTCATTAGTTCAGCAGTTCTCTGTGCATTTAGGGAGCCTTGCAAACTATGACTAGGGGAAGACATTACTGGTGTTTAGTGTGTGTGTGTGGGGAGGGGGTCAGGATGTATGTTTAAGGCTTTGCAGTAAGTGGAATATTCCTTGCCTAATGGGACTTCTCTCTCAAAATGCTGGTGGCACCCACTGAAAAACATTGTCTGAGAATAAAGAATCCTTAAAAAAAAAAAAAAAAGGTTGCTAATGAATAGGTCATATAATGTGGTCAAGAAACAGTGTGAAGAAGTTAAATCAGCTTATATTCTGACATTTGGCTTGATCAATTAATGGGGGACTGATCAGATCATCTGAGAGTAATCTGGCCTGTAGAGTAAGCAGCTTTCAAAGAATCATAATAAAATATATTTAGCACAAACTCAATGAAACAAATCCCATTTTAATTTGATATAGCAGCAATCTCTCTGAAATAACTTTATGTTAGAAATTAGATATCATTAAGAATTTGTGTAAAAGATAACAAACTATGACCTTAAACTTTCTGAATTTCAATCTCATCTGTGAAATGAAAATAACTCGACCTAATGGGAATGTTTGTATGTTTAAACGAGAGTAAATTACCATAAGCATAAGACAACATTATTAGAAAGCCCTAATATTTTTTATGTATATTTTAAATTAGAGGATAATTACTTTACAATACAGAGATGGTTTTTGCCAAACATCAACATGAATAGGCATTAGGTATACCTCCCTCCCTGTCCCATCCATCTAGTTTGTCACAGAGCCACTGGATTTGGGATCCCTGCTGTCATACTTCGAATTACCACTGGTTATCTACTTAACATATAGTAATGTATATGTTTTAATGCTATTCGCTCATCTCATCCCACCCTCTCCTTTCCCCCACTGAGTCCAAAATGTCTGTGTCTCCTTTGCTGCCCTGCAAGTAGGCTCATCAAGACTATCTTTCTAGATTCCATATATAGGCATTAATAAATGATATTTGTCTTTTTCTTTCTGACTTACTTCACTCTGTATAATCAGTTCTAGGTTCATCCACCTCATTGGAACTGACTCAAATGTGTTCCTCTTTATAGCTGAGTAATATTCCAATGTATATATGTACCATAACTTTCTTACCCATTCATCTGTTGATGGATATATAAGTTGCTTCTATGTCCTAGTTATTATAAATAGTTGCTGCAGTGAACACTAGGGTACATGTGTATTTTTCACTTCTGTTTTCCTCAGGATATTTGACCAGGAGTGGGATTGCTGGGTTGTATGGTAGCTTTATTCCTAGTTTTTTGTAAAGAATCTCCATACCATTCTCCATAGTGGGGGAATCAATTTGCATTTCCACCAAAAGTGTAAGAGGATTCTCTTTTCTCCACACCCTCTCTAGCATTTATTGTTTGCAGAATTTTTTAATGATGGCCATTCTGACTTGTGTGAGATGATATCTCATTGTATTTTTGGTTTGCATTTCTCTAATAATGAGCAATGTTGAGCATCTTTTATTGTTCATTAGCCATCTGTATTTTTTTTTGGGGGGGGGAGAAATGTTTAGGTCTTCTGCCCACTTTTTGATTGGGTTGTTTGTTTTTTTTCTGATATTGAGCTGCATGAGCTACTTGTATATTTTGGAGATTAATTCCTCACCAGTTATTTAGTTTGCTATTAATTTCTCCCATTCTGAGGGTTGTCTTCTCACCCTGTTTAGAGTTTCCTTCATTGTGCAAAAGCTTTTAAGTTTAATTAGGTTCCACTTGTTTATTTTGTCTTTATTTCCATTATCCAAGGAGGTGGGTCATAGAGGATCTTGCTGTGGTTTATGTTAGAGAGAAAACAAACTGCCTATGTTTTCCTCTAAGAGTTCTACAGTTTCTGGCCTTACATTTAGGTCTTTAATCCATTTTGAGTTTATTTTTGCGTATGGTGTGGAGTTGTTCTAATTTCATTCTTTTACACATAGTTGACCAGTTTTCCCAGCACCACTTGTTGAAGAGACTGTCTTTTCTCCATTGTATATTTTTGTTTCCTTTGTCAAAGATAATGTGCCCATAGGTGTGTGGATTTACCTCTGGGTTTTCTATCTTGTTCCATTGATCTATATTTCTGTTTTCGTGCCAGTACCATACTGTCTTGATGACTGTAGCTTTGTAGTATAACCTGAAGTCAGGAAGGTTGATTCCTCCAGTTCCATCTTTCTTTCTCAGACTGCTTTGGCTAATCAGGGTCTTCTGTGTTTCCATACAAATTGTGAAATTGTTTGTTCTAGCTCTGTGAAAAATACTGTTGGTAGTTTGATAGGGATTGCATTAAATCTACATATAACTTTGAGTAGTATACTCATTTTCACCATATTGATTATTCCAATCCAAGAACACCGTATATCTCTCCATCTGTTTGTGTCATCTTTGATTTCATCAGAGTCTTATAGTTTTCTGCATACGGGTCTTTTGTCTCTTCAAGTAAATTTTTTACTAAGTATTTTATTCTTCTTGTTGCAATGGTGAACGGGATTGTTTCCTTAAATTTCTCTTTCTGATTTTTCACTGTTAGTGTATAGGAATGCAAAGGATTTCTGTGTATTAATTTAATATCCTGTGGCTTTACCATATTCATTGATTGGATCTAGTAATTTTCTAGTGGCATCTTTAGGGTTTTCTATGTGGAGAATCATGTCATCTGCAAACAGAGACAGTTTTACTTCTTCTTTTCCAGTATGGATTCATTTTATTTCCTTTTCTTCTCTTATTTCTTTGGCTAGGGCTTCCAAAATGATGTTGAATAATAGTGGTGGGAGTGGGCACCCTTGTCTTGTTTCTGAGTTTAGAGGAAATACTTTTAATTTTTACCACTGTGGATAATGTTTGTTGTGAGTTTGTCATATATGGCTTTTATTATGCTATGTTCCTTTTATGCCTACTTTCTGGAGAATTATTATCATAAATGGGTGCTGAGTTTTGTACAACCCTGATGTTTTAAGAAATAAATCTCTTTAGGTGAGAAACTGAACTTAAAATCAGACCTAAACTGATAAAGTCTGTTCTATTAATATAAAATGAATATTATTTCAAAATATTTTAACTTCATCCCTTAAAAAATATTCTGTGAGTGGTTTATAGTAAACGTAAAAATATAATAAATGCAGTAAAACAATAGATATACATGAGATGAACAAATTAGCATTCATATAGTTGAGATTTGGGGTTCAAAAATGTTTCCTGCAGATCACCAGCCCAGGTTGGATGCATGAGACAAGTGCTCGGGCCTGGTGCACTGGGAAGACCCAGAGAAATCGGGTGGAGAGGGAGGTGGGAGGGGGGATCGGGATAGGGAATACATGTAAATCCATGGCTGGTTCATGTCAGTGTATGACAGGAACCACTACAGTATTGTGGAGTGATTGGCCTCCAACTAGTGAAAATAAATGGAAAAACAAAACAAAACAAAAATGTTTCCTGATATTGGCAAGACTAAAAATTTGGAGAGCTAAGAATTGAGTATGTATCTATTTAGCATAGAGATTCTTTCTTCAACTTTAGGTGTCCAGTATAGAGTTCTGTAACTGATACATAGCAGCCTCTCCATAACCGTGTGATTTAGGTTAATGACAGTACTTCTGAGCTACAGTATGAATAATTTCAAAGTTCAATGACAACAAAGTCTGTTAAAACAAATGCTATGTCAAGGATTGTTTTTTTTGAGAAATTCCCACTTCTGAACTTTCAAAGGTTCTCTGCCTCTTTCCCTGTCTGTTGCCTATCTATCTATGTATCTATCACCTAATTTCAGTTGTCCCTTCCTTGTCTGATTGTGTTTCCCTCCACTCCTTGTGTATCTCATGTATGTGCCTCTTCTTCTGTTATAATAATTTACAGCATTACTCATATACTCGTTTCCTGAGGGATGTAAAAGAAAATCACAAGATCATTAGGTTTGCTTGAGCACACGCTTTCTAGTTTGCTGTAACGGTGGAAGAAGATCAATACTCTTAACAGTTACAAAACCAGTGAGGAAGACCAGCAACAGTAAGAAGAGCCATTTTCATGTAAAGCATTGGAAGAATGTCTCTCTTACTTCACTGAGATTTTACTTTGGGTCTCTTTCATAACAACATGCAGTTAAGAAAAAAACTAAGCTGCTCTGTCTCATTTGGTACAGAAAATATTCCTCCCTTATTATAATGCTTGAGATGAGCCAGCTGGGAGCACAGTTTGGTCTCTTCTACGCTGATCAGAAGATGCACAGGGTAGGGTTTCAATAAATGCAAGTTGAATAAGTGGATACGTAAACGATGAATGAAAAGTGACAAATTGCTCCTTAGGCAAATATCTTGCTAAGATCTAAGGAAATACTCTGCCTGTTCACTTGCTTCCTAGGCCAATGGCAATTTTCTAATGACTAGCCAAGAGCTATTTTTAATTAGGCTTAGAATGTGGAACAGAATCATTCTGTTCATGAATAACTCATTCATTTATCCTTTTATCCATTTATGGACTTATTCATTTATTCAGTAAATATTTATTGAAGCACCTCTTTTTTAGCTGGCACTATGACACATTTCTAGCACAAGAAGAGGAAATCAAATAAATGTTGATATGACATTATTATTTTTCAGGAAATGATTCTATCTAAGCTAAGCCAAAGATGCAATTACAAATTTTTGCCCATTTCCTAAATTCTTATAAGTGGAAATATCCCTATAATTAAATTATATTTTCCTTTTAGCACAGCTAAACTCCATGCAGATTCTTTGGTACCAAACACAACTAAAGAGCATGCAATCGTTACTGCTTTGTTTTGGCTTTTTTTTTTTTTTTTTACCCTTCAGATCATTGCCATATGAGTTTTAAAGATTTTTTTCATTCTATTGTTCAATAGGTCACAATAAAATTACTGAAGCAAAAAGAGCAGTTTCATGCCTAGATTTTTATGAGTTAATCTTCAGTGCTCTTAAAAAGAAATTTTCAGTTTTCACTTTTTTAAACTTTCAAGATATGCATGATAAAATTGTTGCTGTAAATTATTTTTTTAAGACAATAGCATTAACAAGGAGAATTAAAATATTTTCAAGCTCATTGAGAACATTTATTGAAAAGTACATTTTAATTAATATTTAATACAGAAGTTGAGAAACCTGTATGCAGGTCAGGAAGCAACAGTTAGAACTGGACATGGAACAACAGACTGGTTCCAAATAGGAAAAAGAGTACATCAAGGCTGTATATTGTCACCCTGCTTATTTAACTTATATGCAGAGTACATCATGAGAAACGCTGGGCTGGATGAAGCACAAGCTGGAATCAAGATTGCCGGGAGAAATATCAAGAACCTCAGATACGCAGATGACACCACCCTTATGGCAGAAAGTGAAGAGGAACTAAAAAGCCTCTTCATGAAAGTGAAAGAAGAGAGTGAAAAACTTGGCTTAAAGCTTAACATTCAGAAAACTAAGATCATGGCATCTGGTCCCATCACCTCATGGGAAATAGATGGGGAGACAGTGGAAACAGTGACTGACTTTATTTTTTGGGCTCCAAAATCACTGCAGATAGTGACTGCAGCCATGAAATTAAGACACTTACTCCTTGGAAGGAAAGTTATGACCAACCTAGACAGCATATTAAAAAGCAGAGACATTACTTTGCCAACAAAGGTCCGTCTGGTCAAGGCTATGGTTTTTCCAGTGGTCATGTATGGATGTGAGAGTTGGACTGTGAAGAAAGCTGAGCGCTGAAAAATCGATGCTTTTGAACTGTGGTGTTGGAGAAGACTCTTGAGAGTCCTTTGGACTGCAAGGAAATCCAACCAGTCCATCCTAAAGGAGATCAGTCCTGGGTATTCATTGGAAGGACTGATGCTGAAGCTGAAACTCCAATACTTTGGCCACCTCGTGCGAAGAGTTGACTCGTTGGAAAAGACCCTGATGCTGGGAGGGATTGGGGGCAGGAGGAGAAGGGGACGACAGAGGATGAGATGGCTGGATGGCATCACCGACTCAATGGGCATGAGTTTGAGTAAACTCTGGGAGTTGGTGATGGACAGGGAGGCCTGGCGTGCTGCAATTCATGGGGTTGCAAAGAGTCGGACACGACTGAGCGACTGAACTGAACTGAACTGATAGAAGTTCTGTGACTTTTTAAAAACAAATTGGTAGGGGGGATCGGGATGCGGAATACATGTAACTCCATGGCTGATTCATGTCAATGTATGACAAAAACCACTACAATATTGTAAAGTAATTAGCCTCCAACTAATAAAAATAAATGAAAAAAAAACAAAAACAAAAACAAATACTTAAAAGATACCTAGTTTCTTAATACGGAAAATTAACTTGGATTAGAACTTCTCTAAAATTCCTTTAAGCTTAAAATTCTGTTTACCTAATTTTTATTCCATTGCTACATTAAATTAATATTACATTTCCCCCCAATATGGGTTATGTTCAGTGGTCTTACCTATATTTATATTCAGTAGGGCCTAGAATTTTAATTATCAAAAATGTGTCTAACTAAATATATAATCTGTCAATACATCCATCAGGTTTAATAGTGAAAAATGCCTAGGCTTGAGGACAAGCAGAATTTTGACTCAAGTATTCACCATAAGTAACTAAAAGTAAGTAACTAAACCAAGATTTATACTTCTCTTTTACTTAGCCTCTTCATTTGAAAATGGAGCTAATAGTAAATACCACTTGTATTGGTTTATTGTGGATCATTTAGGAAGTGCCTATTAGTGGCCGATGGTAAGTGATAAATGAGGGACAAATATTTCTTCTCTTTAATTCCTTAAACTTGACCTACAATCTCATGTCTCCACACCATCATGATATTTCCCTCTCCTGGAAGGCCTGCTGGCCCCTATGGAAACATGCCTTACATACCTGGTAAGATCTCACTACTCCTTCTTCAGTACGCTTGCATAATGTTAGCTACTATAATAAAGGTAGAATGCTATCACAGGGACAGTATATATTTGTTTACAGTGTTAGGATACCAAAATCAAATGCCTTTAGGGACCAGTCAAGTTCAACATATAAGTGTATCAGGTTGGTGACAAAGGCGCTGAGTCCAGCTGTTGGGTGAAAGTTCTTGCTAAGGACAATGAATTCAAATGTTTTAAAGAATGCTGTAGAAATCAAATAAGACACACCTCCAAGCTGACTTCAGCCTGTGAGCTGCGTGCTGGTGACTGGATGACATGTTTGTCTTCCTCACCAGGTTGTGATTCCCTCAGAATAAGGATGAGTCAAGCATTCTCTCATATATGTTCATTCCCAGAGCTTCTGCATGGTAGGAGCCCAATGTAATAGTTATTGAATAGAATTAAAATCATCTTAGACAAGGAGCTCAAAGCTTGACTTTATCTGGATGAATATAGAATTGTATTGATGTCAGAGCTTTTAAAACCATGCTGGGAAAGAGTGAAGGCAAAAGAAGAGGGTGACAGAAGATGAGATGGTTAGTTAGCATCACTGACTCAATGGGCATGCTGCTGCTGCTGCTGCTGCTAAGTCACTTCAGTCGTGTCTGACTCTGTGAGACCCCATAGACGGCAGACCTTGTCCCTGGGATTCTCCAGGCAAGAACACTGGAGTGGGTTGCCATTTCCTTCTCCAATGCATGAAAAGTGAAAAGTGAAAGGGAAGTCGCCCAGTCATGTCCGACTCTTCACGACCCCATGGACTGCAGCCTACCAGGCTCCTCCGTCCATGGGATTTTCCAGGCAAGAGTACTGGAGTCGGGTGCCATTGCCTTCTCCATCAATGGGCATAAATGTGAGCAAACTCTCGAGATGGTGAGGACAGGGAGGCCTGGCATGCGACAGTCATTGGGGTCACAAAGAGTCAGACACATCTTAGCAAGTGAACGAAAAATACTCTAATAATATAAATATTGTCAAAACTGTGTAGAATTATTCAAGTTCAATGAGATTTATAACTGAGCACTTTAAGTGCTTGTGCAGAGGCAGTGTTTTGGAACCAGGACAGATTAAGATTCTACAATTCTTTTATCTAAGAAGTGGTGAAGGAGTGAACTGAAATTGAAAAGCATGTCCTCCTGACTGAGTGCCTTTGTGGGCAGATGCCTACCCACCCTTTTCTTTCTTGGGCTAGACTTTCACACTATTCATTCTTTAAAAAATGCTTTTACACTTCAGGTGCCAAGGAGTCAGCTAAAGAGCTGCTAAGAATGCTAAGAAGCATTTATCAGTGTGTATAAAAGCTAGATCTGTTTAGCTCACAGCCAAAGTGTGCTACGTATTTGATACTTATGAACCTTGGGTGTATGTCACATTACTAAAGGGAGGGTTGCACCTTTAGCACATCTGATAAAGAGGTCATGAGAAAGGCAGCATCTGCCTTTTTGTAATTTTCCAAGGCTGCCTATAGATCAGACTGGCCACTTGTTGCTAGTGTGTATCCTTCTAATGTGTGTCATTTTTGATTTCTCCAGTAGAAAGTATGAGTTTAATTTCACTGCCAGATCCTGATGAAAACATCTTTGGCAATGTTATCTACAAAAAAAGTGTTAATACATACCAGGCATTTCTCAGTCTAGGCTGTGCCGTGTGCTCAGTCGCTCAGATGTGTCTGACTCTGCGATCCCATGGACTGCAGGCCGCCGGCCTCCTCCATCCATGGGATTTTCCAGGCAAGAATACTGGAATGGGTTGCCACCTCCTTCTCCACAATTAAGGCTAAGATATTTAAATTCCTTTCAAAGCTTTGCTGGCTTTTTCAGGTCAGAATCATACTCATTTTGGCATCTATATGGTGTGCAATAGATGCCAGGATGATTTGGTTTATTAATTGCCATTCTGAAAATTGGATTGGTCTTGAAATAATCCGGGAACACAATTAGTATTGAAAATAAGTGAGAGCAGCCGATAGAAAACAAAACTATTCAAGTCGCAAATGATTTCACGTCAATTCTGATATCATAATGTATGACCGGGATGGCACCGTAATGGCAATGGTGGTGGCAAAGACACATTCACTTTTCTAGGAAGCTACTTTTTGCTTGAGGTAAACATGTGGGATTTCTGTCCATGTCACTGCCTGCAGCCATACATGGAGGAAAGAGACACTTAGGAGAACACCTCCCTGGGTCATTCCAGTTCAGGGCTTGTCACTCTTCAGCTTAAAAATTCTCAAAATCTCCTTCAGTTCAGTTCAGTCGCTCAGTCGTATCCGACTCTTTGCGACCCCATGAATCGCAGCACTCCAGGCCTCCCTATCCATCACCAACTCCCGGAGTTTACTCAAACTCATGCCCATCGAGTCGGTGATGCCATCCAGCCATCTCATCCTCTGTCGTCCCCTTCTCCTCCTGCCCCCAATCCCTCCCAGCATCAGGGTCTTTTCCAACGAGTCAACTCTTCGCGTGAGGTGGCCAAAGTATTGGAGTTTCAGCTTCAGCATCAGTCCTTCCAATGAACACCCAGGACTGATCTTTAGGATGGGCTGGTTGGAATCTCCTTACTGTGGAGCAAGATAAAAGAATAGCTTCAAAATCCTCTACTTCTTACTTCAAATATACTAGGATATCCACTGTTACTTTAATGTGCTGCTCACTGCTAGCATGAAGTGAGCAAGGCCCACTATGGCCTTATCCATTCTAAAGTGAAAGTATTAGTCGCTCGGTCATGATCTACCCTTTGAGATCCCATGTACTGTAACCTACCAGGCTCCTCCGCCCATGGAATGCTCCAGGCAAGAATACTTGACTGGGTTGCCATTTCCTTTTCCAGGGGATCTTCCTGACCGAGGGAATGAACCTGGGTCTCCTGCAATGCAGGTTTGTTTATTGTCTCTGCTGTTCTAAATGCCCTGCTTGAGTGCCACATCTTTTAAGAGAATTTCCCTTTGGTCACTGCAGGAATAATCTTGCCTATTGGTGCTCCCACAGGAGGTAACAAGGCTGTTAGCCACAGGGCACAAGTGTTGAAGTCGAGGGATCCAGTGTCAAATCTTATGTGTCAGAGCAGTCACTTCAACTCCTGAGGCTCAGCTCGCATTTAGGTAACATGTGAAATAGTCAGTTATGAAGAAAGTTGTACAAGGAAGCACTTATTAAAAGCCTTGCACAAAGCAGATGGTCAAGGAAGACCTCCCCACTCACCTTTCCTGGTTCTTTTCCTTCTCTCACATATAACAGGATCACATTTTTTCTTATAGTGTATGTATTTTTGTTCATGACATGTCTTATACTAAATTTCTTAAAGAGTTTCTTATTTTTATATTTTCAACAGAACCTGGTACCCTATGTTGCATATAGGGGTCATTTGTGATGATAACTTTAATAAAAACCGGGAACTCTTATTACAAAGCATACCTTCAACTTCCTTATTCATGACAATGTTATTGTTGGCTTTGATAGCAACTTCTAAGTTGCAGTTGGTTTAGCAAGTGAGTCAAAATGTCATTAGAGTCATAAAAATGTTGTGATGTGTAAAGCTACTCTCACGAGCTCCCATGTTCTTTACTGGCAGACACACAGATTGATATGGAATGTCTCTAACAGCCAGATAAGGGGGTCTCCACATGTCTCCTACCATTCACTTCTTTCAGTTTTGCCTATGTGGCCTCTCATTTATGACTTCAGGAGCAAAGAGAGTGAAGCTCTTGAGGGCAGAGCATCCGAACTGTTTAGGTCCAAGAGAAGGGTGAGGCATGGAGCTAGAGATGACGTTCCCTGAAGGAACAGGATGATTCTGCTTTCATCCACTGGGAGCCCAGTTCTCTTAGAAACAAGCGAGCAAGTTCAACTATAGCCAGAACAAACTAGTAACTGGGTTGGGCTCTATTTTCAAAGGAGATCTTAAATGTGAAATGAGCTTGAAAAGAGTCAGGCATTATCCAGTTTAATGTATCTTTTAATTTTTATTGACACTATTCCTTTTATTTTAAGCTTGATGCCTTTGAGGCCTATATTAACTTTCAGGTCTGATCTAACATTCATTCCTGATAATAAGGGAGAAAATGGAAATAGACTCAAAGAAGCCTGATTTTATTACTCTTAAGCCACATGAACAGGATTGATTGAAATAGTATACCCACCGACAATCTTCCAGCCCCTCGCTGGGCTACCACTTTCACGACTGTTTACCATTAGGCTATCCTTGGTAGGCCATTAGACTGAGTTCAAAATGAGGATCTAAGTACGTTTTATTTGGTGAGAACTGTTGAAGGAGATTCATGGATTTTGAACAGAGAAAAAGTGAGAGAAAGAGAGCTGGCAGGTGTTGCTCAGTATCAAAAACACCCCCATAAATGTATTCTTCAGAGCTAGTTCCAAGACAATTTCAGACTCTCATATCATTAGATTACTGGTTCACTTAACATACATATTTTTTATTACATTCTGGCTTGGATGTAAATTTGGGTAGTTTGCAAAAATATTCTGCTGCTGGTGGTGAATGATTATAGCTTCTTGGATATAGTGACAATGTGTGAGAAACTACAGCTTCTAACACGATATATGTGGAGAGGAAAACATTTGGAAGCAGTCTGAGTGCATTTTATTTCCGCATTGGCTCTTTGGGCACCCAGCCATTATCAAAGCATTATTTAACAAATTACGGCACCACAAAAAATATTTTATGCTCTGGATGTTAGTTTTCCAAAAAAGAACCAATAAATATCTGGAGTTACTGTTGAAGAGAGCAGGACTGAGTTAAAATTTAGAGAATGTTTTTATTTGCAAGTGAAAAAAGCTCACTGCTTTCAAAGTATTACATTCGATTTTACTGCTATTTAAATAAGCTCATTTTGTGTACATGTTGCTGCGTTAACACCAAAAGGAAAAGATGCTACTTTTAAGGGGCCAAGTCATTTTATTATACAGTGGTGAATATATAGCCAAATTTTATAGTTTCAGAGTGTAGAGAACAATGATGCACTTTGGTTTATATTTGATTTATAAAAAAATTCAAAGAAAACAGCTCTCTCATTTACCCTTTGAATACCGGCACATGTGTTCTTAAATGGAGCAGATCATTATACAGTCTTATTGTTTGAGACTATGGGTAAATATTGTGTCATACGAATCACCCTTTAGCATCAATAAAGTTGGGCCGGTGGAGAACTGGGGTGATAAAACTATTCCCTGGAAGAAAGCTGTTCACCCATGTGAGGCAAATTTAGTGTGCAGGATGAGGTAATTTACTAAATGGTACCCTGGTGCCCTAGAAGACTTAATTCACTTCAGTTGAATGAGCAGTTGGATCAAACTCAATCATTGAGAGTTACCCATTCATACTCAAAGGCATATAGATCTCCCACTGAATGTTCTTTAATTGGGTGCATATAACTCCAGGGTAACCTGGGTATAGGGTTGGGAAAATAAAAATGTGTGGCCTAATTAGAAAGCCCCATTTAAACTTGCTTTTCAAATTACATTTCACAGCACTGACTGGCAGTGACCTAAGGAGATGAAGTATTTTCAGGGAAGGAAAAAGCAAGTGATAATATCATTTCTTAACTAATCACAACCTCTGAGTTTGGAGAGTCCCAGAAAGTTTGTATTTTAAGTATAGATTTAACTAAAATCTAGCAAACTATAGAAAAGAAGTGCTGGCAAAGATAAATACTGAATAGTAGAATAGGCTTGTCAAGAAATGAACAATGAAGAGGAGATAGATTTTGGAGTAAATGACATATATAGATCAAGGAAAAATGGTCGCATAAAGTTTTATATTTCTGTGTGTCTGTGTATGTTTATGAAGCATTGGCTTACTAAACTTTTTGCACAATCTCACACAATAAACAAATGTAAAAGACTTTTCCGAACATTCATTCTTGAATGAAACAACATATTTTCCTAAGATTTTTTTTCCTTTGATTTACAATATGTATCTTATGAAAAAACTTATAAATAATCTCCACTCTGTAACAACATCCACCTGAAACAACTTTGAAGACTAACATGCTTCCAGCACACGCCGGGTATCCCACGAAAGGGACAACTTCAATCCACAGTTGGTGATTGAGGAATGAATGTCTCACATCTCTCGTCATGATCTGACCTCCTGGTGACAGACACTGACAGTAGCTGGTCAATGTTGATTCCCTTCTTATTTTCAGGACCCCTGATTTTGAGCTGGTATTTGCTGTACTTTATTATATAAATAAAATATTTTTTCATCTTCCTTATGCATCCAAATGAGGGTCTGTGATTAAGTTCTGATCATTGAGAGTAAGAGGAATTGTCCCTAAATGGAGGAAATATGACTGTAGTTACCCTTTCCTGCTTTTTGAAGCACTGAGTTTATGTAACCATCCTGGATAGTATGCCGAAGATGGCCACTCAAGGAAAGTGTTGAGTCTGAGAATCATGAAGGCAATCCCAGTCACTGATGGCCTACCTGTCGAAGTTGTAGATGTGTGAAGAAATAATTTTTACTGTTTTGACTCACTGTTATTTGGGATTTTATGTCACTCCCAACAGAATCTACCCATAAACTGATAGTTTAATTTGTCCTCCTTTAGTGTGTTTGGTCCCTTGATTCTGCATCAGTGTTCTGTGATGATTTTTCCTCTAACATTTTGAACCTGAAACAAACATCATTTTGGCTATTCTGGACTATTATTCTACATCTCCTACCATTAGACTGTAATTTCTGAGTCCAATATGATGTGAACTTGTTCACTGTATCCCTAGCACTAAAAACTGATGAATGACTGAATGATTCTTTCTTATACTTTCCATCATTATTTAGATATAAACACTTTACTTTTGATGGATTCTGATTGATAAATGCAAATATCCCAAAGGTCATTTCTAATCTAATCTTAATGTAACAGTTTTACACATGAAGGAAATTTATTTTAATTTTTAAGCAAGAAAACAAAGCAAAATAAAGATGCTATGCTTTGAGTTTAGAAAAACAAATAGTCTTCTTGAGGTGAATTCTTCTTTCACTTAAGTTCTATAACTTTGGGATCACTTGAGGCAAAAAATGTTCCTGACGCACAGAATACAAACTTGTCAAGATTGATAAGTCAGAGGTTACTTAGACCATTCTGACAGAAATTCTAACAGAACACAGTCCTCAAAGTTTGGACTTTTACGTGAATGTTAGCTGGTTAGGCTAGTTTGTGGGTGGATGGAGAGAATGTGGGAGGGGGTACAATTCTTTACAGGATAAGATCAACACATTTTCTCCCACAATTATATACCATCCTTACCACAGGTAGATGTAGCTGTTTCCTGGCTTACAAAGGGAAAGATCCACTGAAAAACATCTGTGTGGAATTTAAACATTTATTGAAATGTCATAGAAATCTATGATATTTAGATGGAACCCATTTGCTATTGACTGCTTTTATAGAGAATGGGTAGTTTTTATCTTGGAAAAAAAGAAGTGACAGAAAAAAATCTTTCAGAGAGCCAATGTATTCAAAACCCCACATTTCTCAAGATAACAAGGATCTAAGAATCACAATTCATTCATCCCCCAACACACACACACACACACCCTTCTTTGTATTCCTTAACTCAGTGAATGGACGTAACCATTCAGATAATTTCTAAGTGGAAAAGCTGAGGGTCATTTAGACTCCTGTCTTAAAATCACCTTCCCATTCTAAGGGGCAGTGTCCTATGAAGTCTATGTAGTAAATATCTTTCTTGGTTATCTCCTCCTTTCCATCCTCACTGAAACTGTATAACCTTAGTTAAGTCCAGCATTCTGGATTACTGCCATCACTTTTTAACTGACTTAACTCCAGTTTAATTTCTAGCCAGTCCCCTTTCACAATCAGCAGGCAGAAGGATATTACTAAGATTCAAATGTGTTTATGTGATTTCCCTTAAAAGGTTTTATAAGGGCTCCCCACAGATTTAAGAATAATGCTTATAATTTAAATTACACTGTAATGCACAAATACATTCTTATTAAAACTTAAACAATTTAGAGAAATGAAAATTCCCTTAATTCCAGCCCCTATTGCTATCATTTTGATGTATGCCTTCTCAGATATTTTTGTATGCAATGTATGTTTACAAACATAGGAAAATTAACAGTTTCATTTTGATCACTTTTTTAACCAACTGAGATTATACAATATATCTGGTTCTTAACTTGCTTTCTTATGTTTAAACTTGATTATTTGTTTTGGAGATATTGTGATAGTAATCTACCTCCATCTTTTTAACTGCATCATAATATTCACTAGTACATACATGCTATAGTTTATCTAACCACTTCCTTCTAGCTGACAATTTTGGTTATTGTGTGCATATCTATAATAGCTACATAGTTGTAGAGTTCTGGAGTTGAACAGTATGAAGTAAGATACTTTCAAATAGTCCACCAGAAGTCTGTACCATACTATACTCCTATCAAGAGTCAATGACAAGTACATTCTTATTTTCCCAGCCCCTCCCAAGCACTATTATCAATATCACTCATTTTTTGCTATTTTAATAGGCAAAATTACTTAATTCTGGTTTTAATTTGTATATTACTGGATACTGTGTGTGTGTGTGTGTGTGTGTGTGTGTGTGTGTGTGTGTGCACGCTAAGGCACTTCAGTCATGTCTGACTCTTTGCAACCCTATAGACTGTAGCCTGCCAGGCTCCTCTGTCCATGGAATTCTACAGGCAAGAATACTGGAGTGGGTTGCCATGCCCTTCTCCATGGGATCTTTCTGATCCAGGGATCGAATCTGCATCTCTTATGTCTCCTGCATTGCAGGAGGGTTCTTTACCACTAGCACCACTCGGGAAGCCCGTTACTGGCTACTAGCGAAATGGAATATATTTTCTTATTTTTATTGATCATATCTGCCTTTATGCCAATGGACTATTCATATTTTTGCCCCATCATATATAACGGGATCTTTAAAAAATGGTTTGTAGGAATTCATCATATAATTTCCATATTAACCTTTTGTTTAACAAATTTTCTGTTACTTTTCAACTTGTTGACCTCTCTCGACACATCTACCAACAATGGTTTAATACACCCTTGGCTCCCACAATAAGAAAATGCTTGTAGGTTTGTTTCACACTTCTTCCTACATGCTTTTTCTGCTACCAATAAATGCTTTTCTCAACTAATCAAGTTGAGGAAATCAATCAAGCTAATCAAGTTACCTCTAGTCATTCTTCAAGACTCTGCTTAAGGTTACTTCCTCTAGGAAACTTTCTTTCCTTTTTAATCTTCTTTAGATATATCTAATATGCTCATTCTCTCATCTAACACATATTACTATACTCAGGTATTGATCTTCAACTGCTATACTACTTCTACTAGACTTATAGACTTCTTGGGAGTACAGACTGAGCCTTTCTGCTTTGGTATCCCAATAGCTGCCTAATATATGCCTGCTGATTGACTTACTATACAAATTCAACTTTTAGGATTAGACTGTTAAAACTCTCCCTCTGTTACATAATGAAATTTGGATTTCTCTGAGAAATTTCCTCTGAGAGGAATCCACAATTCTTTCTCAAAGTAATTAAGTATTTTCTTCAAAGTTGCATAAATAAAATGAGGGAGAAAAGTGGCTTAGTCCACATTACATGATAGGTTAATAAATAAAATGAAAGAAAAATACCCAGCTCTGATATCATTCAGGCAAAGGATCTTAGAATTATGCAGAGCCTGGGCATCCAGGACACTCTTTGCTATTCTTGTTGCATTTTTGTGACTATACTATGTGTCAGTCTATTTCACTGCTGGGCTTTCCTAATTAATATAAAATCAATATAAAATTCATCCTCATGCAGCTTCCATCCAGTGGTCTTAAAGTTACATGTGACAACATAAATGATACCTGGAGAGATCTATTATTTTCCTTTCCATTTTCTTTCTACATTTTTGACTATAGGATAAACATATCTTAATCTATTATACAATTATTTTAAAACCTCACCATCCTAGTTACCCGACTGTTGGAAAAAATATACTTTATCATTGTTAATTTTAAAATGTGTCATCTGGAACTATCACAGTATACAAGATTATATAGACTATAAAAGGGTTCCTTCCTTAAATATGATCCTTTTCTGGTATCAATGGAAACTAAAATGTACTTGGCTTTTTTTGTAATAGCCATGCCCCACTGTTGTCTAGCTATTGAACTGTGGCCAACTGAAATCCACTCATATTTTTCAGTTGACCTGTGTGAAAGCCTTCCTCTATTTAATATGATCTAAAAGCACACGGCTTTATATTTATTCTTTTAAGTTCCTCTTGCCTGTTTTGACCCTTATGACTCATACTGAGTTCCCTGTACACATATAAGAAGATTAAGAAGCTCACCAGCATGCTCTATGCTTTAAATAGTCCAGCAATGTTCAAACCAAGTCATTGAGAGGTACAATTATTTAACAGAGGCACACTTGTTAGCAAAAATATATAGTAAGAGTTTGGAAGTATCCTTTACTAAGAAACTTGACTGTTTTCTTACCTTATACACAACTCAGGAGTGTTATACAGATAGAGGATTTTGTTATGACTATGTGGGAAGAAAGTAGAAAATTTAACCAAATTAGAAGAGTATGAGCTTTAAAGTTAAACAGACATGGATTTACATCTTGAATATGCTACCTACAAGATGTATGATATTGAACAAGTTACTTAACATCTCTGAATTAAATTCCTTATTTGGGAGATGGGAAAATACTAATACACAGTTCTGTAGTGTTTGTGAAGATTAACAAAACTACATATGAAAAGCACGCAGTGCAGTATCTGGTACATACTAGGCATACAACAGGCCAATTGGAAGGAAATCATACCAGCAAAGCTGTTCTCTCATGAACTAGCTAACCAACAACATAGAGGAATCCTAAAATAAAAATTATCTCACACATTTATACTCTCCTAAGACTTAATATCCGGGAATTAGAAAGCCAAGAACTATGTGGGGTACCATTTACTATGATTATACTCTGTTAATTTGGCTAAGGTCCTATATTATCATGATTGCCATAACCCAATAAGCACATTAAAGTATCCGTATAAAACAAAGTCAGAAAAGAGGAAAAAGGAACAACTAAGGGATTAGTGTTTAAAGTGACACAGGCATTAATAAGAACTATACGGATTTTGGGCCCAAAAAAGGCTTCTAGTTCAGATAAATTGCCAAGATGAAAAGCATAGCTTGCATATATACATAAAACGCTGACAGGGAACAAAAAGCAAAACTGGTTCAAATTAACATCACAGTTTTATGAACAGAAAGTGGTAACAGAGGTTACCTAAAAGCTGCGACTGTGCTATACATTGCAATGGTGGTTCTGAGACCAGAGCAATTCTGCAAGCAAGTGTCACTGACCTCTATTTCACACTGACCAAGGCTTTATAATGCTGCAGGGCATGGCGATTAGTCTTGTTTGAATGGAGAATTCACTTCTTTGTAGATTCTTAATGTTTGATATCAATTAAAAGCCATTTAACAGCAAATTCATGGTGAGTTGGAGTAACAGAAAAACTGGGGTCTATTCGTCTGGTCGAGGCTATGGTTTGTCCAGTGGTCATGTATGGATGTGAGACTTGGACTGTGAAGAAAGCTGAGCACCGAAGAATTGATGCTTTTGAACTGTGGTGTTGGAGAAGACTCTTGAGAGTCCCTTGGACTGCAAGGAGATCCAACCAGTCCATCCTAAAGGAGATCAGTCCTGGGTGTTCATTGGAAGGGCTGATGCTGAAGCTGAAACTCCAGTACTTTGGCCACCTTGTGCGAAGAGTTGACTCATTTGAAAAGACCCTGATGCTGGGAGGGACTGGGGGCAGGAGGAGAAGGGGACGACCGAGGATGAGATGGCTGGATGGCATCATCGACTCGACGGGCATGGGTTTGGGTAGACTCCGGGTGTTGGTGATGGACAGGGAGGCCTGGCGTGCTGCGATTCACGGGGTCGCAAAGAGTTGGACACGACTGAGCGACTGAGCTGAACTGAATGTATGTCTGCTGCTGTTGTTCATTCAGTCATGTCCAGCTCTTTGTGACCTGAACTTTAGCACACCAGGCTTCCCTGTCCTTCACTATCTCCTGGAGTTTGCTCAAACTTACGTCTACTGAGTCAATAATGCCCTTCAACCATCTCATCCTCTGTCTGTTGTGTAATCTGTCTGTGTGTCTATTTTGTAGTATCAAATAGAGGAAAGAGTTTTATTTCGAGTTTCATGGTGGACTTTTTTTTGGTCCTAGGGAAATAAGATTATGGCTTATATGTAATTTTTGTCCTTTGGAGGTTACATCATAACGAAATAAAAAGAAAAAATGACATTTGAGATGATAATGCAGTAGCCAGGTCACCAAGTGGGTGATTTTTCTAAAAGTACAAGAATTTAGCTTGCAAGTCAGCTTTAGAAGTTATCAACTAGTGCTTAAATTTTGGAGAAATTATCTGACATATACAATTACTTCAAAAGAACTATTTCTTTTGGAAAAGAAGAAAGTGAATTCAACAATAGAAGTGAACCTTCAGTTCACAAAAGACTAACTTTAGAACTTAAAAAAAAGTAGTGGTTTTCTCTTGAATCTTCTTTGTGCCTACCCCTGTAATCCCATTTCTGCCATCTTACCTCTGGCTCTTACTACCCTTAACTTTGACTATTGCAAAAGGCCACTGATTAGTCCTTTAGCTTCTTGCTGATGTTGTTCAGTTGCTAAGTTGTGTTTGACTCTTTGTGACCCCATGTACTACAGCACTCCAGGCTTCCCTGTCCTTCACCATCTCCAGGAGTTTGCTCAAATTCATGTTCACTGAGTCAGTGATGCTATCCAACCATCTCGTCCTCTGTCACCCCCTTCTCCTTTTGCCTTCAATGTTTCCCAGCATCAGGGTCTTTTCCAATGAGTCAGCTCTTCACATTAGGTGGACAAAAGTTTGGAGCTTCAGCATCAGTCCTTTCAGTGAATATTTAGGGTTGACTTTTTTTTTTAGCTGTATATTACCTGAAGATTTTTAAAAAATTAAATTTATTTATTTTTAATTGAAGGATAAATGCTCTACAATGTTGCATTGGTTTCTGCCAAAAATCAACATGAATCAGTCATAGGTATACTTATATCCCTCTCTCCTGAGCCTTCCTCCTACTTCCCTCCCCATCCCACCCCTCTAGGTTGTTATAGAGCTCTAGTTCGGGTCCCTTGAGTCGCACAACAAATTCCCATTGACTATCTATGTTTCCATGCTACTATCTCCATACATGCCACCCTCTTCCTCCCCGCCACCCTCACTGTGTCCGTAAGTCTGTTCCCTATGTAGGACTGACTGGTTTGACCTCCTTGCAGTCCAAGGGACTCTCAAGAGTCTTCTCCAAAACCACAATTCAAAAGCATCAATTCTTCAGCATTCAGCCTTCTTTATGGTCCAACTCTCACATCTGTACATGACTACTGGAAAAACCATAGCTTTGACTACATGGACCTTTGTAGGCAAAGTAATGTCTCTGCTCTTTAACATGCTATCTAGATTTGTCATAGTTTTTCTTCAAAGGAGCAAGAATCTTTTAATTTCATCACTGCCTTCAGCTTCTACTTAGGGTTTAGTGAGTTCCCCAGCCACCCTGGCAGCAAAATTTGGAAGAAGTGAGACTGCTGCCCCAAATGGTAGCCTCCTTTTGTGACAAGTGATATATGATAACATAATCTAAGCAGGGTTCAGATTTGTGTCAGTTCTGTTCATCCCAGAGTCTACCCTTGAATTTAGGCTTTCAATTTCAAACTCTTTTCCCTTGATTTTACAGGTGAACTATTTTAGTCTGACCTTTCTCTGGCTGACCATTTAGTTCTTAACAGAATCTGAACATGACTTCTTGGCTGCCATATCCTGGCTTCTAGACTCTACAATTGCTGGTAGGAGGAAATTATTTCCTTGAAGTCTGGCCTGAATTTGACCTCTAGTTTATCCCAGCAATTTTGCACACCATCTCATTCAGGAAGAACTATCAACTATCCATTCTTCAAAACTTTCTATTATATTTTGGATAGGGTTAAAATATCATGGTTTAGCATTTAAAGCTTCGCATAGTATGGTCTACCACATCTTTCAAATTTACATCCTCCCCACCTAAACCTAATGCTTAAGGCAGACTGAGATTCTCTCATCTTCAAAATACAGGAATGTTCTCACCCCTGTACCTTTGCCCACACTGCTTCTCCCGCCCAAATGCCTTCCATACCATCTCCTTGCTTCTTCAAATCCCAGGTATCCTTTAACTCCAACAGATCTTTTTCTCTATAAAGTTTTCCTGACCACTCACATCTATGAATCCCTTATATTTGGATTTGTATCACAGATTTTTTTTTTCTTGGATTCCCAAATCACAGAGGACAGTGACTGCAGCTAAGGAAATAAAAGATGCTTGCTTCTTGGAAGGAAAGCTGTGACAAACCCAGACAGTGTATTGAAAAGCAGAGAAATCACTTTGCCAACAAAGGTCCATATAATCAAAGCTATGTTTTTTCAGTATCATGTATGGATGTGAGAGTTAGACTGCAAAGAAAGTCTAACTTCTTGAGTGCCAAAGAACTGATGCTTTTGAATTGTGGTGCTGAAGAAGACTCTTGAGAGCCCCTTGGACTGTGAGCAGATCCAACCAGTCCATCCTAAAGGAAATCAACCCTGAATATTCATTGGAAGCACTGATGCTGAAGCTCCAATACTTTGGCCATGAAGAGCCGACTCACTGGAAAAGACCCTGATGCTGGGAAAGATCAAGCAAGCAGAAGATGAGATGGTTGGACAACATCATCAACTCAATGGATATGAATTTGAGCAAACTCTGGAAGATAGTGAAGGACTGGAAAGCCTGGTTTGTTGCAGTCCATGGGGTTGCAAAGAGTTGGACATGACTTAGCGACTGAACAACAACAGCAATCACAGATTTATTTTAACTTTAAAAATTCTACTTATTATGGACTTAAATCATAAAATTGTTGGTGGCAGGGCAAAATAAAAATTAGTAGTGTGGCCCACCAGTGTCAAGGGATTTTGCATATTAAAGTAACATATTTTTATGTTGAATTCAACAGGGTTTTATTCAACAAAAGCCACAGTGACTTATATAATCCCTCTCTAGTCCTGCATCCCAGTATAGAGAAAACCCATTAGGAAGTAAAAACTGATAATAGCAAGCATTTGCTCAAACAAGCAAGAAAGAACTTTTCTATTTTCAATAAATAGGTATATTTTTGCCCGTATGCTGAAAATAATCAGGAACTACAGAAATACTGTTTATAACAATTTAAATTCAGAGTTTCCCAATATATACAAACAGAAAGAATATTCTTTCAAATTCTTGCCTCTAATCTTATACCTTTAAGAACATTTAAAATTTCTTAAATGTCTTCATTTGTTCATATTTTATTTTATTATTTATTATATTTATTTATTCATTTTTGGCTGTGCCGGGTCTTCGTTGCTGTGTAGACCTTCCCTAGTTGTGGCAAG
Organism: Dama dama; assembly: GCF_033118175.1. Taxonomy (NCBI): domain Eukaryota; kingdom Metazoa; phylum Chordata; class Mammalia; order Artiodactyla; family Cervidae; genus Dama; species Dama dama. The sequence goes on along the minus strand of NC_083711.1, from coordinate 45,473,613 downwards.
TGGGGGCTACTCTCCAGTGTGGTATGTGGGCTTCTCATTGCAGTGGTTTCTCTTGTTGTGGAGCGCAGGCTCTAGCGCTCATGGGCTTCAGCAGTTACAGCACACGGGCTCAGGAGTTGTGGCTCTTGGGCTCTAGAGCACAGGCTCAATAGTTGGAGCACATGGGCTTATTTGCTTTATTGCGTGTGGGATCTTCCTGGACCAGGGGTTGACTTTATGTCTCCTGCAATGGCGGGCCGATTCTTCACCACTGAGCCACAAGGGAAACCCTCTTTAAGAGTATTTCTAACAATGTATGTAACATTTACTATATTCTCCTTTCATCTTCATAAGAGAGTCTTAATAACATAAGCATGTTCAGCTAATCTTCCTAAGAACACCATGAAGAAAGAGCTATTACATTCCAATTTCTTTGTATAGAAATGAAGTAACTTTCCCAAAGTCACCTAAATAAGTGACCAAGCAGAGAATCCAAGGAACTTGACTGGAGAGTCTATGCTTTTAATTAGTGTCAATGTATATAGAATCAAGCATTTATTTACTCTCTAGTTAAATACTTCACTGGGGGTCTTTAGGGATCATTCAATATTGACAGTTACATTTGTTCATCCATTTACCCCTTTATTTTTTCTTTTGTTTATTAATTTAGCAGACACTTATTGAGCACTTGTTATGTGCCATATGTTGAGATACATCATAGAGAACCCCTCTCTTTATGAGGTACTTGGGGAGACAAATGTGTAGAAGACTATAAGGGCAACATCGTGTTTTATGTGCTACTTTACACATCTGAATAGAAATAAGAGGAATACAATTTGTATTTAATAAAATAAATCTGAGGGGGGCAGTTATAATACTATGTTGGGGAGATAAGTCTTGATTTGAACCTAAAAACAGAAAGTATTGGCCACTGAGAGAGAGGAACATTCCAGGCCAAAGGAGTTGCTCTGGAGAGGTTAAGTGGTTGATTAGAACTTAAGTACGCATAGCAATTAGAAAAACTGATCCTAGAAAGGAGGCAAGTGCCAAATCAATGAGGCCTTGAATACTCTGCCAAAGAACTTGGACTCTCTCCATCAATCTGTGAAAAAATTTGAAGATTTTGAAGCAGGGGTGTAATTTTATCTATTTTTCACATGATAAAGATAATTGCTACAGCAGTGGGTAGGATGAATTGGAGGACAGCAAAAGTTGAGGCAGGGATACAAGCTACGTGATTCTCTATAATTCAGGAAAGAGATGAGAGATTTAACCAAGTTAGTAATGGAGATGAAAAGGAGAAGATAGATATGAGAGTGAGGAGGGTAGAGAGAATACAGGCTGGTCCTGGATTCCACGTGAAGAGTAAGGGAGAGAAACAATTAGTGCTAACCCTGGAGTTAATCCTGGGGAAGAAGCATATTATGGAAAAAAGACTGTGACTTTTGTTTTGGACATAATTCCTTTGAGCTGTGATTTTTATATGTAAATGTATATGAGCAACCAGCTAGTACATATTTGGAACTCAGAAGAGTAATACTGGCTATCACCATGAATTTGGTAATCCATGAATGGTCATTGATGCCCACAGTAAGAAGAGAGGGTTGACTGTTGAATACTGGGCTCTACCAGGATTGAAGTGAGGCAGGAGATACATAGGGCTTCCCAGGTGGTGCTGGTGGTAAAGAACCCACCTGCCAATGCAGGAGACATAACAGATATGGGTTCGATCCAGTGTCAGGAAGATTCCCCTGGAGAAGGGCATGGCAACCCACTCCAGTATTCTTGCCTGGAGAATCCCATGGACAGAGAAGCCTGGCAGGCTACAGTCTATAGGGTTGCAAAGAGTCAGACATGACTGAAGTGCCTTAGCACACACACACACACAGAATATCCAGTAGTGTACAAATTAAAACCAGTCCATAGGGTCACCAAGAGTTGGACACGATGGAAGCAACTTAGCACACACAGGAAATAGATGGGCTCGAGGTTAGGCATTTACAGCCAGCCTCCTGATTACAATTCCACATAAAAATAACAACAGGAAGAGGGTAAATAGCTGGACTTTGCCTCTGGGGGACACTTTTAGAAAACAGTAATGGCAGGGCCACAGAAGAGCTGAGACCTGCCCAGACAAGAGATAAAGAGACTACTTATGTCTCATTCTTGAGGTCAAGGAGACCTCCCCGACTATACATGTGCATAAAGTCTCTTGAGGGGTCACAAAGGGAGGGGGCATCACCCATAGTAGGTGATGTCAGTCCACCCACAGGCCTTTTCTCTAGAATCCATCTTGCCTAAAAGATGTACACGCACACATGGGAGGATCCTGGAATAAACCAAATACAGACTCAGAGCCAGACAAAGCAAGGTGACTGACCAAGGGAAACCTGGAAGAAATGCTCCGTATAAGTGACTCCAACTACCATAAAAGTTCAACTCTCTGTCTAAGTCCACCCCCATGAGTCTATTCACACATACTCTTTTTCCTTCTAATAAACACTTGTCACTGACTACTGGCCCATGTGGTCTAGTGGCTAGGATTCAGTGCTCTCACTGCTGGGGTCTGACTTTATCTCTGGTTGGGAAACTGAAATCCTGCTTCAAGTCACTGTAGGCTGAGGCCACCCAGTATCAGAAAGCTACCCAATATCTGAGGCACCCACTATCAAAAAGGGGAGACATGACAAAGACAGAAAATAGCTAGTCAGAAGAATAGATGAAGAGCTGGAAAAGAAAGGTATCAAGCAAAATATGAGAAACTTTCTGGAAGGGAATAGGCAGAAATGGCAAGTGTTATAAAGATACTTAAGATGACCAATACAAATCCAGAGACTGTTGAATATTCTTATTTTTGAAATTGTCGAAAAAAATTGTCAAACATTTTTGACAAATTCGAAAAGTCAATTTTCAATTGACTTAAAATATGAGTAGTGCTATATTTAGAACACATTAAAATACTTTTGAATTTAACTAACTATGACTTCTTTAGTGGTGGCATTAATTTTCTAGAGATGCTACAACAAAGTATGAACTGGGTGGCTTAAAACTGTTAGGGGAAGCACTCTGACTGAAACCACCCACCTTGGCCAGGCTCCATGGTAACTATTTGTGTGAGCTATATTGTGACAGGAGGTCCTAGTAAGGAACGTGGAACTAATAAGCCACCACCAACCAGAAGAGTTTGGGAAAGGTCAAAAGGAGACACCACGTGTCCTACCACCTCCCAGAATTCTTCTCACTGGCATCCATCTTGGCTGAGCAATGCGTGTACCATCAGGAAGGACCTTGAGTCAGAATGATTAGCCACAGAAAACCTGGAAACTAATCCCATCATAAAACCCGAGACTGCAAGCTACGTGGAAGAGCAATTCTCCTGGGTTCCCTTAGCCTACTTACTGCTCTCCGCCAGGACAGCCCTTCCCAATAAAGTCTCTTGCTTTGTCAACGTGTGTGTCTCCTCAGACAATTCAATTCTGAGTGCTAGATAAAAGCCCACTCTTGGGCCTTGGAAGGGGTCCCCCTTCCTGCCCAACAAAACCACGGAAACATTCTGTCACAGTTTTGAAGTCTGGAAGCCTGAAATCAGGCTACTGGTAATGCTGATTTCTCCTGAAAGTTTTAAGCAATAATCTGGTTCCATGACTCTCTTCACTTCTGGAGATGGCCTGCAATCTCTCTGATTTTCTTAGGGCTCTAATTTTCTCTTCCATTTTCACAGGGCTGATTTCTTTCCTATTTGTCTTTACCTGACCTCCTCCTCCCTGTGTGTTTCTCTCCTCTGTTATAAGGACACCAGTTATATTAAAGGCTCACCTATTGCAGCATGACCTCATCTTAACTAATTACATCTGCAGTCACTCTATTTCCAAATAGGGTCACATTCTGAAGTACTAGCAGGAAGGACATTGATATATCTTTTTGGGGGGACACAATTCAATCCATAATAGTGGTCAACCCTACACTGAACACTTTCCATATTATCATATTAAATCTCCATAGCACTCTGTAAAGAAGGTGTTATTAGTCCCATTTTATAGATTAAAATTGCTGGATTCTTCTAGTATATTCTATATGAATGATGCCCTCTGGAGTTGAGTAATATAGAAAGCCTATTTTTATTCCTGGCTTATGAGCCTTTATTTACCAAGTTCTTTTTTCCTTCATCAAATCATTCATAGAATTGCAAAGATGAATAAGCTTTTCAAACAATTTATGTAGGAAGAAAGTAGACTCAGAAAGGCTGTCAACTTACTCAAGGTCATACAATTAGATCTCCCTGCCTCCATTTCCGATGACTTTTCTACAACACCATGATATTAAATGTGTCACATGTGATGTCATCTTAATAAGAAAAAATGAACCCAATTGAAGGTAGTGGATATCTCCTGCTTTTGCTGAATGGCAGTTCATTTTCCTTTGGTCTTGGAAGAACACACTAATTTTCCTTAAAAACCGCCTTGCCCCTTTCTCATTTCATGTGGTTTCCTTTTGGTAGTGGTGGGATTTCTTCCATTCCTGTTGAGCTCCAGCAGTGAGCCTATGGCATACCAGGCCAATAAAGCTCAATTCCAGGACTTATTACAAATATTAAGGAATAAAGGCTACTATTGACCAGAAATGAAGTAGTTAGGGAGTTAACCTCTAGGCACAGGGAATGCCACTTAGGCAGTGTGAGGCCATTCTAGAATAAAGCAGGGCCAAGGGACTAGTGTGAAAGTGAAAGTGAAAAGTTGCTCAGTCGTGTCTGACTCTTTGCGACCCCATGTACTGTAGCCTACCAGGCTCCTCCATCCATGGACTTTTCCAGACAAGAGTACTGGAGTGGGTTGCCATTTCCTTCTCCAGGGGATCTTCCCGACCTGGGGATCAAACCCAGGTCTCCCACATTGCAGGCAGACGCTTTACCGTCTGAGCCACCAGGGGATCCCAAGGGACTAGAAGCAACTTAAAAAAAAAAAATCCTAGATCCAGTCATGTGTGTGTGTGTTTATTCACTCAGTTGTGTCTGATTCTTTGCAACCCCAAGTACTGTAGCCAGACCAGTTACTCTCTCCATGGAATTTCCCAGGTAAAAATACTGGAGTGGGTTGCCATTTCCTACTCCAGGGGATCTTCCCGACCCAGGGATTGAACCTGCCTCTATTGCATCTCCTCCACTGGCAGCTGGATTCCTTACCACTGAACTACCTGGAAAGCTCATATCCAGCCATACTTGCAGATAAATAATGCTCAATTTCTAGTTCCAAGAGTCTATTAAACTCTTTTTGGATTAAGACACTATGACTTTCATTTCTAGGCCTTCTCATCAAAAGTGCCCTGACAAATACATTTCATAAATAAACCTGAATAATATATAAAACTGACATCAAGTAATAATTGTCCAAAATTAGATTTCATATCAGTGTTATTTATATAATCCTAGCCTCAGCAATAGTTAAGTATATAAACTTCAGTAGAATAATTCTTTACAATCTCAAGTTTCTCACTAAATTGAAAGAGTTTGGCTAGATAGCTTTCATGCTGAGACACCCTTCCCCTGTTTACTTGGTAAATTCTATAAAGACCCTTTCTTTCTGAGGTCCTCTAGTGGCAAGAATTTAAAAATTTAAAAATCTTGATAAATATGTGAGGATAATATTTGTATTCATAATTTGTAGGCTCTGATATTTTATTATGTTAATATAATATCTAATCTATTCAGAGTACATTCTGTTATTTGGTTAACACCAGAGCTTATTTATTATAACTTGTCAAATATAGAATTATTTAAAAGGATTTTAAAACTTTCCTTTTAGGATTTGTAAATCATACATGTAGTTATTTCAACACAGATTCTTTTTTCTTCAAAAGCTGTAATTACAGATTATAATGATCATCCATAGCAATGAAACTGTTAATATACTTCAACTTCACAATGTGATTTGTTTCTTTTCCTTACATAGTTACAATATGCTTTATAATTTGTGGCATCTGGTTAATGTAGGAGGATTCAAGGAGCTGATCTTGACTGTTCAGATTCCTTTTGATATTTATTCAATTGACTTTTTTAGGTGCTTCTGAAACAAAACTGTCTTTTTTTAAAAAATGAATTTTGGCAGGGGACTCCTTAGGCTCACTTCTGATCTTTTTTACTTTCTGTAAACAACTCTTGGCATGTGAATTGGACATCATGGGTATCATCTCTGTGCTCATGAGAGTCACCTCTGTCTTTCACTTTCTACTCTCTTTTCTGACATTGGGAATGGTACTTTTCAAGTTTTTTTTCTGCCTCTGAGGTGCTGTATATGCCAGACATTTACTTGGAACACACATAAGCTTTCATCTCTTATGACCTCTGATTATGCAGCAATTGGTCTTAAAGGGTATAAAAGCTGCCAACAACTTTTTCAGGTTTGGCATAAGCCTCAGAGATCTTTGTGCATTTAAATCTCTATATTGATCAAATCCAACAAAACGTTATTATTCTCTTCTTCCTTTTTTCCCCTTGTACATAATCCATTATGTATGAATTATTTACCTTTTGGGGAAAGAAAATGTTTGATGGCAATTTTTGTCATGACCTATGTATCTTGGCTTTTAATACTTAATATGACTTGCAATTTTTATCCATTTATTCTTTAAATTTCAATCATGTATTTTTCAGCAATAGGCCTGGAAGTGTTGAGAACAATTTTTAAAATTTGCTTTTATTGTAGCTGAACTGGCTGTATGGCCCATTTTTTGAATAAGCTATTTCTAATGTTTGCTGTGGTTACTTATAGCAAACAAAATACACATCAAGAAAAAAAAAAGTGGAACATTTAGTCAGCATCTAAATTTGTATTGTTCAAAGAAATTAAGTGTAATATATAATATCAGTGATATTTTATATCTTACATAGAATTATCATTATTATTATAAAGCATGACAAGCACATAGTTAAAAACTCAAATGCTTCAAAATGGTATTAAATGATAACAAAGAAGCTCTCATAAGTCTTTGCTCCTTAGAGATAACCACTTTTTACACATTTCTGATTTATTATCTTAGGGATTATAATAATTATGAGCAATATATTTTTACTGGTATTTCTTGATTCAACTGATTTAAGTAGAATCAACTGACTCCCTTCTAATATACTGACTTCTTACTAATATTTGTTACTTTTGTTATTTATTTTTAGTCTTATTCCAATTAATTCAATGCTGTTAAATAATGATTTAACATTTAAACTTCTAATTATTCCATCAACATTTCACTATGTGACATGAAAAAATTTTTGCTAGTCTCCACCTTCTGAATTGTCAGTTATATTATTCTTTTAAATTTGTATAATCTCAAATCTTTAACCATTAATATGATTTTATTTCATTCTTTGCTTGTAGATTTATTATGAACATTTGTTTCTAATATATAAGACTTATAATAGTTTGCTCACATAATTATTCATTGCAAAACCCACTATTGAAATTAATTTGTAGACAAGGAAGTATAATTTTATCACTAAACCTGTCCTTTGAAGGCGAATGTTTCAGATCTCAAGGTTAAATGAGAGCTTAATTCTTAAGCTTGAGAGGGTAACAGGCAGGAAGGCCAGGGGTCTCCAAAGGAGGAAAGAGGCTGCAAGTGCCAGACATTTTTATCTCTCTTAAGCAGCAGGAGGAAACAAACCAGCAATATTTTTTCTTCTCTATACAAATTTAAAAGGAGGTTTCTCTTAAAATGCTGTGTTGCCATGACACCTGGTTTCACCTGAAGCTAAATACTCTCAAACCTTGAGTTAACCAATACATTTCTTTTTCTTATGGAAATGTTGTCTTAAGGTATGTTAATGTACCCCAGACTCTATCTTCAAGTTGGTACCACCAAATGGCCCAACCTACTAATTCAGGTATTGTTCCCCTAATCTATGTAAATGAAACTATTTGTTGGTAATCTGCCCTTCTACAAGATTCAAGTCAATCGTTTTATGGCCAGGGATGAATTATCTGGTGCCATTCTAAATTTTATGACATTCCTTTCTTTTCATTAACAGATTGTGAGTGACTATATAACAATAATGTATCCTGCCTGAGGACAGTCTTTTGGCTAATTCTGTTATCTTAAAACATAAATTATGGGAGGAGGTCTGGTCTTTACAAGGATGTATCCTGCCTGAGGACAATCTTTGGATTAAACCTTCCGGCCAACTCTGTTATCTTAAAATGTAAATTATGGGAGTAGGTCTGGTGAGGTCTTTACAACCTCCAGACATTCTTTGGATTCATTGAAGAGTATTTAACTCCATTGCTAACACTAGCAAAGGGGGTACTCTTTTGCCCCCTTCTGATGCCTATGTCAGAAGCTTTCTCTATCTCCTTTATACTTTAATAAAACTTTATTACACAAAAGCTCTGGGCGATTCAGCCTAGTCTCTGGCCCTGGATTGAATTCATCTCCTCCAGAGGCCAAGAATCCTGGTGTCTTATCGTTCAGCAACAACCTTTCAAGCTCCATTCATTGGATAGATCATTTCCAGTTTCCATTTGCATCCTATATGAATCAGGACCTTTCTTGTAGATGCATTTACTTTATCTAAAGTTTTTAGATAGAATTTTGCTTCTACACCTGAATTTCTGTCATTAATTTGATACCAAAACAGCTAAAGGGATGGTTTTAAAACATAAATTTGATCATGTTACCCTCCCCTACACACAAATTTCCCATTACTCCAGGACAAAACTCTACACCCTGACTCTTGCTGGTGATTTCCTGGATAATATGCCTTCTGCTTACTTCTCTGACATTCTTTCCTTCTACCTCCCTCTATGTTTGCTGTTTCATAACCCTCTTACCATTCTGTCACAGATATTGAGGATCTTATCTGTCAAAGCTCTTCTATTGATAAAAGAAATTAAAAAGAATTCAAAGAATGGAACGACATCCCATGCTCTTTTATTGGAAGAATTACCATTATTAAAATGCCAATACTAGCCAAAGTAATCTACAGATTCAATATGACCCCTATCAAATTACCCATGACCTTTAGTGGCTCAGATGGTAAAGGATCCACCTGCAATGCTGGAGACCTGGTTTCGATCCCTGGGTTGGGAAGATTCTCTGGAGGAGGTCATGACAACCCCCTCCAGTATTCTTGCCTGGAGAATCGCCATGGACAGAGGAACCTGGTGGGCTACAGTCCATGGGGTTGCAAAGAGTCAGACATGACTGAGTGACTAAACACAGCACAGAACAAATAATCTAAAAATTTATATGGAATCATAAAAGATCCAGAATTGCCAAAGCAATGTGAGTAACAATTGCTATTGTGAGTAACAATTGTTATTGTGAGTAACGATAGTGAGTAACAAAAACAAAGCAGGAGGTATAAGACTCTGAGATTTCAGACAATACTACAAAGCTACAGTAATCAAAACAGTGTGGTTCTGGTACAAAAACAGACATATGGATCAACAGAACCAGAGATTCCAGAACCAAATCCACACACCTATGGTCAATTAACCTTTGACAAAGGTAAAAATACAGTCTCTTCAGCAAGTGGTGCTGGGAAAGTTAGATGTGCTCACTTGTTTCTCTTCCTGGGATTATCCCAGCAAGAATACTGGAGTGGGTTGTCATTTCCTACTCCAGGGGATCTTCCCAACCCAGGGATCAAACTCACATTTGCTGTGGCTCCTGCATTGGCAGATGGTTTATTTACCACTGAGTTTCCCAGGAGCCCCTGGGAAAATTGGACAGTCACATGTAAATAAACGTAGTTAGAACATACCCTCAACTATGCACAAAAATAAAAACTCAAAATGGTTTAAAGACTTAAATCTAAGACACGACACCATAAAACTCTTAGAGGACAGCATAGGCAAAACATTCTCTTATGTAAGCTGAACAAGTGTTTTCTTAGGTCAGTCTCCCAAGGCAATAGAAATAAAGGCAAAAACAAACAAAAGGGATCTAATCAAACTTACCGTCTTTTGAAGATAACCTAGGGAATGGGAGAAAATACTTGCAAATGATGGGAATGCAAGGGCTTAGTTGCCAAAATATAGAAACAGCTGATACAACTCAAAACAAAACAAATCAGAACAAAAAAGTCAACTCAATTAAAACATAAGACCTTAATAGACATTTCTCCAAAGAAGACATACAGATGGCCAGTAGGCACATGAAAAGATCCCCAACATCATTATTAGAGAAATGCAAATCAAAACTACAAAGAAGTACCATCTCACACCACTCAAAATGGCCACCATTAAAAAGTCTCCAAATAACAAATGCTGAGAAAAGGAACCCTCCACAGTGTTGATGGGAATGTAAGCTTGTGGAGCCACTATGGTAAACAGTATGGGTGTTCCTCAGAAAACTAAAAATAGAATTACCTTATGATCCAGCAACCCCATTCCTGGGCATATACCAGACAAAATTGTAATGTAAGACACATGCACCCCTATGTTCATAGTAGCACTATTCACAATAACCAAAACAATGAAAACAATTTAAATGTCCATCAACAGATGAATGAATAAAGAAGATTCAGCCATTAAAAATAATAATGCCATTTACAGCAACATGGATGCAACTAGAGATTATCATACTAAGTGAAATAAGTCAGAAAGAGAAAGACAAATACCATATGATATCACTTTTGTGTAGAATTTAAAATATGATACAAATGAACCTATCTGCAAAACAGAGACTCACAGACATAGAGGTCAGACTTGTGGTTGCCAAGGGGTATGGGAGAGGGAGAGGGAGATGGATAGACTGGGAATTTGGGGTTGGTAGATGCAAACTATTACATTTAGAATTTATAAAAAACAAGGTCCTACTGTATAGCATCGGGAACTATATTCATGCAGGGTGAAAATATACAGCCTGACGTACTCCTTTCCCAATTTGGAACCAGTCTGTTGTCCATGTCCAGTTCTAACTGTTGCTTCTTGACCTGCGTATTTTCAGGAGGCATGTAAGATCATCTGGTATTCCCATGTCCTTAAGAATTTTCCACAGTTTGTTGTGATTCACAGAGTCAAAGGCTTTGGCATAGTCAATAAAGCAGAAATAGATGTTTTTGATGATTCAACAGATGTTGACAATTTGATCTCTGGTTCCTCTGCCTTTTCTAAATCCAGATTGAACATCTGGAAGTTCATGGTTCATGTACTCTTGAAGCCTAGCTTGAAGAATTTTAAGCATTATGTTGCTAGTGTGTGAGATGAGTGAAATTGTGCGGTAGTTTGAACATTCTTTGGGACTGCCTTTCTTTGGGATTGGAATGAAAACTGACCTTTTCCAGTCCTCTGGCCACTGCTGAGTTTCCCAAATTTGCTGGCATGTTGAGTGCAGCACTTTCACAGCATCATCTTTTAGGATTTGAAATAGTTCAACTGGAATTCCATCACCTCCACTAGCTTTGTTTGTAGTGATGCTTCCTAAGACCCACTTGAATTCATATTCCAGGATGTCTGCTCTAGGTGAGTGATCACACCACTTGGTTATCTGACTCATTAAGATTTTTTTTTGTACAGTTCTTCTGTTTATTCTTACCACCTCTTCTTAATAACTTCTGCTTCTGTTAGGTTCATACCATTTCTGTCCTTTACTGTGCCCATCTTTGCATGAAATATTCCCTTGGTTTCTCTAATTTTCTTGAAGAGATCTCTAGTCTTTCCCATTCTATTGTTTTCCTCTACTTCTTTGCATTGATCACTGAGGAAGGCTTTCTTATCACTCCTTGCTATTCTTTGGAACTCTGCATTCAAATAGGTATATCTTTCCTTTTCTCCTTTGCCTTTAGCTTCTCTTCCTTTTTTAGCTAATTGTAAGGCTTCCTCAGACAGCCATTTTGCCTTTTTGCATTTCTTTTTCTTGGGGATGATCTTGATCCCTGTCTCCTATACAGTATCACGAACCTCCGTCCATAGTTCATCAGGCACTCTGTCTATCAGATCTAACCCCTTGAATCTATTTGTCACCTCTACTGTATAATCACAAGGGATTTGATTTAGGTCATATCTGGACGGTCTAGTGGTTTTCCTTACTTTCTTCAATTTAACTCTGAATTTTGACATAAGAAATTCATGATCTGAGCCACAGCTTGCTCCTGGTCTTGTTTTTGCTGACTATATAGAGCTTCTCCATCTTTGGCTACAAAGAATATAATCAATCTGATATTGGTATTGACCATCTGGTGATGTCCATGTGTAGAGTCTTCTCTTGTGTACTTGGGAGAGGGGGTTTGACATGACCAGTGTGTTCTCTTGGCAAAACTCTGTTAGTGTTTGCCCTCTTCATTCTGTACTCGAAGGCCAAATTTGCCTGTTATTCCAGGTATCTCTTGACTTCCAACTTTTGCATTTCAGTCCCCTAGAACGAAAAGGACAACTTTTGGAGGTGTTTGTTCTAGAAGGTTTTGTAGGTCTTCATAGAACTGTTCAACTTCATCTCTTTCAGAATTACTGGTTGGGACATAGACTTGGATTACTGTGATACTGAATGGTTTGCCGTAGAAACAAACAGAGATCATTCTGTCATTTTTGAGACTGCACCCAAGTACTGCATTTCAGACTCTTTTGTTAACTATGAGGACTACTCTATTTCTTCTAAGGGATTCTTGCCCACAGTAGTAGATATAATGGTCATCTGAGTTAAATTCGCCCATTCCAGTCCATTTTAGTTCACTGATTCCTAAAATGTTGATGTTTACTCTGGCCATCTCCTATTTGACCACTTCCAATTTACCTTGATTCATGGACCTAACATTCCGGGTTCCCATGCATTATTGTTCTTTAGCATTGGACTTTTACTTCCATCACCAGTCGCATCCACAACTGAGTGTTGTTTTTTCTTTGGCTCTATCTCTTCATTCTTTCTGAATTTATTTCTCCATTGTTCTCCAATGTAGCATATTGAGTACCAACCGATCTGGGGAGTTCACATTTCAGCACCCTATCTTTTTGCCTTTTCATAGAGTTCATGGGGTTCTCAAGGCAAGAATACTGAAGTGGTTTGCCATTCCCTTCTCCAGTGGACCACATTTTGTCAGACCTCTCCACCATGACCCGTCCATCTTGGGTGCCCCTACAGGGCATGGCTCATAGTTTCATTGAATTAGACAAGGCTGTGGTCCATGAGATCAGTTTGATTAATTTTCTGTGATTGTGGTTTTCATTCTTCTGCCCTCTGATGGATATGGATGAGAGCCTTATGGAAGCTACTGACTAGCAGGTTTTAACTCTAGGATGCACTAATGGGTGAGGAATAGACAAATCTACCCATTCACATTTCCAAGCAAAAAACAAGGAAGCTTGACGCTGGTTGTCAGCACCCACATAAGAGCTCTGTTGCTCTTCAGGCAAACTGCTTTAGTTCTCTAGAAAGCTGGCTTCTTCTCTTACCCCGGGGCTGTGTGCCACCATTTTCAGTGGCTTTGAATACACAGAAGTGGGGAAAGGAAGTGAGTAGGTAGGAAGGGCAACAGCAATTCGATAGAAATTTCATTAGTCACTCTGATTTCTGAGTGGTTTCCCACACCTGCAGCCTCTCTGCTGATTTGGAACTTCATTGTTCCTAAAAGAATAGCTCTGACAGTTTTACTTGTGGGTATTTGGGGCTGTATACCCTGCCTCTCTGATTACTAATCTATCTATTCAAAACCACCTATTTGATGGTTTCATTTGAGAATATTCATCAAAATCTCTAGAGATTTATACTCTTATTCTTGAGACTAATTCAGATTTTTTTCCTTTTTGGTGCACTGTCATTACAATTTCAGGCAATTTTTGGGGCAAGGCAAAGTTAAAGCAAGTTTTCATCTTCTCTTATTAATGGCCATGTGTATTGTATAATACTGTTGATATTGGTTATGTATGTTCAGCGCTCAGTCGTGTCTGACTCTTTGCAATCACCTGGACTATAGCCCGGTAGGCTCCTCTGTCCATAGGATTTTCCAGTAAAGAATACTGGAGTGGGTTGCCATTTCCTCCTCCAGGGGATCTTTCCGACCCAGGGATTGAACCTGTGTCTCCTGCATTGGCAGGAAGATTCTTTACCACTGTGTCACCTGGGAAGTCCCAATACTGGTCATATGTATTATGAAATACTGGTAGTTTGTTGCTAGGTTGTTTTATTTTATCTCCTCTGAACTAATCTATTTTGTCAACCTTCTATACCATTTACTCTGAAGCCCTCAGAATCTGTATCTTTATATGTAAGCCGTGCATTAAAGATGTTTAAGAGTATGATATGTATTTTAATGCTAAATTAAATCTGTGCATACCTTGCACCTATTAGTTTACTACCAATTTCTACAAGCTATCAATAACTATAGCAAATGATTCTTACAACAAATATTTTAGTGTATAAATTATCATATTTTGTCTCATCATTAGTATAAGCAAAAAGGTTCAATCTAACAAAAATATTCATATTCTAACTTTTAACATTCCTTGCAAGTCCAGAGATCAAGTTAATTGTGATAATTATCTTTATTTAATATGTACCAAATATTACATGTATATTGCCCACAATATTAAAAAGTTACACTGCTTTCTAAAAAAAACCAGCACTTGAATTAAAAGCTTACATCCATTTTTCTTTTCTAAGGTACACTAATATTGCCTTATACATGTATACGCTTAGGGATATAAACTTAATGGATGTAGAGGGTAGAAGTGTAGCAGAAAGCCCATGAAAAGGGAGAAAGAAGACAGGAGACAGAACATCCATGGCATTGGGAGAGACAGAAAACAAGTAAATGTGAGGGGAAAACAGCTAAGTCTGAGATTTGCTTATTGAACAGGGGTAGCCAGTGGCCTAGTAAACGCTAACCTCTCTTGCAGAAACTGAGGTGAAGCTGGACAATCCTGAAACTGTCTTTGGGAGCCCAGTAGCCAAGAGGATGTTCTCATCATAAGAGTGAACGTTCTGCTGCAGTTAGCTGCCTGTGGTTAAGGGAAAAAACTGCCCTTCCTACTTATGACGAATGTGCCTTCAGTCAGCTGGAAAAGGACCTGCCATCCCAGGCGCAGAACCCTGAGAATCAAGTGGGCTCTCTTCCTCTATCCCCTCTTATGCTTTGGTAGATAAGCTCTACACTGGGAAAGAAAATCTGATTAATATTTGATTGATGGCCACATCTACTATTACTTACCTAGCACCTGTGTGAAGGCAACAAATACTCCGACATGAATCAGTAAAGAATAGTTAAGTGAAAATGAAAGTTGCTCAGTCCTGTCCGACTCTTTGCAACCCCATGGACTATACAGTCCATGGAATTCTCCAGGTCAGAATACTGGAGTGGGTAGCCTTTTCCTTCTCCAGGGGATCTTTCCAACCCAGGGATCATACCAGGATCTCCTGCATTGCAGGTGGATTCTTTACCAACTGAGCTATCAGGGAAGCCCAAAAGTAGAGTTTAAAAAGGAGACCAAGTTGAATCGCCACAGAGGATGGCTCTCCCAAGGCAGATATGCTTCCCTGGCTCAGACAGTAAAGAATCTGCTTGCTTGCAATGCAGGAGACCCAGGTTCGGTTCTCCTGGGTCGGAAAGATCCCCTTTCTGAAGGGGAATGGCTACCCACTGCAGTATTCTTGCCAGGAAAAGCCTATGGACAGAGAAGCCTGGCAGGCTACAGTCCAGGTGGTCGCAAACAGTCAGACACAACTGAGCGATTAACACCTTCACTTTTAAAGCAGATATATTTGATGAAATGGAAGAGTAATTAGAAATGGGCACTCAGAATTTTTAGGGTGACACAATAAGATATTGTCAAAGAAAAAGGAAAACACATTAGGGAAATTAACAACAGGAAGGGCAACACTGAAAACTGAGTGCTCATCTTTAAAAATATGGAAGACCTATCTTAAAATCACAAGGAAATGGAAACTCTCAAGTGAAGATATAAAATGTAAAGGAGGATTGATTCAGGATATCTAGAGTGCATACTCTGTGAGTTCTAGCAGGAGTTAAAAATTAAGGAGGAGAAATTTCCAAAGAAGCAACTGAAGAAAAGTATTCTGGAATGGAGAAAAAATGAGTTTTCCTCAAGGAAAGACTAAGAGTTAGTCAGAATTAGTGAAAAGAAGATACAGTCCTAGACATATAATGAGATGATCATATGTGTTTCCAGACAGTGGCTCAGATGGCAAAGAATCCACCTACAATGCAAAGAGACCTACGTCTGATCCCTGGGTTGGGGGATCCTTTAGAGGAGGGCATGGCAACCCACTCCGGTATTCTAACCTGGAAAATCCCCATGGACAGAGGAACCTGGTGGGCTACAGTCCACAGGGGCACAAAGCGTGGGACATGACTGAGCGACTAAGCACAGCGCAGCACAGCAGATTAATATCAAAGTCCCTGGTTAATAAATGGTTATATACCCTAGCTTAATAAAGAGTTAATGTCATGAATAGGCAATTGTCTGAGAAAGAATTGAAAAAGGTTAATCAACATAAAAATAATGCTAAATAACCCATATACTCAAACTTACACAAATTAAAAGAGTATCAGATATGCAGATGACACCACCCTTATGGCAGAAAGTGAAGAACTAAAAAGCCTCTTGATGAAAGTGAAAAAGGAGAGTGAAATAGTTGGCTTAAAGCTCAACATTCAGAAAATGAAGATCATGGCATCCAGTCCCATCACTTCATGGCAAATAGATAGGGAAACAGTGGAAACAGTGGCTGACTTTATTTTTCTGGGCTCCAAAATCACTGCAGGTGGTCACTGCAGCCATGAAATTAAAAGACGCTTATTCCTTGGAAGGAAAGTTATGAGTAACCTAGACAGCATATTAAAAAGCAGAGACATTACTTTGTCAACAAAGGTCCGTCTAGTCAAGGCTATGGTTTTTCCAGTAGTCGTGTATGGATGTGAGAGTTGGACTATAAAGAAAGCTGAGCGCCGAAGAATTGATGCCTTTGAACTGTGGTGTTGAGAGTCCCTTGGACTGCAAGGAGATCCAACCAGTCCATCCTAAAGGAGATCAGTCCTTGGTGTTCATTGGAAGGACTGATGCTGAAGCTGAAACTGCAATACTTTGGCCACCTGATGGGAAGAGCTGACTCATTGGAAAAGACCCTGATGCCGGGAAAGATTGAAGGCAGGAGAAGGGGATGACAGAGGATGAGATGGTTGGATGGCATCACCGACTCGACAGACATAGATTTGGGTGGACTCTGGGAGTTGGTGATGGACAGGGAGGCCTGGAGTGCTGTGGTTCATGGGGTCACAAAGAGTTGGACATGACTGAGAGACTGAACTGAACTGATTTGTTTTTATAACCGATTGTTAAAAATTAAAAAGATAAATAACAGGTAGTGCTAAGTAAAAAAATTAATGGGCACTCAATTCTTTAAGAGAATCCTCTTAAATCAGTACAATATTTTGGAAAGTAATTTGCAGTATCTAGTTTTTTTTTTTTAATCACATATCCTTTAAGAATTATTTTTCTAAGAATTTATGTTATGATAATAAGAGTGTGATCTAGATGTGAATTACAGAATAGTTTATAACAGGGAAAAAAGGAAACAATCTAAACATTTATTGTTAAGTTAAAGATTAAATAAAATATATTGAATAATATAGGACAGGCATAAAAATGAGAGATATTTTTATGTTCTAATCTGATATATGATATTGTTGTAGCATATCTATGTCCCCCTAATATTATTTCATTTTTCTACTGTAACAAAGTCCATTGTTTTATTATTTTATTTAACTTAAAATTTAGATATAATTCACATAGTATAAAATTCACTGTTTTAAATGGTTTTTAATTCTGTGATTTTAGTATATTCACAGAGTGATGTGCAAACCATTACTATTATCTGGAGATGTTTTTAAAATGTACCTGGGGTTTGTTTTGATCAGTGTGGTAAGACGTACAGATCAGAAATGACAGTCATGAAGGTAGAAGTTTTTACACTCAAAGATCTCTAGAAACAGGAGGCAAAGCATACAACAAAGGACCACATGGAGGGAGAACCAGGGTTGGTCAGTACCAAGAAGGAGGAAGGGGAAAATGTGGCCAATAATCTTTGTTGGGATGCTGGCAGGAAGGAATGGGTGAGGCAGTGTAAGCAGCTACGCAAATTTAGGAATGACTAGTTTAAATAATTCTTCAGGTTTTAGGGTATAGGGGATGCTCCTAGTTGTCTGATACTTGGCTCTGTGGTGATGAGGATGGTAAATAACAGCTTGGGCTATGACTGCTCAATAAAGGCAGAAGTGGAGAGTGTGGGCTTTAGATTGGTTGGCTTGTAGATGAAAGATCCACTTGCAGGTGAGTCCTTCACTATCTTGAGGAAGTGGCTAGCCCTGGAAGGATCAGTATTTCCAAGATCAGTTAGGCCCATAAGTAAAAATATCAGAAAATACAGAAAATTAAAAGGCATGATTAACAGGGATAACATAATCACCAGGGTAAGGACTACATGTCCCCAGGCTCCCTTGCAGCTGTCCTAGGCACAACTTTCACGCAGTGTTCTCAGTGTGACTGGCAAGCTGTGTTCTCTCTCCTGCTGGCCAGAGAGGGTAGACAGGATAGATAGAACATGGCCAACATCTTGGCCTACGAGGTTGAAATCTCAAGGAGGGGAGTGGAAAAATGAGATAGAAGGGATCTGACTACCTAATGATTATAGAACTATAACGTGGGGAAGAAATTAATTTTATCTTATTTTAAACCACCACGATTCTAGTCATTCAGCTAGAATTTAGTCAAACATAATCCTAAGTAATATAATTGCTAAATTAAAAACAAACAGACAAACAAACTGCAACTAACTTGCAAAGTATGATTTCAGTTCTGTTCATTAAACAATATATAGAGACGTATAGGTACAGGTAGATGTATATATTTCCTTCCTGGAGAAGGAAATGGCAACCCACTCCAGTATTCTTGCTTGGAGAATCCCATGGACGGAGGAGCCTGGTGGGCTACAGTCCACGGGGCCACAAAGAGTCGGACATGACAAGCGACTTCACTTTTCACTATAGATACAGCTGTGAAGTGAAAGTGTTAGTTGCTCAGCCGTTTCTGACTCTGCAATCCTGTGGACTGTAGCTCACCAGGCTCCTGAGTCCATGGGATTTTCCAGGCACGAATACTGGAGTGGGTTGTCATTTCCTTTTCCAGGGGATCTTCCCAACCCAAGGGTCAAACCCAGGTCTCCTGCATTGCAGGCAGACTTTTTACCATTTGAGCCACCAGGGAAGCCCACCTATATAAATATATGGAAAATTTAGGAAACTTATCTCTGGATATTAATAGTGGTTAACTCTAGGGATTAAGATAGCATGGCAGAAGGATAATCAGATTACTTGTTTAAAAATAATTTTTTTAAATGTCAGGGTTATGATTCATTTTTACTCTTTATATTTTCAGCTTCATTCAAATACAAATTTTAAAAAGTCTGTTTTATTGTCTTAACTTCTTTCCTTAAGCAGATATTGAAAGAAAACATAAATTATAATGAATAACTCAATCATGGTTACACTAAAAATTGTTGCTTTTAATAATGTATTTGTTTTCCTAAAATATCTGATGTTCTTCCCATTCTATTATTTCATGATTCACCCTTTGAGTCTGATATTGTATTTTATTGTTACCTATTGATTACACTTAAAAACGTAGAAAGAGTTATGCTTGTAACCATCAAAACCAAACGAATTACTTTTCTAAAAATATTTAGAACCCATATAACAGACACCAATCACTTTTTTGTTGTTTTATCTTTAGGGAAATAGCCCTTGCAAATTACAAGCTATTCTTGTCAGCCTTCCCTTCCAGAGGGGATGCTGTGTGACACAGTCTGGCCAGAGCACCCTATCCACATGGACAGAATGACACATCAAAGATGTGCATGTGACCCAACTAGGGATAACTTAGTCACTAGATATGCAGGAATCATCTTTCCCATCAAGTGAAAATAGTCTGCCTAAGGGAAGCCAAGGAGAGACAGCAGAGAAAAAGTAGAGGCCATTTTCTTCTGTTTGTGATTTCATTGTCATTTGAGCCCTGGATTGAGCTGTCCCTGGATTACTGTTGAACTTTTTAGTTACGTGACCCAATAAGTTACTTTTATTTTCCTTAAATTAGTATAAGATGGGTTAATGTCATTGGTTGGTTTATTTTATTTTTTATTTAGCAAGATGTTTTCCTCAATTGTTTGAAGGGTTCTGTTTTTTAAAAAATATTGTACATACATGTAACATCTCATTTGTAAATTGGCCAACTTGCAAATTGTGTTTACTAGAAATGGTTCTTCACAGGTATAACCATATGAAAATTCCTACATTCAAAAAATTTTTATCTACAAAAGTGGTAATTTCACACGGTTGTTTTCTATAGGGACATTTTTGATCCGGCTTAGAAACAAAATACCAAGACAATATATTTTTATTTCAGAAAACACAGGCAATTTGCAAAAGTACAAAGATGAAAACAAACAAAATTATTCCAAAATGATAATCCAAAAATGAACACTATTATATTTTGGTATATCCTTGTCCAAATAATAAACTTGGTTTAGAAAATAATTTTATTAAACTAATGACAAGTTAATGACAAATTTGTTATTTTGAGAATATATCTAATTAAAAAAATTAAATCTGTTGCTTTCCAACAAACATGCTTTGTAAAATTAGCTTACTTTTTAAAAATGTCCTGCTTTAAGCTTTTCTTTAAAGTTTTTTTTTTTTTAAATTAACTAATTTGCAAACAAGCTAATCTATCTAAATTGGAAGGACTTTCTATATAATTCTCAATATATGCAGTGTTTGATAATTCCATTATTTACTACATAATCCACTTTTTAGGGTATATAGAGTAATTATATGCCTAGCTCATAAATAATTACAAAAAGAATCTTACCAACATCCAATTTGATGTACTATAAAAATATGTTACAGAGACACAGCTTTGTACTGTTCTACTTTTTATTTTAAAATTTGAATAATTTATTTGGTCTAAATAATCTATACTTGGTAAAGTGCCAAAATAAAGACATAAGTAAAATTGGAAGTTCCAGAAAATCTAGTATGATATCGTTTTAGCGATACTATTGCTTAAAATGGTTCATTCATTTATAAAGCAATTCTCTGTTGAGTGCTTACCTCCATATATACTAGAACATTCCTTGATGCAGAATATTCTGAACACATAGGAACAAAGTCTATCTGATTTCACAGAATTATGTATGCAAGGGAAGAAAACAGAACAAAGATACAGGATAAAGACCTTCTAAGTGTGAGGAGGATGAAATTTTAGATTTAGGCAGGGTTTTCAGAAACCAGTCTTGTACTGGAATTTGGGAAGGTGGTGGCAGTAAATGGGAATATGACGAACTCTGAGCAGGAATGATCTTGGCGTGTTCAAAGCACACAGCTGTTCTTGAACACAGTGGATTAGAAGGAGCAAGAGGAAGAAGACAACATCTGAGAAGGAAGCAGGGTCCAAATCTTTCAAGACCTCGTAGGATTAATCTAAAGTAAGAAAGACTTTAGATTCTCCGTCCTGAGTATAGTCTACAAATTTCCTTTTACAAAGATCACTCAAGAGTGACAACTGGAAGAGCATTTATGATGCAATTGCCTTAGTCTAGCGAAAATCTAATTAATTTAGGATGCCAGAGAGTCACAACATTAACAGGTTCTCTAATGTGTTCATTAAAGTGTAGCTAACTTGATCACTGTGGGCAATGTTTTGTAGGACAAGATTTTAACTCAGGGAAGCAAAAAGGTTGTGAGACATTAAAAGAACAACAACAAGTTAAAAATAAAAAAAAAACAAATCAGAATCTGCTTGCCAATGCAGGAGATGCGAGAGACATGGGATTTGATCCCTGGGTTGGGAAGATCTCCTAGAGTAGGAAATGGCACCCCACTCCAGTATTCTTGCCTGGGAAATTTCATGGACAGAGGAGCTAAGTGGGATACAGTCTGTGGTGTTGCAAAGAGCTGGAAATGACAACTGAGCACACACACACACACAAAATTATTGTTTTATTATTTCTGCAACACTGAAGAAGTGCTTTGGGGATAATATTTGAAAACTACAGAAATAGTATTTACTGCAATATCTAGCTTTAATGTTACCCATTGAGGCTAATGTTGAGGTAGGGTTGTTTTTTCTTTTTGTCTTTCCAGAATTGATTTGCCAAGATTCTAAATTGCAGTGTGTTTTTCTCATGTTTCTAAACAATTTTTTTGAGGTTTAAGGTTAATTGAAATATAATTGAAGTACCGTGTTATGTTAGTTTCAAGAGCACTACATAATAATTTGACACTTGCACATTCAGTATTATGAAATGATCACCATGATAAGTCCAGTAACAAAGCTTTTTATATTACTGACTATATTCATTATGCTGTATACTACACCTCTGTGAATTATTTACTATTTATTTTTATGCCTTAGCAGACCAATGCTTATTCTTTTTTTTTTTTATTTGACCACACAGCATATGGCCTATTAGCTCTCTAGCCAGGGATCGAACCCAAGACCCCTAAAGTGGAAACGTGGTGGCTTAACCACTGGACCACCAGGGAGGTCCCTTACTTACTTTGTAACTGGAGATTAGCACCTTTTAATCTTCACTTATCTGCCTCTATCCTCCACCCCTTCCCTCTGGCAACCATCCATTTCTTCTCTACAATTGTGAATCCTATTTCATTTTATTTCTCTTTAGATTCCACATATAAGTGAATCATATGGCATTTGTCTTTCGGTGTATGACTTATTTCACTGAGCATAATAACTTCTAGACCATTTGTATTGTTACAAATGGTAAGATTTCAATATTTAAATGTCTGAATAATATTACATTGTATAGATAGCATCTTTATCCATTCATCTATCAATGGACACTTAAGTCATTAATCCATTTGGAGGGTTTTTTTGTTTTGTTTTGTTTTGGTATATGGTGTGTGATAGTAGTCCAGTTTGATTGTTTTGCATGTAGATGTCTAGTTTTTCTAACGTTATTTATAAAAGGAGTTGTCTTCTCCCCATTGTATATTCTCACCTTCTTTGTTATATATTAATTGACCATGCAAGTATGGGTTTATTTCTGGGCTCTCTATTCCATTCCTTTGATCTATGTGTCTGTTTTTTCCCCAGTATTACACTGTTTTGATATTATGGCTTTGCAGTATAGTTTGGAATCAGAATGCCTGACACCTCCAACTTTGCTGATCTTTCTCAGGATCGCTTTGGCTATTTGCAGACTTTCCTGGTTCCACACAAATTTTAGAATTGTTTGTCCTAGTACTGTGAAAAATGACATTGGTATTTTGATAGAGATTGCATTAAATCTGTAGATTGCCTTGGGTAACATGGGTATTTTAACAATATTAATTCTTTCAGTCTATGAGCATTATACATCTTTCCATGTGTTTGCATCATTTTTAAATTTTTTCATCAATTTCTGAAAATTTCAAGAATATATCTTTTACCTCAAATTTTTTCTATTTTATTCTTTTTTTAAAATTTATTTTAAAAATTAATTGACTTTTTATATAAATATAATTAACCATATTACATTAGCTTCAGTTATACAATACAGTAATTAAATTTTTATAGATTATATTCCATTTATAGCTACTATTAATATTGACTATATTCTCTGCACTGTTTAATATATCCTTGGAATTTATTTTAAACATAGTAGTTTGTACCTTACTACTATCTTGACTTTCCACTCTTGCCTTTCCCCACTGTAACCAGGAGTTTGTTCTCTGTATCTGTGTCTATTTATTTTTCGTTATGTTCACTAGTTTGTTTCATTTTTTAGATTTCACATATAAGTGGTACAGTGTTTGTCCTTCTTGGACTGACTCAGTTCATTAGGTCCATTCATACTGTTGCAAAAAGCAAAATTTCATTTAAAAAAAAATAACAGTAGTGTTCCATTGTAGAAAACATGTCTTCTTTATCCTTTCATATGTTGATAGACACTTCGTTTGCTTCCATATCTTGATTATTATAAATAATATTTCTATGAACATTGGGGTGCATGTTATCTTTTCAAATTAGTGCTTTTTTTTTCCTTTTTGTTTGTAAATATACTTACCCAGGAGTGGTATTGCTAGATCATATGGTAGTTTGATTTTTAGCTTTCTGAGAAACCTCCATATTGTTTTCCACGGTGGCATCGCCAATTTACATTCCCATCAACAGTGTACAAAGGTTCTTTTTTCTCCACATCCTTGACAACATTTGTTATTTGCAAGTCTTTTTTTGTGTGTGTGTGATTGATAGACATTCTGACAGGTGTGGGTTGGTATCTCATTGTGGTTTTATTTGCATTTTTCTAATGATTAACCATGTTGAGCATTTTCCATGTGCCCATTGACCACCTGAATGTCTTCTTTGGAATAATGTCTATTCAGGTCTTCTCAAGATTGTTTTGGCTATTTTGAGTCTTTTGTGTTTCAATAGCATACTTGAAAATTATTTGTGTTAGGGACTGCATTAAAACTACAGACCTCCTTGAGCAGCATGGGTATTTTATCAATATTCTTCCAGTCCAATAACACATTATTATCTCTCCATTGGTGTCACCTTCAATTTTTTCATCAGTGTCTTATAGTTTTCTGAGTACATGTCTTTTACCTCCTTCAGTAGGTTTTTTTTAATTATTATTTTTGATGTGACTGTAAATGGAATTGCTTCCTTAATTTCTCTTTCTGATAGTTCACTGTTAATGTATAAATGTGCAATATATTTCTGCATATTAATTTTGCATCCTGCAACTTTACTGAATTTACCAATGAGCTCCAGTACATTTTTCATGGCCTCTTTAGGATATTCTGTACATGGTATCACACCACCTGCAAACAGTGACAGTTTTACTTCTTCCTTTTCAATTTGGTTTGCTTTAATTTCTTTTACTCATCTGATTATTGTGGCTAGGGCTTCTAATTCTATGTTGACTAATACTATGTTGAGTAAAATGTTAAGAATGGGCATCCTTATCTTGTTCCTGATCTTACAGGAAACGTTTTCAGCTTTTCAACTTTGAGTATAATGTTAGCTGTGGGTTTATTATAAATGACCTTTATTGTGTTGATGTATGTTCCCTCTATATCCATTTTCTGGAAAGCTTTTTATCATAAGTGGATGCTGAATATTTTCAAAAGTTTTTCTGCATCATTTTTCTGCATTTATTCTTCAGTTTATTAATATAATGCATCACAATGATTAAGGTACAGATACTGAAAAATCATTGCATCCCTGGGTTGAATCTCACTTGATCAGGATCCTTTTGACTTATTGTTGGATTTGGTTTGCTAATATTTTATTGAAGATTTTTGCATGTATTTTCATCAGTGATATTAGCTTGAAAGTTTCTTTTTTGTGGTATCTTCTGTCTGGTTTTGAGATGAGGGTTGTGCTGATGAGTTTGGAAGCATTTCTTCCTCTGCAAATTTTGGAACAGTTTGAGAAAGACAGATGCTAACTCATCTCTAAATATTTGGTAGTATTCACCTGTGAAGCTAGATGGTCCTAAACTTCTGCTTGTTGGAATTTTTAAAAAGTATTATTACTGATTCAGTTTCACTACTTGTAATTGGTCTGTTCATATTTTCTATTACTTCTTGGTTCAGTCTTGGGAGATTAGTAGGGCTGGGTCATGAAGCAGCTGGTTATGGGATCCTGGAAGGCTTGGCCCATGGGTGAAAAGAGTGGAATCTTGGGGTGTGGCTGCAGGGCCTAAGGATCAGAGCTGCTGTTGGCTTGCTGGTGGATGGGCCCTGTTCTTCCCATAGCTGGCTTTGGGGACTGGGGTGTGCCAAAGCTCACACTGGTCTGCTGATGGGTGGAATAGGTTCTGCCATGGCAGGCTGCAGAGCTATGGCTGTCCTGGGGCAGGTGTCTGCCAGCTGGCAGGTAGACATGCATCCCAGAGTCTCTGACTGCAACAGCCCGGGGGGTCCTGGGTCTCACATCCTCACACCGGTATTGGCGTCAGGTCCTGGGCCCTCTGGTGGGCAGGACTGTGTCCAGTGGGAGACTTGCTAAGATCAGCAAGAGGATCTGATCTCTATTCTTTTCAAATCACTGCTTTCTCCCTAGGTCCTGGAGCCTATGACCTTCTGTTTACCTTTAAGTCTCTATTTCCACAGCTCTCTGAATCTCCTGAAAGTAAACTCCACTGGACTTCAAAGCATTCACAGCCTAGTGTTCTGGGGGGTCCTCTTCCTGGAGCAGGTCCCCCAGGCAGGGGAACCTGAGGTTGACTTGGACTCCTTGTTCCTTGGGGAGAACCTCTGCGATTGTAATTATTTCCATCTTGTAGGACATTATCTTTAGCATCATGCTTGCATTCCTTTGTGTGTGTGTATCTAATATAGATTTTTGGTTTGTGGTTACCTTGAGGTTCATATATAAAAAACTATAGATATCAGTCAGTTCAGTCGCTCAGTTGTGTCTGACTCTTTGAGACCCTATGGACTTCAGCACAACAGGCTTCCCTGTCCATCACCAACTCCTGGAGCTTGTTCAAACTCATGTCCATCCAGTCGGTAACACCATCCACCCATCTCATCCTCTGTTGTCCCCTTCTCCTACTGCCTTCAATCTTTCCCAGCATCAGGGTCTTTACAAATGAGTCAGTTCTTTGCATCAGGTGGCCAAAGTATTGCAGCTTCAGCATCAGACCTTCCAATGAATATTCAGGACTGATTTCCTTTAGGATGGACTGGTTGGATCTCCTTGCAGTCTAAGGGACTCTCAAGAGTCTTCTCCAACACCACAGTTCAAAACCATCATTTCTTCACTGCTCAGCCTTCTTTACGGTCCAACTCTCACATCCATACATGACTACTGGAAAAACCATAGCTTTGACTAGATGGACGTTTGTCAGCAAATACTTCTGCTTTCTAATATGCTGTCTAGGTTGGTCATAGTTTTTCTTCCAAGGCACAAGCATCTTTTAATTTCATGATTTCAGTCACCATCTGCAATGATTTTGGAGCCCAAGAAAATAAAGCCTGTCACTGTTTCCATTGTTTTCCTATCTATTTGCCATGAAGTGATGGGACCAGACTCCATGATCTTTGTTTTTTACATACATATATACATACCTATATACCTACGTGATTATTTAAAGTGATGACCCTTTAAGGTTTAATGAATTCTGACTGCCATATATTTTTATACCCTCATCTATGCTTGATGGTTTTGACATCATATTTTACAACTTTTTGTTTTATCAGTTAACTACTTATTGTGGATAGAAATAATTTTACTACTTTTATTTTTTAACCTTCCTAATAACCTTATAAGTGGTCAATCTACTGGATATTTTCCTTTACCAATGAGCTTTATTCTTTTGCAATTTTCATATTTCTAGCTGTGGCCTTCTCTTTTCCATTTAGAGAAGTCACTTTAACATTTCCTGAAATAACTTTTAGCTTTTGCTTTCCTGTAAAACTCTTTATTTCTCCTCAAATCTGAATAATAGCCTGGCTAGGCAGAATATTCTTGGTTGAGGTTTTATCTTACACTACTTTAATATATGGGCTTCCCAGCTGGTGCGGTGGTAAAGAATCTGCCTGCCAATGCAAAAGACACAAGAGACAGGGGTTCGATTCTTGGGTTGGGAAAATCCTCTGGAGAAGGAAATAGTAACCCACTCCACTTCTTGTCTGGAAATTTCCATGGACAGAAGAGCCTGGCAAAGGGGTTGCAAGGAACTGGACATGACTGCATTCACTTTAATATATCTTGCCAGCAATAAACTTTATTGGCCTGCAAAGTTTCTGCTGCTAAGTCAGTTGATAGCCTCATGAGAGTTCTCTTGTATGTAACCAGTATCTTTCCTCTTGCTCCTTTTAATATTCTCTCTTTATGTTCATTTTTTGCCATTTTAATTATAATGTATCTTGGTGTAGACCTTATTATATTCATCTTTTTGAGCCTCTTTGTGCTTCACAACTTGGATGTCTGTTCCCTTCCCCAGGTTAGAGATGTTTTTAGCTATTATCCCTTCAAATAAGTTCTCTGCCCCATTCTCTCTTCCTTTTCCAGCTCCTATAATGAAAATTTTGGTATGCTTGAAATTTTCCCAGAGGCCCCTTAAATTATTATTGCTTAAAACTTTTTTCCCTTGTTCAGCTTGGGTGATTTCCACTAATCTATCTTCCAGACTGCTGATCCATTTCTCTGTATCATTTAAACTAGTTTATTTCTTCTAGTATATTTGAAAATTTCAGTTATTGTATTCTTTAGCTTTGCTTGGTTCTTTACATTTTATAACCTTTGTTGAAATTCTTACTGTGTTCATCCATTCTTCTGAAATCAATGAGCATCTTAAAGATCATTACTTTGAAGTCTTTATCAGGTAGGTTGAATGGATTAAAATTTGACTTAAAAAGGGATTTGCTCTACCCATATCAGTCTCTATCAATTTTTTTTTTCCTTCAGCTTTCCTAGACAGTACTCAACATTCTACTCAGTAAAAATACGTTCCTGTAATTAGACTAAAGGGTGGGTCTCCTTAGCAGTTAAGAATTTCCCTTGTAGCTAAAATCTGGGAACTGTATCAAAGAACTGGTAGCATTATTTCAGTTTTAGCAATTGTTCCATTTGGGCCATCTTAGTAAAAACACTAATTTTAAGCTTTACAAATTGTATAATTAAAACTTTCATCACTGACAAATGCAGTCTTCCACTTTTTGTGTGTGTGCGTGTCTTTTTTACTTAGAGGTACTTATGTGAAATAGTTTCTGAGTCCGTTACCAATGGCTTGTATGACTAGAAATACTGTCTCATTGAGGCAGAAAATATTGGAATGCCAGAGTTGACATAAGGAAGGCTTTTGTTTTTGTTTTAGTAAATTTATTTAGCTTACATGTAAGAAATAATTATATTAATTTTAAATCCTCTTTTAGGGAAGTAATTAGCTTCTCCTTTTCCTGGAACAAATTCAGAAATTCTGCTAGGCCTCACCCTTAAATCTTCCTATTTTTAAGCAGCCCCTCTTTTCTTTTTATTTTCTCCAGCCCCCTTATACTTTATATCCAGAGTTGCTTTCCCTAGGGAGTATCCTGGAATTTTTTACAGTTAGATTTAATCTATATGAAATAAATCATTAAATCACAGAAACTCTAGCTAATGGAAAGCATTTTTTCATACTTCATTCAGGGTAATGGAATACTTCAGTAATTAGGTGTATGAAATAGTAACAAAGTCACAAAGGTGCTATAGCTTTTTGTATTTATGGATTTCTGTACCAAACACAATAGCGTGTCCCATATAATATATGGCTGTGCCAAAATGAAAACTGACCTTATTTCAAAAGAATCATGCCATTAATGTTTAGGGGAAAGGTCAATGCATTATTTTCAGGCCTAAGAATCCTAAAACAGTCATTGCATTTGAATGAAAAGGATAAACAAAAAATCACTGATGTCTTTGGCTGACATTTGTGAGGAGTGGAAAATGAATAAATTCACTCACAGTGATTGATGTAACCTAATAAAAATGTCAATAAATTCACATCATTCTGTGGCTATATCTCAATCATCAGTGGCTAAGTTATGCCTACTTTTATTTCTCAGGCTGAGGAAACACACTACTGTATTTCTTAACCCATTCCAAAGTTAAGATTGAGTGTTATAACATATAAGATATAGATCAGGTAATGTGGCCCTACTTTGAAGTTGATTCTAGAATAGTAGAAAAAGACATGTTCCTAAATAACTATAATGTAATATATATATACAGTTAAAATTTAATAGGAGAAAAACAACTAAAATATGATGACTGTTCAGAAGGAAAAATTGCCAAAGTACACAGAAACACAATTATGAGAAAAGCTGCCAATTTTATATAAATATAACTGACATTAGTGAGTGTTCAAATTTAGAACTGGGCTTGAAGTCCTTGAAAAATTAGGTTCCTTCTTTGCTTTCTTCCCTTCTTCTTCTTTTTATTCTACCCCTATCCTTTGCTTCCTTTCCCTCCTTTCTTACAATATTCCTTCATCCATAAGTACATGTATACTAAGTTGCTTTAGTCATGTCCAACTCTTTGTGACCCTATGGACAGTAGCCCACCAGGCTCCTCTATGGGATTTCCCAGGCAAGAATACTGGAGTGGGTTGCCATTTCCTTCTCCAGGGGATACTCCCAACCCAGGGATCGAACCCTCGTCTCTTATGTCTCCTGCACTTGCAGGCAGGTTCTTTACAACTAGCACCACCTGGGGTATACCTAGTATTTCCTGTATGCTCAGTACCATGTTAGGCACCACAATAAATAAAATTAAGGCTATCCTCAGGAGACTATCGACTCCCCAAACCCCCATTCCAATATAACATAGGATTTCCCCCTCTATCTAAAAGTAATTTAAAATATATATTGGGGGTATATATTGGAGATTTGGCAAGAGGGAGTTTGAGAGGAGAGTTTAAGCTAGGATAGAACATTAAGAGGAGAATATGGAGTGACCAGTACACTTCGTTTAATCCTTTATTAACAGTAAATTAAGAGCTATCAGAAAGCAAATGAATGGCATGATAGTTTTGCTCTACTGATGGGCAGTGGCTGGGGTGCTGGAGCCCTGATGAGGGCTGTGGGAAGGAAGTGTGAAGGTAAGAGGGAACCCCAACGGGACAGAAGACTGCACAGATGCCTTGCTGCAGCCAACAGACTGGTGGGAGTGTCCCAGAAGAAACTCAGGTCATTGCCAGATGGTGCAGAGGGCCTAACGTTATGGTGTAAGAGTTAAAACAAACTTCAGGCCCATACATATAAAAGTAATTATAGCATAACATGTTAAGTGTGATATAGATATCTCCCGGTAAAAAGATGAAGAAAAGAAGTTTCATACAAGCTGAGTCATCCTCCATAAGTCAGGCTTGCTGGCTGAGTTAGGAGTGATGATGGTGGGGGAAAAAGAAGTATTTCCAAGAAGAAGGCCAAGTATGATAGAATGTGGGCTCAATCAATGATTCACTGAAAGAGTCATTTGAATATTTCATTTGAAATATGAATCAAATATTGATTTATTGTTAACTGAATATAAACTAAGAGGTAGAGAGGCAGGAGATAAAAGGAATGCTGAGTGGAAGCCAATTGTTCAAAACCTTGAATTTCTATATTCAGGGGCATGAATTTTGTCCTGTGGGTGAAGGAAAGCCCTTGAAGGATTTTAAGCAAAGAAAGTAAGTTAAAAATGAGGCAAAAAAAGTTTTGCATCTAAAAAATATAACAATTCAACAAATGGTGCTGAAACTATCCATATGCAAAAAATACAAAAGAAGAACCTTGGCCCATATGTCACACTTTATGTAAAAATTAACTCAAAGTGGATCTTAGATCTCTATGTAAATCTTCTGAGAAAGTGTTAGTCACTCAGTTGTGTCTGACTCTTTGCGACTGCATGGACTGTGGCCCAGCAGGCTCATCTGCCCAAGGAATTCTCCAGGCAAGAATACTGGAGTGGGTTGCCATTGCCTTCTCCAGGAGATCTTCCTGACCCAGGGATCAAACCCAGGTCTCCTGCATGAGAAGGCAGATTATTTACCATCTGAGCCACCAGGAAAGCCCATGTAAAACTTCTAGAAGTTAATAAAAGAGAAAGTCTTTGTGACTGTGGTCTAGATCAAGAGTTTTTTGACGTCACACCACAAAGCACAATCCGTAAAAGAAAAGGAATAATGAATCAGACTTTATCAAAATAAAACAACAGTTACTCTGTTAAAGACAATGTTCATTGAATGGAAAAACAAGTTAAAAACTGGAAAAATATCTACAAATCAAATTTTAAACACATATTTTAGAGAAAGAACAGTATCCAAAAATATATATTTAAAAAAAAAATTTAGAACTCAACATTAACAAAAAACAACCCAATGAGAGAATATGGGTAAAAATCTGAAAACATACTTCACCAAAGAAGATATATGGATAGTGAAGAAACATATGGAAAGCTGATCAAATTCAATAGTCATAGGGATATGCAAATTAAAGTCACAGTAAGACACTAATATATACTCACTAAGATGGCTAATTAAAAAAAAAATATCAAGCATTGCTGATGATGCAGAGTAACAGAAACTCTCATAATTACTAGTGGGATGTAAAATGGTACATCAGGTTTAGAAAACAGTTTGGCAGTTTCTTAAAAAATTAAACATATATTTATCATTTGATTTGGTCATCCCACACCTAGGTATTTCTTTAAGATAAACAGAAATATGTGCTTACAAAGAGACTTGTACATGAGTGTTTAGAGCAGTTTTATAAATAATCATCCAAACTGGAAACAACCCAGATGTCCTTCAGCCACTGAATGCAGAACCAAACGATGATACACCACACAAAGGAATATTGTTCAGCAACAATAAAGGCATGACTCTCAAGTACATTCTCCTAAGAGAAAGAAGCCAGCTCTGAAAGGCCTCCTGTATAATTCCATTTAAAGAACATTCTTTAAAGAACATTTAAAGCACAGCTCTTCCTTAAAGAAGTGTTCTGATTAATACAGAAGGAAAGAAAGTAGAAACATCACCATTAAAAACAGAACAGTAGCAATTGTTGCAGGCAAGGTTGACTATGAATGATAAAATTAATGGGAAAAAGTTTGAGGAAAAACAGGATATTTGCATAGTTTAAAAGATCTCCTCTTGAATATACACTGACTACAAAAAGGGAAAAGTAACTTTTCAGTGGAGCAATCAAGATGACACCACCTTAACCACGTGACCCATGTTAACATCCCCAGGAATAAAGTATGTGGACATCAGGTAACCTCCCCGAAACCATGCATTAAAGAGGGTATGTGACTTTTGTTATATTTCTGCAAAAATGCATAGCCACAAACTGAATAATGAAAAAGCAATGACCACACCCAAACTAATGGACATTTTACAAAATCACTAATGAGTACTCTTGCAAAGTGTCAAGGTCAGGAAAGACAAGCGAAGACTGAAGAAGTGCACAGATTAAACACAGACTGGACTGAGATGTGATAACTCATGCAATTTGGGACCCTGGATGAAGTCTTAGAAGAGAAAAAGGACACTAGTGGAAAAGCTAGTAAAATGTGAATCAAAGTCTATAGCTAAGTAAAAAGTACTGTACAGATGTTTGTTTCTTGGTTTTGATAAAAGTCCTATGATTATGTAAAATACATCAGGGGAAACTAAATAAAAGTTATATGGGAACTATATTATTTGAATAACTTTTTCTGTAAGTCTGAAATTATTTCAAGATGTAGAGTTAAGAAAAGTTACATTATTATATTCCCACAAAAACAAAATAAGCATTAAAAATATTCATCAAAGGATTAAATAAGGGCTTCGCCAGATTTCCATTCATTAATTTCAGAGATAACTTTTTAAAATTAGAAGTTGCATATACAAGGGGCCTATCATTTTCAGTGATTACGTTTTCTACTGGTCTTTATTCACTCTTACATAAGACCGTTAGGAACTCGGTGAAAAAGCCCCCAAGTAACAAGTGGTTACTTTACCTTGCAGACTAGAAAGTAGGTTCTCATTCTCCTGAATTTATGGATGCAAATTAGTACCTATGACATGGGTTTATCTATAGTTCTTCTCACATTAGAAGCCATCAAACTCTTTACCAGAACAAACTGTATCATAAATTATTTGGAAAGAACTTTCATTTTTGAAAATGAGTACGATTTCACCCTCTAGGTGGCTCTATTCAATGTTATTTAGATGCTTTAAAAGGCAACATTATGTAAGCATGAAGTTTATTTATATTCTCTTTTCTCTTCTAGTTCTTCCAGTGTTTTCTTCAAGCTGAGCTACCTGTTACTAGAATTTTTAAGCTGATACTTCTTACTATACTCTACCCAATAATTAGCAGGCTGGTTTAGGAGAGGGAATGAACCACAGAAAGGAGACTGTACGTTTGTAGATCTAGGGAAGCGATTAGAGTGAATGACCTTGAGAAAACTCAGACACTTAAACACTGAAGAGACAAGGATAAATTCCTTCTGAATACAGAAGAAGTTTATCCTGTCTCGTAAAGAGGGGACAGACACTCTGGCAGGAAGAAAATAAGCTGGTGATCCCAATTAGCCCCAGCGCAGCTTCAACAGTGTGATGCACAGGGCCACCAGACTATGTCAGTTTGTTACTGTTTGTTATAGTCAACACTTGGCTCATTTTCTGTTTTGCAATATGTATACATTATCATTCCAAATGTCAAATACTTTGCAGTAAATCTCCTGAGATTCCAAGAGACTCCAGAAACTGTACAAGAATAATCCATCACTATTTTCAGTAAATAGTCAATATTAAGGATGTTAGGAGAGGAGAGAAAATACAGACAATCTCAGTTTATTCTTTCTGTGGTCTCTCATCTTTCTTTTCTCCTTGGGTTGTATCTCTTCCCACTTTCTGCTTTATCAGTAGTGTTCTCTGAGGCCGTGGCTTCCGTCCTACTCTCCAGGTTCTTTTGTGCCCTCGTGTGTGTGTTAGTCACTCAGGCCTGTCCAACTCTTTGCGACCCCAGGGACTGTAGCCTGCCAGGCTCCTCTGTCCATGGGATTTTCCAGGCAAGAATACTGGTGTGGGTTGCCATTTTGTGCCCTCACTGCCCATCATTTGCACCTGCATACCAGAATCCCACCAAGGCTTCAGAGACTTCCTGGAGGTCTTCAAACATCCAAGACATTTCCAACTTATCATTTCCAAATTGTAGTTGATTGTTCCCAAGCTTAATTTAGTAATCCAAGTGCCTTTTTCATTTGGATTACTATACTAGCCTCCTTACTGTTTTACCTGCCTCTAGTTTTTCTTTCAATATATAGTCTGTACTGTTATTACTTTGCTCCAGCTATTTTCGATGCTCCCCCAATACACCACATTCTTTCTTACCACAAGGGTTTAGAACTTACTGTTTCCTCTGCCCAGAATACTCTCCTAGAAGACCAAACCCTAGCAGAGCTTGCTCCTTCAGTTCACTCAGGTTTTTTCTCTTTACCTAAAGTAATACAACTGGGTTATTTGCAGTGATGTGGTTGAAACCAGAGTCTGTACTACACAATGAAGTCAGAAAAAACAAATATCATATATTAATTCATAAATGTGGAATCTAGAAAAACGGTACAGAAGAACCTATTTCCAAGGCAGGAATAGAGATGCAGATGTAGAGAATGGACTTGTAGATGCCATGGGGGAAGGGGAATGTGGGACAAACTGGGAAATGAAGACTGACATATATATATATATACATACTACTGTCTGTAGAAGAGTTAGGTAGTGGGAACCTGCTATAACACACAGGAAACTCAGCTCCGTGCCGTGGTGACCTCAATGGGTGGGAGGGAGGTCCAAGAGAGAGGGCATATAAGTATACCTATAGCAGATTCACTTCATTGTGCAGCAGAGACCACCAGAGCATTGTAAAGCAACTATATACTCCAATAAAAAATTATATTGACATGTTTAGATTCCTTTTTGTTTCCTCCAGCTGGTTAAAGCTCTTTTGCACTACTCTATTATCAGTGACTAGAAGAGTTGGCACCCAAGCAATATTCTCTGAATAAAATAATGAATAAGTTAATGAATAATTGTATACAAAATAGCACATGCCACATAGTACTGGGAAATAGCGGCCGACTTGTCCATTGCTCCCAGTGGACTGGAGCCAAGAGATGAGCTTCTCAAGAGTACTGAGACCTTTTTTCTCTGTCTCTAGGTTTTAATCAGCAATTGTGTCTGACAACTTGGTGGTGCTCAGTAAACATTTCTTTGAAAACAAAACAAAGTAAAACAAAACTCTTCACCTCGCTGAGCTAGCTGAGTAGTTGAATTTCACAAAAATGCCTAATTTCTTTCATTAGAATCAGTTTCACAGAATATTTTACTCCCTTCAACATATATTCCATATACCCAAACCTTGATTTTGCTTATAGCAAAAATCTTATCTATAGTTTTCTACCTTACAGATTCTAAGATAAACACTTTATTAAAGGCACTTTTTGTTTCTTCCTGATCAGCAATACCAGCCTGATGTTATAATAAAGTTGGAGGTGAGGTGGTAACTTATTACTGTCACAAGCTTTCCTTAGGAACATCTCATGAGTCTTCTTTTGGCAAAGGAATGAAACACAAACATTTTAGGGTTAGATATGACCTTTCTTGTTCTGTAGTCAAATCTGCATTTTTGAATCTTTTATGCAGAGGAAAATACTGAGGCCTAAAGGTATTGAGTGACTTGTACAAGACCCTGTGTCTAGTAGCAGAATATACAAGGTGGAGAGGCAGCTATTATATTGGGCAACAGTCATAGTCAAAATCTTGGAGAATATATTACTTGGTAAGTAAAATGCAATTTTGGGAGCAGAGAAGCAGTTTTGGTGTATTTACTGTCTACTTGACTACCTTGAATCTACTTTCTGATTTAGCATCCATGTGGACCCATTAAAACTACTTGGAAGGAACCTACTCAGTCGGTAAAGAATCTGCCTGCAGTGAAGGAGACCCAGGTTCGATCCCAGGGTCGGGAAGGTCCCCTGGAGAAGGAAATTGCAAACCACTCCAGCATCCTTGCCTGGAGAATCCCATGGACAGAGGAGCCTGGCTGCCTACAGTCCATGGGGCCGCAAGAGTCAGACATGACTGAGTGACTAATCGTGACCACCACCACGATTTTCTGGAATGTTTAAAGATGGTTTGTGGAGGCCCAGTACTTTGTGTTATAGCTTCTATGCTGTTCCAGAGTCTGTAGCAACATCCTATGATGAAATAAATTTACATTTGGGAATCTGCTTGATGTGCTGATTGACTTCTATTATTCCTCGCTGGATTTATGATTTAATTGAGATACAGTTCATACACTTACATTTAGTTGTTACCTAACCTGGGAGTTAGGTGCTTTATTCTCTCTCCTTTTGGTTTTCCATATCATCATGAATTCAAATGGAAGGCCCAGTCATTTGAAGAGTGATTATTTAACCACAATTCCTATCTTTTTATAGAAGGGTAGAACTTTCTCTTTTGGATATATAGTTAATGACATTGGTGTATACATCACCTGTTATAAATTGTTACTATCCATGGTACTAATAGCTATAAGTCTGTGCTCTAACCGATGGCTTCCATTTGCTTCTTGGAGAAAAAGTATATGCTAAGCATATGATTTAACCGGATTAAACTCTTTTTATATTAGTTGCATCTTAGCAGGTTAAGAAATTGTGATGTGTATCAAACAAATAGATTCAACTCTTATCAGGCACATTTCTTTATGTAATACAGCTTTTAATCATTTAACTTTGAAGTATAAAAGTAGTTATATGTACAAGTATGAAACAGCAAAAGTGTTCCCAAAAACTTTATAATATGTATCCCTCAGTGATAAACCTTAATATAAGATAAAAATTATGCATATTAAGAATTTATAAAAGGATCTGATGAAGATTTTGATCTGTAATTTTGTATTACTTTCAACTGAGAGTCTGTGCATTACTTCTCAGAACCCCAGGACACTCTAATAACATGACCATATAAACCTATACTGCATCGTTATCTTTGTCAGTATTATCTTTTATGCAATTGGTAGTCTTCAGGGAACATTAATTGCTAGCTATCTCTTAGCTACTTAAGGGCAATCTTGGAACAATTACCATGTATTTATGGGAATGAGGCATTTATTTATTTATTGTCTTTCTCCTAAAAATCCCATAGCATTTGCATCAAGAAGATAACAGTATAAACATGCCCACTTATCTCTGCAGCAATTAATCCTTTCTGCATCTCCACCATCCACCTCACCATCACCACACTACCACAGACCCACATAGGGTATCATGCTAACAAGTGAAAATTACAATGATTATTGCCACTCAAAAGCCTATTGAATCTGTCCTTTCTCAATTAGTCTTTTTTTTCTTAACTTATCTCTCTTTATCTTTTTCTTGATATGAAATAAGGACCTTCACTTAGAAATCATACAAATTAGGCTAAATAAAGGTCACCGGTCTTAACTTTATACAAGATTGTTAGAGGTGTAAAGCAATCACCGGGCTAATTGTTTTGATGTTTTTGTGAAATAAACTGATTATTTCAAACTAGCAGACAAGTGCCTTAAATTATCTTATTAAACCTATTCAGTTGATTTAGCATAAAAGATTCCTACATCATAAGACCAAATTATATATAATATTATATTGGTAGATAATAAAACACATAGGAATACATGAATAATTCACAGAGTGTGATTTATCATAGGTAAAAATAAATATCTGGTCTTTAAATTTATTGTGGGCACTTATTTTCAGATATAAATACTCACAAATACTCATATGAGGACTTCAACAGCATACTTAAATTATTTTAAATGTTTTGCAAAGATTCGTAACTAACTTCAAAATCATCTCTTTTCTTCTAGAGAGAGATAGAAAACAGAAGGAATGACTTGAAATGTTCATGCTAAATTAATGCAAGGAAGTCAGAAAACATGAAAGAAATAATTAACATGTTGTTTCCTCTCTTTCAGATTAGTATTTTTGCTAGGTTTTGTGGCATATCTGGATCTCTCCAAATTTGACAAAATAAGAGATGATTTATTCCACTTACCAGAATATTTTCCCTATTTTTAAAGAGTACTGTGTTATTTTATTCAATTGTCAATAATTTAATGCTATTTAATTCAGATAAGACAAAGTGTAATAGTCTGACTTACTCCCTGTGATATAGCAAATAAAAAGCAAAGAAACAAAAAATGCCACAAGTCTGTATGACAGACCTCAATTTGAATATCAGCCATGCCACTTAACTATGATTTAGAGGTCTTCATGTGGGTTAATTAACCTGTCTGAGCTTCAATGGGTATGCATGAGAGTTGCCATGAAAATGAAATGGTAAACTATATTACCAATAATGCGGTGGTTTAGTTGCTAAGTCCTGTCCCACTCTGGCGACCGCATGGACTGTAGCCTGCCAGGCTCCTCTGTCCATGGGATTTCCCAGGCAAGAATACTGGAGTGGGTTGCCATTTCCTTCTCCAGGGGATCAACTACCATTTAATGTGGCTTACTGTGAGTTACACACTATATAAATGCTTTATAGATTTAAAAATTAATCTTTATAGCATCCCTGTTGGGTAGGAGCCATTTTGGCCCCATTTTACAGATGTGGAAGTAAACAATAGAGATGTTAAATCATCTACTTAAAACTGTACAAATCTTCAGTGGCAGGAGTGGAATTCGAACTGGTGTTTAGTTTCGTTATATATTGCTGTGTAACAAAACTATCGAAAATGAGCAACTTAAAACAGCCATTTTATTAACTCTCATGATTTTATGGGTTTACTGGACTGAACTGGGTGGCTCCTTTGCTCCACAAAATATCACCTGCAGCTGCAGCCCTCTGGGGGTGGTAATAGGGACTGCCGCGTCCTTCACAAACCTGCACTCAGTATTGACTCTGCTGGGAGCTCTCGCAGCGCTCCTGTGACTAAATCGCCTCAGTGCCCTTCTCTGCAGTGTCCTGCATGTGGCCCCTCCACGCGGACTGGCTTTGCTTAGCACTTGAGGCTGATGTGTCAGAGTGCTTCCAAAGGACACTTCCACTGGACAAATATGTAAGATGCTTCCACTTTCATCACACTTGATAACGTACCACAGGCCAAGGCTAGTCACATGAACAAGCCCAGAATCAACTTGGAAGAGAACAACACAAGGGCATGAAGACTGGAAGGTTCTGCTAAGGCCACTGAGTTTACAGCCCATGGCAACAGTTGACATCAAAAGCATTCTTTAGTGTCCTCCAGGCTACCATGGCTATCAGTAATCTGCTCTCCTTGGGTAGCGTGTTAGCTAATGCCTGTGAGAAGGACTCTGGAGTTCCAGGCACAATTACATGTTTTTAGTAAGCATTTACACCTTTCTTCCTCCAAATAAAGCATGAAATTTCAATTTCGTTTACACGGTTTAAAAAAAATGCAGTTTTATGACAGAAAAATGCCTCTCAAAGATTTAAATAATTTTTATGAGTTTTTTTTATGTCCATTCTGTATTGAGTTTTATATGTTATAACTCATTAGTGAATAAAATAAGGAGAAATAGTAAACTTTACATCTTGTCATTATTCACATAAAAGTGAATATATTGCAATCTGTTTCTTGGAGTATATGACTAATTTGAGATTTTCAAGAAGTTTTTTCCCCAAAGGAATGTTTTTTGACTCTATTTCTGTAAAAGCAGGATTTTTATTTTAGAAACTGTAATTCATTTCTTGATTTTTATAAATTAAAATAATATAGTTCTAATGGCATTTATAAAGATGAGTTGCATAAAGAACTTTTTATTTAAAAGCTTTACTTTAGATAATGCATTCTATATTTGTACATGACATTTATTTCCAAATAGAACTAACTTAATGACCCCAAGTATTTTAAATGCTTCTCCTATATTGAAATTTAGGCATTTTTGGAAGAAGTGAAATGCTTATAAAAATTAGAAAAACATATATAACCCTTTACCTTGATTTATTACTTCAAGTTAAATTAGCAAATGCTTCACAGGTAATAAAAAGCATTTCAAAGCTGTTTGGCAACCAATGCAAACTCTGATATTGTCATAGCCTAATACCAAGACTCCGAGGGGTGATATCTGAACATGACATCTGAACTGAGTTATGCTTGTAATAGCTGTGATACTGCTATTAAACATTCTTTTAAAAAATAATTGAGATAGATGTATAAAAGAAAATCACTACTTACTTTTTGTAACAACACCTTCTAAGCGAATGATGTTTGGGTGGTCAAACTGACCCATGATACTTGCTTCTCTTAAGAAATCTCTTCTTTGCCGATCCATGTGGCCACCTTTCAAAGTTTTGATGGCAACTGGGATCTCTCTTTTCCCTGGTGTTTTCAAACGTCCACTACAGACTTCTCCAAATTCCCCTGAAAATATGAACAAAAGTAATTCTTTGTTTCAACAGAATACTTATATTCCAGAAAAACCAAATTGCCACAAAGTACCATGTTCATGTTTTTTTAAAATAGTGACTCAAGTGTGCCATTTTTACATAGAGATCTCCTCTTTAAAAATTTAATTTGTAATGACATAGGCCTGATCAGCATCATTTATAACGAAGAATGGAATGCATTTTCATATGCTGTACCACAGGAAGTGCCATTGATAGATAGCCCTGATCTGCTGAGAAATTATGACTAGCAGAATGCGTGATGCTAATGTAATTCTATAGAAAAGCAATCACTGCATAACATTTCCTGTTCCTATTCTCAATACTGATATATGGGCCAAATGCCTGCTCTATTCAGGGAATCCTTCAGGCATATGTAGTTGATTTGATTCCACAAGCCATATGTCTGGGCCTCACTGCTATTAGAAATCAATGCTAGGGTCAACTGGTATACATACATATTGAAAAGATCACACTGAACTCAACTATAATGAGTGACTGTAGGGGCTAAATTGTACATTGCATGGTTTGAATACAAGTATAGTAAGATCATCTATAGTTCAGCAATGGCTCCAATGGACAGATTAAAAAATAGACAAATATTTATCATGAATTTACTACAAATGTATCTAGGACTACAGTGCTGTGGGTTTCAAAGATGTATAAGAGTTGATGTCTGTTCTTTGCAGCTTATAATCTGTTAGGAGAAGTTAGATGAAACATTGAATAATGAAACAATTGGGAACCTAAGAACCAATGCCCGTAAATGCTGTATTATTTTATAAGAACAATAGGAGCTGGAAGACTTCTTCAAGGAGATGGAACTTTTGCTGGGCTTGACTGATTGGTAGGATTTGTATATTCAAGAAAAGCAGCAAAATTTCAGACAGGGGTATATGGAGAGAGGGAAATGAAGACAAAGATTCAAAGATCAGAAACAGTAAACAGTGAGATGGATATAGGGCAGGAGGAGACAAGGCTGACTACAGGAGTTATTGTGGGAAAGGAGGTCAGAGGCCCTCTCATGCAATGCAATAAATTCAATAAAGCTTGACATTCCAGACCATTTTCTATGATCAATTCCCTGCATTAACATAAGAGTATGATGTTTGATCAACAGTTTATCTATGAAGTAAATATAATAAAACCTTTTGTAATTCTATAAATGTCCCTTCCCCATAAGGAAACTGAAAAGATCAAAAGTAGTAATATATGTAAAAGCGCTTATAAACTGTAAAGTACTATTCATGTGCTTTAACTTATATAAGTTTTAAAGGTGAAAGAAAATGAAAGGAAATGTGAAAGGAAAGGTGAAATAAATGAAAATTAAAATATCTTCAGTTGGTTTTTTACTTAGCAGTTCTGGACAGTAGCTTGATGCTATGTAAGTTTAAGTATAGAGGATAAAATTTAATTTTTACAGCACCACAGATTTCAATTATCCATATTTTCTTTAGACCAATTCATTATAGTCAACTGAACATTGACTATTCATGAATATTAACTATCTTTTGGAACAGATGCTAAGATTCTTTTCTAAGTGAAAAACTGAAAGGGAAAAGCCAAAACTTTGCTTCCTAAATTACGTGCAAACATGTTCATTAGAAATAGAAAGCAGTCTAGCAAGAATTTTTTATATATATGATAAATAAACTAAAACAAGCAAACAAAAAACTGACTAGAATGTGGTCCCTAAATTTGGTGCAAGTGATATTGGGTAAATCTTATATAATTTGATATTAAAACAAGAATAGTTTTGTTTTGTTTGTTTTTTCACTTAATGATACTCTCAACACGTTGGAAGTTAAATGTTCTTTTTGTTCACTGGGGCTTCCCAGGTGGCGCCGGTGGTAAAGAATCCACCTGCCAATGCCGAAGACACAAGTCCCTCAGTTTGGAAGATCCCCTGAAGAAGGAAATGGCAACCCACTCCAGTATTCTTAGCTGGAAATTCCAGTATTCTTAGGGAAATTCCATGGACAGAGGCGCCTGGCGGTCACAAAGAGCTGGACACGACTGAGCACATGTGTGCATGTTCACAGGAAAAAGAAGCCATAATTCCCAGTTTTGTTTGTAATAATGTTTTAAATTTTTTAAAGATTTTCTCTTGGACATAAAAAATTGGTTAGTGATAGAAATTTTCTACACTTTTCTATTGAGGCTGTGAACTTTGAGAATAAAGGTATGTGTTTAAATTAATGTCTGATATATCCAGGCCTACTAGAATAGTTGAAATTTCTCCTCAGATCACTCTGGTTTGTTTTAATGAATATCAAGAATGAACAAATATGGTTTTCTTCTTCCTTTTATTTTGCCTTAATAAACTTGTTAGTATATATAAAGATTCAGCGATATTTTAATACCTCTCACCTGCCATGAGACCAGACTGCAAGTGACTTTCTATTAACATTTCACAGTAATTCAAATAAACTGAAATGAATAGCGAGCTCTGTTGGTATTTTATCAAGACAGGCAGAGTGGCAATTTTCTTTGGTCTTCTGTTGTCTGAAATTCAAATATCTTATTAACACCAAGCAGGTATATTCTTTATGTCAAGCTTCGCGTGATCAAGCTGTTATCACACTTATTTCAGACACTAAATATGGCTGCTTCAATTAAAGAGCTGAGACTCCTAATGCTTTCTTTAGGCAAAGCCCAAAAAATTCAGTCATAGAATGTAAAAAAAAAAAAAAACAAAAAAACTCTTATCTATGGTAGGCCTGGATGGATCAGACAAATCAGTCAAAGAGGAAAAAATATTATAAATTAAATGCATATTTTCAGATATTGCCAAAAACGAATCCATTCTATGATTTCTCTTAAAGCAAGAGGAGAGGCCCTAT
Source organism: Dama dama (assembly GCF_033118175.1). Classification (NCBI taxonomy): domain Eukaryota; kingdom Metazoa; phylum Chordata; class Mammalia; order Artiodactyla; family Cervidae; genus Dama; species Dama dama. The sequence goes on along the minus strand of NC_083711.1, from coordinate 45,429,883 downwards.
ACATTATCACAGGTAAGATGATTCATTCCTTAACAAGATCTGTGAACTTTTATATATACTGGTTAGTTCATAATTAACACATCAAGTATAGAAATATGTTGTTAAATACTTTTTTTCTTTTACCAACACAACGTCACCATCGTTATCGCACAGCTTATCATGAGCCAGTCTAAAAACTAAAAATATATTTTAATTTTGACCACAAACCTTTGAGGTGGGTACCATTAATATCTTCACATTACAGAAGAACCTGAGACATATGAGCTAAGTAACTTGTTCATGGTAACTTAACTACAAAGCGGTAGAGCTGTAATTTGAATCCAGAAAATCTGGCTTCAGAGTGCGTGGTTATAATTACTATTCTCTGCTGTGTGGCATACTTATTATTGTTAACATATTTTGTGTCAATATGCTAAATTTGCATTTGGTAATAATGATGTCTTCAAACCCACTATTATATAGTGCCTAAACAAATCAACTGGATATGCACAGGTAGATGGAATGATAAAACCATATTATTAGGAATTCTTCACTATAAAATGGAAGTAGAGACCTCACTTAAACACTCTGCATATTAGAAGTACTGGAAAAATCACTACAGTCTATCTAGTTTCAAGAGAGTAAAGAAAAATATATCTAGGATAATTGAGCTGCCACTGACAGCCCATGCACTTGCTAACAATCCCATCTATTTCCCTGGATGGTGGTAAAATCTTTCTGGACAAGCAATTTTATTGTATGATATATAGGGTTATACTAAATTATCAATTATCAATTGGATTTTCCACATAAAGCCTAGATGGTCTGACTAAAACTGTGGAGGAGGGTGGAGGAAAGAAGGGAAGTGTGTCTTGGGGAACTGTCATGTCACTATCCCCTGGAGACTTGCTGAGATTTTACTCCTCCTGTTTTGAGATTCTGGAACTCCCTTACCTCCAACCCCTTGAGAATCACTGAAGCAAAGAGTCACACTTCTGATGTAATTTTTTCAAACATTACCTCTCAGGTATAATGAGATGTTTCACACTTGCTGTTTCCCTCTGACAGGAATGCCTTCCACAAGTTGTCCCCCTTTTCCCTTGTTTCCATTCTCCTCAGTTCTTCTCTATGTGATGCCTTCATATAAGCAGTAAATGCCAAGCTTTCCCCTCTTCAGAAAATTTTTTCTGATTAACTTATCTGATACAGTTTCCCAAATATCGTGCATGCATGCTCAGTTGCATCCTATGCTCTGTGACCTTGTGGACAGTAGTCCACCAGGCTCCTTTGTTCATGGGATTTTTCAGGCAAGAATACTGGACCGAGTTATTATTTCCTCCTCCAGGGGATCTTCCCCACCAATATCAGGTCCCTCCAGATAAGAAAAAAAAAAAAAAAAAAATAGCAGCTCTGCAATAAGAAGCCAGCCTCACTCTCAGAGCTGGGCTATTATTCTCCTATCAGACATCATACCAATCTCACCAAGGTTACTCTGAGACACAATATAATGAGACCAAGCAAGACTACTGCATCATTTTGCCTAAGCACAGAAAAAAACACAAGGTCACATTGCCCAAAATACTAAACATCTCCTACTCTCACGGCTAACATGAGTGATGGTTACTTCTCTACCAGTTACTGGGCTGGCCAAAAAGTTTCCACAGGCTTTTCACTACATGTTATGAAAAAACCCAAAAGAACTTTTGAAAAAATATCTATCCAGTTCAGTTCAGTTGCTCAGTCATGTCTGACTCTTTGCGACCCCATGGACTACAGCATGCCAGTCCTCTTTGTCCATCACCAACTCCTGGAGTTTACTCAAATGCATGTCCATTGAGTCGGTGATGCCATCCAACCATCTCATTCTCTGTTGTCGTCCCCTTCTCCTCCTGCCTTCAATCTTTCCCAGCATCAGGGCCTTTTTATATGAGTCAGTCCTTTACATCAGGTGATTCAAAGTATTGGAGTTTCAGCTTCAGCATCAGTCCTTCCAATGAATATTCAGGACTGATTACCTTTCAGATGGACTTGGGATCTCCTTGCAGTCCAAGGGATTCTCAAGAGTCTTCTCCAACACCACAGTTCAAAAGCATCAATTCTTCAGCTCTATTAGGTTGGTAGTAATTGTGGTTTTGCATTGTTGAAATTTGTCATTTGATATTGGAATACATTCTTAAATAAATATGGCTATGTTATACATCATTTTAGTGCATATTTCTTGCTTTATGTTTTTTGCTAATGACTTATTGTTGTTTATTTTCTATGTATTTTAGACTATGGAAACAATGTTAGACAAAAAGCAAATTCAAGCAATTTCTTTTTTTTTTTTTTGGAGTTCAAAATGGGTCATAAAAGCAGCGGAGACAACTGGCAACATCAGCAATGCATTTGGCCCAGGAACTGCTAATGAATGTACAGTGCGGTGGTGGTTCCAAAAGTTTTGCAAAGGAGAGGGGAGACTTGAAGATGAGGAGTGTAGTGACCAGCCATTGGAAGGTGACAAAGTAATTTCAGTTTCAGACTCCGAATCTGAAATCATCCTAACCAGGCTCAGACACATCTTTATTAATCAAAACAGGAACCATTACAATCAACACAATTTTGCCAATGAGAAAAAACTGTGTTTGTTCTTATAGCATAAACATCCATGCTTCAGGATTCAGTGAACTCTTGGAAAGCATTTTCTGCCTCCTGCTGGTTGTGGAAGCATTTTCCCTGAAAAAAGTTGTCAAAATGCTGAAAGAAGTGGTAGTTGGTTGGTGAGAGGTCAAGTGAATATGGTGGTTGAGGCCAAATTTTGTAGTCCAATCCGTTCAACTTTGGAAGCATGGGTTGTGCTTCTACAACCAGCGGGGGGCAGAAAATGCTTTCCATGGTTCCTATTTTGATTAATAAAGATGTGTCTGGACCTAGTTAAGATGATTTCAAATTCAGGGTCTGAAACTGAAATTACTTTTGCACCAACCAAATGCTTCTGCTTCATTGGCTACACTAAAACCTTTGACTGTGTGGATTACAACAAACTGTGGAAAATTCTTAAAGAGATGGGAATACCAGATCACCTTACCTGCCTCCTGCAAAACCTGTACGCAGGCCAAGAAGCGACAGTTAGAACCAGACATGGAAAAATGAACTGGTTCAAAATTGGGAAAGGAGTACATCAAGGCTATGTATTGTCACTCTACTTATTTACCTTATATGTAGAGTATATCATGCAAAATGCCAGGTTGGGTGACTCACAAACAAATCAAGATTGCTGGGAGAGATATCAACAACCTCAGATATACAGATGATACCACTCTAATGGCAGAAAATGAAAAGGAACTAAAGAACCTCTTGCTGAGAGTAAAAGAGAATGAAAAAGCTGGCTTAAAACTCAATATACAGAAAATTAAGATCATGGCATCCAGTCCCATCACTTCATGGCAAATAGATGGGGAAAAACTAGAAATAGTAACAGATTTTATTTCTTTGGGCTCCAAAATCACTGTGGACGGTGATTGCAGCCATGAAATTAAAAGACGTTTACTCCTTGGAAGGAAAGCTAGACAGCTCACTAAGAAAGCAGAGGCATCACTTTGCCAACACAGGTCTGTATAGTCAAAGCTATGGTTTTTCCAGTCGTCATGTACAGATGTGAGAGTTGGACCACAAAGAAAGCTGAGTGCTGAAGAGTTAATGCTTTCAAATTGCGGTGCTGGAGAAGACCCTTGAGAGTCCCTTGGACAGCAAGGAGATCAAACCACTCAATCCTAAAGGAAATCAATCCTGAATATTCATTGGAAGGGCTGAAGCTGAAGCTCCAATACTTTGGCCACCTCATGGAAAGAGCCGACTCACTGGAAAAGACCCTGATGTTAAAAAAGATTGAGGGCAGGAGGAGGAGGGGGCAGCAGAGGATGAGATGGTTGGATGGCATCACGGACTCAATGGACATGAGTTTGAGCAAACTCTGGGAGACAGGAAAGGACAGGGAAGCCTGGTGTGCTACAGTCCATGGGGCTGCAAAGAGTTGGACATGCCTTAGTGACCGAAGAACAGGATAACCTTTTTCTTGTTCTCATCTCCCCTCCCTGTAGATAAGATTCACTTACAGACTATAATATGTCTTGAAATTATGTGCTATCTGAAGATGGCGGAGGAGTAGGACGGGGAGACCACTTTCTCTCCTATAAATTCATCAAAAGAATAACTGAACGCAGAGCAAACTTCGCAAAACAACTTCTGATCGCTAGCTGAGGTCATCAGGCGCCCAGAAAAGCAGCCCATTGTCTTCGAAAGGAGGTAGGACAAAATATAAAAGATAAAAAGTGAGACAAAAGAGCTAAGGACAGAGGTCCGTCCTGGGAAGGGAGTCTTAGGCGGCATTGCTTGGGGCAGGGTCCGGGCCTGAGTGCCCTGAGGACAATCGGAGGGAGCTTCTGTGAGTTGCCAACTTGAACTGTGGGAGACCAAAGGAGAGAGAGTAAATTAGCCGGCCCGAACACACTGCCGGCCGTTCGCAGAACAAAGAGACCGAGAGGGTCCAGAGAGGAGCTCGCAGGCTGCGGACCGGCCCAGCTCCGCCGGAGGCAGGAGGCAGGGGGGAGGGGAAGGTCGCGGCGAGACGCAGGGCGCAGGCACTCGACCGGCGCGGGCGGGGACTGGGACTGGGGACGCGGAGGGCAGAAGGCGCGCGCACCCGACTGGCGCCAGCGGAAACTGAGACTGGGTCTGCGGAGGGGAGGGGGCGCGCCACACCTGGGGAGAGTGCGCCCACCGAGCCCCTGGCTGCCTGGACCGCTCTGACGGGGAAGGCACAGAGAGCAGGCGCAGCTTTTCGTTCTGCGCTTTTGTGGAACACCCGAGGGCTGGAACCGCGCGCAGCGCGGGGCGCGCTCCATATAGAACAGCCGGGAGCCTGAGCAGCGCAGAGGAGAGAGCAGCGTCGGCCCCTCCTGGCAGCCCCAGCCCATCCCCGCGGCGCAAGCCCGTCCCCACAGCGCCAGCCCCTCCCCACAGAGCGACGGAACTAGCTGCCTGAATAAGAGTCCACCTCCGCCCGCCTGTGTCAGGGCGGAAATGAGGCTCTGAAGAGACCTGCAAACAGAAGCCAAATAAACAAAGGGAACCGCTTCAGAAGGGACTGGTGCAACAGATTAAAATCCCTGTAGAAAACACGGAATACACCGGAAGGGGCCTGTAGACATCGAGGAGTGTAAGCTGGAACGAGGAGCTATCTGAAACTGAGCCGAACCCACACTGACCGCAACAGCTCCAGAGAAACTCCTAGATATAATTTTACTTTTTTCTCTTTTATTTTTATTTTATTTTTTCTTTTTTCTTTTTTCTCTTTTATTTTCCTTTAAAATCCCCTATTACTCCCCCATTACTCCTTAACTTTCATTTCCATAGACTTTTACGATTTTTTAATTAGGGGGAAAAAATTTTTTTTTTTCTTTTTTCTTTTCTTTTTCTTTTTTTTCTTTCCTTTTTCTCTTCTATTTTCTATTTTTCTTTTTCTCTTATTTCTTTTAAAGTCCTCTAGTACTCCTCTACTACTCCTTAACTTTCATTTTCAATACACTATAACCTTACAAAAAAAAAAAAAAAAGAAGAGAAGCCCTAGTTTTAAACTGAAGATTATTCTCTCCCAATCTTGACTCTCTGTTTTCTACCTCAGAACACCTCTATTTCCTCCTTTCCCCTTCGCTTCCCAATCCAATTCTGTGAATCTTTGTAGGTGACTGGGCTACGGAGAACACTCTGGGAAGAGACAGCTGCGTAGATCTGTCTCTCTCCTCTTGAGTCCCCCTTTTTCTCCTCCTGTTCATCTCTATCTCCCTCCTCCCTCTCCTCTTCTTCATGTGACTCTGTGAACCTCTCTGGGTGTCCCTAACCGGGGAGAATCTTTTAGCCATTAACCTAGAAGTTTTCTTATCAGGGCTGTATAGTTGGAGAAGTCCTGAGACTACAGGAAGAATAAAACTGAAATCCAGAGGCAGGAGACTTAAGCCCAAAACCTGAGAACACCAGAAAACTCCGGACTTTATGGAACTTTAAGTAATAAGTGACTGTCCAAAAGCCTCCATACCTACACTGAAACCAACCACCACCCAAGAGCCAATAAGTTTTAGAGCAAGACATACCACGCAAATTCTCCAGCAACGCAGGAACATAGCCCTGAACATCAACATACAGGCTGCCCAAGGTCACACCTAACACATAGACCCATCTCAAAACTCATTACTGGGCACTCCATTGCTCTCCAAAGAGAAGAAATCAAGTTCCACGCACCAGAACACTGACGCAAGCTTCCCTAACCAGGAAATCTTGACAAGCCAATCATCTAACCCCACCCACTGGGTTAATCCTCCACAATAAAAAGGAACCACAGACCTCCAGAATACAGAAAGCCCACTCCAGACACAGCAATCTAAACAAGATGAAAGGGCAAAGAAATACCCAACAGGTAAAGGAACATGAAAAATGCCCACCAAGTCAAACAAAAGAGGAGGAGATAGGGAATCTACCTGAAAAAGAATTTAGAATAATGATAATAAAAATGATCCAAAATCTTGAAAACAAAATGGAGTTACAGATAAATAGCCTGGAAACAAAGATTGAAAAGATTCAAGAACTGTTTAATAAAGACCTAGAAGAAATAAAAAAGAGTCAATTACAAATGAATAATGCAATGAATGAGATCAAAAACACTTTGGAGGGAACCAAGAGTAGAATAACGGAGACAGAAGATAGGATAAGTGAGGTAGAAGATAAAATGGTGGAAATAAATGAAGCAGAGAGGAAAAAAGAAAAAAGGCTCAAAAGAAATGAGGACAACCTCAGGGACCTCTGGGACAATGTGAAACGCCCCAACATTCGAATCATAGGAGTTCCAGAAGAAGAAGACAAAAAGAAAGGCCATGAGAAAATACTCGAGGAGATAATAGCTGAAAACTTCCCTAAAATGGGGAAGGAAATAGCCACCCAAGTCCAAGAAACCCAGAGAGTCCCAAACAGGATAAACCCAAGGCGAAACACCCCAAGACACATATTAATCAAATTAACAAAGATCAAACACAAAGAACAAATATTAAAAGCAGCAAGGGAAAAACAACAAATAACACACAAAGGGATTCCCATAAGGATAACAGCTGATCTATCAATAGAAACCCTCCAGGCCAGAAGGGAATGGCAGGACATACTGAAAGTAATGAAAGAGAATAACCTACAACCTAGATTACTGTATCCAGCAAGGATCTCATTCAGATATGAAAGAGAATTCAAAAGCTTTACAGATAAGCAAAAGCTGAGAGAATTCAGCACCACCAAACCAGCTCTTCAACAAATCCTAAAGGATCTTCTCTAGACAGGAAACGCAGAAAGGTTGTATAAACGTGAACCCAAAACAACAAAGTAAATGGCAACGGGACCACACCTATCAATAATTACCCTAAATGTAAATGGGTTGAATGCCCCAACCAAAAGACAAAGATTGGCTGAATGGATACAAAAACAAGACCCCTATATATGCTGTCTACAAGAGACCCACCTCAAAACAAGAGACACATACAGACTAAAAGTGAAGGGCTGGAAAAAAATATTTCATGCAAACGGAGACCAAACGAAAGCAGGAGTCGCAATACTCATATCAGATAAAATAGACTTTCAAATAAAGGAAGTGAAAAGAGACAAAGAAGGACACTACATAATGATCAAAGGATCAATCAAAGAAGAAGATATAACAATTATAAATATATATGCACCCAACATAGGAGCACCGCAATATGTACGGCAAACGCTAACGAGTATGAAAGAGGAAATTAATAGTAACACAATAATAGTGGGAGACTTTAATACCCCACTCACAACTATGGATAGATCAACTAAACAGAAAATTAACAAGGAAACACAAACCTTAAATGACACAATCGACCAGCTAGACTTAATTGATATCTATAGGACATTTCACCCCAAAACAATCAACTTCACCTTTTTCTCAAGTGCACATGGAACATTCTCCAGAATAGATCACATCCTGGGCCATAAATCTGGTCTTGGAAAATTCAAAAAAATTGAAATCATTCCAGTCATCTTTTCTGACCACAGTGCAGTAAGATTAGATCTCCATTACAGGAAAAAAATTGTTAAAACTTCAAACATATGGAGGCTAAATAACACGCTTCTGAATAACCAACAAATCATAGAAGAAATCAAAAAAGAAATCAAAATATGTATAGAAATGAATGAAAATGAAAACACAACAACCCAAAACCTATGGGACACTGTAAAAGCAGTGCTAAGGGGAAGGTTCATAGCATTACAGGCTTACATCAAGAAACAAGAAAAAAACCAAATAAATAACCTAACTCTACATCTAAAGCAATTAGAGAAGGAAGAAATGAAGAACCCCAGAGTTAGCAGAAGGAAAGAAATCTTAAAAATCAGGGCAGAAATAAATGCAAAAGAAACTAAAGAGACCATAGCAAAAATCAACAAAGCTAAAATTTGTTTTTTTGAAAAAATAAACAAAATTGACAAACCATTAGCAAGACTCATTAAGAAACAAAGAGAGAAAAACCAAATTAACAAAATTAGAAATGAAAATGGAGAGATCACAACAGACAACACTGAAATACAAAGGATCATAAGAGACTACTACCAGCAGCTCTATGCCAATAAAATGGACAACTTGGATGAAATGGACAAATTCTTAGAAAAGTATAACTTTCCAAAACTGAACCAGGAAGAAATAGAAGATCTTAACAGACCCATCACAAGCAAGGAAATCGAAACTGTCATCAAAAATCTTCCAGCAAACAAAAGCCCAGGACCAGATGGCTTCACAGCTGAATTCTACCAAAAATTTAGAGAAGAGCTAACACCTATCTTACTCAAACTCTTCCAGAAAATTGCAGAAGAAGGTAAGCTTCCAAACTCATTCTATGAGGCCACCATCACCCTAATTCCAAAACCAGACAAAGATGCCACAAAAAAAGAAAACTACAGGCCAATATCACTGATGAACATAGATGCAAAAATCCTTAACAAAATTCTAGCAAACAGAATCCAACAACATATTAAAAAAATCATACACCATGACCAAGTGGGCTTTATCCCAGGAATGCAAGGATTCTTTAATATCCGCAAATCAATCAATGTAATGCACCACATTAACAAATTGAAAGATAAAAACCATATGATTATCTCAATAGATGCAGAGAAAGCCTTTGACAAAATTCAACACTCATTTATGATTAAAACTCTCCAAAAAGCAGGAATAGAAGGAACATACCTCAACATAATAAAAGCTATATATGACAAACCCACAGCAAGCATCACCCTCAATGGTGAAAAATTGAAGGCATTTCCCCTGAAATCAGGAACAAGACAAGGGTGCCCACTCTCACCACTACTATTCAACATAGTGTTGGAAGTGCTGGCCACAGCAATCAGAGCAGAAAAAGAAGTAAAAGGAATCCAGATAGGAAAAGAAGAAGTAAAATTCTCACTGTTTGCAGATGACATGATCCTCTATATAGAAAACCCTAAAGACTCTACCAGAAAATTACTAGAGCTAATCAATGAATATAGTAAAGTTGCAGGATATAAAATTAACACACAGAAATCCCTTGCATTCCTATATACTAACAATGAAAAAACAGACAGAGAAATTAAGGAAACAATACCATTCACCATTGCAACAAAAAGAATAAAATACTTAGGAGTATATCTACCTAAAGAAACAAAGGACCTATACATAGAAAACTATAAAACACTGATGAAAGAAATCAAAGAGGACACAAACAGATGGAGAAACATACCGTGTTCATGGATTGGAAGAATTAACATTGTCAAAATGGCTATTCTACCCAAAGCATTCTATAGATTCAATGCAATCCCTATCAAGCTACCAACAGTATTTTTCACAGAACTAGACCAAAGAATTTCACAATTTATATGGAAATACAAAAAACCTCAAATAGCCAAAGTAATCTTGAGAAAGAAGAATGGAACTGGAGGAATCAACCTGCCTGACTTCAGACTCTACTACAAAGCCACAGTCATCAAGACAGTATGGTACTGGCACAAAGACAGACATATAGATCAATGGAACAGAATAGAAAGCCCAGAGATAAATCCACGAACCTATGGACACCTTATCTTTGACAAAGGAGGCAAGGATATACAATGGAAAAAAGACAACCTCTTTAACAAGTGGTGCTGGGAAAACTGGTCAACCACTTGTAAAAGAATGAAACTAGAACACTTTCTAACACCATACACAAAAATAAACTCAAAATGGATTAAAGATCTAAATGTAAGACCAGAAACTATAAAACTCCTAGAGGAGAACATAGGCAAAACACTCTCCGACATAAATCACAGCAAGATCCTCTATGACCCACCTCCCAGAATATTGGAAATAAAAGCAAAACTAAACAAATGGGACCTAATGAAACTTAAAAGCTTTTGCACTACAAAGGAAACTATAAGTAAGGTGAAAAGACAGCCCTCAGATTGGGAGAAAATAATAGCAAATGAAGAAACAGACAAAGGATTAATCTCAAAAATATACAAGCAACTCCTGCACCTCAATTCCAGAAAAATAAATGACCCAATCAAAAAATGGGCCAAAGAACTAAACAGACATTTCTCCAAAGAAGACATACAGATGGCTAACAAACACATGAAAAGATGCTCAACATCACTCATTATTAGAGAAATGCAAATCAAAACCACAATGAGGTACCATTACACGCCAGTCAGGATGGCTGCTATCCAAAAGTCTACAAGCAATAAATGCTGGAGAGGGTGTGGAGAAAAGGGAACCCTCTTACACTGTTGGTGGGAATGCAAACTAGTACAGCCGCTATGGAAAACAGTGTGGAGATTTCTTAAAAAACTGGAAATAGAACTGCCATATGACCCAGCAATCCCACTTCTGGGCATACACACTGAGGAAACCAGATCTGAAAGAGACACGTGCACCCCAATGTTCATCGCAGCACTGTTTATAATAGCCAGGACATGGAAGCAACCTAGATGCCCATCAGCAGATGAATGGATAAGGAAGCTGTGGTACATATACACCATGGAATATTACTCAGCCATTAAAAAGAATTCATTTGAACCAGTCCTAATGAGATGGATGAAGCTGGAGCCCATTATACAGAGTGAAGTAAGCCAGAAAGATAAAGAACATTACAGCATACTAACACATATATATGGAATTTAGAAAGGTGATAACGATAACCCTATATGCAAAACAGAAAAAGAGACACAGAAATACAGAACAGACTTTTGAACTTTGTGGGAGAATGTGAGGGTGGGATATTTCAAAAGAACAGCATGTATACTATCTATGGTGAAACAGATCACCAGCCCAGGTGGGATGCATGAGACAAGTGCTCCGGCCTGGTGCACTGGGAAGACCCAGAGGAATCGGGTGGAGAGGGAGGTGGGAGGGGGGATCGGGATTGGGAATACATGTAAATCCATGGCTGATTCATATCAATGTATGACAAAACCCACTGGGAAAAAAAAAATAATAATAATAAAAATAAATAAATAAATAAATAAATTATGTGCTATCTGACACCTGGGGGAAATAGTTAGGGCCTCAAATGGCTTTACCACAAGTTTTCCTTCTTGCTCTGCTCCCACAGATAAGGTCAAGCAACCTGCCTTATCAAAACTTCAGATGTAGTTCCTCCTCACCTCTGAGTGGCATGCCTTACTCTTGTGCCAGCCTATGGAATGATTCGAGCAAGCCAATCACACCGTTCTGAGGGTATTGGAGGGGCCCCCACCCTCTTGTCACTGTAAAGCCAGACTCCCACACCTCCAGTTATCCACTGGGTTCCCAAGTGTAACCCCTGTCCGTGTGGCCCTATGCGGCATGTGGTATTCCCCCTTCCCAGGCTGTGAGTACATGGAATGAATAAGTGTCGGTCACTTTTACCTGTTCAGTGTAAGACACTGTGTTTTTGGACATCTCCGGGTGAACAGGAGGCAAGGAGCACAGATATTTAATTGCAGACTTCCCACTTTCTGATAGCATTTAATCTAGAGCGAACTCCTGCTTCCTTAGACTCTCTCCCAAATCACCCAACCGAAACCCAATTGCTCAAATAGGTTCTACCACCCTCTTAATGACACACACTATAGTTCCACATGGCGTGTGTTCTCCCTTGCTGAAATGAGAAATAAATACAGCTTTTCCAACGAGAGTGTGTTCCTGGGGTCTTTGACTTGAGAGTATTAGCATAACATATTTACTCTATAGCACTTTTGACAATGTGGGATTATCTTTGAAACTCATTTTTAATTAGTTTAGTCATCTACTAACCATCTCTCCATTTGTATACCTCCCCTTAACCCCATTCTGTCAACTGTAATCTAAGTCATGATGGCATAGGCCTTAAATGTCTCTATTTCCTATTGTATTCTCAGTGCTTAGTACATAACAAGCACTTATTTAATACTTGTTGCATGAATGAAATGAATGAATGAGGGGAAACTATAACTCTAGATTTAAAGTTAGGATATCTTAGAGACAGTAAAAATGTCCCAGTATGTTAACTTTTAAAATGTGCATACTGTCTTTTGCTTTTCTTTCATTGTGTACAGCTAAGAGATACCTCAATACCTTCTGTATTCAGGCTCTTTTTTTTTTTTTTTTAACTTAACTGCAAACAATCCAGTTTCATTTCTGAGTATAAAGGCAACAGGAAGAATATTTTGAAGTGTCATACAAAGAGTTAAAAAAGAAGAGGTGTAGAGGAAAAACATAAAACAAATTTTTAATTCAGTTCTAGAGGGATTTATTAGTCTCTAGAGGTCTTAAGGTAAATTCCATTATTATTAATGTCATCAGCAGGGTCACCTATCCAATTGTACTCACTGTCTGTCATTCAAAGATAAAATATCATAATCCTTATGACTAATTCTGTCTGATTTCTTCCTAACACATAGCACACCTTCTACATATGAAAGACATTTTAAAAACATAATGTCACACCAGTTGAAAGATATTTGAATGCTTCTGATTCAACTTCATAGGAAGGTTCAACACAAAGCAAGATTTCTTGTCTTAACAAAGCTTGTCAATAGGGAGAATCGACTGAGATGAGGAAGAGGACAGGCTCTAACAAGTCAGGGCTTCTATTTCTGGCCTCATCGCTAATTTGTTTTGTGGCATTAGAGGAAGTCATATTACTTTTTCCTGCTTTAGTATCATTGTGGACAGGTTAAATATCTACCACTTATCTACTCCTTGAGAAATAAAGATAAATGTGCAAATTTTTGCAAAGATTTTTGAGTCTAAGAAAAGTTCCAAGCAACCATTGAGTCTTCTAAAGTTACACTGATACCACAGAGGACGTGTTAAATATGTCACTCTAAGTATCCTTCACTACTGGGTTCTTAAAGCCTAGGCCAGGGAGCAAGATTTCTGCAAGACAGGAGAATGGCTTCCTTGTCAAACAATGGGTAAGGATTTCTTTAGTGAATAAGTTCAGCAACACATTGTCCATGTTTTCTCACACACATTCCAAACATCAGATAGACTCTTTTTCTTCTTGAGCAAGTTTTTATTCTTTTCTGCCAAAGCACATTCATGAATAAGAATCTGTCCTCAAGAAGGTTAAAGTTTTTTCTACTTCTGACATCATGAAGTCCAGTATATTAGTTACTTACTGAATATTGTTATTCATATATTTTGACTTTTCAAACTCTCTGATATGTTACTCCTAGAACACTTTTTTAATCCAGTATATCAGCTCCTACCACAGGCATCTCATACCACCTGCTTTCTTCCCTCAAGGCAGATTGAAAGAGCTCTTCTTTAGGCTAAAAAACATTTGCATTTCAAAACTCTGCCTGATGCTCTATCAAAAGTGATTCTCTAAGCTGTCATTAGAAGAAACATTTTAGAAATAAAATCTAATTTAAAAAAATCTCTGTGACCCAAAGAAAGTTACTCAATGTCTTCGAGTTTCAGTTTCCTTATCTATAAAACATGACTAACTGATTTCCAGAATTATAAGACGTAAAAGTACCCTACAACTTGCCTTTGGAAGCTCCTATTGTTACTACATATTTCTACTAGCCCTGAGGCCAACCCTTCTCTGTAAATGAAGCCTCGGACCAATTCAACCATCTGCCAGTCTCTCCTCCCATAATTAGGCTGCTGAGCACTCTGCCTTGGATATCAGGTTATTAGAAATGCATGGTTATTTTCTCGGCTATAGTCACTTTTCAGTGCACACATTATCTCAGGGTGATATCTTTCACCAGCTACTGCCAAATCTATATTTGTAGCTTAGACTTTTCTCTTGAACTACAGATGTGCAGACACCATTTCTTGGTGGCTCAGTGGCAAAGAATCTGTCTGCAATGCAGGAGCTGCAGGAGACATGGGTTCGATTCCTGGGTCAGGAAGATCTATGGAGAAGGGTGTAGCAACTCACTCTAGTATTCTTGCCTGGAGAATCCCATGGACAGAGGAACCTGGCAGGCTACAGACTATAGAGTCGCAGAGTCAGACTTGACTGAAGCAACTTAGCACACTTGCAGAGGTCTCCTAAGGGTAACCCTATCATTATATCCTATAGTAGTCAGTTTGGGCCACTATTAAATATATAGCACAAATTACATAGATTAAACAACAGAACTTTATTTTCTCACAGTTCTGAAGGCTTGGAAATCCAAAAACATGGCACCAGATGATTGGGTTCCTGATGAGAGTTGCCTTCTTCTCTGGTAGACAGTCACCTTCTCACTGTGTCCTCATGGCCCTTCCTTGGTGAGGCTAAGGAGAGAGAAGAGACCTCTCTCTTCCTCTTCCTTTAAAGCCACCAGTCCTATCAGATTAGGACCCCATCCTTATGGTCTCATTTAACTTTAATTAAAACCTAGAAGCCTTGTTTCCAAATAGAGTCACATTGAGGGAATAGGCCTTTAACATACAAATTTTCATGATTGAGGTGATACAATTCAACCAGAGTATCTCTTAAAACCTGTTTTCCTGTCTTCACCCCTTAATTCATTTAGTAGTTTTAAAGATGTTCACATTTTAATCCAAAGAATTTGTGACTATGTCACCTGATACAGCAAAAGGGAATAAGATGTGATTATCCTGGATAATCAGCTGGGGTCCAATGTAATCATAAAAGTTCTTACCAAAGGGAGGCAAGAGGGAGAGTCAGAGAAGATGCGATGATAAAAACAGAAGTAATAGAAGTCAGACAGAGATTTGAAGATGCTGTGTTGCTTGCAAGATAAGAAGAGACCATGAGTCAAGGAGAGCAGGAGATCTTTAGAAGCTGGAAAAGTCAAGGAAACAGATTCTTCCCTGATGTGACCAGCATGAATCAATACTGTCAACTCACTGAGTTTAACCTGTTGAGACAGATTTTGGACTTCTGACCTCCAGAGCTATTAAACAATTAATTTGTGTTTTATTAAGCCTTTAATTTGTGATAATACATGGACAACTTATATTCAGAGTAATCATGAGAAACACTGGGCTGGATGAACACAAGCTGGAATCAAGATTGCTGGGAGAAATATCAATAACCTCAGATACACAGATGATACCACCCTTATGGGAGAAAGTGAAGCACTAAAGAGCCTCTTGATGAAAGTGAAAGAGGAGAGTGAAAAAGTCAGCTTAAAGCTCAACATTCAGAAAACTAAGATCATGGCATCCGGTCCTATCACTTCATGGCAAATAGATGAGGAAACAGTGGAAACAGTGGCTGACTTTATTTTTGGGGGCTCCAAAATCACTGCAGATGGTGACTGCAGCAATGAAATTAAAAGACACTTACTCCTTGGAAGGAAAGTTATGACCAACCTAGACAGCATATTAAAAAGCAAACAGAGACATTACTTTGCCAACAAAGGTCCATCTAGTCAAGGCTATGGTTTTTCCAGTGGTCATGTACGGATGTGAGAGTTGGACAATAAAGAAAGCTGACCACTGAAGAATTTAAGGTTTTGAACTGTGGTGTTGGAGAAGATTCTTGAGAGTCTCTTGGACTGCAAGGAGATTCAACCAGTCCATCCTAAAGAAGACAAGTCCTGAGTGTTCATTGGAAGGACTGATGCTGAAGCTGAAACTTCCATACTTTGTCCACCTGATGTGAAGAGCTGACTTATTTGAAAAGACCCTGATGCTGGGAAAGATTGAAAGCAGGAGGAGAAGCGGACGACAGAAGATTAGATGGTTGGATGGCATCACTGACTCAATGGACATGAGTGACATGAGTTTGAGTAAACTCTGGGAGTTGGTGATGAACAGGGAGGCCTGGCGTGCTGTGGTCCATGGGGTTGCAAAGAGTCAGACATGACTGAGCAACTGAACTGAAGTGAACTGAACTGAATACATGGATGGCTTTTAGCATAGAGTGAGTTCTCAAATATTAGCTTCCATTTTAGGCTAGATAATATCCTCCTTATAAGCATGACTCTTTATTACTCTCCAATGCCCTCTTTTTATATTCTTTTATTAACAACACTTCTCTCATTAGCTGTAAGTTTCTGTTAATTCATTTCTCCAATACACTGTGAAAATTTTGAGCACGAGGATTTTGTCTTCATTTTAATCCCCAGTGTCCATCATTGTGAACAACATGTATCTAACATTTACTGAATGCACAACTGGATGGACATCTGCAGGAGAGACACCTTCACAGTATTGAAACCTTTATGTCAAAGTATGCACTAAACATTTTCAAGTGTTACTTGAGCAGGCAACCATGAGATCATATCATTTCCACCAGTACGTGTGAATTCATGCACTGGCACAAATAAGACATTTTGGAATTCAGTCAGGCAATAAACATGATCAGTATTCACAGTGGAGGACTTGTGTTTAGACAAGCATGACTAAGAGAAGTTAGTGGACTGTCATCTGTAGTGGTCAAGATGTTTTCAAAAATAAGAGAAAAAGCAGCTTTACAAAAATACAGAGAGGATTATTTTGGTACAAAAACCAGTGAGAGTACTGAGTTACTATTTAAAAAAGATATTACATAATTCTTTAACAGTAATAAAGACTTTGAACAGCTATATTAAATATATATCAAAGGTGTATAATAAAACTATATTAGTTCATTTTATCTTAAACTGAAGAAAATATACATAAATAATAACTATTACCTTTGCAAATTAAACCATGATTCAGAACTGTAGACATTTTAATGTGATTATTCTCAAGGGATAATAACAGGCACATGTTCTAATAAAGTAAACATTAAAAAGATCTTTTTTCATAGAAGTGTTATTTCCACTAATGCAAACATTATTTTAGGCAAAGTTTTATTCAGCATCATCTTTCAGAAGATTTCATATTTCATCTTTTTAAGAAATTACAGTTTATTATTTTATTTATTCAAGAGATATTTTCACTGAGTTCTAGATGGCAATGTATACCACTATTAGATATACTTCAAGGAAGGAAATGTTTAAACTACCACACAATTGCACTCATCTCACATGCTAGCAAAGTAATGCTTAAAATTCTGCAAGCCAGGCTTCAACAGTACGCGAACCGAGAATTTCCAGATGTTCAACCTGGATTTAGAAAAGGCAGATGAATCAGAGATCAAACTGTCAAATCCATTGGATCATCAAAAAATCAACAGAATTCCAGAAAAACATCCACTTCTGCTTTATTGACTATGCCAAAGCCTTTGACGGTGTGGACCACAACAAACTGTGGAAAATTCTGAAAGAGATGGGAATAGCAGACCACCTTACCTGCCTCCTGAGAAATCTGTATGCAGGTCAAGAAGCAACAGTTGGAACCAGACATGGAACAATGGACTGGTACCAAATTTGGAAAGGAGTACATCAAGGCTATCTATTGTCACCCTGCTAATTTAACTTATATGCAGAGTACATCATGCAACATGCTGGGCTGGATGAAGCACAGGCTGGAATCAAGATTGCCTGGAGAAATAACAACCTCAGATATGCAGATGAAACCACCCTTATGGAAGAAAGTGAAGAGGAACAGAAGAACCTTTTGATGAAAGTAAAAGAGGAGATGAAAAAGCTGGCTCAAAACTCAACATTCAAAAAACGAAGATCCTGGCACCCGGTCCCATCACTTCATCATGAATAGAAACAATGAAAAGAGTGACAGACTTTGTTTTCCTGGGCTCCAAAATCACTGCAGATGGTGACTGCAGACATGAAATTAAAAGACACTTGCTCCTTGGAAGAAAAGCTATGACAAACTTAACATATTAAAAAGTAGAGACATTACTTTGCTGACAAAGGTCTGTCTAGTCAAAGCCAATGTTTTTCCCGTAGCCATGTATGGATGTGAGAGTTGGACTATAAAGAAAGCTGAGAGCCAACAAATTGATGCTTTTGAACTGTGGTGCTGGAGAAGACTCTTGAGAGTCCCTTGGACAGCAAAGAGATCAAACCAGTCCATCCTAAAGGAAATCAGTGCTGAAGATTAATTGGAAGGACTGATGCTGAAGCTGAAGCTCCAATATTTGGCCACCTGATGTGAAGAACTGACTCATTTGAAAAGACCCTGATGCTGGGAAAGACTGAAGGCAGAGGAGAAGGGGCAGGAGAAGATGAGATGGTTGGATGGCGTCACTGACTTAGTGGCCATGAGTTTGAGCAAGCTCTGGGAGCTGGTGATGGACAGAGAAGCCTGGTGTGCTCCAGCCCATGGGGTAGCAAATAGTCGGACATGACTGAGTGACTGAACTAACTGAGGAAGGAAATGCTATTGCCAATTAAACTAAGAAAGGTGTCAATTAAACGATGCTACCTAAACTCACTGATATTAACATGAGAACGTTTGCAAGAGCAAAAATTTGAAAGAAGAAAAGAAATCACCCTCAGGCCAAATAACCTGAATGCAGTATCATTTTGGTTTATATACTTCTAATCTATATTCAAAGCATAAAGTTTACAGTATTTTTCTTAAACTTTTACTAATACTTTAATATATACTTTTTTCTGTATATAATTAAGCCCATCTGGGCTCCCCCTGGTGGCTCAGCAGTAAAGAATGTGCCTGCCTTGCAGGAGACATGAGGGACTTAGTTTCGATCCCTGGGTCTGGAAGATTCCCTGGAGGAAAAAATGGTTACACACTCCGGTATTCCTGCTGGGAAAATCCCACTGACAGAAGAACCTGGTGGGCTGCAGTCCACAGGGTCACAAAGAGCTGGACATGACTGAGCCACTGAACAAATACACAATGAAGACTATTTATTAACTATGATAGTATACACAGTTTCCATGTTATTATATATAACATAACTTGTCTCTTTTTCAAAGACCTTTGCAGTCTCACATTTTTCTATTATTTAAAATAGTTTATCACCAAATGTGTATGATCTAGCAATTCCTCTCCTGGGTGTGTGTGTATATATATACACACACACACAAAGAAAAGAAAAACACAAATGGATGGACTTGGAGGACATTACGCTGAGTGAGATAAGACAAAGAAAGACAAATACCATATGATATCACTTATATGTGGAATCTGAAAATTACAGCAAACTAGTGAATATAACAATAACAAAGAAAGCAGATTCACAGATACAGAGAACAAACTAGTGGTTACCAGTTGGGAGAGGAAGGAGGAGGGGTACACAGTGATGGGCGAGCCGGAGGTACAAAGATAGGTAGGTATAAGATAGGCTACAAGGATATATTGTAAAATACGGGGAATTGAGCCAATATCTTGTAATAACTTAAAAATAAAAAAGGGAACACAATTTAGTAAATGTGGTTTATTATTCTATCTGCACATTCATCAGATAGAATTTAATTGTATTCCTCACTCCTTCTAGCCTCACATTTTTTTTTACCCTCCTTGACCTAGGGAGATGTGGGTTCAGTCCCTGAGTTGGGAAGATCCCCTGGGGATGGGAAAAGTCTACCCACTCCAGTATTCTGGCCTGGAGAATTCCATGAACTGTACAGTCCATGGGGTCACAAAGAGTCAGACATGACTGAGTGACTTTCACTTTAGCAATTATTAAAGGAAGTATAAAAAATTCCTACCATATTGGCAGATTTATCAACTTTGAGTTTACTTCTACCGTTAATTTTTGCTTTCCATTTTTGGACTGTTGTTATATTCCTGCTTGTTGAGAGATTTAGGAAACTAAATCCAGGGTTGTTATCCCTAAAGCTGAATGACACCTTAGAAATTATGAAAATATTGTTTACAAAATGTCAGAATATGTAACCTTTTGAGCTTGAGCATGGCTATCTTAAAACTAGGGAAAACTGGGATTTCCCTGGTGGTCCAGTGGTTAAGAATCTGTCTCCCAACGCAGGGGACACAGGTTCAATTCCTGGTCCAGTAAGACCCCATATGTCATGGGGCAACTAAGTCCCTGCATTGCACCTCCTGGGCCTGTGTGTGCCAGGGCCCATGCTCCACAATAAAAGAGGCCACTGCAATGAGAGGCTGTATACTGCAACTAGACAGTAGCCCCCAGTTGCCAACCAGAGAAAGCCTATGTGCAGCAAAGAAGATCCAGCACAGCCAAACACAAATAAATAAATAATTTGAAAAATATGTGAAAAACTACTATTCCTTAATATACTTTTACTCATTGCCTATTATAGGAAAAGAATAATAATAATAGTGAAGTATCTACTAAGCATTTTAAGCTCTTTTTATCAACTAATGTACATTTTAAAAAATGTGCATTACTGAACTAACAAATTATGGGAATTTAACAGACACTAGGACCTTCAAGTTTGTTTAAATAAGCCACTGATAGTAACAGAACTAATTAACTCAAGGGTGTCCAGAGGATAGCCACACAATTTGAAATCTCAACAGAGACAACACACTCTTCTCCATAATGTCTACTAGTAGCACTCTCATTGCTGGTAGATTAGAGCTCTCACCCAGTAAGAAAATCCTGTTTTTCTTAAGGATATAAATAGCATATGAAACATATACCTTGAGAATTCTTATCAAGCTAGCATTCTACGAAAGTATTTCTTAAGCAGATCTTTCAATTTTTAATCCATACTCTTGGTATGGTAACTGCAACTCTGGTTTAAGACATAAATTAATTTCAGGGTCCCCAAATTAGACATGAGTAACAGTAGCCATCCTAGATTATACGACACCAGTCATCCTGTTTGAAAGGGAAAATCATGGATCCAACTCTACTACTTGAGCTCTACAAGAGTATCTGCTAAAATCACATAAACAACATCTAGTTTTCTTTATTAGATTAAAAGTTGAAGAAATGATTGACAACTGAAACATTATCGTAAGTTTCAAGTACTTTCTAAGTTAAACGACACTTTATTTTAAAATCAAATTTAAATATGTAAATTAAAAACTCAATAGGCCAATGGAAGACAGAAATAAAGAAAAATGCATTTATAATAATAATGTGTATATATCATATGACACTTTAAAATTGAGATTAATAAGCATTAGACTTCTCATAAGCCTTAAAAAACATTTTGACCAGGTATAGAAGACTGCAAAGAAAACAAAGAAGAAAAAAATGTTGTCATTGTTTATTTCTCTTTTAAATAGTGGAAGGCCAGATGATTCCTCTGATTCTACTGCACAGAAAATCATGAGCCAGGAATATTTCATGTCCATGTTAATGGAACAAACAAAAGCTGTATGTCACTTGTCATGGATTCTGTTTCTTTTGATTAGAAAAGAGCAACAGAAAAAATATCAACAACTAAAGAGTAATATATTGCATTTAGTCAGTGTATGTATTTCCACATACTAGCTGCTATCTTTAGATAAAAACAGATCAGTCTATTTTGTGATCCATCATTTGTTTTTATATTTTATTTTACCAAAAGTAAGCCCAGCGTGTTCTTTAAGCAACTACTTTTAATAATATGGTTTATTAATTGATTTTTAATGTTAAATGTTTAAAGTTTATTTAGGAAGATAAATAGGAAGAAATTCTAATAGTCTTATTTCTTATTGTGAAAAATTACGTGAAAAGAGTTTGGGGTTAAAAATAAGAGAGTCAGAATCAATGTATATTGGAAGATATTAGAAGAATATATTTATTTTTGAGGTATCTCCAGGGTTCATCTCATTTTGTAGTGCATTTAAAACATAATAGTTCCAGTAACTGTTTAAAGCTGGTAGCATAAATACGTGCTTATCACCTTTCCCTGTCTGATGCCCCTGTAAAAATAGAAAAGAAAAACACTAAAACAAACAAAAAAAGATAGCGCTAAGTTGTGTCCAACTCTTGCGACCCCATGGACTGTTGCCTGCTGGGCTCTTCTGTCCATGGGATTCTCCAGGCAAGAATACAGGAGTGGGTTGCCATGTCCTTTCCAGGGGATCTTCCTAACCCAGGAATCAAACCCTAGGCAGATTCTTTACTGACTGAGCTACTCGGGAAGCCCCAACTAGGTGTTGTTCTTAAGGACAAAGGACCAGAGATGGGACTTCAGTGGATGAGATTTTTGCAAATTTTTAAACATGGAAAGTGACTGGGGAGTATAACGTGTGTTGTTGTTTGGTTGCTAAGTCATGTCCGAGTCTTTGCAACCCCATGAACTACAGCATATAAGGCCTCCCTATCATTCACTATATCCCAAAATCTGCCTGAAACATGTGTAGTAGAGTATAAAAAGGCAAAGATTGGTTTTGGTTAGAGAAGAAAAATTCACATCGCAGAACCTCAGATGGACTCCTAGCTCAGGTACACCCATTATGGCAAAGGGCAGGAGTGAGATGGGCTCCAAATAGGGTGAGGGCATAGACTGAGAGTTTTAAAAGGAAGGACTGACCTCTAACTCCTACAAATATAGGAAGATTCTTTTCTAGAAAAAAAAAAATTCTTGGGGAAAATACAAACTGCATATTGGCATTTGAGTATCTTCAACAGAACAGCTCCCTAGCTGCCCCCAAATGTCACCTGCACTCCATTCAGAGCTTCTGATCATTGCCTCACTCATGAAAATGAATGGAAAGTCAGGCATTACTGGACATATGAAAAGTCCCCAGTATGAAAGAGAGATCAACATAATAAAATGTAAACAAGGAAAATAGAATAAAAATTGATGGTGTGTTAGAAGATATTTCACCCATCAAGAACATTCTCGATGCCTGAAAGAATGAGAAAATAAGAAAATTAGAGAGATAAATGGAAATTAAAATGATAGCTGAAAAAATACTCAATAGAGTCTTGAAACAGAGGTAGGTATAGTTGAAGAAGTCTGCTTGAAAACTGAACAAATCCACATCTACAAAGAACAAACCAGACACCAAATATATGAATTTAATGCTTAAAATGGGAAAAACTTAATCCAGGGTTTCCATAGATAATTAAGAGCAACTCCAGAGAGTATAAGAGAACTCAAATGAAGAAAACTGCACGAAAATACTACTAAAGATTTTTCAAAGAACTCACATCTCCATACTGAAAGAGCCTGTATGTGTGTAGCACATTAACATGTAATTCCAAGGTAGAATCCTTCTGACATGGAATCGGTCAGGAGTAGTGCTGTTGGCTAAAGCACGGTAGAGTAATACCTTTAAATTCAGAGGGAAAAATATTCTTTATCTTACAATACTATGCCCAGATTACTTATTTATTTCATTTATTGGAAAGACATGTTCAGATATAAAAGAAAATATAACTCATCTGCAAAGTTTCTACTCTCAATTAGGAAGCAAACAGAAGGTTTGTTCCAGCAAAATGAAGATGGCAAATAAAGACGAAGATCCTTCCTAATTAAAGTTAAAACTCTTACACAGCAAAGGAAACCATAAACAAGACAAAAAGACAACCCTCAGAAAGGGAGAAAATATATGTCAACTAAGCAACTGCTTAGAGATTTTAGAGACTATATTTTAATCTCTAAAATATACAATTAGCTCAATATATATATAAAAATAAAAAATTCAGCAGAAGACCTAAAAAGACATTTCTCCAAAGAAGACATACCAATGGCACACAGGCAAATGAAAAGATGCTAAACATCACTAATTATTAGAGAAAGGTAAATCAAAACTGCAAAGGTAAAATAAAACTACATCACATCAGCCACAATGGCCATCATCAAGATATCTACAAGTAAAGAAAGATGGAGAGGGTGTGGAGAAAAGGGAACCCTCCTCCTCTGCTGGTGGGAATGTAAACTGGTACATACTATATAGAACAGTATGGAGGTTCCTTAAAATACTAAAAACAGAACTCTAGTATGACCCAGAAATTTCATTCCTAGGCATATACCCAGATAAAATCATGATTCAAAAAGATAATAAACCCCAATGTTCATTGCAGTACTACTAGTCAGGATGTGGAAGCAACCTAAATATCCATCCACAGAAGAATAGATAAAGAAGATATGATACATATATATAATGGATATCACTCAGCCATATAAAGGAACCAAACTGTATCTTTCGCAGAGATGTGGATGGAACTAGAGACTGTCATACAGAGTGAAGTCAGTCAGAAAGAGGAAAACAAATATTGTATATTAACAGATGTATGTGGAATCTAGAAAATGGTATAGTTGATCTTATTTGCAAAGCAGAAATAGAGACACCGATGTGGAACATATGTATGGATACCAAGGGGAAAGGGGACTAGGAGGAACTGGGAGATTGGTACTGACATATACACATTACAATGCATAAAGTAGGTAACTAATGAGAACATATTCTATAGCACAGGAAACTCGACTCAGTGGTCTCCGGTAACCGAACTGGGAAGGAAACCCAGAAAAGAGGGGACATAGACACACATATATGACTGATTCACTTTGCTATACAGCCGAAACTGATAGAGCAGTGTAAAGCAACTCTATCCAATTAAAAAAGAAAAAGAGGAAGATCCTGTGATAGAGAAAACAGTGGCTCTAACTGGATTAAATGACCAGGATAAAGGATGAGTTTCATGTATCAATCCAATGGAAGTAGGAGAACAGGATTAGGAATGCAGGGACTCAAATAGTAGAATCTGAATACATTGGATGACGCTCTAGTCTTAGAACAGTCTGAAGCAGGATTTATTACTTTTTTTAATTTTTAAATTTTTTTTTGCCAAGGGCCAAATAATAAATATTTTAGGCATGTGGAACATCCCGACTCTATAGCAATGACTTAACTCTGCAGTTGGACCACAAGGGCAGCTGTAGACAATCAGTAAACACGTGTATAGGGCTGTGTCCCAATAAAACAAGCAATCTGGCCTGTGGGCTGTAGTTTGTTGAAACCTGCTGTGGAGGGGCTCAGCTATGAATTCTCAGCAGTATTACCAAGGCGACCTACAAGAACAAACCTACTCTTCAGAAGGTGGCATCATTAAAAAGGACTCACACAATGCAGCAGTCAGGTTAGACCTGGCTCCTTTAATAATTTTCAGCTTTGCAAAAAATGACATCTGAGTACCAAGAGCTCCTGTGTTAGAAATCTAAGCAAATAGGGCCCAAACATTTTACAGACACCGCATAGTACTTTGAAAATAAGTTGCTGTTACATTTTTGTTTTGATTATAGGTAAGAAACTACCATAAGTATAAAAAATAGCATGTATATTTGTTGGAATAATATACAGACTTAAATATAACATTTAAAGTTATAAAATACCACTTCCAAAGATTAACAACTATATTGAGAGGAGAGGTGGGTGTCTAAGGAAGCTGAATCTTTATCTATGATAAGAGGAAGTCAATAGACAATGTCTAAAGTAAAAATGGATATGGAAGTAATCATGAGAATTACAAAAACAGGATGAGTTGGTAAGTACTGCCTCACATGAACAGGGCTTGGAGTTGAAATGGAGAGTCTAGAGGAAGAATGCAATGCTTGTGCTTTTCATTATAAGCCTTGCTATTTTTAAAAAAGCTAGATATATGCAAGCCACTTTGGTTTTGAAATTGAAAATTTTGATTATTGCTTTAGTGTTAAACAGAATGGAGTAAAAATAAAAGGTGTCACTGTTCTCCAGCACTATGAACATTTGTTCCATCAATCAACAAAGGCATTTTAACAGGCTAACACATCAAGTATAAGATAACAAGTCACATTTGTTTTCTTCAAATTTACTTTTTAAAAATGTAACTCCCCCTTTTTAAAGATGACAATCACTTCAGTTTTACTTTATAATTTTATAACAAACAGAATGATGTCCTGGTTGCCAAACAAAATAAATATTAATGTTAATATAGACTATAGGCCTCTTTTATTGAAGAGTCTTAATATGTTTGGACAGAAACTTCATTTGTTCTCTTAGCCAGGTATTGGCTTCTGCAATAATTGGACCCACTGCCCAACAAGGAGCTGAGTAAAGCTTTTTTATCTTTACTCACAACTTTATGAGGCAAGATGTTGTGACCTACTCCTGAAAAGAATTTGTTTTTCACTTTCCTTTCACTCTCCTGGTCATGCACAGTTAGAAAGCGGGCACTGCATTTTGTGGATTTGCTTCCCATTCTGCAGGGTTCTACACTGCAAATAATCTCTTTATGTCTCAGGTCATTTCTTGTGTTCATAGGAAGTATAGTTAATGGTATAAAAAATGTTACTTAGTATGTCAAGAGCATTCCTCTTTCTGTAGAAGTCAAATAACATCTAAATACAATGTAAATACCCAGAACACTCTCTAAAACTGCAGATTCAGATGGCATTCACAAACAAGAGACAAAAGAACAACAAAAATAGCCCACTTTCATTCTTGGCTAGACTACTACTGGATTCTTCCATATTGATCTCAACAGGCCAAATTTTCTCTTAAATATTCCTGTATCCTGTATCTTAGTCATTTTGATTAGAACCTGAATTTTTTCTCCTGAGTGTCTTAATGAATATCCCTGCCTTCTTACTGGTTTCTCTGCTGCCAATCACAGTTTACTGAAACCCTCCCTCTACAAGACATGAGAATAATCATTTTAATTGCAAGTCTGTGTAATTTTTCCAACACGCTTTAGTTGCTCTCCAGGCTCTTCAGGATGAAGTCATCTCTTGAGTCAATCTTCTTTGATTCCTCATTTTTATCTGTCTGTTTTCTCTGAGAGGTTGATGCACCCTTATCACGTCACCATCACAACATTCAACCCTGGGCTTGTATAAGGTTGATTACTATCTTGGCCCCTTCACCCCAGTCCTACACTAGACCATAACATTTGATGATAAAATTAATCTAATGTATGAATAAATAATTTCATCATTTTTACATTTTATAAATTCCATATCCATTCATTAAAGTGTATGCAGCCCCTTCCACATGCCAAGTATTGTTTAAATGGATGAGGTCATAGAAATGAGTGAGAAAGACAAAGAGGAAGACAGATAGTGGGGAAAAAATGAACAGAACAAATATACATCAGTTGGTAATAAATGCTGCAAACAAAAGGCGAGTAACGGCAAAGGGGAGTATGTGAAGAAAGCTGCTACTTTAAAAATGTCCTTCGAAGTTCAACACCCATTTATGATAAAAACTTATCAAAGTGGGTATAGTGGGAACATACCTTGAAATAACAAAAGTTATTTAAGACAAACCCACAAGCAATATAATACTCAGTGGTGAAAAGTTCAAAGCCTTTCCAATAAAATTTGGAACAAGACAAGGATGCCCACTCTCACCTCTTCTATTCAACATAGCATTGGACGTCCTAGCCACAACAATTGGATAAGAAATAAAAGCTATCCAAATTAGAAGGGAAGAGGTAAAACTCTCATTATATGAAGATGATATGATAGTACATACAGAAAATCTCAATGACTCCACACAAAAACTACTAGAACTGATAAATGAATTCAGCAAAGTAGCAGGATACAAGATTTACATATAGAAATTGATTGTGTTTCTTTATATCAACAATGAAATAACAGAAAAGGAAGGTTTAAAAAGTATCATTTAAAATCACAATCCAAAAAAATAAAATACTTAGGAATAAACTGCACCAAGGAAGTGAAAGACTTATACACTGAGAACTATGAAACATTTATAAAGGAAACTGAAGATGATTCAAAGAAATAGAATCCCATGCTGTTGGATTGGAAGAATTAATATTGGTAAAATGGCCACACTACCCAAAGCAAGCTACAGATTTAGTGTGATACCTATCAAATTATGGATGGCCTTTTTCACAAAACTAGAACAATTATCCTAACATTCATATGGAACCATAAAAGACCCAGAAATGCTGAAGCCATACTGAAGAAAAAGAACAAAGCAGGAGGTATAACCATTCCAGACTTCTGAAAATACTACAAAGCAATAATAATCGAAACCACAAAATTATAATAATCAAAACAGCATCATACTGACACAGACACACATACAGATCAATGAAACAAATAGAGAGTCAAGAAATAAACCCACACATCTATGGCCCAATTCATCTTTGACAAAAGAGGCAAGAATATAAACCAGTAAAAAGACAGTCTCTTCAACAAAGTGGTGTTGGGGAAGCTGGACAGCTGCCTGAAAATCAACGAAGTTTGAACACACCCTCTTACCATATACAAAAATAAACTTAAAATGGCTTGAAGCTTTAAACATAAGACATGACACCATAAAAACTCCTAGAAGAGAACATAGGCAAAACATTCTCTGACATAAATCATACCAACGCTTTCTTAGGTCAGCTCCTCCCACCCCAAGGCAATAGAAATAAAAGCAAAAATAAACAAATGGGACCTAATTTACAAGTTTTACACAGCAAAGGAAACCGTAAATGCAGACGCACGTGCGCGCGCGCGCACACACACACACACACACACACACACACAAAGAAAAGCTACAGAATGGGAGAAAATATTTGCAAATGATGCAACTGACAAGGGCTTAAGTTCCCAAATATACAAACAGCTCATATAACTCAACCACAAGAAAACCAAAACAGCCCAATTAAAAAATGGGCAGAAGACCTAAAGAGACATTTCTCCAAAGAACAAGTACAGATGGCTAATAAACACATGAAAAGATGCCCACCATAGCTAATTATGAGAGAAACACAAATCAAAACTACAGTGAGGGACCATCTCAGGTGGGTCAGAATGGCCATCATTAAAAAAAGCCTACAAATAACAAAAGCTGGAGAGAACTGGAGAAAAGGGAACTCTTCTACACTGTTGGAGGGAATGTAAGTTGGTGTAGCCACTATGGAAAATAGTACAGATACTTCTCAGAAAACTAAAAACAGAATTATCATATGATTAAGCAATCCCACTCCTGGGCATATATCCAGGCAAACTATAATTCAAAAAGATACATGCACTTCAGAAGCACTATTAGAAATAGTTAAGACATGGAAACTACCGAAATGTCCATTGATAACTGAATGGATAAGAAAGATGTAGTACACATATACAATGGAATACTACTCAGACATAAAAAGAATGAAATGCCATGCCCAGCAACATGGATGCAATTAGTGATTGGTTAAGTGAGGTAATTGAAGTAAGTCAGAAAGAGAAAGACAAATACCATATATCACTTATATGTGAAATCTAAAATATGACACAAATTAAACAGAAACAGAATCAAGAAGAGAGATTAGACTGGTGGTTGTCAATGGGAAGAGCGGTGGGAGAGGGATGGATTCAGAGTTTGGGATTAGTACATACAATAGATAAACAACAAGCTCCTACTGTAGAGCCCAGGGAACCGCATTCAACCTCCTCTGGAGTAAACTATAATGGAAAGGAATACAAGAAAAGAATGTATATAAATATAAAGCCCAGTCACTTTGCTATACAGCAGTAATTAACACAACACTATAGATCAACTAGGAATATTCTTCAACTAAAAACACAAACAAACAAAAACAAGACAAAATGTCCTCCAGAGTCTTCTCTGATAAAGTAATAATGCCCTGGGGTTGAAGGAAGTGAGGGAATGATAAAGGAGTCCAAGTGTTACTCAATGGGTCACCAAGTACAAAGGGGCTGAGCTGGGAGTCCATGTGACATGTTTGACAAAGAGGAAGGAAGCCACTAGTTCTAACGAGCAGTAAACAAGGGAGATTTTGTGGGAGATGAAGTTGAAGACAGTTTCACCCTGAGCCGGGAAGTGATTCGAAGGGACTTCCCTGGTGGTACCATGGTTAAGAATCCATCTGCCAATGTAGGGGACACGGGTTCAATCCCTGGTCTTAGAAGATCCCACATGCCTCAGGGCAACTAAGCCACTGAACCACGACTACTGAACCCATGTACCCTAAGTACTGAAGCCCATGCCTAGAGTTTGCACACCACAAAAAGAGCAGAGCAGCCCCTACTCGTCACAACTAGAGAAAGCCTGCGTGCAGCAACAAAGAATGAGAGGAGCTCCCCAGCCCCAAAGAAAAATGATTACAGGGTTTTGAGCAGACTGACAGGGCTGGTTATCAGCCCAAGGGCTCTTCAGGAGCTGTGGGTAGAAAACCCACTACAGTAGGGCTAAGGCGGGAGAAAGGGGCCAGGAGAGATGTTGGTGGGATGGGCAAGGGTTAGAGCTGTGAAGTGTTAAAAGATGGCTGAAATCTGTGATACATTTTAAAGGCAGAGCTGATAGGGTCTGCTGAAAGATTGACGGGGCACGTAACAAATGTGAATCATGCTTTAAATGAGGGAAATCTGTGATCACACCTTAAAGAAGGACTACATGACAATAGTTAATATCTACACCAATGCTGGCCCTGCTAAGGCACTTGGTTTTTTGGTAGATTAATGCACAAAGAGCTAGGTAGTGGTATTAGTGACAACCCACTCTACCCCTACAGATCACGAAAATTTACCAGCAGCTACGATGCAGTGTTCACATCAGGAAGCTGGGAAGGGACTGCTGATAAAAGATCAACAGATGGCAGAAATACAAGCAAGAAACAGCCAAATTCACCTAAGATAGGTGGAAACTGTGGTAATGCAGGATAGTTTAAGAAATAGCAATTGTTCAAGTGTTGCAAGAAGATACCTTCTGAAGGAACTATAGATTCATAAAAAGTTACTTAAAGTAGTGGTTAATAAGAATATAGGTGCTGAAACCAGAATACTCTGGTGTTAATTTTGACCAAATAATTTAATCTGTCTTAATTTCCTTGTCTGTAAAGTGGACTTTTATCAATCTTGCGATAGTTAGCATTAGGAGGACTGAAAGATGATAATACAAGTAAAGCTTATCTCAAGCTTATAAACTTTAATAACTCCTGCTTATTATTATTACCAAGAGAGACTACCTTTCTTGATAGGATGAAGGAAGGGAGTTAAACATGATAGATTCCGGCAGGAACAAAATATCAAAGGTTTCCATTTAAACAAAGAACTGCATTAGACCACCTGGAAAGCCCATGTGCTTCAAGTTCTAAACAATCCTTACAAAGCACACTTTCCCATCCTGTGAGTTTATTTATTTCACCATGAAAGTGATAAATGAGGAGCTGTAAAGATCATAAATACCTGCCTTGCTGCTGTTTCCATCTTTCAAAAATCATCAGTAACTGTTACTTCGATTTAGTTCTGAATAAAGCCCTCTGAAGTGTGAATTTGGGAAAAACTGATCATTTTAATTTTAAGATACATAATAGCCTAGGGAAAAGTCTTGTCCATGATTGTAGATGTTAAACTTCAGAGTGGCAGCTTAAAAAATGTCCACGCATTGGGTACAAATTCATGATCGGAGATTTTATAAAGAATGAGGGATCAGTACCTATACGACACAGAATTCCAACAATACAAACACAATTATCTATCCCAATAAAGAAAAAATTAGAAAGTGTACTAAGTCATTGCTGCATAGGGAGCTCTGAGCTCACACAGCTAAAATTTTAAGGCACAACAACGTGGGGATAATAACATTGGAAAGGATAAGTCCATTGGCTCATCTAACTGAGATGAAGAAGGGCCTGGAGAATTTAAGAAAATTCACCTCTACAAATATAAAGAAATTTAATAGGAATATTTATAAAGTGGGACTATGAGAAAACATACACAGGTCTGGATAGATAACATATATGGTTTATATAGATATATAGTGTGGGCATATAAATAAAATACAGGCTTGCACTCAGCATCATAAAGTCAATTGGATAAGTACAGAAACAGGCCTGGCTTAAAAGCAACTCATTTGAGAAAGACCACTGGGGATAAGCTGGTGGTAAACTGTTCCAGTGCCAACAGTGTCTGGCAGATGTTCAAAAAGCAAATGCAAACCCAGGATGCATTAATTGAGGCCCAGCAGGAAAGGTACTAGCCCTGGTCTCTGTGCTGATTAGAAAATATTTGTAATATTAGGCTCAATTCTGAAAAGATTTAGAGAAAAACTCTAGCTTTCCTGACAAAGGTTATCAGAATGATGAAGTATCCAGAAGTCATGTCAGACAGAAATGGTTGAAAGGTTTAGACAATTTAGGCAGGAAAAGGATGATTTATGAGGTTCACATATGTTGTCTTCAAATCTTTGAAGGGTCATGTAGTACAATAGAAGAAGGCTTAGGTTTACTGTGTATAAGTTCAATTTTGCAGAACAAGTACCAGTGGGTAGTGTTATAAGATTACATACAGGGCTATAAGGAAGCATGCTCACAAAGATTCTCGATTTATTGGAACTGCTCCTAAGGGAAAAGTCTTCTCGGTAAGGTAGTGAAGACTTTCATTGGCAGTGTTCTGATAAAGGGTGGATGGTCAATTAGAATTTATTTTATCTCATTTGCTTCTCATAACAATCATGAATTAGAAATGCATTTTATGTTTATTTTTACTAGTTGCCCAATAAAAGCAAAAAAAAATATTTTCTTTTTCTTAATCGTTATATACTTTCTAAGTCATAAAAGAAGGCTGAGCAATGAAGAACTGATGCTTTTGAACTGTGGTGCTGGAGAAGAATCCTGAGAGTCTTGTGGACTGCACAGAGATTAAATCAGTCAATCCTAAAGGAAATAAACCCTGAATATTCACTGGAAGGACAGATTCTGAAAATGAAGCTCCAATACTTTGGCCACCTGATGCAAAGAGCCAACTCATTGGAAAAGACCCCGACTCTGGGAAAGACTGAAGTCAGGAGGAGAAGGGGGGCGACAGAGGATGAGATGGTTGGATGGCATCATCGACTCAATGGACATGAGTTTGAGCAAAGTCCAGGTGATAGTGAAGGACAGGGAAGCCTGGCGTGCTGCAGTTCACGGGGTCACAAAGAGTCGGACACGACTGAGCGACTGAACAACAACAAATTTCTCAAACAACTCCTATGATGAGGCAAGTTGTAAGATGAGGAATTGTACTGATGTATGTAGAACAGCACATGTACACTAAATGGCCCCCAAAATAAGATCTCGTATTGAAATATAAGCAAAATAAAATTACCTTGAAGTTGATTAACATTGGTAATCAACCTAAGCTCTTAGATATGTGAAGAATAAATTAATGACTAATTTACAATGATTTTACATTACAATATTAAAATAAATTTCTTTTGTTAAACTCATGTCATCTTATGGCTTATTAATTTTAAATAAAAAATAAACATATATATATATATATATAATTATAGTCTCACAAGATGTAGGAAAAATTAAATTTTGAGTTCTTTAAAAAGAAAAAAGAAAATCATTTGTTGATTTGGGCAAAGTTCTTACTGTACTAACAAAAATGAAAGTTTATTTTTAATGACTAATTTTAAACAAACTCCAAATATCATGGCTATCATTCCAGGTACCTAAGGCATTGGATTCTGAATTTTTCATGAGCAGATATTTACATCATAAAATATTTAGAGAGTTGGGCACAGAGTGTCATTCTTCTTATCCTTACCAATTGAATATAAAAACTATATCTTTTTTTACTTAATATTCATGTTGCCACTCTTTTATTGAATATCTGTAGTATGACAGATCCTCCATATGTGTTATCTCTAATCCTTACATTAATTCTGCATGGTAGCTATTACTATTATGCATCTATTTTGTAGACGAAGAGAGCAAATTTCTGAGGATCAGTAAACTGCGGAAGGTCACTGAATGAATTAGCAGCAAGCTGAGATTTAAGCCTGTATCTGCCTGCCATCAGTCTGTCTTTTTTATTCATATCATACTGTTTAGGGAGGATGGGTTGTAGAATAAAATCCATATATTATGCCAAAACAAGAAAACTTTAAACAGAAATTCTTTTCTGCCCTTTTTGACCTCCTCTCTCCCACCACTGTGTATTATGTTTTTGCATTATCAACCAGACACCACCCCACCCAACCCAGCCCGCCATGGGCCGAAATACCTGCTCAACCACTAACAGTGACATTCTCCTAGGCACAAACAAGACAGCTCTTTAAAAGACAACATTTCTGCTTCAGCTTGTAAGAAGTCACGTGACCCACCATGATGTCGCTTAGATCTGGATTATACAAAATGTCAATAATATGTAATTTGATGTACAGCCCTCAAAAAACTAGAAAACTGTGCCTTGACTTTTAACAGGTAGAATAATTTTCAGCGCTTTCTGAGATGCTTGTCCCAGGTTATAATCCTCAAATTTGGCTCAGATAAAATTTTCCATTTATT
This sequence comes from Dama dama, assembly GCF_033118175.1. Taxonomy (NCBI): domain Eukaryota; kingdom Metazoa; phylum Chordata; class Mammalia; order Artiodactyla; family Cervidae; genus Dama; species Dama dama. The sequence continues at coordinate 45,395,429 of NC_083711.1, read as the reverse complement.
TCTTAGATTGACTGATTTAATTTTTTGTCCACAGTGTAAAGCCCATCTTTCATTTCATTATTTGATTTAGAAAACTATGAAATTATTGAGTAAAAGGCACAAAAGTCTTGCCAGAATCTGTTGTTGATCCTACTTTCAGTCTACTGGTTGGGCAAAGGAGCTTCCAAGAATAAAAAGGAAAATGAATCCGACCTCTCTCACAAATTCTTTAAGTTGAAAGAAAAGGAGAAAATCTGTATCAGATAAGATCATCTCATCTAAAAATAGAGGAAATGAACCATAAATTCAACTTCCTTTTTGCAAAAGGCGAATTGTGAAACCAAAGCTGGCATACTGCCTACATTTCTCATTATAAAAGATGTACTATGGCTGTAGAAGAGGAACAAAAACAGAAAAGGGGATAAGAGAATTTAAAATTTAGATTTTTAATCTAAAAATAATAGATTTTTGGTTAGTGAGGCGACTGTCTAGGGGATGCCAGAGGAATTAAGAAAGGCATATACAGTAAGCAGTGTGACTTGCATATTATCATGTGTGACTATGAGCTCAGATAGCAATGACAATATATTAGGATGAAAAAACTCCCTGATCTGACACTCACTTTTTATATCCTTTTTTTTGTCCTTTTGCTTTCTTTTACCTGTAGATGATTGCTGAGAAACCAACAGTTAAAACTTCCTGACTTTTCAAGGAAAAGAAAAAATATGGTGACAGTAAGCCAGGAGAAGAGAAAGCTGATAGTGGAGGCAGTAATGAGTTTTGTATAGATAAAGGGATAGAATATGAATGACAGGGAGAGATTATGCATTTCCACTGAGACTAGGGAAAGAGGGTAAGGGAGAGATTGTGCATTTCCATTGAGACTAGGGAAAGAGGGAAAGTCTAATATAAGAAGGGTGCCCTATGGACTTAGAGACACAAGAATGATTTTTTTCAGTGAAATAATGTTTCAAAATTATAGATACTCTGCAAGTGTTTCATAGAATGGTTTAGGTTCAGTACTGCCCTGAAAAAGGAATAGCCTTTCAATGACCTTTTTCAGCTCATGATTAAAATTTTGATTACTAGTTTTCTCATTATCTCTCAAGATATGTGTAAAATAATGATTCTACCCTAATCTGACTTGGCGCTTTTAACTTGGGAATTTCTGTTTTACAGTCCTCTGCCCACAGTATTTCATTTTATGATGCTGAAAGTCAAAGGAGATAGATGATCTTGATAGTCTCCTATGCAACAGAGCTCCTCACTTCATTTAAATGGAAATGTGCATTTTCATGGAAATTCAGGCCTGTATTGATGAACAAAGATAAGCTGCCACTATTAAATATAATAGTGATATAAAAAAGTGTTCTAGAAACATATTTTTAAAAATAGTAAAATTTACACTGACAGGAAAAACATTTCTTTAAGAAAATGTGCATACAGCAATATGTACAGCCTAGAAATAGGATAAATTAAATTTTCTAAAATTTGTCCCATAGTATTTGAATGATTATAAAGTTGAAAACTCAGGACAAAGGTTGTGAACGGCAGGGTGAATATGTATATCTTTGATAAGCATAGTGACTTAATATGAATAAACTAATTAGCATAGTGCCTTTTTATAAGTAGATATTAGTCATGTAATAAACATTTTTCAGTAGACTTGTTAAGAAATGGCATGGGTTAGGTGTGGTATTATTTTCCATGCTCTTTTCTTTCTTAAAATTTTAATGTGACTATTTTGGAGTTCACTTTTTAATAACACATTTAAAAAATACTTAATGATTATACATGGGCTTCCCTGATGGTTCAGACAGTAAAGAGTCTGCCTTCAATGCGGGAGACCTGGGTTCGATCCCTGGGTCAGGAAGATCCACTGGAGAAGGAAATCACAATCCACTCCAGTATTCTTGCCTGGGAAATCCCATGGATGGAGGAGCCTAGCAGACTACAGTCCATGGGGTCGCAAAGAGTAGGACAGGACTGAGCAACTTCACTTTTGCTTTTAATGATAGTACATAGTTTCTCCCAACTAGAAACTGGCAAAGCATTCCTAACTATTTCTTTGCCAAAAAACATGCAGGCCATGCAGATTTGTGAATCTAGGTATCCTTCTCACTGCTACTCTCAGTGGCTTTATGGGACCTGATATTAATATCTTTCACCTGACAATTGCCAAGATCTGCTATCTCACCTCTCTTTCCCATCCTCCCCACCACATTCCCCTCTCTACAGAGTCTACATTTCCCCTTCAGTCACTTAATTTACTCTTCCAAGGGGAATAGGGATACCTAAGGCACACAGATGAGGAGGAGATGGAATCTGAGAAGAAACAAATAGGTGGGGAAAAAACAAAGAATGTGAAACAACCAGAGGAAAGTATTTACAGTAAAACATTGGGCAAGTAACAAGATATGCAATTATATTCCTGAGGCTCAGGGCAAGTCATCCCAGAATGCCACTCTGGCAATATGGAGTATTTTGAACTGAAGATAATCAAGGCCCAACAGACTGAAGAAGATCTTTATACCATTCCATTAACTGTCTCAGACCACTTAGATGGAGGGCCTGGTCCAGAAGAGAGCTAACGCAAAGATAACTACAAAGACTAAGGGTTAGTTGCCTAAACTTGCAGCGGGGTGGGGGCAGGGCCTAGCGATCAAATTCCTCTGTAACCCATCATCTCTGCGAGGCTTGGCAAATGTTTGCGTACTGAATGCCTGCTCTTCCTAACCTCTATGAATAGTCTTCCTTCCTGTGAAACCCCAAATCCCACCCTCTTCTCTCAAAATGGCATGAAAGCTTCAGTTGCCTGCCTGTCAGGGGGAGCCTCTCATTCTTCTCTGTGGGGTTTTTGTAGTACACAGTTAGATTTGTTTTCTCCCATTAACCCATCTTATACCAATTTAATTAACAGACCAGCCAAAGACCCTAGAATGATAGAGGAAAACTCTTCCTCCATTACAATGTCACGAATGTTAGAAAACTATTAATCCCTTAGATTGATGATGATGATGAAAGTCACTCAGTTGTGTCCAACTCTTTGCAACCCCATCTTCTATACAGTCCATGGAATTCTCCAGGCCAGAATACTGGAGTGGGTAGCCTTTCCCTTCTCCAAGGGATCTTCCCAAATCAGGGATCGAACCCAGGACTCCCGCATTGCAGGCAGATTCTTTACCAGCTGAGACACCAGGGAAGCCCAAGAATACTGGAGTGGGTAGTCTATCCCTTCTCCAGCGGATCTTCCTGACCCAGGAATCAAACTGGGGTCTCCTGCATTGTAGGCTTTTTCCATACCACTGCTGTGGGAAGTACCCACATATTCATTAGACTTTCCCAAGTAAATAGAGTTTTAGCAATGTGACTTAATGAGATTAACTAACAGTAGACTAGTACAGGCCAGGGGCACAAAGAGGGAAGTCATAATACAACAGCTTTTTCTCATATAGCATTTTTATTTTTATGATTCTTCTGAAGATAGACAGTAAAAGATCACTTAGCATACTGTTTGAAAGTTGAAATAGTTGAAGATGAATAAATATAAGAGACGCTGATGTTAACTCTATTATACTTCTTTCTTTGCCAAATGGAAAGAATCCCACTGGGACTTGTAGAGTTCAGACAGGTTAGGGAGATCATGACATTAAAATAGTCTCTTTAATAGTTATTGCTTGCTTTGGCAGTATCTGTCATATTTTTATAGGATAAAATTATATTTTGGTTAAAACCCAAACAATAAAGAAAAACTGAAAGTATCTGTTTTGCAAACTAAAGAATGTCACCAGCACTAGTCAGCTGGCTCTACAAGGATTGAGTCATAAGCCACGGCAGCCACTGACCTTTAATATTCCCTAAAAGGATTTCAGGGTAGAGATCAGGAATGAGGCACTCTGTGCTCTGGGAAAACTGGCAGAACAAGACTTCAGATAGTTAATTTTTTGGAGAAATTTTTTATGAACCTGGATTCTTATAGCTTACCAAACTTAGAAAAGCACTAAAACTATGAACTAAGATAATTGTGCCTCATGATGGGCAGCTACCTTCTAGGGAGATAGGACATGTGTGCCTGGGTGCAGGTACCCCATTTATCAAGTTCCCCTTTACCTTTTCCTAACAGTTTCTCAGAGCTACTGAGAGGCTGTCTTCCAGGCTACAGTTCATAATAAGACAATGAATGAACTCAATTCACAGTTTCTAAATTGTGCATTTTTTTTTTCAGTTGACAGTTTACACCTCAGATACTTGATGCTTGTCTCTCAACATTATGATTTCAGACATTGGTGCTTAATCTATGCACAAAACTTATAAGAAATAATTCTCCTGACTCTACATGAGTATGGAATAATACTGAATAAAAAGTCCTATGACTTTTTCTCAGGGGCCAGAGGAAGAAAGCCAAATATAGGGTTTAATGGAATCACTCAACCTCCTTTTTTTTTTTTTCTATTTCTCTGCTGTCTTAAGGAAACGAACTCCCAAACTAAATGGGTATAATCAGTCACTCTTTTCAATTATGTCTTTAATGCCTATCGATACACTTTATGTTGGGCAGAAGAGAATAGAGAATCTGGTTCCATTCCAGGTTCTTAATCTTTCTGATAAGACAGCTTCTATGGCTATAAAGCATTAAGATTTAAGTGTATAGGACCCTTGTGTCAGCTTTCGGAGTGAGAACAGGCCTTGGAGGAGATATGGCCCATGAGGCAATGGGAGTGAAATGACATAAGAAAGAGCTCTCTTCAAATATTCCTGGAGTTCTCAATACAGTGCTGGCTCTCTGTGTACCTGGGTAACAGTCAGCTTCTTGGGTGTAGCCAGACAGAACTTTGAGTTTAGAAGGGTCCTGTTGTTTTTTGAAGGCTCTGTTGCCACTGTCTTGAAATTCTTAACAGTCTTTTAAACAAAGAACTCTACATTTGTTAGGGCAGTGAAGCCTGGAGTGCTGCAGTCACAGCTGAGTAACTGAACAATAATAACTACATTTGTTGTTTGCACTGGTCCCTGCAAATTATGTAGCCAGTCCTTCTGGTGAAGAAGAGTTTTGAAATAAAGAAAGTCTTTGCTCTTTGCAAAGACACAATAGCCAGCTGGAATGGGATGCTCTACTCTCTCTAAAGGGTTGCACAGATACCTAGCACCTAGAGGAGACTGACATCCTTCTTCAGGATCCAGTCTTTCTTCTCTATTTAGTAGCACATTCCGCTCCCCCTTTTAGCTGCATGCATGGCTGCCCAGTCAGAGATTATATTTCCAAACTCTCTTGCTTTTAGGTGTATCCATGTGATTGCATTTGGACTATTGATTCCTGTTTGCTATTTCCAGTTTATTACCTTAAAGACAAAGCTAATTTTCGTAAAGGCAAAGCCAAAGAGCCTAAACCCCTTCCTTTTCCTTCTCAGAGATCTGAAGGTAGCTATCCTGGTGATCAGCCTTTACCATTCAGAGGAGGATAACATGCTAGGGGAAGGCAGAGCAAAAAAGTAGGAGGAACTCTGGTCCTTTCAAGACCTCCTGAATGACAGCTTCTCTGACAGCACGGATTACTCATCTTGGCCCTTGGACAAGGACTTGAAAGAGGAACACATTTCTCTTTGTTATATTGACTTGGCCTCTATGCTAAACGTACAGAAGAAATTCTTGGGGGCTGATTCATAATAAATTTGTATTTATCTAGAATAACTGAAGAATATAGTGTTCTAAGCACTTGAATATTCTACATAGGGACAATCATTAGTTTGCATTAAAGGGATATAAAACTATATTGAACCAAACTTTATACTCAGTGAGTCTCAGAAAACTTGTAGAACCTCAAGGTCATCACTGTGAATACTAATTATAGTATATGTCTGTAGATGCTGGGGAGTAAGTACAGTAACCTATGAAAAAACTCCTGAAGTTGCATTTACAAAATAAATTCCTGAATCACTCTAGTTTCATTGCAATTTATCTCGATACTGAAATGATGACTATAGGATGTCAAAAATGTTTGTGAATTTTCTCATTGTTTGGAAACTGAATTTGGGAACTTGCAGTACTTTTTAAAACAATAACATCATATATATAAGATAATTTTACTTTGCATTAAATTTTTTTTCACTAACTAAAACTGCTAAGATTTAAAATATTATGTTGATAAACCACTTACAAAACCATCAAGGAATCATAATTTCAAAAGTGTAGACTTGAAGTTTACCTGCCCCAATGACTCTCTCAATGCGTATTCTTGACGGATCAATCTCCTTTGCAAATTCATGGATTGCCAGAGATGGGTCTTCATATGTATCTGGATCTATATAAGTTTTAATTCCTGGGAAGCGTACTGCAACAGAATAAAAGACTGAATTAGTTTAAGAGTATTCTAGCAGATCACACGTCCTGTGAATAGTTAAAATGAGGAGTGACATACTAAAATAGTCCTTCTTTTTTTAAAATTGAAGTATAAATGACTCACAATATTATGTTAGTTCCAGGTGTACAATACAGTGATACAATATTTTTATGCATTATAAAATGATCACAACAATAAGTCGAATTACCATCTGTCACCATACAAAGCTATTAAAATTGCATGGACTACTTTTCCTGTACTGTATATAACGTACCTGTGATTTATTTAATAAGGAAGTTTGTATCTCTTAAGCTCCCTCACTTATTTCACTCATCCCCTCATTCTCCTCTTGTCTGGCAATCACCCGTTTATTTTCTGTATTTATGACCTTGTTTCCGTTTTCTTATGCTAGTCCATTTGTTTTGTTTTTTAGATTTCACATATAAATGAAATCATATTGTCTTTCTGTCTGCCCTATTTTACTTCATATAATACGCTCTACATCCATTCATTTTGTAACAAGAGTCAAGATTTTATTCTTCTTTATAGGCAAGTAGTATTACATTATACATATATATCACATCTTCTTTATTCACTCACCTATGGATGGGTAAATAAAGACGACACTTAGGCCACTTCCAAATGATAGTTATTGTAAATAATACTGTTTTGAGCTGAAGAGTGCACACATTTTTCAATTTAGTGTTTTTGTTTTCTTCAGAAAAATATCCAGAATTGGAATTGTTGGATTGTATGATATTTCTATTTTTAATTTTTTGAGGCACCTCCATACTGTTTTCCATAGGGTCTGCACCAGTTTACCCTGCTGCCCATAGTACATGAGAGTTTCCTCTTCTCTATATCCTTTCCCACAGTTATTCTCTGTTGTCTTTTTAATAATAAACATTCTGGCATGTATGAGGTGATATCTCATTGTGGGTTTGATTTTTATTTCCTTATGATTAGTGATGTTGAACATCTCTCCATATGTCAAATACTCATCTATATGTCTTCTTTATAAAAATGTATTTTCAGATCCTCTGCCCATTTTTTAATTGAGTCGTTAGGCATTATTATTAATAACTTAAAATCAATTATACTTTATAATTATTATCTTTTATAATTTTGTACCCCTCCATGCCACCCCATTAGCTACTTGGAAACAAAATTTTATTTGTATAACTGTTGATATAAAATGACCTGGTGGTTTCGAAGAGAGTGAGCTGACAAATTCCATAAGACACACTTTTATTATATTTCTGTAAAAAGTTTAATCAGCTCACTTAGCCACTCAGTTCAGTTCAGTTGCTCCGTCATGTGTGACTCTTCACGACCCCATGGACTGCAGCATGCCAGGCCTCCCTGTCCATCATCAACTCCCGGAGTTTACCCAAACTCATGTCCATTGAGTTGGTGATGTCATCCAACCATCTCATCCTCTGTCATCCCCTTCTCCTCCCATCTTCAATCTTTCCCAGCATCAGGGTTTTTCAAATGAGTCAGCTCTTTGCATCTAGTAACCAAAGTATTGGAGTTTCAGCTTCAGCATCAGTCCTTCCAATGAACACCAAGGACTGATCTCCTTTAGGATGGACTGGTTGGATCTCCTTGCGGTCCAAGAGACTCTCAAGAGTCTTCTCCAACACCACAGTTCAAAAGCATCAATTCTTCAGAGCTCAGCTTTCTTTTTAGTCCAACTCTCACATCCATACATGACCACTGGATAAACCATATCCTTGACTAGATGGACCTTTGTTGGCAAAGTAATGTCTCTGCTTTTTAATTTGCTGTCTAGGTTGGTCATAACTTTCCTTCCAAGGAGTAAGCACCTTTTAATTTTTTAGTTTCATGGCTGCAGTCACCATCTGCAGTGATTTTGGAGCTCAAAAAAAAAAAAAAAAAAAAAAAAAAAGTCAGCCACTGTTTTCACTGTTTCCCCATCTATTTGCCATGAAGTGATGGGACCAGATGCCATGATCTTAGTTTTCTGAATGTTGAGTTTTAAGCCAACTTTTTCACTCTCCTCTTTGTTTCAGCAAGAGGCTTTTTAGCTCTTCTTCACTTTCTGCCATAAGGGTGGTGTCATCTGTATACCTGAAGTTATTGATATTTCTCCCAGAAATCTTGATTCCAGCTTGTGCTTCCTCCAGCCCAGCGTTTCTCATGATGTACTCTGCATATAAGTTAAATAAGCAGGGTGATAATATACAGCCTTGATGTACTCCTTTTCCTATTTGGAACCAGTCTGTTGTTCCATGTCCAGTTCTAACTGTTGCTTCCTGACCTCATACAGATTTCTCCAGAGGCAGGTCAGGTGGTCTGGTATTCCCATCTCTTTCAGAATTTTCCACAGTTTATTATGATCCACACAGTCAAAGGTTTTGGGCATAGTCAATAAAGCAAAAATAGATGTTTTTTCTGGGACTCTCTTGCTTTTTTGATGATCCAGAGGTTGTTGGCAATTTGATTTTTGGTTCCTCTGCCTTTTCTAAAACCAGCTTGAACACTGGAAGTTCACGGTTCACGTATTGCTGAAGCCTGGCTTGGAGAATTTTGAGCATTACTTTACTAGCGTGTGAGATGAGTGCAATTGTGCGGTAGTTTGAGCATTTTTGGCATTGCTTTTCTTTGGGATTGGAATGAAAACTGACCTTTTCCAGCACATACAGTGGAAGTGATAAATAGATTTAAGGGACTGGATCTGATCGACAGAGTACTTGATGAACTATGGACGGAGGTTCGGGACATTGTACAGGAGATAGGGAGCAAGACCATCCCCAAGAAAAAGAAATGCAAAATGGCTGTCTGAGGAGGCCTACAAATAGCTGTGAAAAGAAAAGAAGCCAAAAGCAAAGGAGAAAAGGAAAGATATACCCATTTGAATGCAGAGTTCCAAAGAATAGCAAGGAGAAATAAGAAAGCCTTCCTCAGTGATCAGGGCAAAAAAATAGAGGAAAACAATAGAATGGGAAAGACTAGAAATCTCTTCAAGAAAATTCGAGATGCCAAGGGAACTTTGCATGCAAAGATGCGCACAATAAAGGATAGAAATGGTATGGACCTAAAATAAGCAGAAGATATTAAGAAGGGGTGACAAGAATACACAAAAGAACTGTACAAAAAAAATCTTCATGGCCCAGATAATCACGATGGTGTGATCACTCATGTAGAGCCAGACATGGAATGCGACGTCAAGAGGGCCTTAGGAAGCATCACTAGGAACAAAGCTAGTGGAGGTGATGGAATTCCAGTTGAGCTATTTCATATCCTAAAAGATGATGCTGTGAAAGTGCTGCACTCAGCCGCTAGCGCCCATATGTTTTACTTTTAATGTATCTCCAGACATGGGAGAAACAAAGCATGAACCTTCTCCCCAAAGAAACATGCCCCTTTGAGTCCCTCCTAAGGAACTGTGGTGCTGGCAAATACTCTTGAGAGTCCCTTGGACTGCAAGGAGATCAAACCAGTCCATCCTAAAGAAATCAGTCCTGAATATTCTTGGAAGGACTGATGCTGAAGCTGAAGCTCCAATACTTGGGCCACCTGATGCGAAGGACTGACTCACTATAAAAGACCCTGATGCTGGGAAAGATTGAAGGTGGGAGGAGAAGGGGACAACAAAGGATGAGATGGTTGGATGGCAGCATCACCGACTCGATGGACATGAGTTTGGGTAAACTCCGGGAGTTGGAGATGGACAGGGAAGCCTGGCATGCTTCAGTCCATGGGGTTGCAAAGAGTCGGGCATGACTGAGCATCTGAACTGAACTATGATTTCCTCCTGGACTTTTTTACTTTAAGGTACTAGGTTTTCCTGAACTTGTGTCCTATTCTAGCATCCTCTCCCCTTTCAGAAACTCTTAGGCAATAAAGCACAGACTCCATGGCACAGCAGCAGGGAGGACCACTACACTACAGATCATAGATCTTTCCTGTGATCTGGTAGTTGCTTCTATGGCCAATTTGCACATTTTCCTGGAAATGATTCACTGTCCATCCTGGAGGAAGGGATAAGTATCAAAGACCCAAATCTAGTCACTGACTGTATAGATACTCCTCTTTCTACGGTGGGGGTGAGGGTACTCATAGCCCATGGGCAGTTAGGAAGATTGATAGGGGTGGCTGGAAAACTTGGATGTCTGGGTACATATTAATTTGCAACTTCTATGTGAAGTCATAGACTCCATTAGATATTTCTCTGCTTTGCTCACTAGTTTCTGCTTTGCACTTTAGACAGTTAGTTCCCAGAGGCCAGAAGGTCATTTCCTAAGAGTACATCTTTACACATTTCCTTAGCTATGGTTTTATAGGCAATGATCACACAGTCAACCTTTACTTAATATAGATTAGCAGGGGTTAAAAGATCAGTGCTATATTCATTGCATATTAATTATACTTGTCTTTTTTTTTTTGCTTCTTAGATTTTGAAAGTCATACAACACTCTGAGTTAAGCATTGTCCAGGTCTTAGAAACATGTTCTTGCAAGAAAAACTCACAAACAAAAGGTGATAAAATGAGTTTAGGGAAGGTGATGAAAAGCTCATTAGCAGTAATTTGCTCCATGAGTTTTTCCATGCCTGTTCTTTCATTATTTTTTGCCTCCTGTCTTCTAGTACTAGATAGGCACCAATGAGATCAGCGCTTCCCCAAATCGTACCTAAAGCATGTTTCTAGATAGACTTGACTGATTCTGAAATGCTATGCTTTTCTTGACTTCTCAAACTCAAGAATTTGACTTTAGATTGGAGAAAATGAGAACAAATAATATGTACTTCTAGTTCATACTCTTAATGATATATATTTTTTCCATTTATTTTTATTAGTTGGAGGCTAATTACTTTACAATATTGTAGTGGTTTTTGTCATACATTGACATGAATCAGCCATGGATTTACATGTTTTCCCCATCCTGATCCCCCCCTCCCACTTCCCTCTCCACCTGATTCCTCTGGGTCTTCCCAGTGCACCAGGCCCGAGATTTTGTAACTTAGTTGTGATTTCCAACTGAGTACTCTAAATCAAATCCAGTGGCTACTACTAGATGATTAGATCTACATGGTCATGTTGATAACATTACTTTATGCACATATGACACCTGCCATTTATTAACTTATGCATAGTTTTAACAATTCAACTGTTTAATAATTTAAAGTGATATACACATCAACAGAATAAACTGATTGGAGAGTATCACTTATTTTTTCTTGTATACACAATATATGGAGTATAGCAAAAAACCCAAACTTAGTTTCAATTTTGAATATCTTGTTACTACTTATTTGTGTCTTCTTAAACACATATTTGTTATCTTTCTTCTATCTTCTTGGCTTCCTCAGGTTATTTTCATTGCTTCTTGCTGGGACCATCTGGTTCAGTTTATACTAAGCTGCTAGTTGGAAAATAGGTAGAAACAGATGCTCGGAAGCAACTTTTTCTTCAGCAGTTCAGTAGTAAATGTCCTGCAGTGAACCTTGAGGTTACTCAGTCTAAGTCACTGGATCAAGTGCCTAGATCCAGGTTTCTGCATCTGTCTACATTATTTTTGGCTCATCCCATGACTGGTATCAGCTTTCTCAGTTCTCCCTTCCCTGCCAGGGCAGTGAGCCTAAAACTCTTTGTGTGAAAAAACCACATAAGAGAGTTTGCTAAAAATGCTCATCTCTTAGCCCTACTCTGGACCTTCTGAGTCTGGACATAGGTGGGTAAGGGTGAAAACTTTGATGGCAGCTGGTCCTCAGACCCTGCTCAGAGGAGCCAAGTGAATCTTAAAAAGGGCCCTAAAGCAGCCCTCTAGTTTATAATTTTCTCACTTAAATCCTTTTCATTCTCTGAAGGGTAATATGGGTTAAAGTCCCTTATTACTTTAGCTCAATTTGAAACAGAAGATGAGTTTAAATAGTTAAACAACTTGCTTCACATGTTATCTCTATACTATGATTAATTAGAGAACATCCCTTTCTTGTTAATTCAGTATCTCACGACGGAGAAACTGCCTTGACAAAGTAGTTTGCAATTTGGAGGTGGAGGTGGGTGTTGGCGGGGGAGGGGGGGTGGTGGGGGTGGCAATTATCAAACCAACTATAGTGGTAATTATAGCTTACTTCAGAAGAGATCCTTCAAATGAATATAACCTTGTTGTCAGCTCAAGGATTTCATACATATTCTAAGACTTAAAGAGCTGATTTTCTTGTGTTAATGAATTTTAAATTGATCTTTTGTATGTTAAATGACAGTGCCTACAAGAAACAACAAGAATCCCTTACTATTTCTACAGCTAATGATCCACTAAATAAAGCCAACTAATGTTTTGGAGCCATTGTGAGTGGTAAATAACTAGATATAGTCAGTCATCTCATATTTTTAGCATATTCAGTTGTGTTTCCCAGCAAGCAGAATTAGGAAAAAAGTAATATCATATAATGAGAAGCAGGTGCAATTTTCACTAGAAGACCTAGAAACCAGATGAAAAGTCTCAATGCTGAACGGATGGAACCGAATTTCTTTGGCTTTCTCAATTCATGGATACATGTTTAAAATGAACTCTTGAAAACCAAGGAAGAAAGTCACTGAACTACTTACAATGTTCATTCTGTAAGTCCTTTCTTCTCTTCTCTTCTGACTTCATTTTGGCCTTTATGTACCATTGACACCTTTATAAGAGGTAAACAGAATCTTATTTAGGAATTATGCTAGATAAGAACCAATATCAATTAAAATACTCCTCACTCACAGGCAAAGATTCTTATCATAAAGATAGCTTTTAAGAACATCTTTATAGAAAATACCACATAGAATTTTTTTTTAATATATCAATATTAGCTCCAGAGAAAAATAAAATACTCTCAAGTAGATGGATTGATCCAAATGATGGGAGGCTGAGAAAGTATTTAATAACAAGCAGTGACAATCATGTCTTTCCTTATATGACATCTAACAGCTATAGTTGATGAAGAACCTTAAAAGTCACAATGGAAAAACTGTTCTTGATTCAGAAACTCAGAAATTTAGACAACTGTATTCCAGTTTCAGTGGTGAACAGCGTGTTTCTTTCTTTTTCTTTTTTTTAATTGGAAGTGGTAAAAGTGTCTTCTGTTTTCTTAGAAAAATCATGTCCTGAAGAATGGAGGCAGGAACTTATCTCCTATGACTTCTTTAACATGAAAAATTCATCAACATCCATATTATCTGACAATTCATCAAACTGCTAATTCCAAGTGGTTAAACAATACATCTGTGGAGTACAATCCAATCCTTCAATGTGGATTTGGCTTCAGATCCTATGACAAATTGCATATTTATTCAAATGTCTTAAAATTTTCATAGAATAATTTCCAGTGAATGCTTCCCTAGCAAAGTGCTTAAGTCATGCTTCAGAATGAATATTTTATCTTACGTAACTGAACTTTTTTTTTAATATAGAAAGTTAAGGAAGTTTCTGATGTCATATAAATTGGCAAACATGGAAATTGTACCAAATTATTTTCAATTTTTATCATTATTAAATCTTTTTTTTTTTTCATTTATTTTTAGTAGTCAGAGGCTAATTACTTTACAGTATTGTAGTGGTTCAAATTCTGTTTCGGGAATCCTAAATAAATATAACAGTCATGCCTATCTCTCAGGTTTACCAGGCCAATCTTATTTAGCCTACAATGACTGTAAGGTCTTCAAGTTTGTCCTATTTATGTATTAAGGCAGTATTTTCTGATCTTTTAATGAAATACTTTTCTACATGTATATTTAAATCATTTGCTGAAATACTCTGCAGCAATAAGGCCTTAATTCATATTCTATAAATACATAAAATATAACTTAGAAATTGAACTAAATATGTTACACATTGAATAACTATAAATAAAATATAATTTGAGTGAACTTCCATAATGAATTTAGAAGCATTCTTTAAAACTGATGATAAATGTGACACTGCTTAAATGACGTCTGAGACACTATTAGCTGCAAGAGTGATGATTTGTCATAACAAACTGTGTAAAAATATAAATCTAAGGTTTAGGTGGAAGCAGCACTTTGACCAGCTGGTTGGGATTCAAGTCTAGGTCATTTGCTACATTAAATTTATTGTCATTTAAAATTCTTATCCATATTACACTTAAGCAGGAAAATATTTTAACTTGATTACATAACCAAATTAATGCAATTCTAATATCAATATGTTCAGTATTTAATGGATAAATTTTTTTCTATAATATTAAGTTTATAAAGCACTTTTATATAAATTGTTCAGTTTCTCTGTTGAACTACTTTTTTTTCCAAGCAAAATCCATTTAATGATATCATTTGATTGTAGTAAAGGAAAAACTCAGAAGTCACTTATTGAATAGGATTTTCTCATTCACTGTTTTCAAAGTGTTTTTCTCAGGTCTTCAGTTGCTTTCAGGTTCTGGGACCTGTTGCCACATAAAGGTGCACTTGTCAAGAGTGGAATCTGCCCCGACTTATTTTTCTCACAGGTACAGTTCTTTAAGCTTAAAAGCCTTTGAACACATAATATATAAGAAGAATGGCTCTCCACAAATCCTGGAAATATTCTGGTATAATTCAGTTACCTGCCAGTGATTAAGAAGAAGAGAGTAAGAATGACGAGAAGAGTGAATCCTCCCACTGCCGCGGTGGCTATCACAAGAATCTGCCCCTGTTCCGCCGCCATGTCAGAAGCTGAAACACAGATAAGGTATTAACATTTCCCTGGGTGACCTGTCACTACCAAATGTTTTACAACTTACTGTATTCCTGAAAATACAGTAATGAATACCAAAAAATTCCACCAAATTTGCCCTTTATTTGACACGTAAGATGCAGATCCAAAATGAGGGCTGAAGATCGAAGCCTTAATCTACCCATGACCCTTTGTTTTTTTACAAAAACACTAAGAAAGCAGATGGGTTCTTAGTACCCCTCATTTTAAGGTTAAGCACATTTTGCATAATTAAATAAGCAGATGAACTAAAGGATTTTGCTTATGTAATTGCTATTTCCTTGAACAGGTTTGCCAACTGTTGGGCTACATCCATATGCTTGCAAACCCTGTAGTTGCGCATCTGAGAGACAAAGGAAAGCCAAGAGCCAGTGAAAGAAACAACAACAGTCTAGTACTTAGGGAATCTTACAGTCTGAAAGTCCTGGAGCAACACCCCATCACAGATAGCAGAGAGCAGTCAGGACACAGTAGCAGTCCTCGCAGTGGGGGTGGAGGTGGGGTAGCTGTTTATAGGGGGAATTGGCTTCAGGTTGGCTCATCAGTTACCAGGGTAGCCAGAAGCTGGGACAAGAATGTAGGCAGTTACTGATTAAACACTATAATTAAGAGGATTGGATAGTCATGTGAGTAGGGTGTAAGCGAACCATGGGATGGTTGAGCACAAGTCATATAAGAGAGCAAGAGAACTGTCATCTTGAGTGGCCTGATCATATACCAACAGATCAGACTTTACAGACTGTTACAATGTCTGTTTTCACAAAATAGAAAGGCTATTATTGCATAATTTAAGAATGAACTTCTTTACGTTTCACAGAGCTTAATTCAAAAATCAGAGTTATGAATTCCCACCTCTATAGCACAGGAGTGTATACAGTAGATGCTTAGATGTTTGACTGCTGCTGCTGCTGCTAAGTCGCTTCAGTCATATCCGACTCTGTGCGACCCCATAGACGGCAGCCCACCAGGCTCCTCTGTCCCTGGGATTCTCCAGGCAAGAACACTGGAGTGGGTTGCCATTTCCTTCTCCAATGCATGAAAGTGAAAAGTGAAAGTGAAGACGCTCAGCCATGTCTGACTCTTAGTGACCCCATGTACCACAGCCTACCAGGGTCCTCCATCCACCGGATTTTCCAGGCAAGAGTACTGGAGTGGGGTGCCATTGCCTCTCCCGAAGTTTGATTAGCAGTCATTAAAAAGTGAAAGTGAAAGTCACTCAGTCGTGTTCCACTCTTTGCGACCCCATGGGCTATACAGTCCTTGGAATTCTCTAGGCCAGAATACTGGATTGGGTAGCCTTTCCCTTCTCCAGGGGATCTTCCCAACCCAGGGATCAAACTCAGGTCTCCCACATTGCAGGCAGATTCTTTACCAGCTGAGCCACAAGGGAAGCTGGTCATTTTTAAATTCATTAAAAACATGATATGTAAAAGCTCCCTTGTTTGAAGAAAAGTATAGATTATATATGGTAACAGCATATAACTCCTTTCATTGACAAAACTGTACTGAAACTGCAAGGGCTGCATGTTTTCCTAACCTTCCAGGAATCTTTTTATTTCAATTAATTCATTGACACTTTTCATTCTCTGTATTACTGAAGTTTTAACAAGATATAATTTAATTGGATGGCATATGGGTAATTGCTCAGTAACAGAGGTAAAGAAATTGAACCCCAGAGAAGTTAAAGAACTTGATCCACCTTACATGTGACTATCACCAGAATTCAGATGTTAGATATTTTTAAAATTTCTCCTTCCTATACTATAACTCACAATAATAATTCAGTTTGTTATCAGTATTCTAAAGTATTAAATCAATCAGTGCCTCTAATATCCCTTAACTTGAATAAAGCTTGATTTTTATTTAGATTATTATAAAAATTATTAATCTAATCAGTTGTAAGCAGCAAGCTGAAAAAAGAAAGAATATAACCAAAAAGCAAACCACTTAACTCCTACCATAATAATTTAAATTTATTAAGCCTGAGAAAGACTTCCAAAGAAGTGGATCTTTTTCTGGGAATCAAGTATGTGATAAGCTACGTGCAAGTTTATATTCATGGTAATAACTTTCTCATAAAAAGGACATTTCTACTAGAGAATATCTAAACCTTAAATGCTATTGTTGAGTCAGTAAGAAACCAGTCAAGTATTTAAGAGGATTTTTAAGAAACCTAAATGTAAGTAAACACAGAAATCATTTATCTTAAGGTTTTAGTAAAAAATTTACTAAACCTTGGAATTAGATGTTAGTCATTATGACTTAATCAAGATATTTTCAGGCAATCTATTTCAGTGTTGAGTTGTAGCTCACAGTCTGTACAGAACCAAGTTAAATAGTTGAATTTTATCTAATGAGTAATGTACTGAAGGTTTTTTATTAGGTCCTAACTGGATTTCCTAATCTTCAAAATAATAATGATATCATGGGAATTAATGTGTGCCTTAAAATGTCACATTTTTTTTCATGAAAATTATTGAATAACAAATTATAAGGAATAGATGTTATAGAAAACAACATTAATTTTTTGAAGATGAAGGTGGCAGTTCAAAAGAAAACATTATTTACTTACAAACTGGTGTATTTGTAAAATATATAGTATAGTTGAAGAATTTTAAACCTGGAACGTATTTTCAGGGTAGCCAGGTAGCAGGGGATTTATTGAGACCATGTATTCAAGTTCAGAATGAGGAGAATATTATGTAATTGACTGTCTTTGGAAAATCAGATCACCTCATTACAGAAAATTGTGTTGTTTAATTTAAATAATTGCTTAGTAAAATGCCAGTACTACTAATATATCTTTTTTTCCACCCTGATGATTACATATTTATGAACTTTGCTTCAATTAAAATTTTAATTGGATAACAGATTATTCAGTTGTGACACTTTGAAAAATGTGTATTTCTGCACAATTGTTTATTAAACCTCTGTACTAGGAATTCTAAACACTCCTCTGTGAAGAATATTGTGTGTGTATATGTATAGGAGACATGCATTCGATCCCTGGGTTGAGAGGATCCCCTGGAGAAGGGAATGGCAATCCACTCCAGTATTCTTGCCTGGAGAATCCCATGGACAGAGGAGCCTCGAGGACTACAGTCCATGGGGTCACAGAGTCAGACACGACAGAGTGACTAAACGACAACAATGTATAATATAAATTTTAAAATAAGCGTGTATAATGTGATGCACATTTATAGTAAAATTCTGCAGATGATGGGGCTGGGGTGATTATGAAAACATGAATCTCATCATCATCAACAATAGCCATATATATTTAATAGTAAACTATCCACTAGTATTATGCTTAGTACCACAAATTCATTATCAAATTTATCTGCATAAAAGTCTTAATAAGTGGGTACTATTATTATTCCTAGTTTAAGTGGTTATATTACTTGCATAAGGTCACATGTATTGTACACAAGAAAGCTGGCCACCCAACCCTGATTTATCAAGCTCCAAGCCTGTACTTGGAGATGACTCTTTTTTTTTTCTTTTTTCATTTATTTTTATTAGTTGGAGGCTAATTACTTTACAATATTGTAGTGGTTTTTGCCATACATTGACATGAATCAGACATGGATTTACATGTGTTCCCCCTCCCGATCCCCCCTCCCGCCTCCCTCCCCTTCCCATCCCTCCGGGTCTTCCCAGTGCACCAGCCCTCAGCACTTGTCTCATGCATCCAACCTGGGCTGGTGATCTGTTTCACCCCATAGTATACATGTTTCAGTGCTATTCTCTCAGAACATCCCCTCCTCGCCTTCTCCCACAGAGTCTAAAAGTCTGTTCTGTACATCTGTGTCTTTTTTTCTGTTTTGCATATAGGGTTATCATTACCATCTTTCTAAATTCCATATATATGCGTTAGTATACTATATTGGTATTTATCTTTCTGGCTTACTTCACTCTGTATAATGGGCTTCAGTTTCATCCATCTCATTAGAACTGATTCAAATGAATTCTTTTTTAATGGCTGAGTAATATTCCATTGTGTATATGTACCACAGCTTCCTTATACATTCGTCTGCTGATGGGCATCTAGGTTGCTTCCATGTCCTGGCAATTGTAAACAGTGCTGCGATGAACATTGGGGTGCACGTGTCTCTTTCAGATCTGGTTTCCTTGGTGTGTATGCCCAGAAGTGGGATTGCTGGGTCATATGGCAGTTCTATTTCCAGTTTTTTAAGGAATCTCCACACTCTTCTCCATAGCAGCTGTACTAGTTTGCATTCCCACCAACAGTGTAAGAGGGTTCCCTTTTCTCCACACCCTCTCCAGCATTTATTGCTTGTAGACTTTTGGATAGCAGCCATCCTGACTGGCATGTAATGGTGCCTTGTTGTGGTTTTGATTTGCGTTTCTCTGATAATGAGTGATGTTGAGCATCGTTTCATGTGTTTGTTAGCCATCTGTATGTCTTCTTTGGAGAAATGTCTCTTTAGTTCTTTGCCCCATTTTTTGATTGGGTCATTTATTTTTCTGGAATTGAGCTGCAGGAGCTGCTTCTGCCAATTCTTACAATGCATTGAGTTTCTATCATGATCCGTTTCTGTTCAGTCCTCCTACATGAACATCACATCGTTTTCTGGTTGCGTAGATTTTGTTAGGTTCCCAGACATATGTTCCCATGGACCCTTATACTACTTTTATCCATAAATTTCTATGATGTTTCATTGAAATTACTTTTTTAAAAAAATAATCTTTCTGTTAGACTGCAAATTCCAGGAGGGCGGGGACCATATTCACTATAGTATGTGTAATATGTTGAATGAAGACATCCTGTCCACCTTTCCCTGCAAAAAGGAATTTGTAGGTATAACGGAGGACCTCAATCATGGATCAAACGGATGGGCTCAAACTCATGACAAGTGTCTTTATAGGAGACATGGGAAGAGAAGACAAAGAGGAGAAGGCTGTAGGAAGTCAGAGGCAGAGATGAGTTGTGCAGCCAGAAGCCAAGGAATGCCCAGGGCCACCTCTACTGGAATCTTAGGAGAGAGTGTGCTTCTGGCTTCCATAAATATGAGAGAACAAATCTGGTGTTTTAAGCCACCAAGTGTGGTCATTTGCTAGAGTAATCCCAGGAAATTAATGCAGTATTGGACCTACAGAAGTTGATACATAGTAGTAGCTCAATAAATGTTTGTTTATGTGAAGGCTCAGACGGTAAAGCGTCTGCCTGCAATGCGGGAGACCTGGGTTCGATCCCTGGGTCAGGAAGATCCCCTGGAGAAGGAAATGGCAACCCACTCCAGTATTCTTGCCTGGAAAATCCCATGGACGGAGGAGCCTGGTGGGCTACAGTCCATGGGATTGCAGAGTCGGACATGACTGAGCGATTTCACTTGGGTCATGTGAATGGATTAGATGATTCTGGTATAAAACAGGTTAGATTAACCCAGGATTATCCATGTCTTCACCTTTCACTTAATATGCAGAGATTTACCCTGAAGGTAGCAACAATATGTATGTCAAGTAAGTCTATCTAACACTATTTTAGTTAGTAGAATCCAATTATTCTGTATTCTTCGAGACAGTGCTTCCTGGGAGGCAGAGACTACTGCAAGTATAGACCTTTACATTGAATCGAGTAGATTAAGCTTGTAAATTTGAATCCAAGGTTAAGAATGTTGTTTTCTTTTTAATTGATTGACAGCATAGAGGTGCTGGTAGACTCTAGTTTATTGAGCACCAATTATATGGCAGGCACTGAGACAGGTACTGGGGATATAGTGGTAAACAATAAACACTGTCCTCCTGGATTTATAGTTCAGTGGGGAAGATAAAAAGCCAACAGGTAATTACAAGTCTAAGAACTGTTATGAAAGAGAAACTGCAAGGTGCTCTGGAAGAGAATAAACAGCCTTTGGTGATGAATCAGCAGAGTAGGGCATTTCCCAGGTTGATGCTATTGGTAAAGAATCGGCCTGCCAGTGCAGGAGGTGCCAGAGATGCTGGTTTGACTCCTGTGTCAGGAAGATACTCTGGAGTAGGAAATGGCAACCCACTCCTGGATTTTTGTCTGGAAAATTCCAAGGACAGAGGAATCTGGTGGGTTACAGTCCATGGGGTCGCAAAGAGTCAGACACGACTGAGCCCACACCACATGGCATCTTACTGCAGCAGAGTAGGAGTCTGGAAATGTGATATATTGGGAGAAGGAGGAGGAGGGGGAGGAGGGGAAGGACGAGGTGGAAGACGAGTTGTTCCTGGGTTAGAGGTCTCAAAGACTCCATTAATGTAAATGACACTAAGGGACTTCCCTGCTGGTCCAGTGGTTAAGAATCTGCCTTTTAAAGCAGGGGATGCAGGTTAGCTACCTGGTCTGAGAACTAAAATCCCACATGCCTTGGGGAGACTAACCCCACATGCCACAACTACAGAGAAAGCTGCCTGCCACAACTGGAGATCCAGCATGCCACAAGGACGGTCTTGTGTATTGACACAGCCAAAAATAAATATATTAAAAAATAAACAGATACTTAGACAAATAAATCATAAAATCATCTACAAAATGAATGTCATAAGATTCCATAAAATACAGTAAAGATACAAATTCCTCTGTGGTGAAAACATATCTATATTTCCACTTATTCATTTTTTTCAATCCTGAGAAGATATTTCTAATTAGTTTTGTAGGAGAAATGTGTATATATACATAAGATTTACCCACGTAAGTAACACCAAAGAGAGTAAACCTGTCCTTAAGAAGAAACACAATAAAATCCATGGTAAGAAATAAAATGTGTTTGTAACTAGGTGATAGGAGTTGTTCCTTTGCTTAATCGAATGAGGCTGTATTTTTAGAAAAAGATAAGTATATTAAAATGACATATTTCATTCTATGGTTTGGAAAGACACATACTTCCTTAAGAGGAAGCAATTATCTGAAAAGAGTTGTAAAATTGTTACTGAGCAAGGACTTAGCACCCACTCAATGTTTGGCATAAGTCAGGATGACATTAAGTGAGGTTTGCTGTAGTTGTTTCTATTTAAAGAGAAAAAAATGTGAAGTTATTTACTTGGTATCCAAAAAAAAAAAAAAAAAAAAAGAGAGAGATTTCATGTCTTCAGGAAAGTATGAGGGAAAAGCAATTTGGCTATTTTAAACCAAAGAATTTTCTTCCATGGAGGGATATGATTTTGTCTCTCTGTAATCAAGATTATTCTAGTTTATATTTACATTTCAAAGTGAAATCTGTTATTTGTATTCTGTGTCATTTTCTATGCAATAGCTTTTTAAAGTTAACCCTTTTCTGTTTGAACAACTTTTTTAAAGCTATGGGTGACAGCACTGATATGATTGTTTTGAATAAAGCATTTCTCAAAATTCTACCCAGTGAAATACACTGTGGAATGTATTTGTTTCATGTTCATATGCTTTATTTATGACTCCCAATTTTAGATGAAATGTCAAAATTTCAAATGATATTATCTCATCACGTCACCAAAATAGTTTTTTAAACAAAGAGGTCTCTACAATGTAATGGATGGAAAGCACCTAGTTAGTTAATTGTAAGCTTTATTGATAGTCAATACAGGAAATCATTACCATTTTTTTTTTTTCAGGGAAAAAAGTAATCCCCTCTCAAGGGATACATAGCAATCAATATTGGTTTAACCTTATGAAATTATATATATATATATATATATGTATGTATATATAGATAGATGTAGCAATACACAATGGAGACTCATCAATCTGTAAAATCACCACTAAATGGTCATGTAGACATAAGAGTGAGACAGAAGTGAAAACTGAAGAAATAGTTCTCCTAGATGAAAAGATTTTGTGATTTTGTAAATGATGCTATTCTCTTGGTCACCTAGAAATGAAACATGAGGTCATCTCCGGTTTACCTTTCCCTATAACTCCTCGTCCAGACTCAAATCATTATTATGTTGATATCATCTTGTGTTTATTACCACTGGTAATATAAAATTTCAGCTTTACAGATTAGGCTAGTTCTATAATTTTTTATTAGATTGCTTTCCCACAGTGTCTCTTCCTAATCCATCCTACATTATGTGACCAGAAAATTATATTAAAAAATATTTTAAAATATTCAGACTTTCCTATAGTCTAAGAGAGTAAAATCACAGTAAGTATAACGCTCTTGGAAATATTCAAGCCTAAAACTTTGGGGTTTTTTTTTTTTGCTTTTTTTAAAAAATTTTTAATTGTTATTTATTTTTTTAAATCTTTTTTTTTTTATTTATTTTTATTAGCTGGAGGCTAATTACTTTACAATATTGTAGTGGTTTTTGCCATACATTGACATGAATCAGACATGGATGTACATGTGCTCCCATTCTGATTCCCCCTCCCGCCTCCCTTCCCACCCCATCCCTCTGGGTCTTCCCAGTGCACCAGCTCCAAGCACGCGTCTCATGCATCCCACCTGGGCTGCTGATCTGTTTCACCCTTGATAGTATACTTGTTTCAGTGCTGTTCTCTCGGATCATCCCCTCCTCGCGTTCTCCCACGGAGTCCCAAAGTCTGTTCTGTACATCTGTGTCTCTTTTTCTGTTTTGCATATAGGGTTATCATTACCATCTTTCTAAATTCCATATATATGCGTTAGTATACTGTATTGGTCTTTATCTTTCTGGCTTACTTTACTCTGTATAATGGGCTTCAGTTTCATCCACCTCATTAGAACTGATTCAAATGAATTCTTTTTAACGGCTGAGTAATATTCCATTGTGTATATGTACCACAGCTTCCTTATACATTCGTCTGCTGATGGGCATCTAGGTTGCTTCCATGTCCTGGCAATTATAAACAGTGCTGCAATGAACAGTGGGGTGCACGTGTCTCTTTCAGATCTGGTTTCCTTGGTGTGTATGCCCAGGAGTGGGATTGCTGGGTCATATGGCAGTTCTATTTCCAGTTTTTTAAGGAATCTCCACACTCTTCTCCATAGCAGCTGTACTAGTTTGCATTCCCACCAACAGTGTAAGAGGGTTCCCTTTTCTCCACACCCTCTCCAGCATTTATTGCTTGTAGACTTTTGGATAGCAGCCATCCTGACTGGCATGTAATGGTGCCTTGTTGTGGTTTTGATTTGCGTTTCTCTGATAATGAGTGATGTTGAGCATCTTTTCATGTGTTTGTTAGCCATCTGTATGTCTTCTTTGGAGAAATGTCTGTTTAGTTCTTTGGCCCATTTTTTGATTGGGTCATTTATTTTTCTGGAATTGAGCTGCAGGAGTTGCTTGTATATTTTTGAGATTAATCCTTTGTCTGTTGCTTCGTTTGCTATTATTTTCTCCCATTCTGAAGGCTGTCTTTTCACCTTGCTTATAGTTTCCTTTGTTGTGCAAAAGCTTTTAAGTTTCATTAGGTCCCATTTGTTTATTTTTGCTTTTATTTCCAATATTCTGGGAGGTGGGTCATAGAGGATCCTGCAGTGATTTATGTAATGAATATAGTAAAGTTGCAGGATATAAAATTAACACACAGAAATCCCTTGCATTCCTATACACTAACAATGAGAAAAAAGAAAGAGAAATTAAGGAATCAATATCATTCACCATTGCAACAAAAATAATAAAATACTTAGGAGTATATCTACCTAAAGAAACAAAAGACCTATACATAGAAAACTATAAAACACCGGTGAAAGAAATCAAAGAGGACACAAACAGATGGAGAAATATACCGTGTTCATGGACTGGAAGAATCAATATTGTCAAAATGATTATACTACCCAAAGCAATCTATAGATTCAATGCAATCCCTATCAAGCTACCAACGGTATTCTTCACAGAACTAGAACAAATGATTTCACAACTTGTATGGAAATACAAAAACTCTCGAATAGCCAAAGCAATCTTGAGAAAGACGAATGGAACTAGAGGAATAAACCTGCCTGACTTCAGGCTCTACTACAAAGCCACAGTCATCAAGACAGTATGGTACTGGCACAAAGACAGAAATATAGTTCAATGGAACAAAATAGAAAGCCCAGAGATAAATCCACGTACCTATGGACACCTTATCTTCGACAAAGGAGGAAGGATATACAATGGAAAAAAGACAACCTCTTTAACAAGTGGTGCTGGGAAAACTGGTCAACCACTTGTAAAAGAATGAAACTAGAACACTTTCTAACACCATACACAAAAATAAACTCAAAATGGATTAAAGATCTAAATGTAAGCCCAGAAACTATAAAACTCCTAGAGGAGAACATAGGCAAAACACTCTCCGACATAAATCAAAGCCTAAAACTTTGAACTCAGCCTTCACATAGTGCTGGCAGATCATCAGTCCTGTCATTCGTACATTTTAAAGTTATTTCTTAATTCATTCCCATTCTCTCCTAACCCCACAGCTATTTTCTTAGTTCAGCTACTTATCACATGCATTGGAATTCAGCTCGATGGCAACTTCAATTATGTGGAGTACAGTGGAATAGTGGCAAACAAGGCAGACATAGAGAGCCTCTGAAGAAACATCTGACAGATGGTCACACACTAAGAATGCAGAGTTTCCTCATAAAACAGCTTCAATGCCTCACACTCTTACTTCAGATATGTTTATTGATTTCTGAATTCATATAGCAGTATAGCAGATATAAATTAAGTGTTAAGACCAGACATGAGATACCTAAAGAGAGGGAGTTGAATGGAAGTGCACACTACTAGGCTGACTGAAAGAACAACTGGGAAAACTGACAATTTGATGTAAAATTCCAAAATACATACTACTCTGGAGTTTAGGATCAAACAGCCCTACAAAATTCAAGGAGCACCAATGGACTCACTATGTCAGAACTCAATACATCACTATGGTCAGCCAAGGTCAACTAAAACATGCCTGGATATGTCTAAGATATTTTATATAGAAGGGCAGGAGTTTGTGGGTGCATGATTAGAAAAAAAAAGTTCCCTTCAATATATTTAAAAATTATAAAAATAATAATTTAAAGACCAAACCTGTGTCTGCAAACTTTAACTATCAAAAATGATTCATTTTCTGAAGATTTCTGGGGTTTTTTTGGTCCATTTCAAATATATCATAAACTTCTTGAGGGCAGAAACAATATCATTTGCCTTTCTGTATCACATGGGGTTAGCATGGTGCCTTACAAAACATAGGGATTAATAAATGTATGTTTTCATAAAGAAGTGATAAAGAACACATTCTAGATATTAGCCTCTGACTAAAAGAAAATTTTCATATGTGATTCGTTTGGTATTGTTAATGCCTAAAATATTCTAGAGACACAAAAATTCCCTTATACCTTTGTATTTTGGCATTTAATATGCTCTGAAATGAATTAAAATAATGTGAGTAAATTTCTTCATTCAAATATCCCAGCCTAGGCTTTAAATGAAGTTGCTATTTAGCAGAAGAGGTTTGGCCTGACATTGTATTAACATGTTTGTTTTATATTCATTCAACACTTGATGCCATCTACCAACAAGAAAAATATCCCTAAGATTGATTTACAAGAGAGAGAGAATAGCAAGAGACTCTGATCCAGTCTAGTGAGCCGGTTACTGAATTCTCTTCTCAGCTGAATGGAAATAAAACTCATGAAACATTTCTGTTGACATAAAGACCCTTGGCTGGGATTATACTTTTTCAGAAAATGATTTCACATATGTGCTTTCCTCCACTGTTCTGTAATTTCTCCAGAAGCAATGCAATTCAGTACTTCAAACTGTGGCTACATTGGGACACAAAAGATTTCAAGATTCACTGTTTTGGATGAGCTTAATTTACTTGTCAGATAAAAATACCAAATGATACAGGGATAATTGGAAAATGTGCGTTTGGTACAACTTGATGGAGAGGCAGAAGCAGAAGCAGGTAGTGCAGCATGATGAAACACTTTGTCATTTTTTTTTTAAAGGAATTTTTGTCTGCATTAATAAATGGTCAGCATGCCTTGCTACAGTAGGCTTCATGTGACAAGTATCAAAGAACAGTGAAAAGAGATTGAGGCATTTAAACACCTGGTACTATTGTTAACATTCTAAATGTCAAGTATTTAATTTGTGATTGTCTATATTTCAGATAGTTATTGGAAGCTCTGATAGGTCTTTGATAACATTTCTTTGCAATTGAAATACTCATGTTCCCAAAATACATATTTTATCATTTAAAAAAAAAAACCCATCAAGTGTCAAATAGAATTTCCTTATAAATGTCACAAATTCCCTGGATTACTGACTTGGACTCTATTATGTTCAAATACTGTTCAACAAGTATCATAATAATAATAGTTGGTATTTGCATTACGGTAGGTATATATATCGGAGAAGGCAATGGCACCCCACTCTGGTACTCTTGCCTGGAAAATCCCATGGACGGAGAAGCCTGGTAGGCTGTGGTCCATGGGGTTGCTAAGAGTCAGACATGACTGAGCAACTTCACTTTCACTTTTCACTTTCATGTATTGGAGAAGGACATGGCAACCCACTCCAGTGTTCTTGCCTGGAGAATCCCAGGGACGGGGAAGCCTGCTGGGCTGCCGTCTATGGGGTCACACAGAGTCAGACACGACTGAAGTGACTTAGGAGCAGCAGCAGCAGCAGGTATATTTATATATATGGGCTTCTCTGGAGGCTCAGACAGTAAAGAATCTGCCTGCAAAGTGGGAGACATGGGTTTGATCCCTGGGTTGGGAAGATCCCCTGGAGGAGGGAATGGCAACCCGCTCCAGTATTTTTGCCTGGAGAATTCCATGGACAGAGGAGCCTGGTGGGCTACAGTCCATGGGATCACAATCAGACATGACTGAACGATTACGCACAGAACACAGCACAGTACAGGCATATATATGCATCTGAGGTTATAGCTTTTTAACATAAAGGTCAGTGTGATTTGAGGGAAGCAGATTTGTAATTAAATGTAGAGAGATCACAAGTTTTGCAAGGCTTATAAAAGATTTATTTAGAATCTATTTTTTAGAAAAAATCCTGAGAAAAAAACACACATTGATTACTTAGAAAACGTTCCATAGGATTTACTGAGGAAATTCTCACTCACTGACTCATTTATCCATTCAAAAATGACAAAAAAACTAACCATTTAGAATGTGTTAAACACTGAAATAAGCATTTGGGAAACAAAAACAAACACTAAAGTATATTTTCCTGTTCTCAGTAGTTTCTCTGCAGTGAAGGGGTTAGAGATGTAAGCCTTAATTGTGGTATAGTAAAATTGTTGCTAAAATGGAGGTATGTATGAAGGTCACGTGATAAGAGCATGAGAGTAATAACCTTGACAGGAAGAAGTGAAAGAGGATTGATAAAGGTGATTCTGACTGGAATGATTAAATATGCAGTCACCAAGGTGATGAATAGATGTTGGGACATTCTATTTGAAGAAATGACATAAAAAATCTGGAGACACAAAATAGCTCAACATCTTGAAGAGTTGTTGCGGTGTACTTTGGGATGTCTGAGACATAGATCAAGAGGCTGAAACTGGAGGTTGGAAAGAGAGAGGCAAAGGGTGGATCATGAAAATTTAAACTGACATCAGTCAGTGTGCTTATGTTTTTCTCAAGTTACCATTCACACTCAGGTTCAGAAGTAGAGGTACTGGAGATTTGAATTTCATCAAAATTGCCTTACTGGAGATATAAACTCTTGCAAATATTTGGGAAGGATCTGCCTGCAGATAAATCCAACAGAGAAGAAAGCAGAAGTGAGAGAGAGGAAGTACTGAGAACATAGTTGGAGAGCCTGGATTCAGCTTGAATTTCACTTTTCATTTAAGCCAGTGAGGGTTTTGTTACTTGAATTTGATACTCCTATTTAATATAATAAACCAAAGAGGGAAGACTTTAGTTGTATTTATCCACATACATATCCTAATATGAGCTTTCTTGGTGGCTCAGTGGTAAAGAATCCACCCGCCAATGCAGGAGACACGGGTTCGATCCCTGGGTCAGGAAAATCTCCCAGAGGAGGAAATGGCCACCCACTCCAGTATTCTTGCTTGAGAAATCCCATGGACAGAGGAGCCTGGTAGGCTGCAGTCCATGGGATTGCAAAGAGTTGGACATGACTGAGCAACTACTTAACAACAATATCCTAATACACAGGAAAGGGAGAGTAAGTGGGTCTTTATAGTTCCAAGAAAAGTGGGTTTTTCATATTTCCAAGAAAAAATTTCTCATTGCTTATTATGTTGCATGAGCTGGATATTTCCTATCTTCATTTACTTTTTTTTTCAATTGATGTTGAATACAGCCTCCTGAGTATGTTTTTCCCCACAACTAGATGGATAGGATTGGAAGGATAAGGTGAAATGGGATGGGGGAGGGTTACTTTTATAAAATAACTTTCTGTTAAACAAAGAATATAAAATTCTCTGTCTGAAGATTCCTTTTTTGTTTAACAGACAGATTAGATTCAGGGGGAAATCAGTCCTATTTAGCATATATTTAATAGATCTTATGCACTGACTTAATAAAAATTGCATGGATGTAAAAACAAACCAAAAATAAAAACAAATGAACTGACATTTCTGGCAGGTTGGGCATGACAGCATATTAAAATCAGATTGTGGAAAAATCTGCCCATTTAAACCCATCTAATTATAAACTCATTACCACCAAATCTGGATCTAAACAAATTCCTGTGGAAGACTTTTACTTCATTTTCTCATTAATGATAAAGCAGATTTGAGACTACAGTTGTTCCTTGTATGGCTTCATTAGAAGTATCTTTTGAAATCACAGAAACCAGCAATGTTGGGGTGTGACTGTAATTTTTCTCAGTTTATGGACCCAAGCACTGTGTCCTAAGCAATTTAGATCCCAGGCATCTAATAGGAGCCTGCTACTCTTTATGTCACAACTCATTTGATTATCCCCTGAAAGTGAATAAGTTGTATGGTAAATTTTTGATCATTGCTTGAAATTGTTTGAAGCCTTTTCTGAGTAACACCAAACCATTTACCTCAGCCTTAACCAGTCACTATGCTTAACATTCAGAAAACTAAGATCATGGCATCTGGTCCCATCACTTCATGGCAAATAGATGGGGAGACAGTGGAAACAGTGTCAGACTTTATTTTTGGGGGCTCCAAAATCACTGCAGATGGTGACTGCAGCCATGAAATTAAAAGACGCTTACTCCTTAGAAGGAAAGTTATGACCAACCTAGACAGCATATTAAAAAGCAGAGACATTACTTTGCCAACAAAGGTCCGTCTGGTCAAGGATATGGTTTTTCCAGTGGTCGTGTATGGATGTGAGAGTTGGACTGTGAAGAAAGCTGAGCACCGAAAAATTGATGCTTTTGAACTGTGGTGTTGGAGAAGACTCTTGAGAGTCCCTTGGACTGCAAGGAGATCCAACCGGTTCATCCTAAAGGAGATCAGTCCTGGGTGTTCATTGGAAGGACTGATGCTGAAGCTGAAACTGCAATACTTTGGCCACCTCATGTGAAGAGTTGACTCGTTGGAAAAGACCCTGATGCTGGGAGGGATTGGGGGCGGGAGGAAAAAGGGACGACAGAGGATGAGATGGCTGGATGGTATCCCCAACTCGATGGGCATGAGTTTGAGTAAACTCTGGGAGTTTGTGATGGACAGGGAGGCCTGGCATGCTGCGATTCATGGGGTCGCAAAGAGTCAGACACGACTGAGTGACTGAACTGAACTGAACTGATAACTGGTTCTGAAAGATTTAAGGAGAATCAATCCTTTTTTATTTATTTTTTAAAAATTTATTTTTAACTGAAGGATAACTGTTTTACAGTATTGCATTGTTTCTGCCAGACATCAACATGAATCAGCCATAGGTATACATATGTCCCCTCGCTCTGAGCCTCCCTCCCACCTCCTCCCCATCCCGCCCCCTAGGGTGTCACAGGGCACCAGTCTGAGCTCCCCGAGTCATACAGAAAATTCCCACTGGCTATCTATTTTACATATAGGAGTGTTTCCATGCAACCCTAATTTTAAAAAGGCCAGAGTCCTACAAAACTATGGCTTAATTCAATTTTCTGAGTGTCCCTCAATTATTTATGTTATGCTTTCCCAGAGACCACAAGTGAGGTTTCCAAGTTAAATATTCTGTATTGGAAGCAAGAAGCTAAGCACAGTATTACTCTACTATTTACTGCCATTATTTTCAAGAAAATAAGACTCTTTGCTTTGCATATTGACCTCTCACTAAATTTTTACATCCTTGCCTAGATAATCAAGTTAACTTAAAACTGAGGCTGAGTATTATGATTCTGAAAACACAACAGTAAATACGCTCTAAAAGAATGGTAAACTAGGGCTTCCCTGGTGGTCCAGTGATTAAGAATCTGGCTTGCAATGCAAGGGACGTGAGTTTGCTCCCTGGTCTGGGAAGATTTCACATGTGGCAGACTAAGCCCATCTGCCACAACTACTGAGCAAGCACTTTAGAGCTCCTGCTCTGCAACAAGAGAGACCTCTGCAATGAAGAGTCGTCACAGCTAGAGAAAGTCCGCGAGTAGCAATGGAGACCCACTACAGCCAAAAAATTAAATAAATAAATAAAGCTTTTAAAAGTGTTAAAAAATTAAAAAATGGTGAACTAAAAAGGGAAAAGTTTTCTGACATACCCATGAACAATCTCATGTAATATGAACCAGTACTGTGTTTTATTTATTCATCTTTTAAATCAGTATCTTCACAATTCGATACTGATTGTAGACAAACTGCATATATGCCATCTTGGTAGACAGAATGATAAATCTATTTCAATATGTTGATGACCTGGGTTTCATTTTCAAAAGCTAGAATTGATTTCTGGACATAAATAACTCTGCCAATTTACTACTGCCATAAATAATTATATAATCATTAACTTTATCAAAACTAAAATCATTTTCTTTGATAGACAAAAGGTAATTGATCAAAAGTCTACAAACTAGACCACCTATTCTATTTTGTACAACATACTTTTCCCATGGCTTATTCAAGAAAGCATGCTGAACAACTATGCAGCTCAACATATATGGGAGCAGTTCTCCTTGGGCTTCTTTTTGATGACTTGGAACACCTGCTTTGAATGTTTTCCAGGCCAGAATCATCTTCTTTCCACAGTACCCTGTGGTGTGAAACTCTAGGCTTTCAGTCTACAGAATGTTTAACTCTGGGAGCACATCCAAATCCGCTTCCTAAGGACAGTCTTTGCTTTGCCTGCCGCCCATTTCAGTGCACATGTGGGGAGGTTTTATTTTCACATGAGCAAAAATATTGGTTGGATATCTTGGCCTTAATAGTGGAAAGATTTCTGCATCTTCTTCATCTTATTTTT
Organism: Dama dama; assembly: GCF_033118175.1. Lineage (NCBI taxonomy): Eukaryota > Metazoa > Chordata > Mammalia > Artiodactyla > Cervidae > Dama > Dama dama. The sequence continues at coordinate 45,363,123 of NC_083711.1, read as the reverse complement.
AAAGCACCATCATCCTCAATACAAGAATAGAGAATCTAAGCACTCATTAAAGACTAGCCTTAAAATTTCAGTAAGGGTTCCCTTGTTGCTCAGCTGCTAAAGAATCTGTCTGCAATGTGGGATACCTGGGTTCAATCTCTGGGTTGGGAAGATCCCCTGGAGAAGGGAAAGACTGTCACTCCAGTACTCTGGCCTGGAGAATTCCATGGACTGTATAGTCCATGCGGTCACAAAGAGTGGGACATGACTGAGTGACTTTCACTTTCACTTTTCAAGTATCTCTTAGGATATCTCTTCAGTTCTGTCTCTGAAAACTGCCTCTACCCAAGGGTAGGGTCTTGGAAGACTGTTCTTTCTGGCTCAGGCTCCCAGACATGAATTGGATTAGGGATGGAGATCTGACTCAAACTGGGTCACTCATGGCCTCTCTTCCAGGAATTTGGGATAGGATTCACAGTATTTGCCAATTTTAATCCATGATTGATATGAAGGGGAAATGTAAATTTGCAAGCCATGGGGCAGATAGATACCCTTTCCTAAAGGAACACAGATAGGTAAAACTAGTGTTTAGAGAGAGAAACAGAGATGCGTGGCTGTGTAGACCAAGAGAAAGACTGACTGCCTTTCATTTCAAGAGTTTTCTGATTTCTTGTTTCAGCCCTTTTTGAAGACTAGGTTTACTCCTCACATTTCCACTCTAGTCCTACCTGGCATATTCTTGTATCTCTTTTTCGCTAACTTAGCCCACGGTGTACCAACGGAAAAGCCACCTTCAATCAGTGGTGCTTAACCTTGGTCAGGTCTGCTTTTATTAAAAGTTGTAATCAGAAAACATCACATGAAACAAACCTGCATTTGGTGAGAAAAACTCTGCTTGAGGCCATTAATCTCAATTCCCTCCTTATATATTTCCTACAGCATTTGGGCTTAATATTAAGAGTGTGACCACTCTTTAGTCTCTGCTGCTGCCAGAAGTCTCAGAGGTAAAGATGGTACACACATACATTGCTAGTAATAACTATCAAGACAAGACTTGTTCCTTCTTGTTTTTATGGAACTAATCTTTTACTTCTAGTACAAATTTATGAAACATTTTTTATATGTGTTTTAAACTGCCTTGAATAGTTTTTAGGGGGGAGAGAAATGCAAGTAAAAAAACAGCAGTCCTCTGTTTAGTTAATCAAACTTTCTGAGAAAGCATTCTTATAAAAATTAAGGACAATTTAGATATGTTAGTATACATGTGGGAAAAGTCATGCTACTTACAGCTGCAAGCATTCAGCTGTATTCCTATAAATGAAATGTAACTTTAACTGTAATTCTTTCTTAAGTCTAATGAATGATATCAATGATTTTACATTAGTTATTTATATGTCTGGGTGCATTCTGTTAAACAATATTTTAAGTAATTCTAGATAATTAGCAAAAAGTGTAAGAGGTCACTTCTATCCTCCTTTAAAACCCGTGAGAAGAATTCCCAAATTCCATATGTTTATTGGATTGATTCATGTGTTAAGTACCACCCCTTACCCCCAGCAATGGAGGTGTGTAAAATCTAGGTAGTTTCCAGTGACTTTTTCTATATTGCTTCTCTTCTGAAGATTGACAAAGTATTTGCCAAATTGCTTTTATTTTCCATACTGAGTATTGACATTCTTCACTTGTCCTAATCCCCTGATTTCCAGAGTATAAGCTACTGGAAGTCTTAAGCTAGGGTTGCATATAAGATTCTCTCAACTATCTTCGCAAATATGGACCAAGTAAGACGCCCCTTCTCTTCTTATGTATACAAGTTCTAAGGCCTTAGCAGTCTCTGGATGTCACTGATTAAGGTAAGAATAGAATTACCCTATCAACTTTTCATTTACTTACTTTTGACCTTCGTTTTCTGTAAAGTATTTCTCTATCTTAAGCAGTAAGAACACTAGGGGAAATGGTGACAGAGACAGTTTCATATGCAAAAGTATGTTTTTAACAAAAACTCATTAAATTTATATTGCCTGCTTCTATTAATAATCTCAAGGTAGGATAGAGTCTAATTATGAAAGATATACTTTTAAAATCCTTAAAAGTAAATAGCAATTGTTAAGGTGCATAACGTAAAAGAAAATGACCATGGGTGTTAGTTGCATATCGTAACTACATGTTTATGTTTAATATAATTTGAAATCTATCATCCCAGTGGACAGTTAACCAAGAAGAGAAAGAGAAAATGACAAAAAGACAGGTAGCTGGTTATAAAAAGATGCAGCTCCTAAGATGGATAAATACAAACAGTGAGAAGTAAGTCTCTAATGGACAGAAATTAGCTGTCAACAATTGAAAAGGATTCAAAAGGCATTTTGAGTTGAAGTAAAGAACATGACAGAAAAAAGAACAGTGCCAACGGCAATTAGATAACCCAAATCTCTTTGGTATGTTTCCACTTGGTGCTCTGTTTGGCCAGGCAATTTAGGTTAATTTGGAAAAGAATGGAGTAGGCTTCCTTCCAGTCATTTTGCAAGCAAAAATGTTACTTTATGAAAGTTAAAGATTCTCAACCTGTGTTTATTCCATAATTTGAAAAAGTAAAAATCCTTCATCAAGTAAGATATTCTATGCTTATTACTTATAGAAGTCATAGCATAACTAATTGGAGAAGGCAGTGGCACCCCACTCCAGTACTCTTGCCTGGAAAATCCGATGGACGGAGGAGCCTGGTAGGCTGCAGTCCATGGGGTCGAGAAGAGTGGGACACGACTGAGCGACTTCACTTTCACTTTTCACTTTCATGCATTGGAGAAGGAAATGGCAACCCACTCCAGTGTTCTTGCCTGGAGAATCCCAAGGACGGGGGAGCCTGGTGGGCTGCCGTCTATGGGGTCGCACGGAGTCGGACACGACTGAAGTGACTTAGCAGCAGCGGCAGCAGCATAACTAATACCTATTCTGAGCCAAAAGCACAGCTTTCAATATACAGGTACACATGGTTTTCTGTGCGTTGCATATTGCTTTGCAAGGAAATCGTTTGTTTAGTTATTTAATTTTTAAAAATTTATAGTGGGGTAGGTGGTTATGGGTACATAAATCATGTCATTTCTACTTGAAAACTGAAAATTTCCCACAGAGGGTACCGTAAGCAAGCGTTCTTGCCAGAATACATCCTTTTTCTTCCTTCTTAATTCTTTTCCTTTCTTTTTCTATCACAGGTTCACTCAAAAATTTATATTGCACTCAGTGAAGGAGTCTCCCTCAGAAGAAGGGTAGTAATTACTATAACAAACACTGTTTAAAGTGCTTTCATATGCCATTCCCAGTTTTAAACACTTCACAGGTACCAACCCATTTAATCTTCACAACAATCATATGATATAGTAGTATTTTTAGCTTCACTTTATTGTTGGAGAAATTAAGGCACAGAGTTTAAGTAACCTGCCCATGGTTATGTAGACAGAAATGGCAGAACTAGATAAACAAACAGTCTATTTTTGAGTATGACCTTCTAGCCATTATGCTACACTGCCTGTTGACACGTGACTTTTTGTAATTATTTAAAAGAACGGTAGCCTGACCCATAAATAATTTGATTACAGTGAAACAGGAGAGACAGTGGTTTTGGGTCCACAAGATAATACTGCTGCAATGGGACTGATATCTCACAAGTTGAAGTGTGGGGCTTTCTTGGCTGAATCTTCAATGCTTAAGCCTTGGAAGGTCAGCTCACCTTGGGTAATCTCACTCATCCTTATATGTTACCTGTAAAAATTAAGCAAACACCAACACTAAAACTAGCCAACTAATCTCAAACTAAGCTAAAACTGGGCGTGAAAAATAAATGTCAGAGGGAAGAATCAGAGAATGACTTGGTTGCTATTGTAGAATGTCTACATTCTACAAGAAGACAATGAAGAATATAGTTTTGTTTTGTTTTTTTAAGTATAGTACTGAATTTGCTGAAACGGGATGTCAGAGTTGAAAATTAATGCCAGTAAAGTCAGTATCGAGCTTCCCCAGCGGCTCACACAGTAAAGAGCATGCGCACAAGGCAGGAGACTAGGGTTCAATCCCTGGGTCAGGAAGATCCCCTGGAGAAGGAAATGGCAGCCCCCTCCAGTATTCTTGCCTAGGAAATCCCATGGACAGAAGCGCCTGGCGAGCCCCAGGCCATGGGGTCACAAAGGGTCAGACGTGACTTGAGGGACTAACACTTCGCTTCAAAGTCAGTATTAATAACCAATACTTAGTGAGCTGTAACCACATGAGGCTGGAAAATCTGCTAAGAATTTTACACTGCATGCGCAGAAGAACACTAGAAAGTAGATGGCATTCTTCTCCCCATTTTTCAAACACAGAAACGGAGACACAGGGTGGCTAACTGACTTGCTCAAATCTGATATCTAGGAAGTAGTAAAGACAGAGAACCCTGCTCAATATTATGCAACAACCTAAATGCGAAAAGAATTTGAAAAAGAATAGACACATGTTTACAGGTAACTGAATCACAGCATTGTTAACCAACTAAACTCCAATACGGGGCTTCCTGGTGACTCAAAGGTAAAGAATCTACCTGACAATGCAGGAAAAGTGGGTTTGATCCCTGGGTCAGGAAGATCCTCTAGAGAAGGAAATGGCAACCCACTTCAGTATCCTTGCCTAAGGAATCCCATGGACAGAGGAGCCTTGTGGGCTATAGTCCATGGGGTTGCAAAGAGTCAGACACAACAGAGAATAAACAACAACAACAACAAAAACTCCCCAACAAAAAAATTAAAAGTTTTTAAATCCAGGATTCAGTGCAAAGCTTGAGCTTTTAACCAAAATTCTTCATTGCTACTCTTTAGTTGTCTATGTATCTGTGAACTATCTGCCAAATGGAATTGCTCTAATCAGTTGCTATCATAAAAATGTCCTTGTTCTTTATGCTTTCCTTTACATCGTTCCTTTTCTTCATGACCAAGGGCAAGGCCCTTTTCTATGACATTTTTGTCAGCTGCCAAGTTCAGTGATAATTAAGGTTATAATGAGAGTTAACATTTCATAACCACAACAGGAGGGAGTCACTCCCAAACCTCGCTTCAGCTTTACTCTTCTCCAGAGCACTTCCCATCATCCTTCCTAGATGGGAGTTTCCTGGGACACAGACTCTTCTATGGGGCTCTGCATGCTGTAGGTTTACTGAACAGTGACCTCAGCATGGACATGTAGGAGAGTGAGAAAAGCAGAAATGGGAAAATGGAGTCACTGAACTGTGCTGTGGTGGCTAGAAAGACCTCAGCCAATCTTAGGTAGTTCTGGAGCTGAACTGGCCCTTCGGAGTTGTCCTGAATTGAAGTGATGAGACTAATCTTTGTGCCCCTCATTAAGCAAGTTTTCAACTCTGGCTGCCCTTGGGGAAAGAGGGGTTGACTCTGGGGGCATATAATCTCTTTTGAACAGAGGCAGTACCCAGTAAGGAATTCAGCTGTTGAGTCTTCAGCAAGCAGTGCTCCCATGAGCTGAAAGAAAAAGCTGAGTGCTCTCCTAAAGGAGAGACTGAGGTAACACACCTTAGCTCTGCATCACCTGGCATTCTAAATATTATACTTACTGCTTGTGTATTGTCTTTCTCCTCTCTTTCTCTCCTTCCATAAGCTATGGAAGAGCAGGAATCTTTGTTTTGCTTTATTTCTAGCACGTAGAATGTGTGTGTGCCAAGTCGTTTCAGTCGTGTCCAACTCTTCACAACCTCATGGACTGTGTAGCCTTCCAGGCTCCTCTGACCATGGGATTCTCCAGGCAAGAATACTGGAGTGGGTTGTCATGCCTTCCTCCAGAGGATCTTCCCAACCCAGGGATCGAACCCACGTCTCTTATGTCTCCTGCATTAGCAGGTGGGTTCTTTACCACTAGTGCCTCCTGGGAAAGTGCATGTAGAATAGCACTTAGTAAAGATGCAGAAGGGGGTCTCACAGACACTTGTTGAATGAATCAGTGTACAAACAAATGAATACATTTTTTGTGCCCTGATGAGAAAATTAAAACTTAAACAAACTAAATTGCCCTCCTCAGGGTCTAATTCCTAGAGAGTAGCAGCGCTTGGATTCTGATACAGACTGGTCTGGCCCAAGTGCTAAATCACTTCACGAGGAAGTTTCTCATTTTTATAGCAAGGGAAGATAATTTGGCACATTACCTTTATTTAATTGATGAGGAATTAAAGTGTATAGTGGAGAATCCTCATGAGCCAGGACACCAAGTTCTGTGTTCTCTACCTGAATATACCATTTTCCTTTATCAATTAGAACATACACCTGAGTAACCTAGCCTGGGGCCAGTCGGTGACACAGTCATGTGGCACATTAATCTTGGTGTCTAACTTTGCTTTGCTAACATAGCACCTTTACTTCTATGATATCGAGATTCATGAAGTGTCCCAGATAACTTAATTTCCAGGACTTCTTCAACTGACCAACTTTCATTTGAAGGTGTGGCATAAGATGGCTCAGTTCCAGTTTTCTCAAGAGCCTCTGGTGAGCAGGTCATAATTCACTGTGTCTTGAAAGTCCAGAAACCAAATATGAACTGTCAAGGAGAAATATGCAGACTCACATGCTGGCAGATAGCAAGCATGTGTTAGAATTGAAATGGATGATTCCCAAGGTTCCAGCACATTCTGTAAGGGTGAATTTTTAAGGCTAAAATCATCTCTAGGGAATTTGGAAGTTATGACAGCTATAGTTATGAAAATGAAAATATATTTAGAAGGATTTATTTTTAGGGTAGATGAAGTAAAGGTGATAAAATAATCAGATGTATTAGCAATGGTTTCAGAAAAGTCAGTTATGGAAAGCTTGCTCAGACAGGTTTCTCTGTCTCCAAAACAACAGATAACTGGAAGAAAGATAAAAACTCAAGAAGGTTTTAGCTTCAGTGGCAAGATAATAAACAGATGCCATGATATGGCCCCTGCCTATGAACCCGGCCGCTTATCCTGTTTTTCCTATACCAAGATCATCAGTCTGTCATTCCTTACCGCTATCCTTTGCACCCTCTGGTGAAGTTGCTGGTTTTCTAAGTAAAGCATGCATCGGAATTACTTGGAGGGCTTGTTAAAACAGAATGCGCGGTTGAACCCCGGGCCCCAGAGTTTCGGATTCACTAGGTGTGAGTTAGGGTCTGAAAAGCAGCATTTTTAACATGTTCCCACGTGCTGTTGCATGCTTCTGGTGCAGCATTCACACTTTGAGGACCACAGTCCTAAGCATATTGAATTTTTTTTTTTTCTGTTGCTAGAAAGTCTGATACAATTTCATCTCTACCTGCACACACGAGAGATTCCCCAACCCTCTCATCCCACCCTCCATCCCCATAATTTCCACAGTGAAGTTTTATTTAACTTTAAAGTCTCCTTCAAGGCATTGTTTTTTTATTTTGGAAACTTTCCTTGACATATTTGGGTTTTTCTCTGTGTGCTCCATGAAGCGTCACATGTAACCCTGTATTGTAACCTTGTGTAATTTTCTGAACCTCTCAATTAGCTTTTGTGAAAGCCAGGAACAAGTTTATTCTTCTCATCTTTGAATCCCTAGTGCTTGCCTCTATATCTGGCCCTTATTAATATTTTTTGATTGAGTGAAGGAATGAAGAAATAAATTGAACAACTGAACATTCTTATGTGTGCTTTAGTGTTTGCTGCTTCCTTTCAAGTGCCCTTTACTTTCCTTCTCATTATGTCAAATTTAGGAACAAACTTTGTATCAAAGTTGGAAATAAACCCTTTTACTTCTAAGGATAAAAACTCATGCAGCAACATTGGAAACATTGCCAATATTATTCCTTCATCTCAGAATGAGGATAGGAAGTGTGTATAAACGTAGGACATATGTATATCATATATGAATATATTACATATGTATATATGGGGCTGCTAGGAGATCAAACCAGTCAATCCTAAAAGAAATTAGCCTTGAATATTCATTAGAAGGACTGGTGCTGAAGCTGAAACTCCAATACTTTGGCCACCTGATGTGAAGAACTGACTCATTAGAAAAGCACCTGATGCTGGGAAAGATTGAAGGCAGGAGGAGAAGGGGACAACAAGAGGATGAGATGGATGGCATCACCGACTCAATGGATGTGAGTTTGAGCAAGCTCCGGGAGTTGGTGATGGACAGGGAAGCCTGGCATGTGCAGTCCATGAAGTCACAAAGAGTCAGACACGACTTAACAACTGAACTGATACACATATATGGGACTTCCCTGGTAGCTCTGCTGGTAAAGAATCTGCCTGCAATGCAGGAGACCTCAGTTTGATTCCTGGGTTGGGAACATCTCCTTAAGAAGGGATAGGCTACCCACTCCATTCTTAGACTTCTCTGGTGGCTTTGACAGTAAAGAATCCACCTGTAATGCAGGAGAACTGGGTTTGATCCCTGGGTTGGGAAGATCTCCTGGAGGAGGGCATGGCAACCCACTCCAGTATTCTTGCCTGGAGAATCTCATGGACAGAGGAGCCTGGTGGGCTACAGTTCATGGGGTCACAAAGAGGTGGACACAACTGAATGACTTAGCATGCATGCACACATACACATATATAAAAATATATACATGTGTATGCTAACTTCAGTAAGTTACATTACAATGTTTATTGTTTACAGAAAAGTTGAAACTTATTGTTGAAAAAAAATCATTCACTCTGCTTTCCTGTTTTGCATACAGCACATATAAAATAACTGTTTAATTAATTAATTAATTAATTTAAAAATACTTATAGTGCAAAAGCATTTTCAAAGGACACTCAGTGTTCCAACACTTAAGAGAACGTGGAATTCAGTTTGTTGTGGATCCGCTCTTTTATATCTGGTGGCAAGTTTGCTCCGCTTTGCTCCTTTGCCTGTGGCATAGTCAGTAACACACTCACACATATCTTGCTCAGGCTTGTGTATACACAGCTAAATCTTTTAAATGGCTCCTGTTATTTTGCCAAGAATTCCTGTTACTCAGTTTTAATTCACTGAACTACTGCTTCCCTTGAAAAAGTCACGTGTAACACAAATACTTAAGCTGCTTCTTAATTCTTCACACTGGCTGTGGTAGAGCTGGCTGGGTTTATTTTATAAATATCTGTCCATTCAGTATTGTGACTTCACCACAAGATAAAGGCAAAAACAGATAAATGCCTTATGTTGGGTTAATATACAGTTAAAAGATGTTGCATTAGATTATTTAAAAAATTTTTACTGCATATTGGTACTGTGGCAAATAAAATTCAAACTATGTATATCTTTATGTTTTGACATTGGAAGATAATGTTTATTATTTATATATTTTGCATAAAGTACTTTTCACCTGACTTGGACATTTTGACAACTCTTTCATTCAACTCACTTTTTTTTTTGGCTCTGAACATGACAGATTACCAGGTGGATAGAATTCAATTGAGAAATAGGAAATATAGTTATGACAAGAACCAAGCTCCAGGCTGTATCACCCTTGCAGTCCATGGCTTCTAAAGGGCACTTTGATCCCAACATCATATGTTTCTATCTTTGCTGTAAGAACCACATGTATGTATTGCCATTGGACATCACCCTACACTAGCCGGAATTACCCTAAATGCATTATAGAAGCAATAACTGGATATCACAATTCACCCCTGCCTTGAGAATAGTACATGATAATGCACCAGAGGAGGGTGAGAGGTCAACCATAATTAAGAATCATACTGGTAGTTCTCGATAGGTTCCATATGGTTATATTAAGAGATTAGGTTTTCTTCACTTTGCCCTTGATGCTTTTGCAACAACTAAAAGATGACATTAAAAAAAAAGTCACTTCACAACATAAGTCAATAAAGCTGATTTGTGTAGCTGAAAGAATGACTCTAATAAATCTTCAAGTATTACATGAGGAATATATTTTTCATTAAATTTAGAGCAATTTGAACTGTCTTAAGAACGCTTTTTGCTCTGTTAAAGAATTCAAGGTTGTAAAGTTGAATAGCTTGACAGAAAAACTCAGGCAATTTATATGATGGCTGATAGAAAAAAATCTATCTTATCTCAAATCAAGTCAAATTAAAATTAGACTTTAGGAATGACATAAATAAAGAACTCTGTTATGAGAGCTTCTAGTGAGGTTAGTTGTGAGCTTCTTGAAGACAGAGAATGTATATTATTTATCTTTATCTTTCTTTTTTGTATTTCCAGGCACATGCAAAGCAATACATAAGGTACAAAAATGAATAGGAAATGGCTCTTGATTTAAAAAAAAATTCTGGTCAAGGAATGACAACTTATATCCCAGAGAAATCATACTTTTGTTTATGTTGCTATAGGTTATTGCCTTAAAAACTATATTCTAAGAAATAGATCCATTGCTGATTGTTCATTCCCCTTTAGATTTGATCCAAATTGTAACACTGCACATTGATATACACATTTTACAACTTCTAAGTACCTGTTAATAGTTAATGATTTTCTTTCCAGCCCATTTAGCAAAGTTATAATCTTTAATATTTTTCATATTAAGGCTTTCAATCTGTCTTACAGTACATAAGCCAGGTTCTCATCATTTAAAATCTTTATTGGATCCATGCAAATCTGAAACAAAATATCTCTTTTGTCAATGCAGGCTTCTTAAAAAGAGACTTCTTTTTTCTATGAAAATAGTTACTCTTCAACAAGTCTCTGCACATATAAGGTAATCAAACTGACTGCATCATTTTGACCCTCTATAGTGCCACATTAGGTCTACCATGTATGGATCACCATAAACTGGAAAATTCTGAAAGAGATGGGAATACCCGACCACCTGACCTGCCTCTGGAGAAATCTGTATGCAGGTCAGGAAGCAACAGTTAGAACTGGACATTGACAAACAGACTGGTTCCAAATAGGAAAAGGAGCATGTCAAGGCTGTATATTGTCACCCTGCTTATTTAACTTATATGCAGAGTACATCATGAGAAATGCTGGGCTGGATGAAGCACAAGCTGGAATCAAGATTGCTGGGAGAAATATCAATAATCTCAGATATGCAGATGACACCACCCTTATGGCAGAAAGTGAAGAACAGCTAAAGAGCCTCTTTATGAAAGTGAAAGAGGAGAGTGAAAAAGTTGGCTTAAAACTCAACATTCAGAAAACAAAGATCATGGCATCTGGTCCCATCATTTCATGGCGAATAGATAGGGAAACAGTGGAAACAGTGGCTGACTTTATTTTTCTGGGCTCCAAAATCACTGCAGATGGTGACTGCAGCCAGGAAATGAAAAGACGCTTACTCCTTGGAAGGAAAGTTATGACCAACCTAGATAGCATATTAAAAAGCAGAGACATTACTTTGCCAACAAAGGTCCGAGTGGTCAAGGCTATGGGTTTTCCAGTAGTCGTGTATGTATGTGAGAGTTGGACTGTGAAGAAAGCTGAGCGCAGAAGAATTGATGCTTTTGAACTGTACTGTTGGAGAAGACTCTTGAGAGTCCCTTGGACTGCAAGGAGATCCAACCGGTCCATCCTAAAAGAGATCAGTCCTGGGTGTTCATTGGAAGGACTGATGTTGAAGCTGAAACTCCAATACTTTGGCCACCTGATGCGAAGAGCTGACTCACTGGAAAAGACCCTCATGCTAGGAAAGATTGAGGGCAGGAGGAGAAGAGGATGACAGAGGATGAGATGGTTGGATGGCATCACCGACTCGGTGGACATGGGTTTGGGTGGACTCCAGGAGTTGGTGATGGACAGGGAGGCCTGGCATGCTGTGGTTCATGGGGTTGCAAAGAGTCGGTCATGACTGAGTGACTGAACTGAACTGACTGTGCATTAATCGATAAATCTATTTTAAAACACACATAACCCTTTGAAGTTAATGCATAAAGATTTGTCAATAATTACAGTCTTCTGAAAATCAATCACATATTATTTTAAGGAGGAATATCATTAGTTAAAGGAGGGTGGAAAATTGGAGGTAAGAATAAAATATAATCATGTAGAAAATTAGAAGTAGTGACCAACCTGAATAAGAAAAGTAAAAACACTGAATGGGTAGAAAGGGAACTCAGTCCAAATTCTGAGCATGAAAGTGACCTGATGCCGTAATATCCCCATTTCAAAACTTACTAGTTGTGGGGACCTGGTAAGTTACTGAACTTTATATTTCAGTTTTCCAATCCATAGAATAGGCCTGATAATAACACCCCCTTCAAAGGTTCTAAGTATATTAGTAGCCATAAATAATTAAATAGTATTTGAAGCCTAATTATAAGTCAATAAATAGGATCCATTGTTATAAAATATAAACGTTAGAAGTTACCTTAAACTTCTGTCACCAAAGTATGGATTTCTTTTATGACATGCTGAAAAAGCATCTGGCTAGCTTCAGCAAAAAGTCTTAGGGGAGGTCTTCATTGTATCATAAGGTAGGACAATGTATATTCAGACAACCTTACTGCTAGAAAATTTTCCTTTCCCACTGATGTTTGCATTTAAATGATAGGTATGGCTGCCAACATTGAAAGTGTGCTATTGATTGAAAGTTATTTCAAATTAAAGTCTCATATACTGGAATTCATCCTCCTCTGAGCAGACTCATAAATATGAAATCTGCCTCCTGCCTGATTAATTAACTTTTTATTACTCCACCAGGGTCAGCTGGTCCTCTTTCTGCTTCACGCTTCACCATTAATAATCATCCCCAAATTTCTAGCGCCTGTTAATAATGATATAGCTAATTTCATCCTTGGTAATTAAAGTAGTCCAGATTGGGTTTCAACAAATAGACTGGATAAAACATAATAGAGATTTTTTTTAAAGGTGTTTAAGGAGGAAAATCTATTTAAGAACAAAAAAAGTCATTTTACTCTACTTCAAATGCCTCCAAACTTTAGAACTAACAATTAATTTGTAACTAAAAAGGCATACATCATATTTCTACACCATTCAAATCAGTTACAGCTTATTATCCAAAATATAGCAAGCAGCATTGCTTACCTGTGGCAAAGAAAAATATTTGATTCTTTTCTTTTTGACTGGCAGGCAACATGCTATTCTTCCGTATTTTGAAATCATACATTCTTCTTATATTTAATTAAATGTATATTCAAAATTATGCATAAGACATTTTATGAGATGCAAAGATACACAGGTTACAGTTCTTGACCTCAAGGAGCTAACAACTTAGTGAAGAATTAAGCTCTGACACAATAAAATATCATAGAAAGTCTGAGGAAAGAGTGATTATTTCTCACTGGACTGATCAAAAACACTTTAGGCGGGGTAGCATGTGAGCAGACTGACCATTTTGAATGTGATAGGTTTCTGAATATCTCAGTTGGAATTCACAGATGCAGCTTAGATATGATGAACAGTCAGAAAATTTCATGTATGAAGCATTTATTTATTTTCCCAGGGTGTATGTGAACTAGAGGGAGATAGGACAGAAATGATGTCAATTTGGATTAGACGAGAAGACTGAGAAGAAGACTTGAATATTGTTGAGAAATTCACATATTGCTCAGTAGAAAACATCTAATGATTTGTAGTTTTTAAGTGTATAGAAAGTTGAGTACAGAAAAATTAGTCAAATGAGGGCATGAAAAATAGATTAAGGAAGAAATTAGAAACACAATCTTGTACCTTAATTTTTGGGATCATTTCCCATCCATAAATTGTTAAAGCCAATCAAATTGCTTAAATATGAAAACATACTAAAAATAGCTAAATTTTATGGATGTTTTCAAAATAACTAAGCTATTAAATTTATTCATTTGTATCATTGTAACACTTTTTGTATAAACGTGTAAGACGGAAGGTTCTAATTTGAAACACCATGATTCAGTAATTTATAATTTGGTTAGTTAATGCTGATCATAATGATTTTTATGTGGTTATTTAAGTGATATAAATCTAGTCTATCGTTACTACTTTTGGTAAATAATAGTGTAAAATATTGACAGATATGGCTTTTGTGCTATAAAAGTGCTTCAGGTAGCTTACAGTGGAAAACCTAAATTTACATTTTGTTAAAATTTAATGTATAATTAATCTTTTAGGGGGAAAGAACTGAATTGTTTATATGCTGACTGTGTATTAAGTCTCCTGGATCATCTGAATAACCTTTAAGGCAATGAAAGAGATAAATTACATGTAAAGTCCCAGTTTTCTTTCAAAAATTGGCTCAAAGCTATGGATTCTCCTACCTTTTGATGGCTTCACAAACTCTCTTATAGTATATAAGTAAAGTGTTTAATCTCACTGCAATATAGCAGGATATATCTTATTTTGGTTTCAAAAATGAACCTAAAAAAGTATGTTTTGTTTCTGTAAAATATATTTGAATATCAGATAAGTATTGGTGGTGTTTTAAATAAAAACAAATGTTTTATTTCCTTATCATCAAATTATTTATTTTTAACAATGTAGGTATGATTTTCACAGATTTTGTTAATATTGAATCAAATATGGTTTTTCAAGCAGTTTGTAAGAATATGGATAATATTATTGGCTATGTAAAGCTCAACCTTCAGAAAACTAAGATCATGGCATCTGGTTCCATCACTTCATGGCAAATAGATCTGGAAACAGTGGAAACAGTGGCTGACTTTATTTTTCTGGGCTCCAAAATCACTGCAGATGGTGACTGCAGCCAGGAAATGAAAAGACGCTTACTCCTTGGAAGGAAAGTTATGACCAACCTAGACAGCATATTAAAAAGCAGAGACATTACTTTGCCAACAAAGGTCCGTCTGGTCAAGGCTATGGTTTTTCCAGTAGTCGTGTATGTATGTGAGAGTTGTACTATAAAGAAAGCTGAGCGCTGAAGAATTGATGCTTTTGAACTGTGGTGTTGGAGAAGACTCTTGAGAGTCCCTTGGACAGCAAGGAGATCCAACCGGTCCATCCTAAAGGAAATCAGTCCTGGGTGTTCATTGGAAGGACTGATGCTGGAGTTTAAACTCCAGTACTTTGGCCACCTGGTGTGAAGAGCTGACTCACTGGAAAAGATCCTGATGGTGGGAAAGATTGAGGGCAGGAGGAGAAGGGGACGACAGAGGATGAGATAGTTGGATGGCATCACCAACTCAATGGACATGGGTTTGGGTGGACTCTGGGAGTTGGTGATGGACAGGGAGGCCTGGCGTGCTGTGGTTCATGCGGTTGCAAAGAGTCGGACACGACTGAGCGACTGAACTGAACTGAACTGAACTAAAATAACTTTTCCATTTTAATTCTCCTATTTTCTTTTTTGAAAGAAGCACATTTTTCTCCAGAAAATAAGCTCAGAACTAAAAACAGATATGAGGCAGATAAAATTTTCTGTTGTTTCATCCATAGAAGCCAAAAAGGCCTGTACTTGAATAGTGTATATGTGTGTGCATGTGTGTGTTTGATACTTTGGAGCATAATATGGATTTTATATTAACTTTGAGAAAATTCTTATGTTAGAGAGCTTGTAACTAACACCTATCTAGCCTTCACCCATCTTTCAAAAAGATCCACATGGAATACTCATGTTATTATTTCTTACTACCGATTCTGTATTTTATTCTAATTTGTTAAATCTATTCCAAAAAGATAGTGGGGGGGTTCAATTACAGTGCCTAATAAAAAGGCCTGTACATAATAGCCATTCAATAAATGCTATTAGTGAAAATATTATTTAAAATATTTAGCTATATGTAATTAGTCCTAAGAGAGACTGGCAGGCATATCAAATGTTAGAATCAAAACATAAAAGGCTTTCCTTTTGTAACAAAATATGACTGACTTCCTATCTACCTATCCATAGATCTATCAATCAATTCTCTCTCTCTTCCTGAACATATATACTGAGGTTGCTCTATAGACTTAGGAAAAGGGGATCCCAATAGCTATAGTTCAGGGAAGCTCTTTTTATACTGCCACCAGTCATAATCAGTACTCTTTCAACATGCTGGTCAGTTTTCACTCGTATATTCTGACTCTAGAAAAAAATCCAACCACTAGTCTAAAATAGCAAGAGGAATCATGGTGATAGCTTTTGCACTGTGTTTGTAGAGCACAAGTAATTAACTCAGAGCATCATGATTTTGAAAGGAATTATTTCTTATTTTATATTGCTGTCTCAGTTTTTAGTAAACTAAATGTTGAACAAAGTAAAATAGATATGGCTAGAGAGGATTATACTGTAAATTACTTTATTTTACTTACTTCAAAAAATGTGAACCTGTATCAAATGAGAGAGTAACTAATTTCACCTCCCCACTTCACACCCCATCTCTAAGCATTATGAAGTCAGTTAATTAAACAGAATACACAAGAGAGAACTTAAAAGAAAGTTGACATTACAATAGTTCAGACAGTACTAAGGGAAAACAAAAGCGATAAAGATTTAAAGATGCCCTAGGAGAGTGTATAGAGAAAAAGACTGATCCTGTCAGTTGGGATTCATATCATTATATTCCTAAATTTATAGTAAACCTACCCATACCCTACTATGACATTATTCACTGAAATTCTCTTCTGGATATAAACAGCATGCTTTGAAAATACAATTTAAAGCTAACCAGATAAAAAATGATCCTTTAAATGATTTTCCTTCAGGCTGTAAATTGACTTGGGAGTCACTCTGTGCACCCAAAATCCAGGTTTACACAAACATATTTTTCCAGACTCGTCTCAAACACTATGTCTCTTCCAGGGTAGAATAAAAGTCACTTTCGTGACATTTACAAGTCAGTCATTCATAACTTTTGCTGTCTGCTGTTGTCAGGCACACCTAAGGTTTTAATCCTGTACCTCCACTTACTGATGATCAGATTTGGATAAAGCTACTTTAATTTCTAAAATGAGTTATAATCTTGTCAGAACTAAAAAGATAATTTTTGTAAGGTACTCACTTTTCAGGAGTGATAAACTGGGGGGACTGTTATCTAATTAGTGGTCTTAGCATTAGCATCTTATAATCAAACAAAAGGACTTGGTAGGATGCTGGAGAAGTTAAGAGTACAGGCCTTGGAAGAAGACATCCTTCCGTGTCTAATTCTAGCTTAGCTTTCTTATCAGCCATGTGAATCTGGGCAAACTGCTCAATTCCTCTAGGCTTCTGATTTCTCATAAGTAAAGTTAGGAAAATAATACTGGTCTTACTCGATGTTGAAATGTTCAAATAAGATAACACATGTAAAATACTGCACATCAGTTTTGGCACCTATGAGAGGCTCCATAAATGGTAGCTATTATTATTGTTATAGAATTTTTATAATTCTTATGTAAGAATTTTTATAATAAAATTGCTGTTATTGAATTCTTATACAAATATAGGCATTTTAACAATGATAGAAGTATGTTTTTATTGTAATTAAATAGTTAGATATTTTTCCATTGAAGTAAATAGCAAAAACCATGTATATCATCCTTACAAAGATAGCAATGTGATGGATTTCTAAAATTAACAAAAAAAAAGAATAGTGGATATGGGTTTAGAATGAGCATGACATTTAATGCCATGTTAAATGACTGTGGAACACTTTACTTTCCTTATCTCTCATTTTGGTTTTTAATATATTGAGGCTATGAAATTGCGTTCTAATCAAGCCCATGCACCTATATTTAAACTGAAATGCATTTCAGTGGAGTTTGTCTCTTGACCACTGTTTTTATTGATCTAATATAAGGGAGTAGGTGATGGACAGGAAGGCCTAGTGTCTGAGGTACATGGGGTCGCAAAGAGTCGGACACGACTGAGTGACTGAACTGAACTGAATTGAACAAGCCAAACCTGCAGAATTTTGAACTAACTGCTAAAATCATTTGCCCATGGCTTTACTCTCTTCCAAGTATTCATTAGTATCATGTTATGATACTAATGTTTGACGAGACTGGCGAACAGTTAGACAAACACCATCCACTGAGACTCACTATGTTATGTTCTGAGTGATGAATTCTGCATAAAAAGACATATTTGGGCTACATTCAATTGTGATAGAGCAAGGCATTTCATGGAAATATTTAACGATAGCCCCAACACATTAACTGAAATGACTATGAGTATTTACATGAATAGAATTCTGCTTAATGAGACTATTCAAAATTTGGGACATTAGATTTTCAGCTATCAGGACAGACTGAAACCACACTTAAATTAACAACTTACTTTACACTTTTGTATGAAACTTACTTTCATCTCCTGTTTCAAATTCAAACTTCTGACTGTAGCCACTGTATCCTGTTGCAGTCCTCACTCGGATATGAAAAATGTACTTGGTGGCTGGCTTGAGACCCGTGATGATGACACTGGGAGCCTTGGACCTCGTGGAAGAATAGGTGAGTTGCTCATGCTCCTGGGGACAAAGAAAAGAAGAGAAAGGGAATGAAGCAGTTATTCTACTTTTACCTGGAGACACTGCAAAATTAAGCTGAGGAATTATGCTCTATCAAAACTATTGATTAAAAAGTGGTACAAGCATGGTTTTCCATAATTTGGCATTTAGTTATTTATCAATTATGATGCATATGATATGGCCTTGATTTGGCAATTTATTGAGAATGATGATTGTCTTATATAAACTGCATTTGTATTTTTGGCGATTTGGATTTCTGACCCGACTCTAAGGCATGGTGGTGACGTGAGAGCACGTGTACACAGAATGGCAACGGCATCTTAAACAAATGGGCACATTAGGTCAGACCACACCAGCAGAGTGCAAGGAGCAAGGGTGGGAGAATTCAAGTACCCGCTACTCACTTCTACCCGCAGGTAGTGCCAAAATGCCGGCGCTATCCGTGGGTAGACCTGTGGGTAAAAGGAAAAATACATTAATTGCTTTTTAAAGTTTGAAGTCTTTTATCCCAAATCAATTGCACTGTTCTGAAACTCAGTGAATCCCCAGTAGTAACACTGAAGTTAATGCAACTTAAGACATAAAACGATGAAAATTTTCTTTTGAGGGAGAATTGACTCTTCTGAAAAACTACCCCCATTTATTTTGTAAAGATGTACAAGATACATCATGATTGTGAGGTAGATTTTACAGTTTGTCCACGAGGGAGCATCAAAGACAGAGAAGAATACAAGAGACAGCACTCCTGAGAAATCAGGCAGGACTGGAGGCTTGATTCCTGGTCACCTGCAGTTAACTGACTCTCTCCTCACTAACAGGAACCACAATTAACTGAATGCCCTAGTCACTCAGGGTCTCTTAAGTGGTTTGTCTTGTCCACAACCTCAGAACAATTTACTTGTGCCTTTAAGAGACTGTCCACGATATGCTGGTGCTGGGAACACATTAAACTCAATTCTATTTCTGTATAGTGTTACTGTTCAATAACTTTATGGTGTTCTAATAGGGTAGCTGAAAAAAAAAATATGAACAACTTTTCTAAATTCATAGGTCAAATTAGGCCACCAGGTCCTTGAATTAATTCTCTAATATTCTCATTGCAATATATCTAGAGATTCTCAGAGATAGAAATAACTTTCAAGATCATTAATTAAATCACTCATTTGATGCTTATATTCGATCTGTAATATTCCATCAAGATCCCATTTAGCCTTTGCCTGAAAAAATCTGTTGTCCAGAAGACCTTCCAGATTAACAAAGTTATAAAAATCTACATACAGAATGTATCAAACTGCATTTATTGGCCAGTGATGCTACAAGATTTGTAACTATGAAAATAATTTCCCTTATGCTACTTTTGAAAAAAATCTTTATCTTAAAAGTCATTTTTAAACTTTATGGCCATATTTGTCAGAACTTTACATGCTACATGGTTATTCTCTGTCTAGCTGAGGAACCGCATTTGTCATCTAACTCCAAATAGAACTGTTTATTAAACACAAAGTACAAAGATAAATGACTTAACAATAGCAACACTTTAAGTAAAAGGACAGAACAGATAAACTGCAACTTATATTTATCCCTAGGTCACTTCTAGATTAGAAAATAAATAAATATCTGCCTTCTATAAAATCCAAGACAATAAAGTCTATAAAATCACCAATGGCAGTAATTATCTGCTAAGGCCTTAAAGAAGAAGCTTTCTAAGATCAAGATCTTAATAATTAGGGGGCTTAACACCGATACAGTGCAGAAAAAAGTTTTCCCAGTGGCACAATGGTAAAGAATCCACCTGCAAATGCAGGAGATACAAGAGATGTAGGTTCAATCCCTGGGTCAGGAAGATCTCCTGGAGCAGGAAATGGCAACCCACTCCAGTATTCTTGCCTGGGCAATCCAAGGACAGAGGAGCCTGGTGGGCTACAGTCCACCAGATGGCGAAGAGTTGGACATGACTGAGCAACTGAGCATGCGCGACTGGAAGAGAGGATCCCGTTTCAGGTAGAAGTTTGGAAGAACTTCTGGATGACTGTTCATTCTTAAATAGAAGAGGAGAATATTTCATCTTTCAAAGAATTTTCTGCAACATAAGAGTTACTGTGTATTCTGAGTAGCATTTCACAATAAGTAATTATGATTGAGAGAATTTTAAACTCTGAAAAAGGAATTTAGTCTTATCCTTAGGGAGAGAGGATACAGATACAGATTGAAAGTTTAACTTAGAATGGCCTCATAATAATACAAAAACATAGTGAAGTGAAGGTCGCTCAGTCGTGTCTGACAGTCCATGGAATTCTCCAGGCCAGAATACTGGAGTGGGTAGCCATTCCCTTCTCCAGGGGATCTTCCCAACCCAGGGATTGAACCCAGGTCTCCCACATTGCAGGTGAATTCTTTACCAGCTGAGCCACAAGGGAAGCCCAAGAATACTGAAGTGGGTAGCCTATCCCTTCTCCAGCGGATCTTCCCGAACCAGGAATCAAACCAGGGTCTCCTGCATTGCAGGTGGATTCTTTACCAACTGAGCTATGAGAGAAGCCCCGGGAAGCCCCAATAAAAACATAACTTAATAGTAATTTATTACTCAGTAAAGTTGCCAGGAGCAAAGGACTCCTTTTGCAAATAGGTTTTAGCATATCTACAGTTACACAGATGTCTGTAACTACATCCCCGGAATAAAAATCGCTAAGTAGGAAGTATGCTCACATGGATCTTCTGCCTGAATCACAGCATCACAGGGCTGCTGTCCTGCCCCGCGTCTTGCCTCCTCTGAGCATCCAAGGAAGGGAGCACGGAGAGCAGTCAGGAGAGTTCCTCCTTCCAGGGCATCGCAGCCCCCTCTCCTCCTAGTGTTTCCAAGCTCTTGGGAAACCAAGTTAGCACTTGTCCATGACAAGCATAGGGCACTACGGTCCCAGAGTAATTTTGCTTAATTCCCTTTCTGTGACACAGCAACTCCAGTTCAAAGTAGCTGTGAGCAGGCAGAGACGGTGCCTTGCCACGGATCCAGGAGGGCTCAGGTCTGAGCATGCCTGAAGAGGGGACATATGAGGGTTTTCCTAGAGTTTGTACAATATGGAATTGCTATTTGTATGCTACTTATGTCTTCAACTTTGCTAGGTAATATATTCCAGTGTTCATATTACTATCTTACAAGCTCTTCATCCTTGGTAAATCCATAGTAAAGTCTTCTCATTCTTAATGTTATTCAATTTTAGTACTTGTTTTCTTGATCAAGCTTTCCTGAGGCTTGAACCAACTTTTGGCTTTATCTCTCTATCGTTCTTTGCTTTCTATTTCATTTAATATCTTATCTTAATATAAATTATTTTCTTTCTTCGTATTAATTATGTTGTCTTCTAACTTCTTACATTTCATGCTTAACTCACTAATTGTCAGTATATCTTTTCAAATACAGTGTAAGTCTACAAATTTCTAAGTATTGCACTACTGTACTTTACAAGTTTTCATGATATATTATTAACCAGTTCTAAGCATTTACGACTTTCCATAAATATGCTATTTTTTAGTCTTTGTGAGTTATTATTTGCACACTTTTAAGGGTCAAAACAGGCTGTCAGGCAGTAAATAAATAACATTAAATGAAGTTCCAAAGGCATAACCCCATGGGTTGCACAGTACACTGGACTGTGGTAAGATAATGCTGGCAGTCTTATGTACTAATGCTTATTGGCTGAACATGAAACAGTTTTTGCACTATTTCCCCTTGGCTAAGCATGACTAATAGTATCAATTGTGGGACAAAACATTTAGTAGCAATGCACTTAATGTAATGATATGTATATCATTTCCTAAATAAATGTGTATACAATTTCTAGTTTATATATTGGTATTCACATATACTAAAAACAAAGTCCAGAACTAAACAGTGTGAATACAGGGCATTTACTGTCAAACAGAATACGCATCTATTATTCTCTAGAGATGTAGACATTTATTTAAAGTCTCTTCTCAAGGGCAGATCCTGCATCTTAGACTCAAGATTGCCCCTTTCCAGCTTCTGAGAATCTAGTTTTCCTGGGAGTCTAATCTTATTGTCACATATAATCTTTCGTTTACCTAAAATGCTATAAGCTTTATCTATATACAAGTCAACACTTCATGGTCACTAACAGGGAGGTTCTTACTAGAGTCTGGACCCTCTTAGCATTCAATGTGAAACCTAATTTAGTGAAAAGAAAATAGGCTCAGGTGTCTAGTCACTATGGCTCTATCTTTCTGTAAGCAAAGGTAATGTGATCTGTATCAACAGAAGGCTGCATGTAAATAATTCTGGGTTGGAATTCTCCTGTCCTGGGCTCAATTTGGGTTCTGCTTCTATTATGTACCTTGGTAAGTCACCTCCAGGACATTCATTTGCTCATACAGAAAATTCATTAATTCCACTGATGTTTATTGAATGCTCACTAGGGTAAGGCTCTGGGGCACTATAGTAGATTTGGCTTACATAATTATCAAAGTTCTACCTAAGCAATTATATTCTGTAATTTTTATGTCAGAAATAGAAGCCTGCTCTCCTCTGCTGTGACTGATTCTCATCATGCCTCATCTTACTCTCTTGGGTTTCCCAGTCCCACTTATGGAAGTAGATTCAATAGGCCCATAAAGTGGTCACTTTTTAACTGGTTTGCTTTCTCTTAAAGTCTTTGGCTGATCACACACAGACACACAGACACACACACACACAGACACACACACACTCACACACACAAAGTCTTTGGGTCTAAATGGATTTCTATAAGATTTTTTTTCCTTAAATTTTAAACTAATCTGATTACACATGTGGTTAAAAGTCATGTTTTAGAGATTTTGCTACAGACATATAGATCTACATACATACCAGCAGTCATAAGGTAACAAGCATGATTTATGCAATGCTTTACAATTTTCAAGGTATTTTCACACACATTCTTTATGTAATACTCATAATAATCTTATGGCAAGAAGAACTAGTAATATTTTTGGTCTCACTTAGCATATGATGGAACAGGTCCAAAAAGAATAAGTCACTTACTAAAGCAAGTCACATAACTAGTCAGCGGCTTCTGTTAAAGTTGTGATTTTTCACTATCCCCAAGTCAAGCCGATACATGTAGCACAAAAATGCTTATAAATTAGACTTTGAGCCTAGGTTATTTTTACACACTTTATGTTCTTGATTATCTAATCACTAGAAATAACTTTAAATTTAAGATTGACTGTGGAGCAGGACATGAGTTTGAGTAAACTCCTGGAGTTGGTGATGGACAGGGAGGCCTGGTGTACTGCAGTCCATGGGGTCTCAAAGAGTCGGACACGACTTGAGCGACTGAACTGAACTGAACTGTGAACCAGATAGGAATGATTTGATGGCATTAGAATACTTTTACATAAAAGTTCCTCAGTGGCAGCAAGAATTCTCAACATTGAAAATTTCAAGTAGTAATATCAAAGATAAAGTTATTTTCTATTAAGGTTAACACATCTAATCATTCTGCTTTTTTTTTTTTTCTATTTTGACATTATGTCATATGGACAGATTCCATGAAATTCCAGGGGCTTATATTAATAATTCACCCAATCTTTCAAAGCATATTATTCCTATCTGGGGCTGGGAATAGAATTTGCTTGATAATGTCCAGGAGATTCTTCTAGAATTTTTGATGTATGATGGTACCCTGCATGGCTTTATACACAGAACAGCCCTAAGAGGACAGATTAAAGCACTGTTGGATTTTTCTTTATCCTTTCAAGTCGTGCCAAGTTTCAGTCATCAGGAATAGGGAAAAGTACTATTAAAAATTGGCACTCTACTACCACAATCATTATTTTTTAATGTCAATGTTCTAATTAAGCCAACGGTAAAGTTCCTGTTCTGCTGGATAGAAGACTGAAGCGATAGATTCCTAAGAAAATTTTTTTAAAAAGTGGATATTAATAGCTCTGCTAGGGGTCCTCTATGGCAGCTGTCTCCAACCTCTTTGGCACCTGGGACTGGTTTCATGGAGGACAATTTTTCTTCGGACTAAGGTGTAGGGGAGGGATTGTGCAACCTACATCCCTCACATGCGCAATTCATAGTAGAATCTGTGCTCTTATGATAATCTAATAGTCTAATAATCTAATGCCACTGCTGATCTTCAGGCAGTAATGTGAGTGATGGAGAGTGGCTGCAAATGTAGATGAAGCTTTGCTTGCTAACCCACTGCTCACCTCCTGCTGTGTGGCCTGCTTTCTAACAGGTCAGGGACCAGCAGCAGTTCTTGGCCTGGGGGTTGGGGACCCCTAGCTTAAGTTATTTTTTGTCGCTTGTCTCTTTCCACTTTTGTGTCTCTCTTTTTCACTCCGCATCTCTGTCTCTCTGTCTCTCTCTCTCACACACACACAATCCATCAACAAATTCATGATAGAAGACTGTTGACATGTCTCCACAGTAATCTTCTCAAAACTAAACAAATCAAAACCACATTTAGAACATGATCTGCAGCAAAATATTTTTCCTGACAAAGCAAGAACTGCATAGCCTAGAAACATAAAGTTTGAAAGGTTATCCAAGAATCTTGTTGTCTAAACAATGGTATAAACAAATCTGAAAATATTTCACTTGAATTAAATGAAGTTATTTCACATGACCTCCAGTTAAAGGAAAGCTTGTGTACTAGATTCTGTCAGAGTTTAATAATTATTTTCCAATGAAGAGGGATACTCAATTTGGTGGCTTTTATTTTAAAGGTCATTATTACAAATGAATCCTATGTGGGGGTAGGTACTTATCATACCCTGGCTGAAAGATTCCTTAAGATTTTTCATATTTTTACTTTGATGTTGTAATTTCCTGATTACTAATGTGGATTCCCACGTGCTGTTGAAGTTGAAACAAATATATTAGTTTCTGGAAAGGACAGCTTCCCTAAAATTAATACATGGGCATTGTGCTTGGTTCTTCAGTTTATTTTTGAATTTAATTAGAATGAGATCTTTTAATGTTCTCTGAGAGTCACCAACTCCCAGTGCACTCCAATTGCAGGATTTGTAAAAGACGAATGAGCAGCAGAATGAGCTACGCGAGTCCAGGAACTGAAGTTATATTGTGTCTGTAAGATAGACATAATTATAAAAGAGCTTATAGTTCCAAAAAGTCATCCATTTCCATTCTTGTATCAGTTTATTTGATTCATTCCAAAGAAGTATTAATCTGTTTCTTTTTTAAGAGCTCTTTAGAGAGAGAATCTTATTCTACTCTAGGCAAACCATATGGTACAGAGGCTCTTCCTAAAGTGTAAGTTAATTGTCTTACTAAACTTTAAAAACAATATTTCTTTTTAATATGTGGAAAATGACTCTCCTAATGACTGAGCTGTAATAAGCCATTATTTTCTCTCTGCTAATTATGACTGTCTACCTAGAAATCCATAGAAGATTAACTGAAAAAATTTAGAACTAATAAGTCAGTTAGCCAACATACAATTATCAGTTACTTTCTTATACACTAGCAATGCCCAGTAAAATTGTATTTTAAAATATTCCATCTACCATAGCAACAAAAACCTTATAGTTTATGACAAGAAATATGTAAGACCTATATGAGTAAGGGGCTTCCCTTGTAGCTCAGTTCGTAAAGAATCTGCCTGCAATGCAGGAGACCCAGGTTCAATCCCTGGGTTAGGAAGATCCCCTGGAGAAGGAAATGGCAACCCACTCCAGTATGCTTGCCTAGTAGAAAATCTCATGGTCAGAGGAGCCTGGTGGGCTGTAGTCCATGGGGTCGCAAAGAGTCGGGCATGACTGAGCAACTAACGCTTACACTTATATGAGTAAATCTGTAAGTGCCTGCTGTGTAAAAAAGCAAGTCCCTTATTTATCCTGTCTTATTGCAATGTAGAGATCTTTTGTAGAATACCACATAGCAACAGTAAAAGCAGCAGCCTGATTTTCTTTTTTCTTGAATGAATTAGTTGTTAATGCATAACTGTTAAATATAGTTATGTTTGATTTAGGTTTTTAATAGGTATCTAGGTGAGAACTTTTCTTCTTTTTTTCTTACACTATAATTTTGTTTGTATTATGCTTTTAAAATGTGAAATGAGTATTAAATGTTATAAAACAATTTATCTGTATTTGCAAAAGTAATTATACATTTTTCACCTTAATGTAGTATATACTTATGAAGAACTATCTTTGCATTCCTAATATAATCCTTACTTGTTAAAATCTGATTATAATATAATTCTAAAATTTTTATTGCAGTCTTTGATTCAATTTGAAAATATTTCAAACAATTTTTATACCTCTCTTTAAATGATCTTGGCCTAGAGTTTTCTTATTTTTTCCTTTTTATTATCAATATTTGGTTATACTATTTGAGTTAGGCTATATTTAAGAGAATATATTATGAAACTTTTTCATTTTTTAATTTTCTAGAATAATTGATATAACATGGTAATTATCTGATCCTTTAAAACTCAATTGAGATAGATCATTTCCGGGACAGATATTTGGCCATGTTTTAAAATTATTTTATCCTATATTCAGATATTCTTCCTATTCATTTTTGTTAATCAACAGAAAATTATCCATTACATTTATATATCTAAATTTACAATTAGGCTTGACTTTTCATTGAAAATCTCTTTCATAAATATCATCTCCCTCCTTCCTGTCAAGCTTGCTTACTTTATCAGTTTTCAAAAACACTGGATTTTGATTTTATAAATTAAATACACTTTTCTTGATTCAGTTTCATTAATTTTTTATTTTACACTTATTCATCTCTTCTTTCTCATCTTTTTCTGCATGGGTCATATAAAAAATTTGGATATATATGCATCTTAATATCATTCATTTTACAATAGTTTCTAATTTAAGTCTATTACTCTTTGGTGGTTCACACAGTAGAGAATCAGCCTATAATGAGGGAAGCCTGGGTTTAATCCTTGGGCTGGGAAGATCTCCTGGAGAAGGAAATGGCAGTGCACTCCGTATTCTTGCCTGGAGAATTCCATGGATAGAGGAGCCTGGTTGGCTTTAGTCCATGAGGTCACAAAGAGTCGAACATGACTGAGCAACTTTCAATTCACTTCACTTCACTCTTTAATATATGTTATTTAAGATAATATTCACAATTTTCAAACAAACCGATCACGGGGTGGCATGGGGAAATTAAACTTTTTGTTTTCTTTTGTTACATAATTTTCAAGAAATGATTCAAAGAATGACAGAATAATTTTATACTATCTGGTTCCTTCCTCTCGTTATTTCAATGTGTATCAATATATACCCCTAAGTAGGCGGCAATAGCCTCAACAACATGATATCAGTTCCTTCAAAGAACAAAATAATCTGGGAGGTGGGTCATAGAGGATCTTGCTGTGATTTATGTCAGAGAGTGTTTTGCCTATGTTCTCCTCTAGGAGTTTTATAGTTTCTGGTCTTACATTTAGATCTTTAATCCATTTTGAGTTTATTTTTGTGTATGGTGTTAGAAAGTGTTCTAGTTTCATTCTTTTACAAGTGGTTGACCAGTTTTCCCAGCACCACTTGTTAAAGAGGTTGTCTTTTTTCCATTGTATATCCTTGCCTCCTTTGTCAAAGATAAGGTGTCCATAGGTTCGTGGATTTATCTCTGGGCTTTCTATTCTGTTCCATTGATCTATATTTCTGTCTTTGTGCCAGTACCATACTGTCTTGATGACTGTGGCTTTGTAGTAGAGTCTGAAGTCAGGCAGGTTGATTCCTCCAGTTCCATTCTTCTTTCTCAAGATTACTTTGGCTATTCGAGGTTTTTTGTATTTCCATACAAATTATGAAATTATTTGGTCTAGTTCTGTGAAAAATACCGTTGGTAGCTTGATAGGGATTGCATTGAATCTATAGATTGCTTTGGGTAGAATAGCCATTTTGACAATATTAATTCTTCCAATCCATGAACACGGTATGTTTCTCCATCTGTTTGTGTCCTCTTTGATTTCTTTCATCAGTGTTTTATAGTTTTCTATGTATAGGTCTTTTGTTTCTTTAGGTAGATATACTCCTAAGTATTTTATTCTTTTTGTTGCAATGGTGAATGGTATTGTTTCCTTAATTTCTCTGTCTGTTTTTTCATTGTTAGTATATAGGAATGCAAGGGATTTCTGTGTGTTAATTTTATATCCTGCAACTTTACTATATTCATTGATTAGCTCTAGTAATTTTCTGGTAGAGTCTTTAGGGCTTTCTATGTAGAGGATCAAATGGGACCTAATGAAACTTAAAAGCTTTTGCACTACAAAGGAAACTATAAGTAAGGTGAAATGATAGCCCTCAGATTGGGAGAAAATAATAGCAAATGAAGAAACAGACAAAGGATTAATCTCAAAAATATACAAACAACTCCTGCAGCTCAATTCCAGAAAAATAAATGACCCAATCAAAAAATGGGCCAAAGAACTAAACAGACATTTCTCCGAAGAAGACATACAGATGGCTAACAAACACATGAAAAGATGCTCAACATCACTCATTATTAGAGAAATGCAAATCAAAACCACAATGAGGTACCATTACACGCCAGTCAGGATGGCTGCTATCCAAAAGTCTACAAGCAATAAATGCTGGAGAGGGTGTGGAGAAAAGGGAACCCTCTTACACTGTTGGTGGGAATGCAAACTAGTACAGCCGCTATGGAGAACAGTGTGGAGATTCCTTAAAAAACTGGAAATAGAACTGCCATATGACCCAGCAATCCCACTTCTGGGCATACACACTGAGGAAACCAGATCTGAAAGAGACACGTGCACCCCAATGTTCATCGCAGCACTGTTTATAATAGCCAGGACATGGAAGCAACCTAGATGCCCATCAGCAGATGAATGGATAAGGAAGCTGTGGTACATATACACCATGGAATATTACTCAGCCGTTAAAAAGAATTCATTTGAACCAGTCCTAATGAGATGGATGAAACTGGAGCCCCTTATACAGAGTGAAGTAAGCCAGAAAGATAAAGAACATTACAGCATACTAACACATATATATGGAATTTAGAAAGATGGTAACGATAACCCTATATGCAAAACAGAAAAAGAGACACAGAAATACAGAACAGACTTTTGAACTCTGTGGGAGAAGGTGAGGGTGGGATATTTCAAAAGAACAGCATGTATACTATCTATGGTGAAACAGATCACCAGCCCAGGTGGGATGCATGAGACAAGTGCTCGGGCCTGGTGCACTGGGAAGACCCAGAGGAATCGGGTGGAGAGGGAGGTGGGAGGGGGGATCGGGATGGGGAACACATGTAAATCCATGGCTGATTCATATCAATGTATGACAAAACCCACTGAAATGTTGTGAAGTAATTAGCCTCGAACTAATAAAAAAAAAAAATAAAGTCAATTAAAAAAGATAAAAAAATAAAAATTCCACTTATAAGCAATATTAAAAAAAAAAAGAACAAAATAAAATAAAAAAGCAAAGGAGTGTTGGATGCATAGATAGTGTTTAATATTAATACATATCTACTGATTGATATCCGCAAAGGAATACTTAGCCATTATTTAACATATGGTGCAGCTCTGGTCACAAGTCATTGGGGACTGGACTACTAGAATTGTGTTCCAATGTGGAAGTGCTAATTGGGGTGGCTTCCAGCTCACACTGATTCTCTGGAGACCACATCTAAGTTAGCCCCACATTAGGGGAAAATGGGGCTGGTGCCCAACAAAGATGATTGCCTCAAATATAAAAGAAAGCATAAATGCTTATGGATTTCTTCTCCAATGATACTTAATTCATAATGAGAAGATAGAATTATATTGAATAACCTCAGCTTTTCTGATTGCTGCACTCCTGAGTCTAGAAGATTCTACTCTGCCTTGGATTAGACATTTTGACATCCTTAGGTAATCATCAGAGTTGGGTTTTTTTGTTTGTAACCAAAAGAGTTGCTTTCTTTTCTTATATTCATTTAAGTACACAAGATGGAATTTTTAACTTGGGGAGAAAAAGAGTTAACAAGCTAGTTGGTAGGGTGTACTAAGTTAGTGGGTAAGGTGCATTTCTTTTTTAATTTTTAAGTAAAAATTGGCAACTGCTATGACATAATTACAAATTAAGTGTGAGTAAAAAAATATAGAAGTAGATATTCTAAGTACACAACTACTTTTGACTGCACTTTCGGAGAAGTATCATTTAGTATACCACAGCTATAATTTACTAAAATCAACTCTTGATTACCCCAGTAATTCAAAACAGGAGATAACTCTAAATCACTTTTAAAACCATTCATGACTTTTTTCTTATATTCCATCTAATGTTCACCTAAAATGAAAATTAAAATGCATTCCTGAACGTTAAATGTTGAGCAATAGTACAGATAGTAGCAAAGTATAGCTGATGGGAGAAGTATATTGATCAAGAATTAAGCATTCAAGCTGATTTTCACAGAAAACAGTTAACTTATAAGCAGATAATTAATTGCTTGAAATAGTGGTTAAATTTACTTTCAGGGAAAAATGGCTAAGTTATTACAATGTGACCTTTACAAAATACTGGTGCTAGAATGAGACCAATGAAGTCCTAATTGTACTTAGTCTATGAGAACTGAGATGATTATACCATCTCAAAGGGTTAAGCTTACTGTAAGAAAAAAATATATAAAATATTTATGTATTTTTATATATTTATAAATTTATATATTTATAAAAATACATATATTTATATAAATATATATATTATAATATATAATATAAAACCCTTTTACAGGTCCAGTAGATGTGTTTAGCAGTATTTCTTTCTTTTAGGAACTATTATAAAAAGGTAGTTCGTTTAAAATAGGGCAATGTAGGCTTATGCCTTGAAGTAATTCTGCAGATGCTGTGAGAGGTCTTTTTAAAAATGTTGTATGTGTTTTACTTGCCTGTTAACCACTATATTCTCATTGCTTAAAAAACAATGTTTCTAGTATATTGTAAGCTTTCATAATCCATTGGCCAAATATATTGAACAAGTAAATTGATGAATTAATTGCTCTATGTGTACAGATTTAAAATCATACATATTGTTACAGCAATTTAAAATTAGTTTGCATAAACTAATGACATTTCAAATGAGAGATGAGAAAAAGTTGTTTTACTGGCCTATGGTACTTCCATAAGAATGGAAGTACCAAAACACAATAATATTATGTTAGTATAGCTGACTTATTTTCCTCATAACTTTGTGGAGAAGAGCCGATATTTTACTTGTCAAAAAATATTTTGCAGAACAATATGCTTGAAAACCTGAGATTTGTGCTGAAATATATTTTAATACTTCCATATATATTAATATTTCTTCAGTTTTAACTTTCCCATCTGTATGCATGTAACCTACCCTTGTACAGACAGGATATAGTTTTCCCTTCTGTGCTCTGTTGTGTGTGTTAATCACTCCTTCATATCCAACTCTTTGTGACTCCACAGCCCGTAGTCTGTGGTTCCTCTGTCCAGGGGAATCTCCAGGCAAGAATGCTGGAGTGGGTTGCCAGTTCCTTCTCCAGGGGATTCTGTGCTCTATTACTCTATTATTTTCAAATATCTGCTGATATCAGTAGTTATCAGTAATATCAGTGATACTAAGATAGCTATATAAAAGCTCATTATGAAGCAATTTTATCATAAAATTAAGATAAGTTATCAATAAATGCCCCTGAGAAGAAAAAAACCACAGTAAGAGTCTTTGGAAGCATCACTACACATGTTGACTTCTTCAAATATAAACAGTATTCCAAATGTCAAAATGAATGTTTTCAAAGTTAAACGATTGGAAGAACAAGGCTGAATGGGGTGACACAAAATGAGAAAAGCAACATATGGATGCTACTTTGATTAATTCTTCCCAGTTGTGGAATGTGGATTAAAAAAATACAGCTAGATACAGTAACATGGTTTTTAGAGAAGAAAAATATAGAGTACACAGAATGTACATGGTTAATTTTTTTCACAATAGTGTTAACTGATTACGTGATAGATAAGAAGTACAAAGACTAGCAGAGACCAAGTCTTTGAAAATGAAATAACTGGACAGTAAACATAGGTGACAGGACTCCAAAGCTATCACTTCATTGCTAGTTATTCTGACAGAATTAAAGTGAATAATAAGGAAGGTAAAAATTATAGATAAGAATAAAAGAGAAAATAGCATTCCACTAGAGTGAAATTTCCAGTAGAATACAAAGGGAAAAAAAAGCTCTGTGGAAAAGTCTCCATGGAAAAACGTCTTCTTTGAGTATTGTGTAAAGTCTTAACATTTGTCCAAAGCAGCTGCATAACATGGTGACATCAGAGCTTCTTCTTGCATTGAAAAGGAGGCAGAAATTCATTTAAATGTACAAGCATGAGAATGCCTTAGTCTCACCTAGAAAAGGAAGAAAACACTTTCCGATTTACTTTTCATTTTCATTTTGAAAAGATTTATTTTTCATTTTTATCTTTGCATTTAAATGTACGTTGTTGCTATGATGAGACTTTAATTTCTTTTTTATATTTGTTGATGGGTCTTAATTATGATCTGATGACAGATATATTTGTTTTGTTCAAAATTGAAACAAAGATATCTGTTAAGATCAATGCACAAAGCTACAAAGCATAATTTAGGTCTCAAGGAACGTAGTCCCCCTTCCTCAAAGAGGGATTTTAAACCTTCTTTGTAAGTGATATCATCGTGACTTGAAAATCATCCCATTATTCTCTAAATAACTCAGTATTTTCAGTTAGTGATCGAAGGCAGTCATTGTCTTTAAATTTCCTTAGAGGACCAGTAATATTAACATGTGTATCAAATGAATGCTTCAAGGTTTATACTCAAACACAACAAAGCACAGGTTTATCAAGGTATTGTGACTGGAAACTGAGTAACATCCCATGACTGTCATTAATGACAGAAAATTAGTAATATAATATTAATAAACAGATTACAGTGATTTGTAGCTTCCCACAGATCACACACACACACACACACACACACACATGGTTCTTTTAGTTCCAGTGCTGGTGTTTGAATCCAAAGAAACATATTGAGATATGTGGAGATAACTACAGATGGTGTTAAAGGCAAGAAAAGGAATTCAGGGCAAGGCAAGCTCATTTTCCAGAAATATTATTTTAAGTTGCCTCATTATCAAACAATGGATATATATAATTTATTTACTCCACATATTAACTAGTTTTGAAATCAAATCAGAGGAAATTGTCTATGATGAATCAATAAATTAAATTTAGGGTAAATTAAAATATAATCTGGGTCAACTGAAGAAGTCTTTGCTCGTGGGTCATGGTCACAGATGTTGCCCATTTTAAGTATTCATCAGTTGGTACTTGAGTTGGTGGTACTAATAATGGATTCTTTTTCATTGCACCTGCAGAAATTGCCTTACTTTCAATAGTGGATAATCTGATCCTATAATTCTGTTTTATTTGCAGTGACCACACTGGTACAACCCAATGTATAGTCCAGATTCAAAGAACTGAAAGACTTTTTTGTGATAGTTTTCTGTTTTTCTTTCTTTTTGCTTTACTTTTCTAAATTAACTAGTTGGTTTTTTTTTAACCCCACATATCTCCATATACAATTATTAAAATAGTTTTAAACTTCTAGAATTTCATACACATTCAACAGTAATAAATTGCTTTGCCCATACTGAAAAATATTTATTTTTAGATTAGTACAAACTAGAAATAAAGCATGTAATATTATGTAGGTATAAAATAAATTAGTACAGCAAATTAAAGATGGTGGCAAATTCTTTTACACTCCTCTCATTGAAAAGTCAGATTTTTGCCCCTCACTCCTTGAATCTTGTCGAGCCTGTGACTGATTCGACCAATAAAATAGTGTAGGAGTGAGCAATTTCAGTTACTTGCCCAGTCTCTAAGAAAACCGGCAATTTTCACTTTTGGCTTGGAGCTCTGCATTGCAATCTAAGAAGTACGACTAGCCTGGGACCGTCAAGCTGTGAAGAATTCCAGAATAGCTTTGGGGGAGCCCTGGAGAGAGAGCTGGTGAGGTGGGGGAGGCCAGAGGGAGGTGGTGGGAGAGGGGATGATGATGAGACCCTAAGCATGGCCTTTCTTCAGGAGTTCCAGCCCCTAACCTATATTCTATCATCCCAGCTGAGGTCCCAGAAATTGTGGAGCAGCTCCTGCTGTGTTCTGTTCAAATTATACGGTCCATAGATTCATGAGATGCTATACTTATTGTTATTTTTAAGCCACTACATTTTTGGGGTAGTGTTGTTATGCAGTGATAGGTAACTGGAACAAGCAGATTGACCATTAACCTGTATCTCATAGATCTCAGTCAAATACGGAATTCTCAATCTAATATGGGATTCTATATTTTTGTCACTAGATTGGGTGATGGTATTTTGAAGATTCTCTTTTAACACATAAAACTTAATCAACTTAAACATCTAATTATCTGATTCTTTTGAGCCGAAATTTGGAGATACAGTGCTGTCTTTGTGTGACTCACAGACAGGTGAATGTAAATATGTCATAATATTACTGATCCACAGCACATTTAGATAAAAAATAAACATAAAAACCTCAGTTTCATTCACCTCACAAAATTGCTGTGATGCATCAAATAAGACACACGTGAAAGTATATTCTGAACTGCAGTATCCTCTTCACATACGAGATAGAATGGTTATTTTGCTATTGGTATTATTAAATAGATGTATATGTAGTTGGTGGAAACATCTGTCACTTACAGTAAGACATATTTTAATAATCAATTATATTCTGAGTTTATCGATGGGAACTGCATTGGTTATTTAGTAGATCACTTAGAGCTACAGAAACTTTCCTCTTTTAGTCCCACGTCAACAGAGTTAGTAGGGTAAATCAGCTGAATGCCCAGGAGTACGATGCCTTATGTGATTAGTGGTGCAGTTGAGATCTATGGGTGAGAATAACACCAATATCTAGAAATTTCTTCAGGTAACAGATCCTCCTTTAGAGTTAGTTACCTGGGCCTCAAGTCAGTTACTTGCATCTGTGGTCATGATCAGTTGACTAGTTGTTAATGTAGCTCCCACTGGAACAACAGCACCATTTTGAGGTTAAAAATAGTGATTTGTAATAATCCTTAATGTGACATGTTCCAGGAGCTATGAGGCATTATGTGTCTGTCACACCTATTTGCCATGTTACAGATAGAAGAGAGCAAAAAAAGCCTCAGCCACTGTACTAACCAGCAACTGAACTAAGTCTTCAGGACTACATGGTGGTCTTTTAAAAATATGTAGCCGCTAAATATGCTAAGGTAGAAATGTTATGATGCATAATTCACTAAATATTAAGAAATTTAGCACGAGGTTGTTGGTAGCAGCAGTCCTAATAGTTATACATATTTGGGCAAATTAGAAAGATTTCATCCATTTACCTGCTGTGATTTACCCCACAAAATAACAAGAATCAAGGGACATATGGAAATAATGAATGCGTGGATTGCCTTCTTTAAATGTCCTTGTGTTATATAGAAGGATGAAACATAGGTTCTGGGAACAATTTGCCTTTGCCAACTGAAACTTAGCCAAAAACAATCTATATTGCATTCAACCATGAAGGACTGCAGAATACTTCCTCAGCTAAAGCTTGTGCTAAGTCACTTCAGTCCAGTCTGACTCTTTGCGACCTAAAGCTTAACATTTTCTAATTATAGACTTAATGATTTCCTATTACTAAAGGCTTAAGGAGTATCTAAGTTAACTTTAATATCCTCATTCACATTTTCAATCATTTTGTGGAAATAATTGTGGAAATAATGATATTTCTAACAGTATTTAAGTCATTAGCTTTATGTGTGTGTGTGTGTGTGTGTATCCCAGGTGGCGCTAGTGATAAAGAACCTGCCAGCTAATGCAGGAGATATAAGAGGTGCAGGTTCGATCCCTGGGTTGGGAAGATACCCTGTAGAAGAAAATGGCAACTCACTCCAGGATGCTTGCCTGGAGAATCCCATAGACAGAGGAACCTGGTGGGCTAAGTCCAAGGGGTCGCAAAAAGTTGGACACGACCGGAGAAACGTAGCTTCAGTGACACACACACACACATATATATATATATGAACATAAACTTGTCTTTTTCAACATACATAAATTGAGAAAAAGTTTCAAGGTAAAACAGCTAAACAAACTCAAATAGTGTCCACCAAGAAAGTTAAAAACATTAAAGAAAACCAACTTTTCCTATATTAGAACTTGAATGATAATGAAATTTTCTAATTTTCCAATGATATTCTCAAGTAAATGGGCATAAATCTATTCTTATTTACTTTCCTCTTAAAATATTAGATCAGTGTGGATTCTACAAGGTCATTGTAAATACATGATTTTAAAACACAGCCAAATTCTGTAGCAACATAAATGTTTTTTATGAGCAGCAGGTGTATTCTTTGAAAGACTGTAAAGCTACTAACAGCCCAGTAAGGAGTACATAATAATAGGCTGTTAACTCGGTCTCACTTACAAGAGAATTGAGGAAGGACATTTTAAACCATTAAAATAAAGGCATTTTCAAAAGTAGCCAATATAAATGCCTTAGGAAGAGAGGTTCATTTAAACTTTAACTCATTAAAACAATGAATTTAGTCTTCTTGATTTGAATATACCCATCCAAAAGAATTAATTACTCTGAGTAAAAATAAAATAGTAATTTTGAAACCAAATATGTTTTAGTCATGATAGGTACTTGGAAATGAATTCCAAGTTAATTTATTTTTTGCAAGTTTCAGAATTTGAGGCTTATTCTAACATAAATCTATAATACCTAGCACAGTTCAGTTCAGTTCAGTTCAGTCACTCAGTCGTGTCCGACTCTTTGCTACCCCATGGACTGCAGCACACCAGCCCTCCCTGTTCATCACCAACTCCCGGAGTTTACTCAAACTCATGTTCATTGAGTTGGTGATGTCATCCAACCATCTCATCCTCTGTTGTCCCCTTCTCCTCCCGCCTTCAATCTTTCCCAGCATCAATGTCTTTTCAAATGAGTCAGTTCTTCGCATGAGGTGGCCAAGGTATTGGAGTTTCAGCCTCAGCATCAGTCCTTCCAATGAATATTCAGGACTGATTTCCCTTAGGATGGACTGGTTGGATCTTCTTGCAGTCCAAGGGACTCAAGAGTCTTCTCCAACACCACAGTTCAAAAGCATCAATTCTTCGGTGCTCTGCTTTCTTTACAGTCCAACTCTCACATCCATACATGACTACTGGAAAAGCCATAGCCTTGACTAGACGGACCTTTGTTGGCAAAGTAATGCCTCTGCTTTTTAATATGCTGTCTATGTTGGTCATAACTTTTCTTTCAAGGAGCAAGAGTCTTTTAATTTCATGGCTGCAGTCACTATCTGCACAGGTATCTGCTATCTAAGAATTTGGTAAGCCTATTTCAATGAATGAATGAGTCATGTAGTCAGATAGTTTATATATTGTTGACATTTCAGTTGCTCACTTTAGAAAAATTATTTATGATGACACCCAGGAGGACATCTCTAGGTATCAGTTTCAAAGTCAGAGACTTTGGTTTTATTAGTTTATTGTAGCTATTTTCTCCAATAGTTGCCTACTTATTAAATCATTTAAAATTTTCTTTAAATCTAAAAGGAATAAGACTCTGAAAAATGTTTCTCATTACAGATTATCAAGGAGTAGAATATTTTACAATGCTCAATAAACTGTATCTACTTTTTTGGATTTTTTCATGTTTGAATAAGAATTTTATAATGAATTATTTAATTTGATTTAGATATACAACTCTGCAATATTTAAAAATTAATAAAAGCAGAACAAAACATATTTACTCTTTTTCTTCCTTATACCTCTTGCTTTGAATTCATGCTTCAGTGAAGTAAAACTACACTCAGAATGGCAAAATTACCTAATGAAAATATCAGATTGATTTACTTTGGCACTGAGGATTATTTTTTCATACCCCTTAATCTAAAAGCAAAAAACAAAAACAAAAACAAAGGATAAAGAGGAAAAAAGGATATACACATATAACCTTAAAATAATATTTTCCTACTATGAGTGGGTTGAAACAAAGTTTTTGTACAATTTCCTGGCAGCAAGAGTTTGGCTTAAAACAGCAATTCCCAAAAAGTTTTCCATGTGTCCTTATTTCCAAGGAACATGTGTTGCTATGGTTCAAGAACAAAACATCTTATGATCATGCAAGTTTGAGTCTTCTGGGGAGCAGATTCCAAAATGACGTTGAAAGTAAAGGTATTGAAGGAGGGAAATACCTGTGCGGGTAAAACCTGTTCAAGGAAAGGGGTCAAGCAGACAAGGAGAGCTTTCAGACCACAGTGGAAGTCGGATTCCTATGAAAAGAGAGAGGTGGAGAAATACAATGGTGTTGAAAATGCTTTGGATGGCAGTGCAATTGTGAGAGTCTCCTGGCCAGATAAATGGGAGCCTCAAACAGGTTCTGCATCTGTCAAGAGAGGCCTGGTTCTACTCCTAGGGGCTTGGGAAGAACAGTGGATCCCACAGTAGCTGGAGGAACTCTTGTAGCAGGTTCTCTCTTGAAGGAAGATTGAAGTATGCATACCTACATCTACCACCAGGATCAAATAAATTTGGAAAGCACTAGGTTAAATAAAATTAAGTAGATTACTTTTCTGTAGGTATCTCCCAAGCATTTAATTATGCTCAAGTGCTTCATTAAATTACAGAGACAGGAAATATATGCTACATTTTCCAAATTGATTTTACAATACAACCCTATGGTGATTAGAAAAAAAATACATGTATTAAGACTAGCTCTACATTACATACTTTGAGAAATGTTAGTTTAAGATATACTATATTAATACACTCTTACTGTCTTGAGAGTCCCTTGGACAGCAAGGAGATCCAACTAGTCCATCCTAAAGGAAATCAGTCCTGAATATTCATTGGAAGGACTGATGTTGAAGCTGAAACTCCAATACCTTGGCCACCTGATGTGAAGAACTGACTCATTTGAAAAGACCCTGATGCTGGGAAAGATTGAACGTGGGAGGAGAAGGAGATGACAGAGGATGAGATGGTTGGATGGCATCACTGACTCAATGGACATGAGTTTGAGAAAGCTCCAGGAGATAGTGAAGGACAAGGAAGCTTGGCATGCTGCAGTCCGAGGGGTCACAAACAGTTGGACACGACTTTGTGGCTGAACAACAAAAACAATATGTATGCTTACTGTTTAATTTATTCATTTCTGGTTTCTTATACTAGCCTTTTGTCATCATTTTCCTTCTTACTGAAGTCCATCATTTAGAATTTCCTTTATGTAGGTCTTTTGGTGATGAGCTCTTTATCGCTGAAGGCCTTTATTTCACCTTTGTTCCTAGACAATTTGAGGTTGTTAAATGTTTTCTATCATAACTCTAAAGGTAATATTCTTAAATTTTCTGTTTTCTCTTGTGCTAAGAAATCTGCTTTAATTTTAATTGTTCCTTTCTCAGTGGTCTCATATCTAATTTTAAAACTGTCACCTTTATCTATATCCTTTAGATTCTACAATGCTACTATAGATTTTGTGCATTCTACGTATCTAGAAACATGAGTTCTTATTT
This sequence comes from Dama dama, assembly GCF_033118175.1. Classification (NCBI taxonomy): domain Eukaryota; kingdom Metazoa; phylum Chordata; class Mammalia; order Artiodactyla; family Cervidae; genus Dama; species Dama dama. The sequence continues at coordinate 45,323,264 of NC_083711.1, read as the reverse complement.
TTCCTATATTGGATTTGCTATACTCCATGGATTCATTGGTTCTAGACAACTTAAAGCCAGATTCATGTAGTTATTATATGACGTCCATTCCTTTTTCTTAAAATCCAGCTCAGTGTATCTTCAATTTTGTTATCCTATCTTCTAAATCTTTTTATTCTTCTTTTGTATTTTCCTTTTACTTGTCTCTTTGCTAAGTTTCTCATTTTATTATTCTTTATCATATATATATATACATATGTATATGTATAGCCACGGTTCATGTAAGTATTACATGATGTCCATTCTTTTTCCCTTAAAATGCAGCTGATTGTATGTTCAATTCTGTTATCCTATCTTCCATTTCTTTTATTCTTCTTATATTTTCCTTTTATTTGTCTCTTTGCTAAATTTCTCATTTTATTATTGTATACCACATATATATACATGCATATATAAATTTAAAATGTATGGTATTTTAATCCACTGGTTCAATATTTCTTACAATAATGATTTTTTTTTTTAAATTTTGGAAGTTCCATTCCACCCCCACAATCTGCCTGTTCTTATCTTTTTCTCACCTTCATGATTTTACTTCTTATTTCTTTTTAACATTCCATATATAACTGTTCTATGTATGATTCTTTAATATATATAGTCCTTGGGATTCTAAATTTGTTGCTGATTGTTTCTGCTGGTTCATTCATGTCTTAACTTTTTCCTGCGTTTCATGTTCTTTGATTGTGATATTATTGACTGATCATAGTCTCTGGTGTCTTTGAGTCCTAAATTTTGAAAACTCTTCTCCAGAAATAATTTATATGTACATCTGCAAGTAGCCAGAGGCTGCTGCTGAAATGGTACCACTTCAGCTTTCCTTGAACTCTTTCCTGAAGACAGGAGACCTAGGATGAGCTCTACTTTTTGGATGATGGTCCAGTATGCTGATCCTGACAATGATGCTTTCAGGGCACTGAGAAATCTACTCACAGAGAATGTCCACTTTACCAAAATTATAGCTGTGTTTCTCCTCCATCCTCATTTTTGACTTTTTGATAGGGAAGGTGAGTCCTTAAAATTTAATTTCAGTTATTATGAGACTAAAATTACTATCAACAGTATGTTTTACCCTTACCTACTTATTGTGCAAAGAAAGAAACTCAGAATACCTACTCTGGCATAATTCTAAAAGCCAATAAACCACTTTCTGGGTTAATCACATGCTCAGACACAGCACTATTTTTTCAATTATAATAAACATAGAAAAAAAATAAAGTGCAAGTTTGAGTGACAAATCATTCATTCATCTAATTACATTTCTCATTTTTTATCGAATTATTGCACTATGTCCAGCAAAGAACCAGTTGCTGGAGATGCAAAGATGTACCAGATATGCTCCCAAGAGGACTCATGCCAAGCATGGGAAGATTAGCATGGCCACAGAGAGGTCTGCAGGAACTTGCAATTCCTATTGTCTCTGCAAAATCTTCCTCACATAGCAATTGACATATATATTTAAAATAAAATTGTAATGAAAGACACATGTGGACTATAATTGTTTTAAATATATATTTGATCATGGTATACATTTCCTGAGATATTATCTCTTTTGAATAATGTAATATTTTGTTTTGGATTGATTCCAAACTAAATATTTTGGGAAGTTAAACTTATGAATCAAATGTACTATTATTATGATTGCAACCATTTTAAAGAAAGACATTTGTAAACACCTGCCTTGATTTGAGCATTTCAAAAGGAAAATAAGTGAATGAGAGATATAAAACTGATACAATTCCTAGAACTGAATTGGATAAAAATCATTGAAAGTTAAAATGGTATTAATGAATAATATGAATATTTTCTAGAATCACAAAAGCAAAACATTTTTAGTGAGAGTTAATTATATCTAAGGCCTATCTAACCAAATATGATAAAAAATATTTAAATTTATTTAAAATTTAAAATATCTATTTAAATATCTATTTAAAATTTTAAATATCATCCTTAACATGAATCTGTTGTGCTAAACATCATGCTTGTTGTCATTCAACAGGTTTTCAATGAGGCAGGGAAGTAAAGAAGAAATGAGGGAAGAAAGGAAAGATGCTTGAAGAAAAGAAGGAAAAAAGGGTGACAGGGAGGAGAAAGGAAGGGTGTCTTTGGGTTTCTCTTGAACACTGTTTCAGCCTCCTCTTGTCTTCCTTACTTACTATACTCAATCCTTGAATTTTATTTCTGTTCTAGGTTATCATGCAAGTGTTCCCTTTGCCTGGAGTTTGCCATGTTAACTGTTAAATATCTCCCATCCTAGGTTAATTTCTAAGCCAAAAATGAAAATGCTTTATCTCTTTAATTATTTAAAGTTGTATCAATAAAGGATTTTTATTACAGAGATTCATTTAATGCTAAATTCTAATGTAACTTTAGATTGCAAAAGAGTCTTGAATATAGTTTTCAGGAAACATGTGTACGTGCTCAGTCGCATCTGACTCTGTGCGACCCCATGGACTGCAGCCCTCCAGGCTCCTCTCTCCATGGGATTTTCCTGGCAAGAATACTGGAGTTGGTTGCCATTTCCTGCTCAAGGGTATCTTCCCCACTCAGAGATCAAACCCATGTCTCCTGCATCTCCTGCATTAGCAGATAGATTCTTTAGCACTGGACCACCTGGAAAACCCCATTTTAAGGGGCCTCCGTGGTGTAAAGAAAGGCATTCTGGATTTGCTATCAGATAGGTAGCTCAGAACCTGGTATAATACAGGTATTTAATATATTTTAGTTTCTTCTTTCCGTTCCTGTCTTTGTTCTTCACATTTTTATATTAAAATAGCATATACATATAATAATACAATATATACAATATAATATTGAACTCAGGTGTCTCACATTGCAGGCAGATTCTTTAATGTCTGAGCCACCGGGGAAGCCCATAATATATAATAACACAAGGTAAAGTGTTCCTTTGTAAGAAGAAAAAGGAGTAGGTAGTTTAGATTTCTGCCTTCCACAGATTACAGTGCTAGATCAAAAATTGGGTTCAGAATAACTGGTAATTAAGTACAATTAAGAAATATATTTTATTTTTACAACAAACTATTTAATACTAAAGTTAGAAACTTAGCTTTTTTCTCAAACAGTACTCAAGTAGGAAAACACAAGAGCTTTTTAAAATAAATGCTACTGAAAAAATCAATAGGTGATAACTTCAACTAATGCTTTTGAAGGCAGAATTTAAGCATATTAATGAATTTGAACTGATTGGAGTAATTTTTTCTTCAAGGGGCTTAGATAACGTACTGCAGACACATTTTTCTGATCATCAAATTTAACAAAGGGACTGAAATCAGAAACTGCACTTGAATGTGTTTGTAATATTCATTTTGTGGTTTGCTCCAAATAAATCCTCAAATGAACTTCCCTGAAAAACTAATTTCATTCAATTCAAAAACTGTTTCCTTAATAAGTTCCTCTAATAAAAACAAGAAAAGCATTTCCTGTCTACAGACTTCGTCAGAAACCCAGTTCAGTTCAGTTCAGTTCAGCCAGTCGTGTGTAACTCTTTGCAACCCCTATGGACCGCAGCACACCAGGCCTCCCTGTCCATCACCAACTCCCAGAGTTTACTCAAACTCATGTCCATTAAGTTGGTGATGCCATCCAACCTTCTGATCCTCTGTCATCCACTTCTCCTCCCACCTTCAATCTTTCCCAGCATCAGGGTCTTTTCCAACAAGTCAGTTCTTCACATCAGATAGCCAAAGTATTGGAGTTTCAGCTTCAGCATCAGTCCTTCCAATGAATATTCAGGACTGATTTCCTTTAGGAGGAACTGGTTGGATCTCCTTGCTGTCCAAGGGACTCTCAAGAGTCTTTTCCAACAACACAGTTCAAAAGCATCAATTCTTAGGTGTTCAGCTTTCTTTACGGTCCAACTCTCACATCCATACATGACTACTAGAAAAAATAATAGTTTTGACTAGATGGACCTTTGTTGGTAAGGTAATGTCTCTACTTTTTAATATGCTGTCCAGGTTTGTCATAGCTTTCCTTCCAAGGAGCAAGTGTCTTTTAATTTCATGGCTGCAGTCACCATCTGCAGTGATTTTGGAGCCCAAGAAAATAAAGTCTCTCACTGTTTCCATTGTCTCCCCATATATTTGCCTTTAAGTGATGGGACCAGATGCCATGATCTTAGGTTTTTGAATGCTGAATATTAAGTCAGCTTTTTCACTCTCCTCTTCCACTTTCATCAAGAAGCTCTTTAGTTCCTCTTCATTTTCTGCCATAAGGGTGGTTTCATCTGCATATCTCAAGTTATTGTATTTCTCCCTGCAGTCTTGATTTCAGCTTGTGCTTCATCCAGCCCAGCATTTCACATGATATACTCTGCATATAAGTTAAATGAGCAGGTGACAATATAAAACCTTGTTGTACTCCTTTCCCAATTTGGAACCAGTCCATTGTTCCATGTCCAGTTCTAACTGTTGCTTCTTGACCTGCATACAGATTTCTCCGGAGGCAGGTAAGGTGGTCTGATATTCCCAACTTTTTCAGAATTTTCTGCAGTTTGTTGTGACCCACACAAAGACTTTAGTGTAGTCAATGAAGCAGAAGTAGATGTTTTTCCAGAATGCTTTTGCTTTTTCTATGATCCAACGGATGTTGGCAGCTCGATCTCTGGTTCTTCTGCCTTTTCTAAATCTAGCTTGAACATCTGGAATTTCTTGGTTCATGTACTGTTGAAGCCTAACTTGGAGAATTTTGAGCATTACTTTGCTAGTATGTGAGATGAGGGCAATTACTGTTTGTTTAATTTTATAAGAGTCAATGTTTCCAAGACAGTGCTAGCGGGAGATGATTCTGAATTACCTTTTTAGAACAAAACCACATGAACTACTCTGTCTTTCCCAAGTAACCCTTCTGCTCTGCAAGAAAGACAAATCAGGACATTCTCTCCAGTCCATTTTAATATGAAATACAAAAGCTTAGAAATCCCCTCTAAATAATTGAAGGAAACCATTAGGAGTATAGCCAGTCAGTCTCTTAATGGAGAGGTCATGAGAGACAATAAGCACAGAACCACTCTGAAAAGCCCAAAGAACATTTGGTGGTTTATAATTGATTTTTCTGGACAGATTTCCTTTTTTTTTTCCCAAATAGTAATTATATCAGTGTTATTAATAATGGCTGTTGCAAGAGGTCTTGCTTTAGTCTCCAAGGTAAAAATTATATCTGGTCAGAAAAGCCTCATAATTATTTCTACTTATTTGAAGAGCACACAGACTTAGGCTTTTTTCCTCCCTCATTTAAGAATCTAAGACATTTAAGTCTTCCCCCAAGGAATCAGGATAATAATAGCAGAGTCGGGAAATGAAGTAGCTTACTACACATCACTTGCTATGCGGGATATGCCAAAAGATTTGTGCTGTAATAGTTTAACTCCCAGAGCACTTTGGTAGTAATTAGTTTTTTTTTCTAAATTTTAAAGGTCTGATGATGTATTTCTTGAAGATGTTAAGTATCTTTCTAAACTAAGAAAATATGGCATTTTGTCAACAAATTTTGTTCTAAAGTGATGTATGAAGTAACGATTAGAAAAGAGGAGCAGAGTTTAGAGGATTGGTTAAGTAGCAAAATGCCTCAATTTTTAGCCACGTTTTTATTAAGATATTTATTTGATTATATTAGATAATACAAATCCAGATACAAACTTCTTTGGAAATCATCTTTCTTGATTTTCGTATTTTCTATTTACACTCAAACACATAGACACACATACACATGCAAAACATAGCTTCTTGCAACTCTTTTGGCTTTTTCTATACCATGAGTTAACTTACTAAATGTTTCCATAGCTCTTGATATAACTGCATTTAACTTGTTTTTGTTACTTCAACTAATACTGATTTGGGAAAAAGTTCAAATATTATACTTTATTTTTTAATTACCTTAGAAGCACTATGTTGGTTCATATAATCAAATTTATACAATATTAACTACTTTCCTATAAATCTTTACTATATCAGAATGATTATATATAGAGAGGAGACTTTTGTTGTTTCTAACAGTGGCTTTATCCTTTTGCAAAACCACAGAATTGGGCTTTGGTGGAATCCGGTCCACTTTGAAAGCTGGAGTGTTTGTCGCTCAGTCGTGTCCGACTCTTTGCAACCCCATGGACTATAGCCCGTTCATGGAATTCTCCAGGCCAAGAATACTAGAATGTGTTGCCATTTCCTTCCCCAGGGGATCTTCCCAATTCAGGGATTGAACCCGGGTCTCCTGCATTGCACGCAGATTCTTTATTGTCTGAACCATCAGGGAAACCTTTAGCTATCAAAAATAGCTACTTTAAAAATGGTCTACTTTAGCTATCAAAAATTGTTAAAATCATGCAAGAGTCAAAACAACATGTATTGTTAGTTATAGCTGAATATAAGGTTAAAACTTTGTGTAAGTTTTTCTGTTTAACCTTCATCATAAGGAGTATGCATGGGATTGCTTACTTGGCAGTGTACGTAGATTGTTTATGTTACTTTTATTTTAGAGAAAGAAAAACAACTACAGGAAGTTTTTAAATGATAAGACTGAGTTATGTGGGAAAAAAGAGATCTGTTAAGTGTATGAAATTAAGCTTTGTATGTTGAATCTTGGACAGCATAGTCTAACGAAATTCTAAAAACTGAAATGGTCATATCACTAAACTGTCTTCAGTTCAGTCGCTCAGTCGTGTCTGACTCTTTGCGACCCCATGGACTGCAGCACACAAGGCCTCCCTGTCCATCACCAACTCCCGGAGTTTACCCAAACACGTGTCCATTGAGTTGGTGATGCCATCCAACCATCTCATCCTCTGTCGTCCCCTTCTCCTAATGCCTTCAGTCTTTCCCAGCATCAGGAGATCCCCTGGAGGAGGGTATGTCAACCCACTCCAATATTCTTGCCTAGAGAATCCCATAGACAAATTACAGTCCATAGGGTCATAAAGAGTCAGATACAACTGAAGTAATTTAGCATGCACTCAATGATCATTCATATTTTTAAATTCTATAATTCTAAGAGGGCTTTCATGCCCTCAGTTTGGGAATCTCTTTGTAAATGAAATCTTCAACTATTCACCACAAGATTGCCAACATGTTGATATATTAATATCTCTATTTTCATATGAATAATTAATAATTGCAGAGAAAATGTTGCTATTGCAAAGATGGTAAATGAGAGAAAGAGAATGTTTGACTGCTGTGTGTCTTTCTGTAAAGTCTACTTCGGCCTTTAAAGAGCATGAAGAAAGACATGGAAGAAATGAAACCTTGAGGGAAGACATGAAAAGGTGGATCCATTAGAGTAATTTACCCTGCCTGGCAAGTAATGAAATAATAAAATCTGTCAAAATAAATACAGCCATACTTCATGAATTATTCTCATATATAAAATACTTGTCTTAAACAGAAAAGAATCTTGTATCAAAGCCAAATAAAACTTGTATTGTCATCAATATATCTAACAGGTGCTTGGAAAGTACAATATAAATGAAACTATTTTCCATGTTTATGCCCATACTACTGTACAATTAAGTCTAATTTGGAAGAAAAAAATTCTGTATATTAGTGTCAATGTTTTACAGTTCATATACTGTAAATTCATAATTTAAGGTATCAATTTTGTATTTTCAAAATTAGAATATTATCACATGCTTATAATAAAACTTAAGTGATAATAGATAATATGGCATGGTATCAGTTGTTAATACTGACATGGATGGTAGTTTACGAGTCGAAACTGGTTCTGTGCTGTAGTTGGCACGTTAATTACTGTACTTATGAACTGAACTGAACCCTGGTCTTATTTATTACCATATGATCCATACAATAGAATAATCCTTTGATGATCATGCTTGCACTTTGGGTAAGGTGGCATTTCTGTCTGTGTGACAAGAATTTAAAGGGTCTATTGTGCAAAAGACTAGAACCATATTAAAATAAAAACTGGTACTTATATTAAAACTAATACTAATTTTAGTAGGTTCTACATATTGAATGCTTACTTTTTCCAAGTAGCAAATGGAATGAGTTACATTTAAAAAGTCCCATTTTATATATTCCTTATAATAGCTTATATGGTTGTTACCATTTCTCTGCCAACAGTTACAGAAGTTAAGTCCTAGGGAAGTATAACTAGTTGCCTAGGGTCACATAGTTAATTGTGTCAAGGCCTGAATTTTAACCCAGGTCTTTCCAAATCCACTATGACTAGATATTTATTATTGTGTAAAATCTTTTGTTTCATAAATATTGATATAAAAAGGCTAAAAATCCACCACCAAAAGTTAACAAAGCAACAGAATAAAAATGAAATAAGCAGTAGTCCAGTCACTTTTAATGTTTCATCAGTATCTAAACATACTTTTATTGTAGTTTTTTATTAAGTTTCTAGTTGGAAGTTAAAACCTAAGAGATTATCATGAAGTATTTATGTGTCTCTCAATTAGCTAGCAGCTAATTAATCTGTCTTAAAATTAATTAATACATGTAAAGTGTACTCATTAAGTTACAAGCTGTTAACATTATTTTTGTTTTTTCATAATTGAACTTAAGTATTAACACCAATATGCTGTTCTCTACCTTCATTCAAGATTGGAAAAGTAGTTTCAAGGATTAGAAATGTAAAAATATTTTAACTTCTAACTCATTTTTATTTTTCTAATTTATCCAATAAAATCAAATCTTGGCCTCACAGTAAACAAGGGTTGACTAGCTCCAGAAGAACATGTTTCCTAATTCTGGATACACTACAAACCTTGTATGTTAGACATTTCCTCCAGCAGTAAAAAATCTGCAAATCAAGTCAGGCAGCAGAGGCACATAGAAGCTTTTATATTTCTTAAATAGAAAGTTGCATTCTCTTTATAATATTGCAAAATTTTGAAAACTATGGAGTCCAATAAAAACTGCTTAAAAATGCACAGCTTAAAAGTCGCTGGATATAAAAGCAAAACACAAAAATCACTTGAATTTCTATATACTAACAATGAAAAATCAGAAAGAGAAATTAAGGAATCAATCCCACTCACCATTGCAATAAAAAAATAAAATATCTAGGAATAAGCCTACCTAAGGAGACAAAAGAACTGTATACAGAAAGTTATAATACACTGATGAAAGAAATCAAAGAGACATAAACAGATGGAGAGATATTCTTCATTCCTGGGTTGGAAGAATCAATATTGTGAAAATCACTACACTACCAAATGCAGTCTACAGATTTATTGTGATCCCTATCAAATTACCAATGTCATTTTTCACAGAACTAGAACAAAAAATTTCACAATTCATATGGAAACACAAAAGACCCCAAATAGCCAAAGCAGTCTGGAGATGGAGGAATCAACCTTACTGATAGTACCACAAAGCTACAGTCATCAAGACAGTATAGCACTGGCACAGACAGAAATACAGACCATTGGGACAAGACAGAGATCCCAGAGACAAACCCACACACCTGTGGGTACCTTGCTTTTGACAAAGGAGGCCAGAATACACAATGGGGCAAAGACAGCCTCTTCAGTAAGCTGTGCAGGGAAAACTGGACAGCTATGCACAAAGGAATGAAATTAGAACTCTTCCTAACACCATACACAAAGATAAACTCAAAATGGATTAAAGACCTAAATGTAAGACCAGAAACTAGAAAATCTTAGAGGAAAGTATAGACAGAACACATGATAACATAAATCAATGCAAGATCCTCTATGACCCACCTCCTGGAGTAATGGAAATAAAAACAAAAATAAACAAGCGGGACCTAATTAAACTTAAAAGCACAGCAAAAGAAACTATAAACAAGGTGAAAAGACAACCTTCAGAATGGGAGAAAATAATAGCAAATGAAACAACAAAGGATTAAATTCCAAAATATACAAGCAGATCATAATATTCAATATCAGAAAACATACAACCCAATCAAAAAGTGGGGAAAAGACCTAAACAGACATTTCTCCAAAGAAGACGTACAGATGGCTAACAGACACATGAAAAGATGCTCAACTTCCCTCATTATTAGAGAAATGTGAGTCCAAACTTGAGATATCACCTCACACCAGTCATAATGGGCATCATCAAAAAGTCTACAAACAATAAATGCTGGAGAGGGTGTGGAGAAAAGGGAACCCTCTTGCACTTTGGTGAGAATGTAACATTCTTGATACAGCCACTATAGAAGATGGTATGGCAATTCCTTAAAAATCTAGGAATAAAACCACCGTATGACCCAGCAATCCCACTACTAGGCATATACCCTGAGGAAACCAAAACAGAAAAATCCACAGGTACCCCAATGTTCATTGCATATTCTAGCTCTTTACAATAGCTAGAACATGGAAGGAACCTAGATGTCCATTGACAGATGAGTCGATAAAGAAGCTGTGGTACATATATATGATTGAATATTACTCAGCCATAAAAAGGAACACTTTTGAGTCAGTTCTAATGAGGTGGATGAACCTAGAGCCTACTATACAGAATGAAGTAAGTCAGAAAGAAAGATAAACATCATATACTAACACATATATGTGGAATCTAGAAAGAGTGCAATGATGAATTTATTTGCAGGGCAGAAATAAAACAGATTTATGGACATGGCGGGGGATGAAGGAGAGGGTGAGATGTATGGAGAGAATAACTTACATTACCATATGAAAAATAGATACCAATGGGAACTAGATGTATGGTTCAGGGAACTCAAACAGGGGCCCTGCAATAACCTAGAGGGGCGCAAAGGGGAGGGAGATGGAAGAGAGCTTCAGCGGGAGGGGACATACGTATATCTATATCTGATTCGTATTGATATTTAGCGGAAAACAACAGAATTCTGTAAAGAAATTATCCTTCAATTAAAAAAAAGGTTTTTTTTTAAATGTACAGTTTAAAAACATATCCAGGGACTTCCCTTGCAGTTCAGTGGTTAAAACCTTGCCTTCCAGTATAGGGCGTGCAGGTTGATCTCTGGTCAGAGAGCTAAGATCCCACATGCCTCTCAGCCAAAAAGCAAAACCAAACCAAACATAAGACAGAAACAATATTGTAAGACTTTAAAAATGGTCCACATCAAAAAATAAAAACTTTAAAAAAAATACATACACACCTTTCACGAAAGCATTTATTGGAGTGAAATATCCATGGTGGAAACCCCACCTAATTCTCAACTAAGTACCAAGATGAGTTGCTAACTCCCTTACCCTTTGTATGATCCATATTTTCTCTATTAGCATTTCCTATTAAATCCCTGAAGGAAAATGCTCTCTGTAAACAGCCACCTTGTGCTGTACAGAAAATCTCTCAAAAACTTCAGGTGATTTTTCCTAAATTACAGGCTTCAAAATCCTTAGAAGAAATAAACGCATCTCTGTTCAATTTACAGATTATCTCATTAAGTGCAAGATGAAAACGTACAATATCAGAAAAGAGAAAGGAAATTTATAAACTAGTAATTATATTTGTACTTCTAGCCCCAAATTGTATTTGTTTTAAAAATAGGCAGAAAATATGGTTGTACTTTTAACTGCATTTGAAATGAGCAAATCGTACTTTATTCCCCAGGGACTATAACTCAGTTAAGACTTTAATAAGGACAGTGATCAGGGAAAACTTGCTAAGGGTTAGATAACATAACCTAACCAGAGCTGCAATTCTTAGCTTGAAATTTATATTAGAAATTCTGGCAAGATTTACCTACAGTAGTATATATATATATATTACTATATATATAGTAGTAGTTACCCTTTCATCATTTTAGGATAGAGTGTTAGATATCTGACTTATAAGTTTGGCTTTCTAAAGTAAAAACATTATATTTATATTTTCCATTAATCGAACAGCAACTCTTTGAAGGCTGACTGTATGTAGTCTGAATTCATGGCAATGTCACACTCAAAGAACTGGTTGTTGTCTTTGGGATTTTGTTTGTCTGATTCTCATCAAACTAGATCAGAAATTTAGAGGAAGTTTGAATTTGTACCCTTGTTACTCCTCAGAAAAAAATTTCTTAAAGAATGAAACTATAATGGAAAAATGCTCATTTTGCATACTCCAAGGCTATCCTGATTCCTGCGAGCATTAACCTAGATACTTTCTAGTATTCTATACTTAAAGGGACATTTGTGATTGGCTTATAATTTTACTTCCCTGGTGACTCAGACGGTAAAGCGTCTGCCTACAGTGCGGGAGACCTGGGTTCAATCCCTGGGTCAGGAAGATCCCCTGGAGAAGGAAATGGCAATCCACTCCAGTATTCTTGCCTGGAAAATCCCATGGAAGGAGGAGCCTGGTAGCCTACTGTCCATGGGGTCACAAAGAGTTGGACATGGCTGAGCGACTTCACTTCCTTCCTTTTATAATTTGATATTGTGGGTTCTATAACCTCTACTCCAAGTTATATGTCACATTGCATTATTTTTCTCCTCCAAACAATAATATTTAAGAGGACATAGAAATTTATAAGAGCTGTAATTAATCTTTTAAAAATAACCTTATATTTTTCTCTTTTCTTAGAAATATAGAACTTGGTTGTAAAATATGTAGATTTTTCAGTTGTTGAAGAAACTGAATTAGTTTTTCACCCTTTGAGACCTTAACGTACTTTCCCATAATTTTTTTTTACATTTTATACTTTCATTGAAAAATCAATTATCTCATTGCTTTATTACTCTTGTTTGATAATTTTTTAATCCCCTTGTACAGCAAAGCAAGAAACAATAAAATAATAAGCAGCTTACACAATCAGGGAATTTCAGAATTGGAAAATAACCTAGTTTAACCTAACTTCATAAAAAATGAGATGAAGACATGGAATTCATTAAAGTGATGAGGAAGCGATTTAAGACAACTCTGACCAGGAATATCAAAGGAACTGATTATGACTTTAGGATGTGAAGCTGAATTAAAATGCTATGAAATTTAGAACTGATTGAAATACAGCAAGTTGGCAGCAGCATGATTAATGAGCAGCCTTATCTGGTATTACAACATCACCACTAAGACTGTGCTTCCAGTGACTACATACACCAAAAGAATCCAGGCCATCTGAACACAGTGAAGAGGGTATTGTTTTATTGTCCTTGGAAAACAAAATATAAATTTTGATACTCATTATGCTTATAATCTCCATTTCACTCTATAAATTTAGATATATTCTAAAGTTTTCAATGAAGTATATTTACTTAGTTATTTACTTAACTTTAATTTTTCCTCTCTTAGATGTATCAAATATTTGGCATACTAACTCTAGCTTTGATCATTTTGTACAAATCTATTTTTCAGATCAAACAAAAGGCAGTATAATTCTTATGAAATCAAAGATAGTTTAAAAGTAGAGGAGTCAGTAGACAATTATAATTTTCATGTGCATGCAAACCCTATACTAAATGCAGTAGTGAAAACATCTTTTACTTTCTTTCTATTTAGATACATTCAAACCATACGGATGCTGTTGTTGAGGCAGTGCTGGCACCAGCCCCAGTTTTCTGACCCTGAGAATCTTTGCTCCAGGCACTGTGGGGACTCCCTGGGCTCACCAAACCAGACAGGCTTCTATACAGTGTGGTGTTTGCTACACAACATGGAAATTGGCTATGAAATCTCCATAATGAGTGTTTGTATCAGTAAATTCCCTTGCCATCCATTTTTTATCAGATAATGGTGCTTTAATTAGTACCAAATGCTCATATCCAATTTCTCTGTGGTGGACATGACAACGAATAAAAATTATGAAAAGAGAGGGAAAAACCAAACAAAACTTTTATTCACCAGCTCATGACTTTGCTGATTCCATTAGAAACACTCAGTTACATCTGAAATGACTTAGTCCTTTATTTATTACATTTTGCTTCAGTATAATATATTAGGTTCAGATATCACACAGATACGTTAACATCTACAGAGGTTCTAACTAGTTATAAAGATAGTGTAATATTAAATTCACATCTATGTATATAGGGTTATGATTATTTTCCTTCTATCCACACTTATTTTTTAAAGATTATTTTTATGTGGATCATTTTTAAAATCTTCATTGAATTTGTTACAATATTGCTTCTGTTTTATGTTTTGGATTTTTGACCACGAGGCATGTGGGATCCCCAATCAGGGATCAAACCTGCACCCCCTGCAGTGGAAGGCGAAGTTCTAATGACTGGACCGCCAGAGAAGTCCCTATCCACACTGTTAATGTGAGGTAATGGAGAAGCAGGGCGTTTAGCGACTTAACCTTGGAGCTGCAGCACCAGCATTCCCTGTGAGCTGTTCCAAATGTCAACCCTCATCCCACCCTCTCTTAACCCAGCTCCAGTCAGCTGAATCAGGACCTCCATTTCAACAAGTTCCTCCTGTGATTCAGGGAATCCTTATGTCCTTTCATCAATCACACTTTTATTAGTTCCCATATAATAAACCTGTTTCCATTTACATGCAAGTTTACGTTTAGATAACAAAATAGACCAAGGTAGGTGGTCTTTGGGGAAGGAGGATGCAGAGAATGATTGAGCTATGTTTCTGTACCTAAGCAATGGGTGAAGGCTAAAATAGCATTTGTGGACGTGAAGAGAAAACTTTGGCAGATACCTAAGTGGCATTTGTGGAAGTGAAGAGAAAACGTCCTTTGGTAAACACTTAAGTGAAGGAGGGACAACAAATGAGAATAAGAAAAGTATACTGATTATTTTATAAGGAAGGAAAGAAGAATTTTTTTTCTTTTGTAGCTTATTATTTCTATAATAATTGCTTCAAACATGCAGGCTAGGGTCCAAAAGGTTGAAAAGAGTCAGACATGACTGAGTGACTAATACTTTCACTTCCACCAAGAGTTCAACCTCCTATGAAAAGAAACTTTAAATCATCCCTGAGTGATGAAAATATTTCCCACAATGAAGAGCTTCACACAGATCTCCTTACCTTTTAAAGAAAACAGTTCAGACATGAAATTATGTATTTTTATGTAAACCTCATATGTACTTAATTCTATAATTGGTAGAGTAGGTGAAACAAGGGCAAGTTAAATTAACTCAGTATTTTATATAGATAATTACTGACCATCTGTATACAAGAAATGTTTCCTTTCTTATGATGAAATTTCTTAAACAAAATTAAAAACTGCTGACTGTGATAAAAAAAATAATGAGAGAATTATAAAGAAAAGACTTTACTAGTCACAGGTCTTTAAATATTGGATGTTAGAATAATGAACTATTACGGGGGATGCATGTTTGCAAAATGAGGTACCAGTTGGTAATTAGTGGAGTTGTACAACACCCTGGTGAGGTAGGTATGTTTTATGGCTGCCATTTTATAGATGCAAAACAGGCAGCAGAGAATAATGAAGTGTCTGCCTCAGGGAACCTAGAAAACCAGCATCAGCAGAAAGCACTTTTCTGAGACATCCAACTGTGATGCAACTATGTGTTAAGAACCACTTAATTGTCTGGGTTATTTTGGTGAAGTTACTTAGCTTCCAGGTACCTCAGTTTCTTCATCTGTAAAATGGGGAGAGTAATAGTATTTATCTCAAATGGTTGTTATTGGAATTGAATTACTTAATACATAAAAAAACACTTTAAAAAATACCTGCTTTTTTGAAGAAATTTCCATAGTGGCTGTATCAATTTACATCCCACCAATAGTGAAAGAGGGTTCCCTTTTCTCCACATCCTCTCCAGCATTTATTGTTTGTAGAATTTTTGATGATGGGCATTTTGACTGGTGTGAGGTGACACCTCATTGGAATTTTGATTTGAATTTCTCTAATAATACTTGGGCCACATGATGCAGTGGCTGACTCACTGGAAAAGATCTTGATGCTGGAAAAGATGGCAGAGAGAAGGAGAAGAGGGCAACAGAGGATGAGCTGGTTGGATGGTATCACCCATTCATAGGGCATGAACTTTGGCAAACTCCAGGAGATGGTGAGGGAGAGGGAAGCCTGGCATGCTGCAGTCCATAGGGTCGTAAATTGTCAGACACGACTTGGCAACTGAACAACAAAAACAACAACGTCTTCTTTGGAGAAATGTCTGTTTGGGTCTTCAGCCCATTGTTTGATTGTGTATTTTGTTTTTCTGATATTGAGTTACATGAACTGCTTTTATATTTTGGCAATTAATCCTCTGTCAGTTATTTCATTTGCCATGATTTTCTCCCATTCTGAGGGTTGTCTTTTCATTTTGTCATGATGGAGAACAGCATGGAGATGTCTTTAAAAACTAGGAATAAAACTACCATATGACTGAGCAATCCCACTATGGGGTATATATCCTAAGAAAATCACAGTTGTAAAAGACATATGTTCATTGCAGCACTATTTACAATAGTTAGTACATGGAAGCAACCAAGACGTCCATCAACAGATCAATGGATAAATAATTTGTGGTATATATATATATATATATATATATATATGATGGAATATTACTCTGTTATAAAAATGATCAAATTTGAGTCATATTCTAGTGAGGTGGATGAACCTAGGGCCCGTTATACAGAGTGAATAAATCAGAAAGAGAAAAATATCATCTATTAGCACATACATATGGAACCTAGAAAAATGGTACTGATGAATCTATTCGCAGGGGAGGAACAGAGACACAGACATAGAGAAGAGACATGTTGACACGGTAGGGGAAGGAGAGGGTGGGCCAGATTGAGAGAGTAACATTGAAACATATACAATTACCATATGTAAAAGAGATAGCCAGTGGGAATTTTCTGTATGACATACGGAGTTCAACCCAGTGCTCTGTGACAACCTAGAGGGGCGGGGTGGGGTCAGAGGTGGGGAGAGGTTCAAGAGGTGGGGACATATGTATGCCCATAGCTGATTCATGTGGATGTATAAGAACTTCCAGAACTTCAAACTGGATCAACAACACAACATTGTAAAGCAATTATCCTTGAATTAAAAATAAATAACTTTTAAAAATACCTGGCCTATAATTGGCCAACTACCATCATCCATGAAAGATCATTTATGTGCCTTTCTGATTGCTAAGGATATGAATATGGACAAAAGAAATCCCTGCCTCGTGAGTTTCAGTTCAGTTCAGTTCAGTTCAGTCACCCAGTCATGTCCGACTCTTTGAGACGCCATGGACTTCAGCATGTTAGGCTTCCCTGTCTATCACCAACTCCCGGAGCTTGCTCAAACTCATGTCCATTAGTTGGTGATGCCATCCAACTATCTCATCCTGTTATTCCCTTCTCCTCCTGCCTTTAATCTTTCCCAGGATCAGGTCTTTTCCAGTGAATCAGTTCTTCGCATCATGTGACCAAAGTATTGGAGTTTCAGCTTCAGCATTAGCCCTTCCAATGAATATCCAGGACTGATTCCCTTTAGGATGGACTGGTTTGATCTCCTTGCTGTCCAAGGGACTCTCAAGAGTCTTCTCCAACACCCCAGTTCAAAAGCATCATTTTTTCTGCACTCAGAGCTTTCTTTATGGTCTAACTCTCACATCCATACATGACTACTGGAAAAACCATAGCTTTGAGTATATGGACCTTTGTAGGTAAAGTAATGTCTCTACTTTTTTTACATGCTGTCCAGGTTTGTCATAGCTTTTCTTCCAAGGAGCAAGCATCTTTTAATTTCATGGCTGCAGTCACCATCCACAGTGATTTTGGAGCTCAAGAAAATAAAGTCTCTCACTATTTCCATTGTCTCCCCATCTATTTGCCATGAAGTGATGGGATCGGATGCCATGATCTTAGTTTTTTGAATGTTGAGTTTTAAGTCTGCTTTTTCACTCTCCTCTTTCACTTTTATAAAGTGGCAATCTTTAGTTCCTCTTCACTTTCTGCCTTAAGGGTGGTGTCATTTGCATATCTAAGGTTATTCACATTTCTCCCTGCAAATTTGATCCAGCTTGTGCTTCACCCAGCCTGGCATTTCACATGATGTACTCTGTATTTAAGTTAAATAAGCAGGGTGACAATATACAGACTTGACATACTCCTTTCCCAATTTGGAACCAGTACATTGTTCCATGTCCAGTTCTAACTGTTGCTTCTTGATCTGCGTGCAGATTTCTCAGGTGGCAGGTAAGGTGGTCTGAAGATTCCTTAAGAATCTTCCACAGTTTGTTGTGATCCACACAGTCAAAGGCTTTAGTGTAGTCAATGAAGCAGAAGTAGACGTTCTTCTGGAATCCTCTTGTTTTTTCTCATTCCTCTACCTTTTCTAAATCCAGTTTGAATATCTGGAAGTTCTCGTGAACTTATATTCTATTTATTAACACAACATTTTCTCAGCTCATGGGGATCAGTGTATGTCCTTCCTATGAACAGGTAGAAACAGGGAGTCCTCAGGATTACTTTCTTTTTTATTTTTTAATTGCTAGGGATAATTTCACAGTGGCTAGGTAATTTTTCTCAATTTCCTGTGAATGAGTTTTGAACAAAGAGAGGATTTTATTAATTACTTTAGAATCTGACTAAAAGCAAACAGTGGTGTTAGGCACTGATTGGAGTTTGGGTGACAAAGAAACAGAAAATGATCTCCTTTCTTGAGGGGTTTAAATGCTAGTGAGGGAGTCAGATATATATATATATATATATACATATGTAAAACTGACTCTAATCAAGTCTGTCTTTGATAAATATAATAAAAGAACAAAGAAGAAGATAGAGAAAAGTACTATTGATAGAGAAAAAAGAAGAAACATTAAGAAAGTGAACACAAAGGATAAAGAAGAAAAAAGAACAAAACTAAGGGAAGGGTGTATTTGATATTCAGTTAGAGTTTTGATACTTACTGACTGCAGGAGGGTCTGCAACATGTTGAAGCTGGAGACTGAGGGGTTGGGGACAGATGATGTCTTAGCTACATGGGAATAACTTTTTTAAGTCCAAGATGGAACTGCTCCCATCTGGAGTACCAAGTCCGAAAACTAAAATGTAGGTAACTTTTGTATCCCTATAAAAGCTCTCCTGGACCAAAAACTGAGTATATCCACAGATGGTCAATAAGCATATGAAAAGATGCTTGTCATTACTAATTATTCAGTTCAGTTAAGTTCAGATGCTCAGTCATGTCCGACTCTTTGCAGACTAATTATTTTACTAATTATTAGAGAAATGCAAATCCAAACTACAATGAGGTGCCATTACACCAGTCAGAATGACTATCATTAAAAAGTCTACAGGACTTCCCTAGTGGTCCAGTCATTAAGAGTCTGCTTGTCAATGCAGGGGGCATGGGTTCAATCCTTGGGTTAGGGAAGATTCCGCATGCCACAGGGCAACTAAGCACATTTATCAAAACTACCGAAACCCACATGCTCTAGAGCTCGTGTGCCACAACTACTGAGCCCACGCACCCTAGAGCCCATGCTCCACACAAGAGAAGTCACTGCAATGAGAAGCCCATGCTCTGTAACTAGAGAAAAGCCTTCAACGATGAAGAGCCGGAACAGCAGGAAAAAAAGTCTATAACTAAATGCTGGAGAGTGTTTGGAGGAAAGGGAACCCTCCTACACTGTTGGTAGGAATGTAAATTGGTATAGCCACTATGGAGAATGGTATGGAGGTTCCTTTAAACACCAAAGACAGAGCTACCATGTGACCCAGCAATCCCATTCCTCAGCATATATCTGGACAAAACTATGAATAAAAAAGATACATGCTCCCTCATGTTCACAGCAGCCCTATTCAAAACAGCCAAGACATGGAAACAACCTAATGTCCATCAACAGATGAAAAGATAAAGAAGATATAGTACATATATACAATGGAATACTACTCAGGCATAAAAAAGAACAAAATAATGCCATTTGCAGCAACATAGATGCTACTACAGGTGAGCATACTAAGTGAACTAAATCAGAAAGAGAAAGAAAATACCATATGATGTGACTTATACATGGAATCTAAAATATGACACAAAAGAACTGATCTATGAAACAGACTCACAGACATAGAGAATAGACTTCTGGTTGCCAAGGAAATATAGGGGAGGGATGGACTAGGAGTTTGGGGTTAGTAGATGCAAATTACTGCATATAGAATAGATGGACAGCAAAGTCCTACTGTATAGCCAAGGGGATTATATTAAATGTCCTGGGATAAACCATAATGGAAAAGAATATTAAAAATGAGTCCATTAATATGTATAACTGAGTACCATGCTGTACATCAGAAATTAACACAACATTTTAAATCAACTATACTTCACTTAAAAAAAAAAAAAAGGTGACACAGTATATCCAGTTAGCCTATCCCCAAATGCCAAGCCAACTTTGGGTTCTATACTTATTTCCTTGTTCCTTCTCACCCTAAATGAGGTTGAGTATGTGGCTGCAGTAGGATAGATATTTTCTATTTTTTCTTTCCCTTGTTCTTTATCCTTTCTCCTATAAGAGCTCCCTGCCTTCCGCCCCATTTGTCAGTTCCTGGAAATGAGAACAGCTGCTTCAGGAAGTATTATATAAAGCATGCAAGTGTGTGCTCAGTCACTCAGTAATGCCCAGCTCTTCACAATCCCCTGGACGGGAGCCCACCAGGCTCCTCTGTCCATGGGATTCTCAAGGCCAGAATACTGGAGTGGGCTGCCATGCCCTTCTCCAGGGGATCTTCCTGACACAGGGGTTGAACCCACATCTCCTTGTCCCCTGCACCGGCAAGCAGATTCTTTACCACTGAACCACCTGGCAAGGCCATTATCTAAAGCGTGCACATCTAAGTTGTTGGCACGTTTTTTTTTTAACAGGTTCCTCAGTATGAGTATGCTCTACTTTGAAGAAAAATATTGTTAGTGATTAAATATGAAATATAAATTTTTTTGGTAACTTATGCTTGAATTTCTTCATTATTTTAAGTGCCTTTTCATATTCATAGTATATTCATGTAAGTTTAAAACACTTTTTAAGTATGAAAAATGTGGCCAAGCATTTGGAGAGTATAATTAACTGAATAGAGAATATATAATTAATTATATCCCACAAGCTATAGATTTTCTTCTCCATAGTCTGTTCATCACACACACACATACACACACACACATAGAAACAGAAGACAATCATAGCTAGGTTTTAATTTTTATATATAATTATGATATGAAGATTATTGTTCCCTGTGGTGAATTATTTAAAAAAAATGTGCCTGTATATTTAATTTTAGCACACTTATTTGAAAGATAGTATATCTATATAACTGTATAAACACAAACATAGTAGCATTTGAAAATAGCTAAAAATGGAAGAGATTATCTTTCTGAACCCTTATTATATAGATGAGAAAACAGGAATAAGAAACTTAAGGTCTAAGCCAAATTTAAATTTTCAAACACTTAGACCAGTGCCTTTTTCTAAGCAAAGGTCATTGGTAACAATGATATGCGCTTGATCTCAGACATTTGTAGACACTTCACATTTTAAGTCACTTAGTTCAGTTCAGTTCAGTCGCTTAGTCGTGTCCGACTCTTCGGCGACCCCATGAACTGCAGCACGCCAGGCCTCCCTGTCCATCACCAACTTCTGGAGTTTACCCAAACTCATGTCCATTAAGTCGGTGATGCCATCCAACCATCTCATCCTCTGTCATCCCCTTCTCCTCCTGCCTTCAATCTTTCCCAACATCAGGGTCTTTTCCAATGAGTCAGCTCTTCGCATCAGGTGGCCAAAATATTGGAGTTTCAGCTTCAGCATCAGTCCTTCCAATGAATACCCAGGACTGATTTCCTTTAGGATGGACTGGTTGGAAGTCACTTAACTTCTCTTCTAATTCACAAAGTAATTCTCCTAACACGATGAGAACTTAAAACAGCACAGATTATTCAAGGAATGGTATAAATATTGATTATTTGTGTATTAATTAAGGTTAGCAATACAGTGTATCTTTGATTGAAAGGAAATGTAAAGTTTAAATGCCTAAATTAAAGATAGAGGCATCAATATTAAAGACCGTGGAGACTGTGGATATCATGACAGGCTGAAGGGTAAAATTCTATCACAGCTCACTGAGCACTGAGGCACATTAGCTATTACTTGGGGTGCCAGGAGATATACTTGGATCACCTCTACTCTTCCTGCTCCCATCCCCCAGCTACTGTGCGTTTTGTTTTTAAAGGCTTATGCTTTCCATCTACTTTAAACACCTAAACTTGGGCTAGTGGAACCACAGTGGAGAACCAGAAGCGCCTATGACTTTTTTCTGAATACTATACCTATACATCCATTCAAACCTGTCATCAATGATTGACTAAAGCCTGAGTATGGAAGCTCAGCTTCTTTGTCACCATAGAATGAACTCTGAGATGTAATTTAGACGCAAGACCTCCCCTTGCTCACTCTGAATTTGATCGACATCTTCAGAGTCCTGTTTCCCCGTTGTCTTACCAGTATTCCTAGGAGGTTTCTTAATTAATCACTTGTACACAAATTCCCATCTCAGAGTTTGTCTTTGAGCAACTGGATCTAAGACAACTACTAAAGCTATTTAGGATCTACCCATTCTACTATCCATCTACCTATCCATTTATCCATCCATATTTATCTATATTTGCTACCTTGCTCTCTCTTTCTTGCCTCCATTTATGTACTTCCACCCCTCATCCCATTCTAACAAAATAAATAACCCATAAAATGCATGTTTCCATTCCATATTCTATATATTAATATAATCATACAAAAATATAAATTTATGGGAGAATATCTGTGTTCCCCAAATAGGTTCATTTGCACCTGTTCTGCTTTCTATCTTGTTCCTCTTACTGAACAATATTTAGATTCCTAATAAAGAATGATATTAGCAATTTTAACTAAGAGTTCTAATGTAAGTTACCCTACTTATAAGCTTTATAAAAATAATTCTTGGGAAGAGAAACTGTTATGGTAAGAACCTGCAGTCATAGTTGGGAAAAATTTTGATGTTGTCAATCTGAGAGTTTTGATATTCTAACATCTTGACTGGTTGCCAATATTTTATATATTTATATATGAAGGCATCATGATTTTTATTTAGTTTGTATATAATTCCTATGCTCTGATTCTATATTGTATTATATATAGGCCAAATATTTCTCTAATGCTTCCTTGAAAGTGAAAAGTGAAGTTGCTCAGTCACGTCCGACTCTTTGCGACACCATGGAAGCCTATCGGGCTTCTCCATCCATGGGATTTTCCAGGCAAGAGTACTGTAGTGTGTTGACATTTCGATATTTAATACTGAATTCGTATACTCTTCATCTTTAGATCTGTTTATAATTAATATTTACAACACACTAGAAGGGTTGATATCTTTATTTTCCTTTTGTAAATATGAAGTCTGATTAGGGAGATTAACAGACTTTTTCCTGACCACAAGCATTAGAGTCAGAGTCAGAACATGTATTAGGAATCCTTGGCTTCCAACTCCACATTTAATTCATTAGCAAAGGATCATTTCCATTTTCTTATAAAATAAACTCCTTTGTAATATTATTTATTCTATTATTAAAACATGGATATTATGTCAGTAGCCATCTCTCAGGATATTATTAATTTCTAAAGTTCCAATTGGATGAATATGGTTCATTTCTTATGGAATCAGCACAATTTTTCTTTAACTGGAAATATTATGTTATTTTCATCTTCAGATATACGAAGCAAAAATGACTATAGAATAAGAGTCATCATCTGTGTATGAAATATTACCTTTATAATACAAGATAAATATTTTTATTCTGAAAATTTCCTTAAGAATGTGTACATTGCTTTTTAAATAAACTGAATTATTTGAGTATATGAAGATATATTTAAATTAATGGACAGAAAAATATGTATATTCCTATGACAGGATGCCATAGGTCGTAACATTTGGAAGGACAGACCAACAGGGTTTCTGAGCACATGCTGGCCAGGCCAATGTACAGAATCTATAATCTAGTTAAACTAAGTAAATTCCTCCTTTCTTAGACTATGGATTTTTCCATGTCAGTTAATAATAATGATAGCTTTCACTGACTACATAATTCTGAAATTACTAGATATAATCATGCTACTGAGTTACTTCTCCCCTTTTCAAACTTACATTTGCTCAGAAGCAGTAGAGTAGAAAACTATAGACTTCTATTTCTCTTCTTTTTATACTGTTCATGGGGTTCTCAACGCAAAAACACTGAAGTGGTTTGCCATTCCCTTCTCCAGTGGACCACGTTTTGTCAGAATTCTCCACCATTTCCCTTTTTGCCCTGAGTTTCTTCATAGGGAACCTAAATTTATTTGTGATGTTCCTTTGCTTCCAATAAGTTACAGAAATACAAGTTCTTTCTTATTTTAAGACACCACTAGGAATTATATAAATTTTTACATAATATTTTTAAATGGAATGCTCACTTTATCAATAGTCTAGGTTAGTATCAGCCCACTGGGACATGTTATCAGAACTGACTCTATGTCCTGCCTTAACATCTATAGCAATGATATCAGAATGGTGAGGGATGGGGAAAAAGCATAAAGAAAGAAGACATGTGAATGTCACAAAACTAAGGAAGTATATAATTTGGGAAAACATAGTAATTGAGAACAATTTTAATGACAGAAATGGAAATTAAAGTTAAGAGTTGATTTATTAACCAGATTTATCTTGCTACCTTATAAGACAGCTGATCTAAATGAAAAGACAATTTTAAATTCATCAGTTATTTTCATTTATACCTTAAATCACACTTTGCAAATTTCAGCAGACTATAACTTTAAATTCATTGGCAAGGATATGGCCCACATGAACTTGTTTTAGATTATGGTAAGTCCATTTTGCTATTTTTTCTGAAGTGAGTTTTAGAAATAACAACATATTCATTAAGCTGTAAGTTGATGAATACAACTCTCACTATATTGTAAAACTCTCCTTAGAGTAAGTGAAGATAGAAATGTACATCCTGTGTCTTCTACCTCAATCTGATATAAATAAGACTAATTAATTAAGAAATTATGAGCACTATAGTATACTGGAGAATATTTAAAGACACAGTAGGTAACAAGCTAGGCCCAAAAGAACAGGTTTTAAAGTAAAATAATATTCTATAACAATATACTTAATATATATATATGCAAATATATGTATATGTACATTTTGAGGAAGCTCCAAATAAGACCTACTTTCTCATAGTACTTGATCTCGTAGTCCAGTATGGCTCCATTGGAAAAAGCAGGGGCTTGCCATGATAGGGCAATGCTATTCTGGGATGCCCAGTCCTTTCTTACCATACCTATCAGGGAAGGTGCTGAAAAGAAAGAAAACAACTAAGAATTAATTGGCAGGAATCATTCTCCACAATGCTTTCTTTAACATTTTGTCTCCCAAGGAAAACACAATTCTTGTCGAAGAGGACACCAATTATTGATGTCAGATTAATATGATAATCAGGATCTACTTTATTCAATCCAAATAAAATATTAAAATTTATTTAGAAACTGATGACTCAGTGGTAGAGAATTTTGCCTGCAGTCCAGGAGCTGCAGGAGATGCAGGTTTGATCCCTGGGTTAGAAAGATCCCCTGGAGAAGGGCATGGCAACTCACTCCAGCATCCTGGCCTGCAGAATCCCATGGACAGAGCAGCCCTGTGGGCTACAGTTCAGGGGTCACAAAGAGTCACCCACAACTGAAGCAACTCGGCACACAGGCATGCAGAAACAAATTAGGGAACAAAGGAAAAACTCAGCCCAAGAATAAGGACCACACCTCATCATCTCTGATTCTGTTAGAGGACAACATTTTTCCTAAAACTGGCTTTGGTTTTGAGCTATAACATGAAGTATAATAGACTTGACTTCTGTATTTTCTCAAAACTAAGACTACTACAGAAAATCCTCTGCAATTGCATGATCATTTATAGGCTTTCTTTCCTTCAAGACTTAGTACTTTATGAAGTTATAGTACTTTATAGAAGTTACATCACAAACTTAACTACAGTACATTTTGGCTTATCAATGAAAGGATCATTTCTTTGGCAAGGTTTCTATGACTTTTGACCAAAACTGAAATAATTAATTTATGAAGTTTATTTTGAATCATGTCTGTCTTCTTTTTCTATATAACATTATCTTAACAATCCAATCCTAACCTAAAGTAATCTTGTATACACTGAAGGTTTTTTTTATCTAACAAAATACTTCTCATTTTTAAATACTCGAATTACTTACAAAAGGAATTTTTACACAGAGAACTAAACTTCAGTCTTTTTCTTTTTTTATTTATTTTTATTATTATTTTTTTTCCCAGTGGGTTTTGTCATACATTGATATGAATCAGCCAAAACTTCAGTCTTAAAAATGCAAACTAAATATACTGAGATAGCATTTCTCAACTTAAATTGGCAAAAAAATCCAAAAACTTGACACCAGGCTCTGTTGGCTAGACTGTGAGGAAAAGACTTTAATACACTGTTGGTGTAAATGTAAAATGGCATAATCCTTATAAGGGGAAATTTAACAATTTAAGGCAAATTATATGTTCATTTACACTTTGGCTTTTGGGAATCTGTTGAAAGAGACACTACACAAATACAAAGTGACATATTTACAAGACTACTCACTAAAATTTATTTGTAAAGACTGGAAACAATTTAAATGCCCATCAATTAGGGATTGGTTTAAAAAACTATGCTACATTCACCAGAGAATTATGAAACTGTATAAAGGAATTGTGACCATCTATAAATACTAGAATGAATTTATTTCAGGATTTACTTTTAAATGAAAAAAGTGAGGTGGAGAAAAATGTATAAAAAAATAGTCTAAGGATAAATCTAAGAATAAAAACTAGTAACAATGGTTACCCTTAGAGGATGGGAGGCTAGGATGGTCACTACAGGGTTAGAAGAAAATCATCTCTGAATATAAATAATAAAAAAAACAAATGAACATCGAAAGAGAAATCTCAAAAGATTAAAAGAAAGAAATCTGTGTATTGAGTTGAAAGCATAGCCTCTGAAAGGAACTACTTAAAATGACATTAAATGACAGTTACTTAACCTACATCCCAATGGGACATATTCTAAGTATAAAAAAAAAAAAAACTGAAAAAATTATTGTACTGTTTTTAGTAATGATATTGCAAGTGGTATTACTGGTATTGTAATGCTGAATGTGTGTGTGTGTGTGTGTGTGTGTGTGTGTATTAAGAGACAAATCAAATGAGTAATTACATTGGTGTTATTGAGAACTAGGGTTTTTTTTCCCTATGGGAAAATAGGGATACAGATGTCAGACCAATGAAGGTAAGTAAAAACCTTATCCTAGTAAACCTGAATTAGAAATATGATTATGGACTCATGTATCTTTCCAGTTCATTTTCAGAAATTTCCAGACCAATGAAGCTAAGTAAAAACCCTATGCGAGTAAACTTGAATTAGTATGATTATGAACTCATGTATCTTTCCAGTTCATTTTCAAAAATCCATTCACATGTACTAAATGCAGTTGAAAATAGGATTTGAAGAAACTGATTCTCTATGATCAAGATGAAATTTTTTTTAGTTTCTAAGAGAGACTCAAGTATTAAATGTGGTAATTTACTTTCCAAAGTTGTCTTTGTATCTTAAGGATAAACTGCTTTCTTAAATTTGTGAGAATGACAAGTTTGGTTCTCATAAGAAATTAAGTACTTTAGAAACTATATTTGAAACTCTTTCCAGCTGCTTAATGACAGTATTATTGCTGTACAAAGATATTTTCTTAAAATGAGTGATAATTATAGAAATTGCTAAGAAATAGAAGAGTTTGTGCCATAAGCTAAAATAGAAATATATAAAATGGTAAATAAGAAAATGTTCTGACAATTCACTATGTATATTGCATCATATTCACTACTAATAAACTACCATTAGTCAATTAATGGTATTAATTCCTGCTGAAAAATGCATTAATGTTCTTGGAATTATAGTATAATAATGGATTAAATGGTGCTTTATGGAAAAACTAAAACTTTAATGTGAATAATACAAATAGAAGTTGACTAAAGTATATAATAGTATATCAATTCATTACTAGTTTTGAAAATGTTCTTTTCATGTATACAACGTTATGGTTAATTTTCATTTTAATGTACAATATCACAAAGCAGTATTACCAGTGTATTATATTTTGTCTCATAATTATTTAGCACTCAAGTTCAAATGATACAATCCTTACAAAACCTATAAGAAATTCAATTAAGCCAACAGCATTTTAGAATGACTATTGGTTAAAATATAGGTACCATCTTTCCTATTTCCAGCTCTTCAATGATTATTTAATTGTACAGACATATCACCTAAATTATATGAATCCTCTTCTATACTTTTATAAAATAGAAAATTAAGAGAATCTTTTCTCTAACTACATTGATTCTTCACTTATAAATGGACTTCAAGGTCTATGATCTATATAAAATCTAAAATCTCTTCACTTTTGCACATCCCTTTCATATGTAAACATCTATGTTTCAAACAGTTGCTAAATATACATAATACTAGATAATTCTATTTTAAACCAATATTCTAAATCCTACTGTATATTTTAAAATAGTTTCCATAATTTTTACTTTAATGGCTAATATTCAGTTGTGTTGCTACCTTATCAAGTCATTCCTCTAATGTTGGATGTTGAGGTTTAAAATATTGTTTTGTCAGAATTCTGACATTTTATGTACAAACATTCTATGCATAAATTTTGATTTTGTTAAAATTATTTTAGAGAGAAAATTGCTTTATATAACTTGGATTTTGTGTCATACTATTATTACCATAGCGCTTTTGAAAAAAGTTCTATCAATATTACTAATCGTACATTTTAAACACTTAATGAGTTTGAAAGCAGAGCATGTAGAAAAGAATTTATAGGTCAATATACCTCAAACACTGCATTTTATGCTTTCAGAGAAGAACAACATTACACATAATTTCATTTTAAATAAGGTTTCAATACATGAAACCTAAAACATTTGCTTTGAATATATCTAATGAATTTGTCTTAATAAGTCAAGTTTACATAGCATCTGAATTGGCATATTGTGAAAATTCTGCAGTACCAACTAATACAAAGCAGAAAATACGTTTATTCCTCCACATGAGAAAAACTGATTTTAGGACACAAAAGGGCAGCTATTGATCTTTACTTCTGATTCTAAAAAGTTAGAGAAGGAAAGAAATAGTCAGGGAAATAATATCTCCTGGAGTCTGTCAGATCAGAGGCTAACTGAAAGATGTGAAGACTCAAGCGATGTTTCCTGAGTAACAATTACCTATTCAGTATAGCCTTCAGCAGAATCATGTTTCTGATATACATCCTTTCTTGAGTCTTCAAAAATCTTAGCTTTGACTTCAACATAAATGACTGATGAATAGATTACCACATTCTTGAAAATGGTTTTCATACAAAACCTTTTATTACTACATTTTTTGAATCTCAAGCAGTTTACCAAAAACTATGTAGCAAAAAGTGAAAATAAAAGTATGCAGTGAGTTAGTTCTAACAAAAGAGATCTTACTCACACTTAGAAAAGTTTTGCTTTCTTATGCTTATATGGAGATACCTAAAGAAACTGAATTATTCTAGTTAAGTATTTTGCTCTTAATTGAGTTAATCAATTTTTATTAAATGTTTATATTATGTATGTTATCTTATTACATTGTCATAAATCTATGGGGAAGAAATTGCTTCCATAACATGATGACATTGAGGCTCAGAGAAGTGAGCAATTGTTTAATGATATAACAAAAAGGCCAATTTTGACATTAATGCAGAATGGCAAGAAAGAAGTGGAAAATTTAATATTTTTGCTATACTTTCTCTTAAAATTAATTCTATTCAGTATTGTAAATACCTGCTCAAAACTAGTAGAAATGAGGCACTGTTACAAGTATCCTTGTTGTCTTTGAGTTGATTATTTCTTGAAATTTTAAAATATCAAACGCTAATACTACTGTTTAGAATTACACTGTTGTTGGTCAGTCAGTCGTGTCCAACTCCTTGTGACCCCATGGACTACAGCACATCAGGCTTTCAAATCCTTCTTTATCTCCCTGAGTTTTCACAAACTCATGTTCATTAAGTCAGTGATGCCATCCAAACATCTCATCCTCTTTTACCCCCTTCTCCTCCTGCCCTCAATCAAATTACATTGTGGATTATCACAAATATGTCTTATTTTTAGCATGTAATCAAGATTTACACCATGGGTCATGGGGTGTTTTCCTAAAGATCAAACAGTTGCTAATTCTCAGTCATCTATTGAGCATACTGGGTAAATGAAGGCTTATTTATTGGGATATGCTTACCTGCATGAGTGTGTGTGTGTGTTTAGATGAAAAAGAGAGATTGGGGCGGGGAACACTCTTATGCACATGTGTTTGTGACAGTGAAAATCTTAGTGAATGTTAAATAATAGAATCCAATATAGGAACAGATCTTATAAGCAATTTAATACCTTTTATCACCAATGCAGAAAATGCTTCAATGTATTTCTGATAGCTGAGTATCCACTTCTTGCTTTAGCAGTGTAGTATTTCACAAAGAGTATATAAAGAGCAGAGTACTTCACAAAGTACTATATAAAGAGTATAGAGCCTCACAAAGTACTATATAAGGAGTTCCCTACTTCACAAAGCTATCCATTGTCTTTTAAAAATCTTTAATTGATAAAAAGTTCTCATCTGGAGTCATTGTTTGCTTTCTATAACTTCCACCTTGGTCCTAATGCTAGTGCTGACATTTAGTACAAATAGAACTCACTCTTTCCCTTTGCTTATCTATCAACCTCTTTTTCCTATTCCTTCTTTCTCTTCTTTCCATTCTTCTTTACTTTCTTACTTCTTTAATTTCTTCTTTACTTTAGCACTTCTCAGTTTGTCTGCTTTATGCTCTCCTTTCTGTGCTTCCCTGTGCCTCTTTCTAGAATTATTATCAACAACAGGATGAAATGTGAATTCAGAACAACGATATAATAAATAAATAATACAGATTAGAAAGTAGAGCTCAAAACCACAATGAGGTACCATTACACGCCAGTCAGGATGGCTGCTATCCAAAAGTCTACAAGCAATAAATGCTGGAGAGGGTGTGGAGAAAAGGGAACCCTCTTACACTGTTGGTGGGAATGCAGACTAGTACAGCCGCTATGGAAAACAGTGTGGAGATTTCTTAAAAAACTGGAAATAGAACTGCCATATGACCCAGCAATCCCACTTCTGGGCATACACACTGAGGAAACCAGATCTGAAAGAGACACGTGCACCCCAATGTTCATCGCAGCACTGTTTATAATAGCCAGGACATGGAAGCAACCTAGATGCCCATCAGCAGATGAATGGATAAGGAAGCTGTGGTACATATACACCATGGAATATTACTCAGCCATTAAAAAGAATTCATTTGAACCAGTCCTAATGAGATGGATGAAGCTGGAGCCCCTTATACAGAGTGAAGTAAGCCAGAAAGATAAAGAACATTACAGCATATTAACACATATATATGGAATTTAGAAAGATGGTAACGACAACCCTATATGCAAAACAGAAAAAGAGACACAGAAATACAGAACAGACTTTTGAACTTTGTGGGAGAATGTGAGGGTGGGATATTTCAAAAGAACAGCATGTATACTATCTATGGTGAAACAGATCACCAGCCCAGGTGGGATGCATGAGACAAGTGCTCGGGCCTGGTGCACTGGGAAGACCCAGAGGAATCGGGTGGAGAGGGAGGTGGGAGGGGGGATCGGGATGGGGAACACATGTAAATCCATGGCTGATTCATATCAATGTATGACAAAACCCACTGGAAAAAAAAAATAATAATAAAAATTAAAAAAAAAAAAAAAAAAGAAAGTAGAGCTCAGAACAGACTTTTAAGACTATATGATTTTCCTCTTTTCTTTGCTAATGAGCCAGTGGGTATATCTACAGAGCACAAGTATGTAATAGTGTTTCTTTTGAGTATGTGCAGAACACACTGAATACACTATTCTTACTTGTGAAATTTTGTAAATGTGATATTTAGCATGTGAACTGACATTTTTGAAACCTGAAAACATGCTTCAAAATATTTCTGATCTTTATCTTGTTTTGAAAATGTTTATTAAATATACTGTGCTTTAGATAGCATAATCTATCCTAATGATAACTGTTACATGTGCTTTTCTTTTCACGTGATTTTCCCTGTAATCAGTGGTAATGTTTATTGTTATCTACTTCCCTGCGTAGTCAAAACCTGATTATGAGCTTGAAATATACAGATGATGCTTACATACAGCAGAACTGGTGCTTTATTTTCTTTCTAGCCTCTTTCTCTTCTCTACACCTGAGAATAAAACTGTGGTATGTTCAATCATGTGCTATCTGTGATGTGATAAATTATGGCATCCAGATATTTCTACATTGTAATCCCCGGAACCTGTGAAAGTTCTTATCTGGTGAAGAGACTTTACAGTTTTGATTAAATTAAGGATTCTTAGATGAGATTACTCTGGATTATCCCGGTAGGCCTAATATAGTCACAGGTACACTCATAAAAAAGAGATAGGAGAAGACACCTACACAAGAGAAGGCTGTGAGTCAAGGAATGCAGAAGTTGGAAGAAGGAAGGAGGGCATCCTTCCTGGAGCCTACAGAAAGAACCAGTCCTCCTGACACCTTCACTTCAGCCCTGTAAGACTTATGTTGGATTTCTGACATACAGAACTGTGTTATGATAAATATAGGTTGTTTTTGAGACAATAAGTTTGTGACAATTTGTTGCAGTGCAACAATAGGAAACAAACAGTTCAATTGATTAATCTGTGAAGACCTTAATGCATTTGAGTCAGTAGAGAAAGTGGATAAGCTTTTTAAAAATATGTTTCTAAAAAAAAAATATGTTTCTAAAACAGTGATAAAAAGTCATCTATTTATATTTTGAAAATTAATCCTTTGTCAGTTGTTTCATTTGCTACTATTTTCTCCCATTCTGAGGGTTGTCTTTTCACTTTGCTTATAGTTTCCTTTGCTGTGCAAAAGCTTTTAAGCTTAATCAGGTTCCACTTGTTTACTTTTGTTTTTATTTCTGTTACTCTAGGAGGTGAGTCATAGAGGATCTTGCTTTGATTTATGTCATCGAGTGTTCTGCCTATGTTTTCCTCTAAGAGTTTTATAGTTTCTGGTCTTACATTTAGGTCTTTAATCCATTTTGAGTTTACCTTTGTGTATGGTGTTAGGAAGTGTTCTAACTTCATTCTTTTACACATAGCTATCCAGTTTTCCCAGCACCAATTTTTGAAGAGGCTGTCTCTGCCCCATTGTATATTCTTGCCTCCTTTATCAAAAATAAGGTACCCAAAGGTGCATGGGTTTATTTCTGGGCTTTATATCTTGTTCCATTGGTCTATATTTATTTTTTTGTGCAAGTACCATGAGCACTATTTACAATAGCTAGAACATGGAAGCAATCCAGATGTCCATTGACAGATAAATGGATAAAAAAGTTGTGGTACATATACACAATGGAATATTACTCAGCCATAAAAAAGAACATCTTTTTATATGTTCTAATGATGTGGATGAACCTAGAACCTAGGGATGAATCTAGAACCTAGAACCTTATACACAGTGAAGTAAGTCAGAAAGAGAAAGATAAACATTGTACTCTAACACATATATACAGAATCTAGAAAAAGTTACTGAATAATTTATTCACAGGGCAGCAATGGAGAAACAGACATAGAGAATAGACTTATGGACATGAGGAAAAAGGGAGGAGAGGATGAGACACATGGAAAGAGCAACATGGAAACTTACATTACCATATGTAAAACAGACACCAATGGGAATTTGCTGTATGCCTCAGGAAACTCAAATAGGGCCTCTGGATCAATTTGGAGGGGTTAGATGGGGCGGAAGATGGGAGGGATCTTCAAAAGGGAGGGGTTATATGTGTACCTATGGCTAATTCATGTTGAGGTTTGACAGAAAATAAGAAAATTCTATAAAGCAATTGTCCTTCAATAAAAAAAATAGATTAATAAAAAAGTCATCTATTTAATACCTAACTCATCCAATATATTACTTTCAAAAACTATTTGATCTGATCCTTTGAAAAATATTTTGGATACTCTGATCCTATAGATTTTCCTTATTTAGTATACAATGTCAGGGTTCTCTTTTCTTTATGTTATTTACTAGAAAAGAATGGGATCTTCCTCTTTCTGATTGTTCTCACCTTAAGTTACAGGTCATATAGGACTAATTTTTTTTTCTAGTTTTTCCTCAGAATTAATTTGTCTATTTTTAAAAAAGTATTTAGCCTTGAATTTCAATTTTTCCCAGGGAAAAAAGTAACATCATTCAACACAAAGCTTGCACAGTCCTTCTACTTCTTCCTGCCATGCCAATATGAAGTGGGCAGGTGGCTTAACAATATGTTAGTGAAAAATATGTGGAAATATGGGCCCAAAAAACTTTCACTACCTATGGAGGCCACAATGAAACATCATTATTAATAATGAGTCAAAAAACACAGCACTATCAGCTCTAAAATATACAGAATAAAATCAGAAGCATCATCTTTAAATTTATTTTCTGCATAACCTAGATTTTTTAATTTCTATTTTATTAGCCTTGTGACTGACTAATTTAATGTGCTCACTGTTAAGTATATTGTGAGGCTGCTGTTTTCAGTAATTAACACCATATACCTCTTCTAACTACTATATCATTTCAGAAGCATTTAGGAAACTGTTTATATAACAGATGCTCTAAAATGCAGTTTATTTGAAATATAAAGGTAAAAATTATCCTCAAATTAGACCAGTCTGAGATTCTGTTGACCTTATTTTTCCTTGTCAAGTATCACTAAAAATATATATGTTGTATCATTATTTTTTAGGAAGTTAACATATTCTATCCACCCAAATCTCAGAAAGTTCACCTGGCCCTAGAGAAAAATCAATAATTTGTCACATCTCATCTTGGTGGTTTAGTTGCTGAAAAGTGTCTGGCTCTTGTGACCCCATGGACTGTATCCCTCCAGGAATTTCTGTCCATGGAATTCTCTAGGCAAGAATACTAGAGTGGGTTACCATTTTCTTCTCTAGAGAATCTTCCTGACCCAGGGATCAAACTCAGGTCTCCTGCATTGCAGGCAGATTCTTTACTGACTTAGCTATAAGGGAAGCCGTTCTCATCTTAACTTCACATGATCTCCCAATTCATAATCTTTCACTATATTAAAATTAAGAATTGGTTTTTAGTAATAATTCTAGGCAAAAGTAGTCTCATTTAAACTGTAAAAAACTAAATTGTAAAATAAAGAGATTTAAAATATAATATCCTACTTATATTTGAATATGATTTGTAACTTCTGGGCCTCAGTCAACTCATCAAAAATTCTGCATCATGTTCCAGGATAGGAAAAAGTCAGCCAACTTAAATATTATCATATAAGAAAAAAATTCTATTAAAATTACCAGGAAAGTCATCTACAGTAAATGACTACAATCATTTTAACATATACTGTGGAAAGCAGCTAAGTGAAAAAGCTTGCAAAAATATAAATTTTAAAATAATATAATGAATGAAGTTTTACTTTCACATTTTATTGCTACACTTAAAAAAGTTCAGACTCTTAAAAGAAATCCATACAATAGATTTCAATCAAGCTGTTTAAAAATGATGTAGACATACAGGCATGGGGAAACAAGTGTAATATTTAAAGTGACAAAAGCACTATGCAAAATGATATGCATGGTGTGATTCAAAATATTTCTAAAATAGTAAGTGCCCACAAACTATGTAACTAAACTGTTAACTATTGTATGTTGCTGTGGCTGTTTAGTCGCTAAGTCATGGCTGACTCTTCCTGACCCCCTGACCTGTCATCTGCCAGGATCCTCTGTCCATAGGATTACCCAAACAAGAATACTGGAGTAGGTTGCCATGTCCTCCTCCAGGGGATCTCTCCAACCCAGGAAACTATTGTATAACTATTGATAAGTTATGTATCTATCAAGACTATTTTGGAAGATTTGTAATTGATCATGAATGAGATGGCGGCCAGTTCCTCTCTAAATCTTAATTCAGCAATATTCTTTTAAAAATATGTAAAAATATCATTCAGTGGTATAAACACCACAGGGATGACCCTCCTCCTGAGGATGATGAGAACAAAGAAAAGCAAACGGATGATGACCCTGTCTGGGACACAGAATATCTGAAAGTTTCCTAATGAACATTTTTAAAACTTACTACGACTGCAGACTATTTAAACATCAAAGATTTGCTCGATATTATACATGTAAGACTGTGGCCAGCATGATCAAGAGGAGATTCTCAAGCCTTTCAATATCAGAAATGACTTTACTGAAGAAGCAGCAGCCCAGGAAGGCAAAGAGAACCAGTGGCGAGAAGACACGTGAGATGTTATGCCTGACACGGTAACACTGAGAGGGCTTTCCAAATACTACTTGTGCTCCTCTGTTTATAATTGTTAATATTAGACAAATAGACAAATGTAGCAGTGAATCAACTGTATTCGGAGGATACTGTCCTCACTGCACCTGTTATTTTAGTACTGACTCCAAACCTCTAGCTGAGTTTCTTCCAGTGTGATCAAAACTTTCTCTTTTCTTTGATCTGGATAAAACTGAACTGTGGGTTCTCTAAAAACACATACATACACACACATTATATATCAACTATAACAGCATTAAATTACTAATAGTTGTTTACCATGCTCACCTAGAAAACTAGAAGTTAACAAGAGCAAAACAGAAATAAACCTAATAATTGTCCAATAGTTTCTGATTTTTAAATTACATTGACAAATTATTATATTACCCATAATTTTAAAAAACTGATTTAAAAAGAATAAGGTCTCAAAGAGTCTAAATAATCTCAGTCTTAGCTTATGTGATACTCTGAAGATGTTTTCAAAAATATAATTCAAAATTTTAATAAATTCAAAAAGTTGAAGCTAAATATGAATATATTTATAAGGTATGACTATGAAGTAACACATGTAGCTTATGGAAGAGTCATCAAATTTTAGTCTTGCTATATATTTCTGTCATCCTTGAATTTATGTGATGATACAAAATTGCAGACAAAGCTAGCTGAAAAAACCGCTGGCTTCAAAAGTATTTTAAATGAAGAAGTTTTGTGAAAATTAGTCTCAAAAGTATTATGGATTTGCTTATTAGATGTTCCAAGAAGGAAAAAGAAAAGATCCTTTTCTATGCTGTTGGACCCCTAAGGTTCTCAAACAAACCAGAAAATTTCAGTCACATTTTGGTTGTGAAACAACCCATGGATAAACTTGGGAATTTTAGAAAAGAGATTCACATATAAGGACTTCTATTCATAAGATAAAATAGCCGCGATTACCCTTTTTTCCCTTAAGACAGAACCCAGGCTTGTTTAAGACTTCTTTGATCACTGCAAACGGAATTGATTTTGATGTCTGAATTCCTAAAACATTTATTGTCTATTCCACCTGACACTAGCAATTGTCTGCCTCTATCGTAAGCTCTTGCAAGTCCTCTTTACAGAATAAATAATAATATATTGTAGCTCACTTTTCAACTTCCCATGCTTTTCACATACATTAAATCACCTTTAAAATACACTGAAACTTTGTAAGTACAACCGTTCTCATTTTCAAGTTGAGAAATGAGGATCAGACTGGAAACAGCTGGAAACAGGTTACAGAAGAGGTAGGAAGCAGACCCCAGACTGTCCCTTAGGGACCGCGTCACTGTGTCACATCTCAAGACCTAAAGCTCCCACAGGACCTGGTACAGTGCCACACAGACATGAGACACTTTGCATGTAAATGTCTCCTTCATTCAGAACTTGTTTAAATCTCATTTCAAGGCTAATCAGACAATTGCCCTGGCCTCTGAGGCTTTGTTCTATATATCCCTTATGGTACCATGCGAACTCTATCTAATTAATTTACATACTCCATGTATATAACCATCATTCTATAAGAGTAGAATTAATGTAAGAAGATAATAATAACATAGAAGAAGAATAATGTGCTCAGTCATTTCCAACTCTTTGCGACCCCATGGACTGTAGCCTGCCAGTCTCCTCTGATCATGGGATTCTCCAGGCAAGAATACTGGAGTGGTTTGCCAATTCCTCTAGGCTGCCATGCCATCTCCTCCAGGGAATCTTCCCAACTCAGGGATCAAACCCATGTCTCCTGCATTTAAGGCAGATTCTTTACCCACTGAACCACCTGGGAAGCCCATTAATTTACCATCTCAACTGAAAAATGTATATGGTTGAGGAATAAAACAAAGCCCCAAATATTCTGAGTTATTTGACTACTGATTTTGAGTACTCCCAGTATCAGTTGCCTTTTCACTAATTCTAACCCCATTTTCATCATTCCAATACCTGTTCTAACTTCTGAACTAAGCTCTAAATTTTCCT
Source organism: Dama dama (assembly GCF_033118175.1). NCBI lineage: Eukaryota > Metazoa > Chordata > Mammalia > Artiodactyla > Cervidae > Dama > Dama dama. The sequence goes on along the minus strand of NC_083711.1, from coordinate 45,284,880 downwards.
CACCACAGTTTAACATCTTTTGATCAGTAAAAGTCTGCTGGATCCCATAGATTTTTATAGGTTGTAATGTTAAGTTCTATATAATCTAGCTGTGCAATGTTAAAAAAGCTGTTTTTGATTTTTTATTCTCTATTATTTTTTGGAAGTGAAAGTTATATTCATAATTTTATATAAGCATATATTTTCTGTAGAGAAGCAAAATTTGCAAACCTAAATGTATTTCTTTGGCTTAGGAATTAATTTAGGTTGGTTACTAATTTGTTAATAGAAGTATAGTTTATTTAAAACCAAGCAACCTGATTAAAGAATGGGCAGAAGACCTAAAAAGACTAATATATTAGTTTCAATATTTTTACACATTGTACTTCATTTAATGTTATTATGAAATAATGGCTATATTTCCCTCTACTATATAACAAACATACCCTTGCTGCCTATTAATTGTATACATGGTAGTTTTAATCTCTTAATCCCATATGCTTATGTTGTTCTTCATCCCAATTCCCTCTCCCCACTGGGAACCACTAGTTTGTTCTCTGTATCCGTGAGTCAGTTTCTGTTTTTTCATCATGACTAAAATGTTGCCTGCCATATCAGGAAACAAAGGACGCTGCAGCCATCAAGTCATTACATTAAAGCTGCCCAGAAGGTGAGCCCTGAGGGAACTCAGGATGGAGACAAATGGGCTGCGGGCTGCCCACTGCCAAGCCCATCTAGCAGTCAGCTGCTGCAGCCATCCCCGCTGCGCGCCTGGAAAACTCAGGATACCGCCCCGATAGCTGAGGTGCATGTCAAAGGAGTGGTTTCAGCGAGTCCAGACTCTTGCATCTTTCCATACATAGAAAAGTGCTAAATTCCTTTAGAAACCTGGTTTTCTTTTATTAACAGTAGTCTTTTAATGGTCTGACTACCTGATTTAGTTGCAAAAACTCCCATATATCTTGGCTTTCCCCAGTCCTCTTCTGAGCAGTCTCAACATTATTTGAGATGCTTTTTCCTGGGCTCGAGGTCCTAAGAGTGTCTGCCAAACAAAACATAACCTCAACTTTTAGGCTGTGCTTTCTTTTTTTATTTGATCTACAGTTATACACATTCATTCATTTGTATTCTTTTTTTTTTCCACATGTAAGTGATAACAAAGAATATTTATTTTACTCTGTCTGATCATCGCACTAGAGAGCTCAGAAATAAATCCATGTGCCTGTGGTCAATTAATCTATGACAAAGGAGCCAAGAATATACAATGAAGTAGAGAGTCTCTTCAGTAAGTGGTGCTGGGAAAGTTGGACAGCTACAAGTAAAAGAATGAGATGAGAATATTTCCTCACCCTATATATAGAAATAAACTTATAATAGATTAAAGACCTAAATGTAAGACCCGAAACAATAACAATCCCAGAAAAGAACATAAGAAGAACACTTTTTGACATAAATTGCAGCAATATTGTTCTCATCTGTCTTCTAAGAAAAGAAATAAAAGGAAAAATAAACAAATGGGATCTAATTTAACTTAACAGATTTTCAAGCAAAGGAAATCATTGACAAAAGGAAAAGATAACCCATTAAATAGGAGAAAATATTTGCAAATAATACCACTGATAAGGACTTAATATCCAAAATACATAAACAGCTCCTATATTTTAATATCAAAAAAGCAATCTGATTAAAGAATAGGTAGTAGACCTGAAGAGGGCTTCCCAGGTGGTGCTAGTGGCAAAGAACCCATCTGTCAAAGCAGGAGACATAAGAAATGCAATCCCTGGGTCAGGAAGATCCCTCGGATGAGGGCATGGCAACCCACTCAGTATTCTTGCCTGGAGGATCTCATGGACAGAGGAGCCCACAATCCACACGGTTGCAAAGAGCTGGACACAACTGGAGCTACTTAACACACACACACAGACGTGAATAGGCTTCCCCAGCGGCTCACCATTAAAGAAGCTGCCTGCAATGCAGGAGATGCAGTTTTGATCCCTGGAGGAGGAAATGTCAACCCACTCCAGTATTCTTGCCAGGGAAAATCCCATGGACAGAGGAGCCCGGTGGGCTATGGTTCATGGGGTTGCAGAGTCAGACAAGACTGAGTGACTGAACACAGAAAACCTGAATAGATGTTGTTCCAGAGAAGACATATCCGACTCTTTGTGACCCCATGGACTATAGTCTGTTAGGCTCCTCTGTCCATGGAATTCTCCAGGCAAGAACTGGAGTGGGTAGCCATTCCCGTCTCTAGAAAGAAGATGTATAGATAGGTAAAAGGCATGTGAAAAGATGTTCAACATTACTAATTATTAGAGAAATGCAAATCAAAACCACAATGAGACACCACCTCATACATGTCAGAATGGCTAACATCCAAGAAAATACAAATAAATAATGGCAAGGATGTGCAGAAAAGCAAATTCCTATACACTGTTGGGGGAATGTAAATTGGTGTGGTCACTATGAAAAACAGTGTGGAGGTTTCTCAAACAACTGAAGACAGAACTGTCATGAGTGCATGTGTGGATGCTAAGTTGCTTCCATTGTGTCCACCTCTACGACCCTATGGACTGTAGTCCATCAGGCTCCTCCTTCCATGGGATTCTCCAGGCAAGAATACTGGAGTGGGTTGCCATGCCCTCCTCCAGGGGATCTTCCTGACCCAGGGATCGAACCCATGTCTCTTATATCTCCTGCATTGGCAGGCAGGTTCTTTACCACTAGCACCACCTGGGAAGCCTACCATATGATCCAGTAATTCCACTCATGGGTATATTTCTGAAAAAAAAAAAAAAAAAACAACAACAACAGGAAAACACTAAGTTGAAAATACACACACACAATCTTTACAGCAGCATTATTTACAATAAAGAAAACAACCCAAGTTATGGAAATCACCCAATGTCCATCACCAGATGAATGGATAAAGAAGACATGATAAAACACAGTGAATTATTACTGAGCCAGCATTATGCATGGATCTGGAGAACTTCATGATTAGTGGAAGAGGCTGACTATTTTTAAGAAACGACTCAGGAAGCCTTTCTTTTCATGTCCCTCTTAGCTGTCTAAAGAATTTATGCAAAGGTTCTGTTCTTTGAATACAGATATCACCAGAGATACCTGAAAAGAATACAGACTAGATGTGGTGGGACAAACTTATTAGGCTTGTCAAGATCCTCTTTGTGCCCCACTGTCTCTGCATGGCACAACAAACAAATGCTTTCCTGTGAATTGCCTTTTTTCCTTTTGGAGTCCCAAATCACTACTCCAGGATATGCTTTTGTATGAATATTTAGCTGACAATGGTGTTTAAGGTGAAGGTTTCAATCATTTTTTTGGTGAGTTACTCAGATTTCCTGGTTTTTTCCTCTGCCCATGGGATTCTCTAGGAAAGAATACTGGAGTATTTCCTAGTCTATGGGATCTTCCTGACCCAGGGATTGAACCAGGGTCTCCCGCATTGCAGGCAGATTCTTTATCGCTGAACCACCAGAGAAGCCCCTCTCTCAATACATTTTATTAAACGTTTGTTTGATTTTTCTTGTCAATCTGTCTCAGGTCAATTTGATTTTTAGATCAGCCAGAAGAAGGAAGAAGAAAATTTCTTCCTTACCAACAGTGTGCATGTGCGTGTGTACATGTAAATCTGTATGTGTGTGCACACATGTGTGTATGAGTGTGTGAGAGTATGTGACTGTGTGTGTGTACATGAATGTGCATGATTGTGAGTTTGTATGTGTCTGTGTGAGTGTGTGTGTGCGTGCATTTATAGAGAGTATAAAAAGGCAGAAGAAAGCACTCAGGCTTCTGCCCACTTGGGGGAATGTTGGATGATCCTGCCACACAGAGTCAAGAGGATGCAGGTATATTCCTACCAATTCACCATAAATAGGGCTGTAAAACTGCCTTTGTTCTCTCATTACAGAAATAATGCAATGCAACAACAGATTTATTGGCCTTGTTTCTGGTTCAAGCCAAGAGGAATAAATCTTGATTCTTCCTTGATGGAGATAGTCTTTGCGTAGGACAAGTATCCAGGTGTTATCACAGCTGCCTTGAAACATTCATGGCTTCCTGAGGATATGGGTGATTTTGTTCTTATCATTGATCAAATAGCAGAGTAAATCACTTACATAAAATAACACCTGGTTGAGCTCTGTGGTTTGCTCTCATTTTCTCTAGTTAGTAATTATTGTTTACAAATCATGACTGCATGTAGAAAAAAGCTTGTGTTTTCTCCTATTGGCTGCTAGCTCATAATTTCTACTTCATGTTCTCACAGTAGCTTCAAAAGTATTTAGTGCATATGTTACACTTTTTCCCACTGATATTTGTGACTACTTTGTAAACAAGCCAAATGGCATTGCTCCATATTTATTACAGAAGTTAATAGGATTGCAAAGATTGTAAAACTTAAAAATGATCTAAGTAGTATAATTCACTATCAATAATGTAAATCTTAGCCACATTTTTAAATTTCTTTAAAATGCAACATGATGTGTTAAATAATTGTGTTTTTTTTCCCTAAATTCTATTTCTAGGGGAAGCAGTATGTAGATAAAACAAATTTTTGTCTACACATTTGCAAGGTGAGTTTATACAACCTAGTAGTATTTGTTTTCTTAATACTAACATAATTAATCATACAATATAAATGAAAAGTGCATAGAATGTAATATTAATCTTAAAAAGTAAAACTGGAATTTAGCAACACATAATTTCTGAATATTCAAGTTGTATTAGGTTATTGTAAGTAAACTGACAGGAAAACAAGGAAACAGATCTGACATTGTAATGATGGTATTTTAGTTGGTACTCAGTATCATGGCCATTGCAATGGTTTACAGCCAGCACTCTTCAATCTGGATAATGCCTAGGCTGTAAAATATTTAAGTATTTTGAGTGTTACCTTGAATATACATACTTCTGTTCTTAATAGTTTTAGAATTATGTCATTTATTATAATTGTTTTCATGGTTTTCTGACTTTGATGTAAGAGATCAATTTTGTGCTTGCTCCAGCAGTACACATACTAAAATTGGAAGGATACAGAGAAGATTAGCATGGTCCCTTTGCAAGGATAACATGCAAATTCATGAAGCATTCCATATTTTTGGAGTATTACTCATATTTTTGGAATATTCCTAAAAAGGAAAGAAAATGGGTCATTTGTAGTGATATAGTTGAACTTAAGACAGTCATACATAAAAGTCAGTCAGAAGGATAAAAAACAAATATTGCATATTAATGTGCATATATGGAATTGAGAAAAATGCTACTGATGAACCTATCTGCATGGCAGGAATAAAAACATAGATGTAGAGAAGAGACTTGTGGGCGCAGGAAGGAAAGAACAGGTGGGATGAACCGAGAGAGTAGCACTGAGATATATATACTATCAGGTGTAAAACACATAGCTGGTGGGAGCCCGCCGTCTAGCCCAGGGAGCTCAGCTCTGTGCCTGGTGACGACCTAGAGGGGCTGAATGGGGGAAGGAGTGTGTGGCAGGCTCCAGAAGGAGGGACTATATGTATAATTATAGCTGATTCACACTGTTACACAGCAGAAATCAACACAACATTGTAAAGCAGTCATGCTCCAACTAAAAAATAAATTAGAAAAAGACAAATTTCAATAATGGGAATTGTTTTTTTTTAAACTATATATCTATTAATTTGATACATTTGTCCTTTGATTTGTATTTGTAGCTGTTCGGTTCAGGAGTCACTCAGAGGTGTCCAACTCATTGCATGGACTGCAGCACGCTAGGCTTCCCTGTCCACCACCAACTCCCAGAGCATCCTCAAATTCATGTCCATTGAGTCGGTGATGCCATCCAGCCATCTCATCCTCTGTTTTCCCCTTCTTCTCCTGCCCTCAATCTCTCCCAGCATCAGGGTCTTTTCAAATTGAGTCAGTTTTCACATCAGGTGGCCAAAGTACTGGACTTTCAGCTTCAGCATCAGTCCTTCCAATTAATATTCAGGACTGATTTCCTTTAGGATGGATTGGTTGGATCTCTTTGCTGTCTAAGCGATTCTCAAGAGTCTTCTCCAACATCACAATTCAAAAGCATCAATTCTCCGGCAGTTTTCTTTATAGTCCAACTCTCATATCCATACAGGACTACTGAAAAAACCATAGCTTTGACTAGATGGATCTTTGTTGGTAAAGTAATGTCTCTGCTTTTTAATATGCTATCTAGGTTGGTCATAGCTTATCTTCCAAAGGCAAGCATCTTTTGATTTCATGGCTGCAGTCACCATCTGTTAGTGATTTTGGAGCCCCCCAAAATGAAGTCTATCACTGTTTCCACTGTCTCCCCATCTATTTCCCATGAAGTGATGGAACCGGATGCCATGATCTTAGTTTTCTGAATGTTGAGTTCTAAGCCACTTTTCCACTCTCTTTCACTTTCATCAAAGAGGCTCTTTAGTTCTTCCTCACTTTCTGCCATAAGGCTGCTGTCATCTGCGTATCTGAAGTTACTGATATTTTCTCCCGGCAGCCTTTATTCCAGCTTGTGCTTCATCCAGCCCGGCATTTCACATGATGTATTCTGCATATAAGTTAAATAAGCAGGGTGACAATCTGCAGCCTTGACTTACTCCTTTCCCAATTTGGAACCAGTCTGTTGTTCCATGTCCAGTTCTAACTGTTGCTTCTTTACCTGCATACAGATTTCTCAAGAGGCAGGTCAGGTGGTCTGGTATTCCCATCTCTTTCAGAATTTTCCACAGTTTGTTGTAATGAAGATAGTCAAAGGCTTTGGCATAGTCAATAAAGCAGAAGTAGATGTTTTTTCTGGAACTCTCTTGCTTTTACAATGATCCAACAGATGTTGTCAATTTGACATCTGGTTCCTCTGCCTTTTCTAAATCCAGCTTGAACATCTGGAAGTTCACAGTTCATGTACCGTTGAAGCCTGGCTTGGAGAATTTTGAGCATTACGTTGTTAGTGTGTGAGATGAGTGCAATTGTGCAGTAGTTGGAGCATTCTTTGGCATTGCCTTTCTTTGGGACTGGACTGAAAACTGACCTTTTCTAATCTTTTGGCCACTGCCAAGTTTTCCAAATTTGCTGGCATATTGAGTGCAGCACTTTCACAGCATCATTTTTTAGGATTTGAAATAGCTCAACTGGAATTCCATCACCTCCACTAGCTTTGTTTGTAGTGTTGTTTCCTAAGGCCCACTTGACTTCACATTCCAGAATGTCTGGCTCTAGGTGAGTGGTCACACCATCGTGATTATCTGGGTCATGCAGATCTCTTTTGTATACTTGCTCTGTGTATTCTTGCCACCTCTTAATATCTTCTGCTTCTGTTAGGTCCATACCATTTCTGTCTTTTATTGTGGCCATCTTTGGCACATCTTTGTAGCTGTTAGTTGCCTAATTTTGCCTGATTCTTAAGCAAGCCAAATCTGTTTTCAAAGAAAAGTGGTCTAGCAGGCTAAAAATTAGCCCATACCATAAATCCACTGAAATATGACCTCCGCTTGCTGGAGATTTGTTTCCCAGATACCCACAGAAATGTTTTCTTGCATGCAGCTGTGCTTCAGAAAAACCTGAGTATAATTTGCTCAGATCAATTTCCTAATCTCAATTATATCTTCCCATATTTTGACTGTTCTGCTAGGTTGTGCTAGTGATAAAGAATCCACCTGCCAATCAGGAGATGCCAGAGACGCAGGTTCAGTTCCTGGGTTGGGAAGATCCTATGGAGGAGGAAATGGCAACCCACTCCAGTATTCTTGCCTGGAGAATCCCTCAGACAGAGGAGCCCGACAGTCTATGGTCCATAGGGTCGCAAAGAGTCAGACACGACTGAAGCGACTTAGCCCTACCACTGCCCTCTACACTTTATACATGTTTTGTCCATTGGAGAATATATCCTATGATGTATCTTTCATAAACTTCTAAACTCTACTTCTCTGTTTAAAATCAAAGCCTCCTGGAAGAATTCAACTGTCATAAATCCCCTCCCTCAGGAGTTCTGCAACCAGGGAGGACTGATGCCTATCACCAGAAAGAAGTTAGCACCCTAAGAAATCATCTAAACAGACATTGTCACAAAACTATATATCTGCCATCTATTTTTGTAAGGGTCCATTTATCTTTTCTAAATGTCATTTGTTTTCCTATAAGTGCTCTTTATTCCCGTCCCCTTGCCCTGTCAAGATATTAGTCCCCAGTTCTAAATGTCTCCTTGAGTCATGTTTTTCTATGAACTATGTATATACATGAATAAAAATCCATCTTTTCTGTTGATAATTTCTCTTTTGTCAATTTAATTCACAAGTCCCAGAACAATATAAAAAGAAGGTAGACAAATTTCTTTTTCTTTCCTGACAGCTTCAATGCAGTGAGCATGGGTTCAATGCTATTAATAGTGGTATAATTGTGGGTGGTACTGTTGTCTTAGATGTTTTCATGAGAGTATTTTCGAACTTCTTACCCATAAATATGTGCCATTTTGCGATAAGGTGGTATTTTTAAGGAATTAGAGGGAACTCCACCAGGGCACAGAAATCTAGGGAGTAAAAATCTGTAGATAGTGAACCTTTGAAATAAACCTGGTCTAAATGACTTTCCTCTTTTCTTTCCTTATGGTTATTCCCTTTGGGGATTTTGTTCCCTTTTAGGTGTGTACTTACTGTCCTTTTTATAGACTCTTGCATATGCCTTTTTGTGAGGGGAATACATTTAAGAATCTAGAGATAGAATTATTAGGATAAAGTCAATCTTGATATGCATCTAATGTTGGAATTCTGGAAGAAAGTCTATAGCATTACAACCATATTGATAGTGACCTAGTCCAAATGTGACTTATCAAGAACTTAAGTAAACTGTCCACATAAAGTAATCAGATAAGACACCTGAATATAATCCTTAAAAATCCCTCTTGACCTTTTAAATAATGGCCTCCAAGTAAAGAGATGCCAATTTTTATGATAATGTAAGAGGTGATGCTAGATTTTGACAAGATTAAGAAACAATGGTGTTCTAAAGTCAGACTTTGTCAGCTTTTCAGAACCTATTGTGCCTATCTTTTCACTTCTGCAAATCAAATTTCCTGTCATTCTTGCCCTGGAGACTCAGTTTTTAAGTCCCAGCACATCACTGGTCATAAATCACTATTTACCAAACTAAGGAGGTTGTAACTCTGGTCTGTAAGATGCTGATGGGTGTTCCATGAAGGAGATAAAATATCTTCAAATTCTAATTATATCTTTGGGAAATGTTAGATTAAACAAAGTTACTGTAAATATAAAAAAAGAGGTGATGGCACTATATTTCTCCTATTTCATATTATGTAAAATGGAAAACTTTTCCTGGCACTATGTTCATAAAATATCAGAATGTCTAGGAAACTACTTTTGGAAATAATATTAGTCTAACCTTTGGAAACATTATTATGTTGACCCTAGCTCAAGAGTTTGTATTGACTGCTGACATATTTCTGGCATAAAAACCTCAGAAAGACTGTCAAATGTCTTAAGTTTCTGGAACAAGACTGGGTTTCCTTTTCCCTGAGATACCCTAGAAGCCACTAGGAACATAAAGAAACAAATGAGTAAGAATGGAGGGAGGATAAGTGGCAATGTAGTGCTGGGATTGTGCACATGGGCTTTGGAGTCAGGCTCCTTGGTTTTGAATCCCAGCTCTGTTACTCACTGGTCATATGAATCTGAGCAATTTATTTAACTTCTCTGTTTTCTGTTTTTTCTTCTAAAAAGAAGAAATAATAACTTCCACCTTGAGGGTTATTGGGAGGATTAAGTATATAGTTTCATTTAAAGCATTTAAAATAACTCCTGACTCACTGCAAACATTCAAGATTACTGGCTACTGCTACTATCGTGACCAAGAGCACATTGAACAAACACTGCTATTATCATAAAAGAGCCATTTCATTAATAAATCTTATAAGATTTTGCAATAGTCAACATCACAAATCCAGGAAAACCTTTCATATGCCACATGCTAAAAAAGTCATGCAGAAAACAAAATGTTTCTTCATATATGAAAGACTTGTGGCAAGTAGTTCCCAAAGGATATTTATTAAATTTGAATATCTTTGATAAATGCTACATTGGAAATAATTTTCCAGAAAATTATATGTTTAAGATTTCAATAAATATTGAACAGGAAAAGATTTGTGTAGTTAAGTACTATTTTGGGAACACTAGATGGGGGAAAAAAGCCAAATAAGTTTTCTTATTGAAGGTATTATCAAAGCTTTGAATGTGTTATTATTCTGTTTTGTAAGTAGCAAAGAATATCATATAGCATGCACATTTCCTCAACTCAACTGACCAAGGAAACACTTTATTAAAAGTATGTCACAGGAGTAATCCTCTGTAGAAATACTTTGGGGACTGCTGATATAGAAGTAAGTCCAGGACATTGAAACTTTTATTCAAACATATATACTTTATTGGAATTTTCTAGGTCCTGTTAATTGCATGCCAGGAAACATTTAAAAATCTCATATCACCCACTGGTACTTCATTCTAGCTAAAATGCTAGAATCTAATTTTCAGGGCATGCATTTTCAATGAACAATTTCAATAACATGAACTTGGCCTTTTGTTTTATTTATTTATTTTTTTTAATTTTTTTATTAGTTGGAGGCTAATTACTTCACAACATTTCAGTGGGTTTTGTCATACATTGATATGAATCAGCCATGGATTTACACGTCTTCCCCATCCCAATCCCCGCTCCCACCTCCTTCTCCACCCGATTCCTCTTGAAACATCCCACCCTCGCCTTCTCCCACAGAGTTCAAAAGTCTGTTCTGTATTTCTGTGTCTCTTTTTCTGTTTTGCATATAGGGTTATCGTTACAATCTTTCTAAATTCCATATATATGTGTTAGTATAAGGAAGCTGTGGTACATATACACCATGGAATATTACTCAGCCATTAAAAAGAATTCATTTGAACCAGTCCTAATGAGATGGATGAAGCTGGAGCCCCTTACACAGAGTGAAGTAAGCCAGAAAGATAAAGAACATTACAGCATACTAACGCATATATATGGCCTTTTGTTTTAATTCTGCAAGTTTATGTTAACCAAATAAGAGTAATGCCCTTTTTGTAATGTTTCTGGATGTGTCTAGTATATGTCAGAGAGCTTTGGCAGGAAACAGATATAATTCTCGCAACAACTCCTTCTCTGGGGACATGTGATTGTCAATGTCTCCATTAAAATCAAGTGTCACATGTCTTTCCAGAAGGAGATCATTATAAAAATATTAATGAGTCCATACCTTATTCCCTACATATCTACCCACTGAAGTCCTAAATAATCTTTCAATACCATAGAATAAATTCCTGCCTCTGGGTCAGGCCATTAAGTAAACCACTGATTAAACACATTGTTGGTGTCCTATGGCCACAAAAATTAATGTAGTACTTTCTTTTGGACCAGATGATACCTTATTTGCTCAGAGGGTGTGGTGGAATGGATGGTTGTTTTAGCAAATTTTCAGACATGACTGAAATTTCAAAATTTCAGAACATGGCTTCCCATTCACCTTAACTGCTACTGTTTTCTGAGTATATCTCAGTAGAAAATAATAGCACCTTCCTTCTCAGTTCAGTTCAGTTCAGTTGCTCAGTCGTGTCCGACTCTTTGCGATAAAAACTAAAAAGAGAGGCACAAATACCAAAATTGAATCTATATTGAATCTATAGTATATCTGGTTGAAAGTTATCCAACTTATGCTTTCTTATTTGTTTTGTTTTCATATTAAAAAATGTAGTATATCTGACTTTATTACCATCATAAAGTTCTTTTTCACATAACGGAGCCGTTGACTCCTATGTATATGAGCCATCAGGTGACTGATTGTATGACTAGCACAGACCACTAAAGTTAAAAATGCTTTAGTTATGTTAAGAGCACATCAATTGAACGCTACTGTGTTTGCCCAAGTCAGGGTGGATCCTAATTGCTTTGACAAATTTCCTGCTGAGAAATTGATCTTCAAAGATTTCTTAATGCCTTTTTTTAACCCATTTACTTCATTTTAAAGCTTCAAAGTCTTCCTTTCTATTAATTATCACATATACTAAATACAAAGAACAAAATGCTATGTTTTATTCATCTAAGCAGGGTATCTGAACACTAAGTTATAGCAAAGATGGGAACTCATTGAAGCAAAGGTCATTCTCTGTCAAACAAGACCATAAGAGACTTTTCTTTTAGTAGAGAACTCATGAATATTTAATCCGAGCATTTCCATGAACTTGCTGTAAAAGCTATGTTTCTTGGCATTTACTAAGGATGTCACAATCGGTTACTGTAATTTAAATCTTTTGCTGATATGCTTATCAGACTTCCATTTAAAATATGCTCATCATCAATATACTAATTCATCTAAAATAAATATTTCTAAATAGCATTCTAGACATTTACATTATGTAAAATCAAATTCTGATCTATTTAATTTGTAAATACATATTATTTTTGTCGTAATATACAACCAAGAGTCTACAGAAAAAAAAAGAAACAACAAACCACAATAAAACAATGAGTGAGTTAGTTCTCTTTATCTGAATGAGAACAGAATAGCTTTATAAATGCTTCTGAAGTTTAGGCCACATGCTAAGTAGTCTTTTGGGCCCCAAATGGTGACAAGATCAACAAAACAACAAAAAACAAACCACAGATAACACCCTACTGAAGTTTCTTTAATTTAAATTCTGCTGCAAAGTTTAGTCACTCAGTCATGTCCTATGGATTCTTTACCTGTGGAGCCATCAGGAAAATCCCAAAATATCCATAAGGCAGCTCAACGGATACAGTTCAGAATATATTATCTATAGCCCTTGAGGAGGAACTTAAGGTCCCTGATTTTTGTTTAATGACTAAATTATTAAATATTATTATTTGGTCTCATTTGAGCATTTTCCTTTGTTTCCGCATTTTCTCACTCTTTTAATTAAATTTATTGTTTGATTAAAGTTTTCCTACAGCCAAAAGGCACATGGAGGACATAGCAGAAGGGAGGACCACAGGGCCCTGCTCCATTTCATTTTTCACTTTTCTTTAACACTCCTCAATCTTGAAGAGAGACAGGTACAGAACAAGGAAGGGGATGAAAATTTAATCATGAACTTGGCAGAGGAACTCAGTTATTCTAGTTTTTCTCAACTCTTTGAAGGAATGGGGTGATGACCTCTCTGGTGACTTCTTACTGAAGACAGGTACAGTCCTGCATAGGTTATGGAATGCCCCGGAGTTGGAAATAAATTCAAATTCTAAGTTTAGCATCAAGATTTTACATTAGGACAATATATTTTATATTACCTCTCTGATTATTTTGCTATAGTACCTGGACAAACGTTTGAAAATTAATGGACATATTACAATGAGGATAATAATAAAAATATATATTCTCTAAATGCAATTTTTTGTCAGGACGCATTTAACAGGAGGCTTCCTGTGTGCTGTTTTGATCTGTCGGGAAACCTTTGGCCCTTATTAATTCCTGAATATTCAGGAATTAAGAGGAGAGGGGCGCCTTTCCCGGAGGCTGAGGAATCCAGGCATTTCCTTTGTTAGTTTCTCATTATGGTGATAAGTACCCTCTTCTCTCTTTAATAGGGATCGCCTTGTGTTTTGTAAGTCTGGAATTTTTATCTTTGCTGAGAATAACTACCTTGTAAGACAGTATATATGCCCACGCCTTGTTGATTAAAACACCTTTGCTCCATCAGAGCTTTGGTCCCCGTGACTTTCTTTCTCTTCCTCTCTTTCTCTTTATCTCTCTATTTCTGGTTGATTCCCTGGAACACAAAGCCGGCTGCAAATATTAGGCTCTTTCCTTCTTTCACTCTCTCATCATCGACTCCGGACCACCAGGTTCCGGTCCAATAAAGGACCAACAATTTTTTTCCTTAATGGTTAAAGCAGTGTACAATGTATGTTTAATAGGCCACAAACAAGCTATTTTGGTTAGTCTAAAGTTCAAATTGGGCTTCCCTGGTTGCTCAGTGGGAAAGAATCTGTCTGCAGTTCAGGAGACCTGGGTTCAGTGCTTGGGTCAGGAAGATCCCCTGGAGAAGGGAATGGCAACCAACTCCAGTATTCTTGCTGGGAAAATTCCATGGACAGAAGAACCTGGTAGGCTACCGTCCATGGCATTACAAAGAGTCAGACATGACAGAGTAATACTTTCACTGTCAAAGTTCAAATTAAATCATATTTAAGCCAGAATGACTTCCTCATACCCCAATATGTGAACATTTCTTCCATTGCTTTCCCCTTTTAATCATAAATGATTTTATAGTCAGCACTGATAATCAATATATTTTCCCAGCATTGCCAGAATGGCTCAGTTGCATGCTCTGCATCCATTCACATCCCTCAGTGCTAGGCCTACTTTTTGTATGTATATTGGTCTGACAGTCATCTTGAAATTAGTCATGCAGTGCTCCGATCAGCTTCACCTTGGTTGCTTTAAGTATAGTTAGTATTTCATTTCAGGTCAGTTCAGTCGCTCAGCACAAAAGGCCTCCCTGTCCATCACCAACTCCCGGAGTACCTCAAACTCATGTCCATTGATTTGGTGATGCCATCCAACCATCTCATCTTCTGTCGTTCCCTTCTCCTCCCACCTTCGATCTTTCCCAGCATCAGGGTCTTTTCCAATGAGTGAACTCTTCGCATGAGGTGGCCAAAGTATTGGAGTTTCAGCTTCAGAATCATTCCTTCCAATGAACACCCAGGACTGATCTCCTTTAGGATGGACTGGTTGGATCTCCTTGCAGTCCAAGGGACTCTCAAGAGTCTTCTCCAACACCACAGTACAAAAGCATCAATTTTTCAGCACTCAGCTTTCTTTATAGTCCAACTCTCACATCCATGACCACTGGAAAAACCATAGCCTTGAGTAGATGGACCTTTGTTGGCAAAGTAATGTCTCTGCTTTTTAATATGCTGTCTAGGTTGGTCATAACCTTTCTTCCAAGGAGTAACTGTCTTTTAATTTCATGGCTAAAGTCACCACCTGCAGTGATTTTGGAACCCTCCAAAATAAAATCTACCACTGTTTCCACTGTTTCCCCATCTATTTGCCATGAAGTGATGGGACCAAATGCCATGATCTTAGTTTTCTGAATGTTGAGCTTTAAGCCAACTTTTTCACTCTCCACTTTCACTCTCATCAAGAGGCTCTTTAGTTCTTCTCCACTTTCTGCCATAAGGGTGGTGTCATCTGAATATCTGAGGTTATTGATATTTCTCCTGGCAATCTTGATTCCAGCTTGTGCTTCATCCAGCCCAGCATTTTTCATGATGTACTCTGCATAGAAGTTAAATAAGCAGGGTGACAATATTCAGCCTTGGCGTACTCCTTTCCTGATTTGGAACCAGACTGTTGTTCCATGTCCAGTTCTAACTGTTGCTTCCCGACCTGCATACAGATTTCTCAAGAGGCAGGTCAGGTGGTCTGGTATTCCCATCTCTTGAAGAATTTTCCACAGTTTGTTGTGGAAACACAGTCAAAGGCTTTGGCATAGTCAATAAAGCAGAAATAGATGTTTTTCTGGAACTCGCTTGCTTTTTTGATGATCCAACAGATGTTGGCAATTTGATCTCTGGTTCCTCTGCCTTTTCTAAATCCAGCTTGAACATCTGGAAGTTCATGGTTCACATACTGTTGAAGCCTGGCTTGGAGAATTTTGAGCATTACTTTACTAGTGTGTGAGATGAGTGCAATTGTGCAGTAGTTTGTGCATTCTATTGGGTTGGCCAAAATGCTTTTCAGTAAAATGTCAAAATGTTATGCAAAAGCCCAAAGAACATTTTGGCCAACCCAATATTTAATTCCAAAATTTGTCTCTTCCCATTTCTTTGAAGTCAGTTCTCAAAATTTTGGCAGCTTATGTCACAGCTATAGTCCAGTCATCATACAGTCAACTTTTTCCACCTGGTGGAAGTTTTAGTATTCATGTGTGCACCTGCTTAGTTGCTCAGTTGTGTCCAACTCTTGACAACCCCATGGACTGCAGCCCTTCAGGTTCCTCTGCCATGGGACTCTCCAGGCAAGAATACTTGAAAGGGTTGCCACGTCCTTCTCCAGGGGAATCTTCCTGACCCAGGGATCAAACCCGTGTCTCCTGAACTGCAGGTGGATTCTTCACCACTGAGCCATGGGGAAGCCCTTTAGTATCCATAAGACAGCTCAAAGGATAAGGCTCAGAATATTATATATAGTCCTTGAGGAGGCATTAAAGGTCCTTGGATTTGCTTAATGACTAATCTATTATTTGGTCTCATTTGACTATTTTCCTTTATTTCTTCATTTTCTTACTTCTCTAATAAAATTTATTGTTTGGTTAAAGATTTTCCACAGAAAACAGCAGGCTGAGGACATGGTGGAGGATGGAAAAGGGCCATAGGGACCAGAAGGTCCATTTCACTATGTTGTATTAAAGCCAACATTGTCTAAAATTAATAATAAATTCTGGAAGAAAATGTCACAGTCTTGAAAAGACAAATGACTAGATTGAAAAGATAAAGCATCTATATGAAGAAGTTGCCTTTAAAATCATGAATGAAATATAACTATGCCAAAATAAAACTAACACATGTAATAGTAATTTTTGAGACTGCAGTAAGTTATGAAGCATATGTTGCTTTAACATCTGGGAGATGGGAGATTTCAGATTGTACATTTAAAAAGGAAGCTTAAAAATGTTCACAACTATGATATAACTAAGACAGATATTTTCTATGTAAATAAGTGGGATTATATTTATTATAAATTCTTGGACAAATTCCCCCTCTTAAATACTCTGTGACTAGTCCATGTGAGTTTTTGTATTTGATTCACCACATAGTTGAAATATGTCAGTCAGTTCTTTCTCCTATAAGAGTATATGGGTTGCTCTTCAACACCTCAGACTTTTAATTTCTCTCACATAAGAAATGTGACTTGTCTGGGTATAAAAGTTTATACATCCCCCTCAACATGTAATGAACTTTGAAGGCTGAGAATTTCTAGGGATGTTTTTCCAGCAGACTGTGAATTTCCTTCATTTGTGAGCATAGTTTCATGCACATGACTACATGTGTATATGTATTTCTTAAAGTGGGCAGTGACTGCAGAGGGTAAAGAAGTCCACATGTAGAGAGTACCTTCTTGGATTTATTCTGACTCTGCGGTGTTAAGTCGCTTTAGAAGGGTCTGGCTCTTTGTGACCCAAGGACTGTAGCCCCCCAGGCTCCTCCGTCCTTGTACTTTCCAGGCAAGAATACTGAAGTGGGTTGCTGTGCTCTCCTCCAGGGGATCTTTCTGACCCAGGAACCCACATTTCCTGTGGCTTGCGCATTGTAGGCAGATTGTTTACTGCTGAGATACCAGGGAAGCCTTATTCGGACTATAATCTGAAATAATCTAAAAACAATTATTTTTAGTGTTGCAAAACCTTCAAGATATATGTTTTAAAATCCTTGTGTTCAAGTAAAAAGGTAGATATACCCAAAACATGTTTCCAGATTATATCCAGGCAATATAAATGAGAAGATCTTTTAATTCTGTAGATCAGGTTTTACATTTTGTGACAACTATTAGATTATGTCTGTCTTCAATGACCTCTTCTGGATAATTCCTAAGATACATCTATCTTGCTCTCTATCTTTTCACGGACTCCTGTCTCACCACTTTAATAAGTTTTCTATTCCTAAAAATGCTGAATTGACTTTTAAAATGTGTCTGCAACATTATTAATTTGGTTTGTCATTTCTCCATTTCCTATTATGTGAACTTTCATTATTCCTTATTACATATCTTTTTTATATCTTAAATTACTATATCTACCTCTCATTACATATACAGATTTTTTTTTTTTTCACTTTATGGTTTTCCCTCCCATGAGTTCAAACCCCATACTTTTGAAAATCATAAACAGTTTTTTATGCTAATTTCTATAGTAAAAAGATTTTAAGAGGTCTGAACTTCCTTCTAATCATCTATATTAACATTTTTTGTGCTTGATTCTGAAATATTCTCAATTGGCCACATGATGGCTTTCATTTTTGTTGTTATCTGTCTTTCAAATGAAGGAAATCTCTTGAGTCTGAGCTTTGGCAATACATATGACAGGAGAATTGTCTTTGTCCCATTTTTATCCATGTGGGTTCCAGTGTCATCTACTTAGACTCAAAGTTGGACAACAGAAGGGTATGCTTAATTTTTCAGATTCTAGATAATTTTATCATATATAATTCTACTAAATATTCTTCTATCCCCATTACCTGAGTCTTTGATACCCTGATAATATAAAATCGTCATAATAAATTGTTACTTATGCTCTTATCTCCTTCAAACCACCACCAGCATAATTCATCATTCTTTGCCATTATTTTTCTTCTTGATTTTCTGATGAGCATAATTCCTCAGTCAATGTAGAAAATAATAGTGTTGAAAAAAGTCTCGTTGTCCCAGAAAAGGTGCACCCATCAGGCAGAAATGATTCATCAATGTTCCAGTTCAGACCTAATCTTGAATCAAAATAAACAGTGGGTCTGGTCCCACATATAAGGAGTTGGGAAGTCACCACTCCATCCTAAAAATAAGTAATAATCTGAACAGACTGAAAAATCAACAACTCTTCTTGGATTCATAAAAGAGATGAATTCAGAAGGCGAATGACTGCTTTCAAATTAGAAAGACAGGCAACTACAGCAAGTCCTGGCTTATTGGAGCAGAGACACAAGAACAGAATCTGCTGTGGAAACCAGTGTTGGGGTAGGAAACCTGAATTGTAATTGACAAATTGTTGGAGACCCAATGTGGACAACTCTGGAAAGTTAAAAACTCCGGGGCTACCAGTTATAGAAGAACCCTCATACTTTGTGGATTTTACCTCCAGGTTCTTATGGTAAAAACTGGAGAAAAGTTCCCTCATTCTTCAGGCAGTTGTAGAAGAAAAGGACCATTTTAAATATGCCACAACACTTTGTTTTTAATAAGACCTGCCCCAAGGGGCAACTAGTTAACCAGAGTCTAATCTGCCCATGTATTATCACAATCTAACTGGCTTGGGAAAAGAAATACTCAACCCCAGCCCGTTCAAGTCATTCTGTTCTACCTGTGAATGGAGGAAAAAAAAACAAAAAACAAAACATTGAGAATACATGTGAAGTTCACAGGCCAGAGGCAAAGCCTCACTAAAAGATCGAGACCTAATCACGGGACAACAGCACACTTCCAGTCTCCCTCACCGCATCACCACATTACCAAAGACCTACTTACAGCAGTTCCTTTAATCTGACACTTAATGTTTATCTATCAAGAAAAAATTACAAGGCAAGCCAAAAGGCAAAAAAACCACAAGTTGATGAGACAGAGTAAGCATCAGAACTAGATACCAGAGGGATGTTAAAATCATCAAACCAGGATTTTTAAACAATTATGATTAATACAAGGGCTTTAATGGATAAAGTAGACACCATGCCTATGTGTTAATAAAGTTAGTACCTTTCGTGGAAAATTTGGATTGTATTTATCTCAGTATCTCCCTATAATATTAAAATAGTGAAATATTAAAATTTAATCTTTCCCCTCATTATTGTATGCCTTATATAGAATTAACTGTACATACTCACATTGTACAATTTGATGAGTTTTGACATAGTATACCCTGATAAACCATCAAGATACTGGATATTTTTATTACCAGCAAAAGATTCCTTTTGCACCATCTGCAATCCCTTGCTCCCCCACAACTGTCCCAGACGACTACTGATCCACTTTCTCTCAATATAGGTTAGATTGCATTTTCTATATTTTTATGTAAATGAATCATACAGTATTAAATCTTTTTTGTATGTTTTCTTTTTTGTGGCAAAACAAATTGGGATTTATCCATGTTGGTGTATATATTAGTAGTTTGTTCATCTCAGCTGCTGAATAGCTATTGCACTATTAATTTTTACAAATATAATTTTATATATCTGTAGTAAGGGTTCAAATATTTTAAAACAATATTTATTAACATGAGACTTATATTATCTTCGGAAATTAAACAGATAAATATTGCCTTAGATATACACTGATCCTCCTTTTTTCATAAGTCATGCCCTTAATTCTTCATAGTTAAAGTTATAAAAAACTGATTAATTTGTTTTGTGGCTTAAATAAATAAAAAAACAGAAGGAAATGTGTATTCAATAAGTTTTACTCAACAGCTTTTGCTACCTTAGTCCCTCCCTCCTTCTCATCCTGACCCAGGATTTTATGGGAATAAAATGTGATGAAGTTACTATTTAACTACAAGTTTTAATACACTAATAATCATGGAATTCACTAAATTCCTCCTAGCATTTCCTCAGTGATGCTAAAGAGACCAATCTTAAATCAGAGACAACAGAAGTGGGAGGGGCTAACTTATTGATTATGACAACTATTTTAAAAAATACCCTCCCTTTTTTTGTGCAAAGAGAAAAATAAAGGCTAGGTAACAAGATGACCAGTGCATGTAGAAAGTGTAAGGTTTTGGGGAAAAGAGAGATATCCTTTATTTTGTGGAGGAACAAAAATAGACTAAAAAGGTACAATAAAAATTAGCCTTGTCACTGTTGTGAGTCTAGTGCCTGCATGGTCTTAGCATATCATAGGTACTCAATAAACATTTGTTAGAGCCTACTACACAGAGTGAAATAAGTCAAAAAGAGAAATAAAAATATCACATATTAATGCATATATATGGAATCTAGAAAAAGAGTACTGACAAATCTACTTGTAGGGCGGTAATAGAAGCACGGACATGGAGAACAGCTGGGGAAGGAGAAGGTGTGATGAATTGAGAGTAGCTTGAAAAATACACTTTACCATATGCAAAACAGTCAGTCAGTGAGAATTTGTTGTATGATGCAAGGAACTCAGCTCAGCGCTCTGTGACAATCTAGAGGGGGAGGGCAGGGAGGGAGGGAGGTTCACAACGGAGGGGACATACGCATACCTTTGACCGATTCACGCTGATGTTCGGCAGAAACCAAAACAACATTGTAAAGCAATCATCCTCCAATTAAAAAAAAAAAAGCATTAGGTCTAATAAGAAGAATTGACCAAGACCATGAAAATTCTCCAAAGTCATAAAACAAGAAGTTGCAAACAGCATTAAAGAACAGAGGAAATACCTGAACTCAGGAGTGTATATGACGCATGCGTGCTCAGCCCTGCCTGACTCTGCAACCCCATGGACTGTAGCCCGCCAACTCCTCTGTCTATGGTATTTTTTCCAGCGAGAATACTGGAGTGGGTTGCGTGTATATTGGAGGAAAAGAAAAGTAGCGATGTGCGTGGATTGTCAAGACGAGGAAAGAGAGCATCAGAGAGAATCTTTAGAACTATTGCAATAACCCAGGCTTGAGGCAATGGAGGCCTAGGAAAGAGTGGTAAGGACAGGTCCAGAAACAGGACAGTTCCTTTGGTAACTGATTTCTGATTGGTAGATAAGAATGAGGATGTGAAAGGTGAAAGATGCAAAAGGGTAGAAGAGGTTTTGAGTCTGGGCAACTGGGAGAATTGTGATAGCACTCATGAATGTGAGAACCTGGAGGGAGGGATTAATTTGGAAATAGGAGTGAGGAAGCACATGAGGTTTGGAACTTGTCAACATTTACTGGAGTCTTTTAAAATGTATAATGAGCCTGGAATACAGGAAGTATTGAGAAAGACAAAAGTTCAAATAGCTGTTACTTCCCTAAGAAAGGAAAATAAAATTAGAGAACATATTTCAGTGTCTTAGAAAGCTTTGAAAAGTTTTACCTCTAGTGTAAAACAAAAGCAATGGATCTCACAGTGAAATAACACCTTCCTCCCAAAAACATTTTTTTAAGAACTGTATATCCAACAAATGCTTCATATAAATTATTTTTCAATAATTTACACAGAAAAAAAAAAACACAGCTGATTTATTTTAAAAAACAGGCAAAATAATTTCCTGTAGAGAAAAAATAAGTTTGCATTACACAAGAGTATAAAATGAGATGGTTGTAATGACTTTTAAAATTGAGTACAATATATAGTCTTAGTGATATAAAGCAAGATAGTAATAAAAGATAAGTTCAGAATCAAATGGCATATTCTTTTAAAAATGATCATTTCTATCTTTCAAATCACATTATAATAACTCAAAAGCACTGTTTCTTTTTACAGGTACTACTTCCTAAAAGGCTGAATAGTTACTTTGTGGCTGATGAATTCAAATAACAAGCCATTCTTGGATCAATTTTCTGACTTCAAAAGTTAATAACTTGTGAAATAATATTCTAATTTTACCTTACCGTTTAAAATGACTTACTTTCCTTATTAACAAGGAATGGATGTGATCACAGTAGCTGAGAACTTACAAATTTTTCAACTACTGACTCATCGGAAAAGAGGAATGTCACCAGCTTATTCCCAAGGCCTGTTGTTATGATTGATATTTTATGACTAAGCTGCTATCACAAGGCTGAAATGTGAGATCAGAGACATGGTGCACTTTTTAAGCTGCACAAAGGATGAAAAATATACTGAATCCAAAACATGTGTTCTTAATTTTGCTATAGATATTTAAGATAGTGAAATATTTCACTATTTCAAAGAAGGGTTGGAATGTATATTTCAAAGAAGGATTGGAAACATACTTTGCATTCCAAAGTTACATTTCATAAAAGAAATCACTAAAAAAATAAACAAATCTCTTTTATAATGTAAATAATAGAAATGCTCTTAAGAATATAATTTCAAGTGCAGGCTGACTGATTATTATGAAATTTCACAAAATATACAAAAGTACAATACTATGATGAATAAACATGTTATCACCTAGTTTTAAAAAAAAACAGGAAAATTGAAGGATTTCATTTCCATCTGTTTTTGTGTAATTAAAAACAAAACAAATCAACTTTCCAGACAAGTAAGAGTCCCTTTTATAATCTCCTTAATCAAATTATCTTGTGTTTTACCCCCAAAATCTTCATATGCATTACTATTCAGTTCAGTTCAGTTGCTCAGTCGTGTCCAACTCTTTGCCATCCCATGGACTGCAGCCCACCAGGCTTCCCTGTCCATCACCAACTCCCAGAGTTTGCTCAAACTCATGTCCATCAAATCAGTGATGCCATCCAACCATCTCATCCTCTGTCTCCCCCTCCTCCTCCTGTCCTCAATCTTTCCCAACATCAGGGTCCTCTCCAAGGAGTCAGTTCTTTCTATCAGGTGTCCAAAGTATTGGAGCTTCAACTTCAGCATCAATCTTTCCAATGAATATTCTGGACTGATTTCCTTTAAGATTGACTGGTTTCATCTCCTTGCAGTCCAAGGGAGCCTCAAGAGTCTTCTCCAACATCACAGTTCAAAAGCATCGCTCAGTCCAACTCTCACATCCATATATGACTATAGGAAAACCATAGCTTTGACTAGATGCATCTTTGTAGGCAAAGTAATGTCTCTGCTTTTTAATATGCTGTCTAGGTTGGTCATGGCTTTTCTTCCAAGGAGCAAGTGTCTGTTAATTTCATGGCTGAAGTCACCATCTGCAGTGATTTTGGAGCTCCAAAAAATAAAGTCTCTCACTGTTTCTATAGTCTCCCCATCTATTTGCCATGAAGTGATGGCACTGGATGCCATGATCTTACTTTTCTGAATGTTGAGTTTTAAGCCAACTTTTTCACTCTCCTCTTTCATTTTCATCAAGAGGCTCTTTAGTTCTTTGCTTTCTGCCATAAGGGTGATGTCTTCATATCTGAGGTTATTGATATTTCTCCTGGTTGTCTTGATTCTAGCTTGTGCTTCATACAGTCTGGCATTTCATATGATGTAGTCTGCATACAAGTTAAATAAGCAGGGTGACAATATACTGCTTGATGTACTCCTTTCCCAGTTTGGAACCAGTCTGTATAAGTACTATAAGCATTTGTATAAACTTAATATGCATAATAAATCCTTGTGCTATATAACAATAGTATATATTGTACTATTTATAATACAGTATAGTATGAAATGTAGTATAAGGCTATATAATCCTGTTTGGAGTGATAGTCAATGTTATTTAAATGAATTATTTTATGTGTTATGCATTTAATTCAATGTTTCATTTTCTAAATTTCTAAATTTATCTATGCCAATGTATGTACTTCTGGTTCATTCACTTTTAACTGATGTTTAATATTCCATTGCACGACTATACCAAAAGTTATTTACTTATTCCTTTACTGATAAAATTGTAGGTCTTTTAAAAAATTACTGCATTTGAAACCAGTGCTGCACTGAACATCTCTCCCCAAATCTCCTTGAATACATGTGAATATCTCTTTAAAGTGTGAATGAAAGCAGAAATGCATTTGTATGAAGTATACATGCATCTTCCTATTATTTTGCTCTCCAAAGTGACTATACCAACTTATTGGTTCCTGAACAATGTATGGAAGCTTCCCTTCCCCTACATCTTTGTCTATATGCTTACTTTTTTTTTTTTTTATATGCTTACTTTTAAGAGTCAAATTTAAAACTAACACACAGTTTGAGCTGAACATACCTTTCACATAAAACAAATTAGCTGAAATGCTATGCTAAACTTGATATTTATAATGAAAAGGTGTTAGGACCTATGAATCCCTCAGAAAATTATGAATCTTCTTGCAGGAGTAAACAGTTAGCTACAGTAAAATTCAGGTATGGATGGGACCAAGCTTTTCATCTCCCACCCTTATTCATGTTCCCAGAAATAGAAGGAATTATAATCTCTAGCATCTAACAGATGAAATACATCAGATGACTGCCTTACATTCCAGTTCCAGACAGGCTTGCCTTACATCTCAGCCTCATCTCTCATTAGCTACATGATCTTATACAACTTATTCAAACTCTCTGAACTTCAGATTCTCTCTGAGAAGTGGTGATTATAATTGCATCCTTACAGTATTTCTCCAAAGATGTAAAGCAGACAATGTTTTGAATACACAAAGCACAATGCTTAGCACAGGTAAAAGCGAAAAAATGTCCATTCGTCATAATATATAAAGTTATGCAAACTGTCATGTTAAATCTAATAATAAAGACCCCTTAATGTATAATAACCACTATATATGTCTTCCTTTCCTTTATATTCCATAGTATTTAAACTATTATGGTGATATCAGTTAGTATTTAACAAATACTGTCTTTTAAGGACCCTGAAGTTCACTTTGTATATACTTTGGCCTTATATGGTATGCAAATTACTAAGTACATCTAATTTGCTGGATACAGTCATAATATAGCAGCAGTTATATAAGAATGGCAGAAAAAAAAAGGAGCAGACAAATATATTGGGGCTATACATTTTCCCTGTTATATTATGAACTTTTTAGGGTCAAGAATTTTCTCTTATTAACATGTGTAGTCCTAGGATTGGCACATGGTCAGCATTTTATATGCTAGATGAATGAATACATGAATGAATGGATGAAAAAAATATTAATATTTCTTCCTGTGCTAATTTTTAGGAACACTGAGAGTTTTGAGCTGGCAAGTATGCCTTGGAAGAATCCAAGTAATATATTACAAGCTCCAAATCTCAGTTTGGCTGAGTTTGCTACCACAGCAGCTGTAAACATCATACGATGGAAAATGGGGGGGGGGGGGGGAGGGTGGAGGGTGAAGGAATCACTGTAATGCTTTGCTGTAAATTCCAAACCAACAGTCATTTGTCTCTTATTTTTAGGCACTGTGGACACTGAAATGGTATATATGGTCCCTGGTTTCATGAAACTACTGTCCTCATGGAGAGAATAGAAGACTGAAAAATTTAATTTTTTTTTTTACTTGGTATCATGTTGAAGTGTATTAGCAGCCTGGGAAAAAACTAACATACTGCAAAATATGGTAAATAACTGAGACTGTAACTCTAGATATTATTTACTGCCAACAAAATACAGGAAGGACATATATTGATCCTTAGTATAAAAATGTTTTAAAAACAGAAATTAAAGCTGGCCATGAAATGAATTACTCTGTCAATCAGTAGGACTCATGGGCCACATCAAACAAGGAGATCCAAGGAATGGAAGTCAAAATGAAAACCATATTGGATTCAAGGCATAAGGCTGATGCCAGACACCTAGGCCAGGTTGGCCATTATCTGATGGTCCCTAGTCTCCCCCGTATCAGTGACTAGAACCACCATTTACCCAGTTGCTAAAGACAGAAACTTGAAAGTCAATTATGATGCCTCCTTTTTCCTAGATCCCCCATACCCACCAAACGATCATGAGCAAGTCCTGCCAGCTTTACTTTAAAAATATACCTTGAATCTATTCACTTCTCTCCATTCCCATTGGCACCACACCAGTCCAAACGACATTAGTTCTTGGCTGCACTAATGAAAAAGTTTTCTGATTCCTTTTCTTTCACATATGACCTCATCCAATCCTTTCCCCACAGGGCAGCCAGACACTCTTTCAAAAAGGTAAGTCAGTTTCACTTCTTGTTTAAAAACTTTCAGTGTCTTCCAGAAATAACTTAAAATATAATCTGAACTTCTCACTTGCATGCTCTGACTCCTAGGAACCCAAAATTTCATCATTACATCTTTAAGCTTTGCTTCCTCATTCACTATAGTCCAGCTACAAACATCCTCTGCCAAGATGTGGAAAACTCTTTTCTCAGCTCAGAGCCATCTGCTTTTTCTTGTTTTTTGAACACTGTTCACATTCTGGCTTATTCTCATCCTTCTGATGGCAGTTTAAATGTCAATTCTTTAAAGAGACTTTCTTTGACTTCTGTATCTGAAAAATAGGTCCCTGGTGGCTCAGTGGTAAAGAACATGCCTACCAATGGAGGAGACACTGGAGATGTGGGTTTGATCTCTGGGTTGGGAAGATCCCCTAGAGGAGGGGATAGCAACCCATTCCAGTACTCTTGCCTGGAAAATCCCATGGACGGAGGTGGGCTGCAGTCCCTGCAGTCGGGAAGAGTCAGACACGACTGAGTGACTTCACTTTCACTTTTCACTTTCATGCATTGGAGAAGGAAATGGCAACCCACCCCAGTGTTCTTGCCTGGAGAATCCCAGGGACGGGGGAGACTCGTGGGCTGCCGTCTATGGGGTCGCACAGAGTCGGACACGACTGAAGTGACTTAGCAGCAGCAGCAGCAGCAGCACATCTAAATCCTATAAATATTATCTTTGACTAATAGATAAGGCTTATAAGGTAAAAAAGAAAATATTTTAGCTTTGCAATAATTGTTCATGAAAGTAAAACTGCTACCTTTCTTTGCATAGGCATTTATATTTTCCAATTCAATAAATTTAAACATGTTGAGGTATTGTTGACTTATTTTGATATATATTCATATTTGTGTATACATATATATGTAAATGTTTTAAAACTATCCAAATACTATATTTTAGTAGAAGCAGATATGATATAATCTCTCATTTATTAAAATGTATCTCAGGTTGTGATTAACTGATATTTGTCTCAGAAAAATAGGTAGTTTCGGGCATTTGATTCGTTCCAATATTATTAGAAAAGGCTTAAAATATTCCAGATGAGTTCAGTGTTTACCAACATATGGTAATGTTGTCAAACAGAGAACATGTAAATTTTGAGCTTTGAAGTCAGCACATTGAACTTGCAAAGGTATATATGAATTATTTAAGAAGTGTGAAAGTAATGCTCTGTTACATAAAGAAGTACGCTAGAAAAAAAATCAGTCATGCTCTAGTTATGCATGGGCATGCTACAACTGCTTTTTGGTTTTGGCCTTGTGCACTTCAAATGTACTAGTTATCTTAAAGGACTATATCTAAAGTGGAGATAGATTTTTCACAGGAATATTTTTATTGCTATTCTTGTTTAACATATATGTTTTGGTTAGTAGTTGTATCAAACTAGTTGTACTTTCATTGTTATCTGAAACACCTAAAATGCCTCCTAATAGCAAGTATACCACGCAAATTATGTTCCCAACAGGAACCAGATGGTACACTCAAATTGGGATAAATTTGGAAGAATTTATCAAAGCGACTGCTTACAAAGTAAGAGTGTAGGGGAACTACAAGGATAATGCAGAGGTAGAAACAAAATAAAGCCCCAAACAAACAAACAAAAAAGACAAATTGTTACTGTCCTTGGGTCTAATGGGATGGATTAGGCAGTTAGGCAGAAAACCAAAGGAAAGTCAGAAAAAGTTGCCTGGAAATGAGCAGTGACCTGCTACCAGGGACACTGAAGGCCAGAAAAAAAACATCGCAGGAAGGGACGGTCCTTTCTTAACGTTGCCATGGAAGTAAATACTGGGGCCTCAGTTTCCTCACTGCTGTCCCACAGAGTGTCTTAGGTCAAATCTGAGCATGGGATCTAGTTTTAGCTGATTTGGGAGGTCAACTTCCTCTCTATTCACTTTAAAGATGACTACACACACACATACACACACAGAACAGGCAATATATTAATCACTCACACTTTAACAATAATAATACTATAGGTTAGTGTTTGTAACACGATAGATTGTAAAGCTCTTTCATCTTTATTACTTCATATGTGGCCTTATAAAAGCACTCACAGGTTAATAGCCATGGATTCCAGAGTAAGACTTTCCAGGTTCAAATCTCAGTCCACACTCATCGATTGTGTTATTTTGGTCAAGTTTCTAATTTACGCACCATTATTCTTCATCTGCAGAAAGAGAACAATCATACCTCCTCCTGGGATGTTGTGAGGACTCAATGAATCAATTCCTCTAAAGCACTGAGTATAGTTCCTAGCATGTGGTAAGTGCTTAGTAAATGTCAGCTCTTGTTTTCATTTCACAGCAAAGAAGTGAAGTTCAAAGAACTCTTGGAATTCAGGCCCATGGTTTTTAAACAATGGTGGGAGACAGTACATGACCCAAGTTTTCTGACATACAATAAAATAATTTGCATATCTTACATAATTACACATGTATGTATGTATGTGTATCAGTCACTCAGTTGTGTCTGATTCTTTATGACCCCACGGACTTAGCTTGCCAGGCTCCTCTGTCCATGGAATTCTCCAGGTAAGAATACTGGAGTGGGTAGCCTTTTCCCTTCTCCATGGAATCTTCCCAACTCAGGGATTGAACCCGGGTCTCTTGCATTGCAGGCAGATTCTTTATCATCTGAGCCACCGGGGAAGCCCCACAACATCACATAATCACAATCTATTACTTCGTTTAGTTTTTCCAAACACACTTTTTATTAACTTTGCTTAATATCATGTTTAATTATTGCTTATCCCCACTCTGTTTTCACAGGGAAGTGAGATGATGGTATGTTATTAGTTTCAGCCTTATATTACTTATTAACAATAAACTTGTTCAGAAACAGCATTTCCACACATGTACATAAGAACACAGGAACCTTCTCCACTAGTTAGGTAAATTATTCAGTCTAATGCTTAATTTTAAAAGAGAGCTCTATCACTTTAAATATCCCATCACTGGAAAGTTTTAAACTGTTGCCTGCTGGATGTATTCAGCGCATTGACAAGAGCACCATGAATGTTGCCTGTTACACAGTAGGTGCTGAATAAATATTTGTTGAATTAATTAACCAATTAATAAGAGTGCTGTAGCTAATACATTGCTCTTATTATATGAGAGAAATTTCCTAGAATACTGAAAGATCAGGAAGACAGAAATATCTAGATTTAGATGGAAATACAATCACAAATACAAATCAATACATCACAATGTGGAGTTTCTATCGTTGGTGACTTAGATGGTAAAGAATCTGCCTGCAGTGCAGGAGACCTGGGTTCAATTCTGGGTCAGGAAATTCCCCTGGAGAAGGGAATGGCTACCCACTCCCTTATTCTAGACTCAAGAATCCCATGGACAAAGGAACCTGGTGGGCTATGGTTCTATAGTTAGAAAGGCCTTAAATCAAAGTGACCTTTAAATGTAAGCCAAATAATCCCATACTGAATTTTCTCAGGCTGATTTAGAGAGAATCTGCTGAGATTTCACTATCTTTCCATAATTATTGTGAGGGAGATATTTTGATGGTGGGTTTTGAATCCAAATTGTAGCAATTGAGTATTCACTCAATACTCATTGAGTGAATGGGCATTACTCCCCACAAAGAGTGAGATTGTTTTCTATTTTACAGGAAAAGCTGTAGAAAAGCAAAGCAAAATAAAACCCCCTCTAAGGATGCTTAAAACAGATCTTACAGGTGAAAAAAAAACAAAAACAAAAATTACAACCACAACCAAATCAAGCAACACCCAAACAACCTTTTATTTAAATTAAGCCATGGATTATTTATAGGAAAATCATAGGAACGTAGGAGGGAGTTAGTGTCCACCACTAGAAACAGAGGCGTGAAAAATATAATTCATTAACATGTCTCTGTAATTTTTTTCTATCATAATATTTAAAATGTGACAGGGTGGTGTTTAGAAGAAATAAAATAGAACATTATAGAACCTGAGGCTCATGTACTGCTGAGCTTTCAATGGCTTTGGAATATCTCTTATTCCAAATAAAGGAATATCTTTAAGATTCTTTAAAATGTATCTAAATAAACTCAGTATCATATTTTAGCAGTTCTAAGTAAATACTAAACAAGTTTGACTTTAGTTCAGTTCAGTTCAGTCACTCAGTCGTGCCCAACTCTTTGCGACCCCATGAATCACAGCATGCCAGGCCTCCCTATCCATCACCAACTCCCGGAGTTTACTCAAACCCATGTCCATCAAGTTGGTGATGCCATCCAACCATCTCATCCTCTGTCGTCCCCTTCTCCTCCTGCACTTATTCACATACAAATTTGTTGTTATTCAGTAACTCAGTCATATCCGACTCTTTGAAACACCATGGACTGCAGTATGCCAGGCTTCCCTTTCCCTTCACTATCTTCAGGAGTTTGCTCAAACTTACATCCATTGGGTCAGTGATGCCATCCAACCATCTCATCCTGTCTCCCCCTTCTCCTCCTGTCCTCAATCTTTCTCAGCATCAAGGTCTTATTCCAATGAGTCAGCTCTTTGCATCAGGTGGCCAAAGTATTGGAGCTTCAGCTTTAGCATCAGTCCTTCCAATGAATATTCAAGCTTGATTTCCTTTAGGATTGACCAATTTGATCTTGCTGACCAAGGGACTCTCAAGAGTCTTCTCCAGTATGGATTTTAAAGAATATCTCTCTTCTATTCCTTAACACCTTTAACCACCTCCCTACCTTTTATTATTTTTTATATAGTTTTTATAGTTGAATCTTAACCATTTTTTTAAGGTTTATGCCTAGATTTAACTCTTCTGTACATCACTAGACTGGATTTGGTCTCCCTCTGCCTGTTCCTACAGAATCTTGTGGTGTCCTGAAGATACCACACTTTTTAACTACTTCTATCCTTTAATGCTAAGACAGTGTTTAGCTTATGGATATTTGCATTCCCAGAATAAGCTAATTTCTTGGCAAATCATAAATATTCAATAAATATTTAATGACATAAAATATGGACATCTTATTTTATGATTTTTAACATTAAATGTAATGAATAGTCATTTGTCTTTCAAATCATTATAAAATGACTATATTTACATTTTGTATTTTCCATGAGTATGTCTTCTGAGTCTGAGCCACGAGGAAAGCCCATTTTAGGTGGTAGTGGTTTAGTTGCTAAGTCATGTCCAACTCTTGTGACCCCAAGGACTGTGGCCTGCCAGGCTCTTCTGTCCATGGGATTTTCCAGGCAAGAATACTGGAATAGGTTGCCATTTCCTTCTCCAGGGGATCTTCCCAACCCAGGAATTAAACCTGGTCTTGCGCACTGCAGGCAGATTCTTTACTGACTAAGGTATGAGAGAGTGTGTCTTGGTACATATCAATGTCTAGTAGCTCTATTCTTCAAGATATTGAAAATATTTTGTTTTGTTAACATATAACTTTCTTTTTTTTCTTTGTATTTAGTGGCACTCTTTGAAACCTAAAAATGTTAAGTTGTTCTGTTTAAAGCCTACATCAAACTGAGATGAGGTATTTTCTTGGAATGGGAAAGTTGCTCATGACTGTTTAAGATGAACATCCCAAACTCAAGTCTTCAATTTGTACTTCATTAATCTTCTGAAGTGATTTTCCAGAAAATCAGACCAATGTACTTTCAAAATTAAACACCAAATGAATGCCAAAATAAATTTATATTATTTAAAAGGTCATTTTAAAGAAGGAACTAGTGCCTTTGATTCTGCTAAAGTCAAATAATTATCAGTTGTTGGTTCTTATAAAGTCTGAACTGAACTAAACTGATAAAGTCTAGATTCCAGAGTTGCACAGAAATAAATTATGTTTTATATGTAACTTTTCTGCAATTTTTTAAACATGATCCTAATCATAAATACTGGCGTTTTCCTTTGAAATGTGCCAGTTGGGGCATAAATCTAAGAAACTCTATCACATGAAAACTAGTCCTGTGTCTTATTTTCTCCTGTACCTCAAATGTGGATGCCTTCTGAAATACTTAAAACAGAGTGGGAAAAAACTATTATTTAGGCCACCTGCAAAATGAAGAAGACTAGATTCCAAAAAATTGGTTCAGTAACACACGGTCTATCATACTAAAATACAATCTCCCCAAAGGATAAGGATGAATATTATATTCCTTCATAATTGTCCTAATAATTTTTCTCAAAACATTTCTATCAGTTCAAGACTTTTTTTCAGTTGTGGTTAAATGCACGTAAACCTACTATTTTAACCACTTAAAAGTGTGTGTTTCAGTGACATTAATCACACTCATGCTGCTGAGACACCATTACTTTGTTATTGTGCAGCCGCTCTTTGTGACCCCATGGGCTGCAGCACCCCAGGCCCCCCTGTGTCTCATGATATCCTGAAGTCTGCCCAAGTTCACATGCCACATGCCACAGTGATCGCCATCCAACCCCCAAAAATTTTTTCATCTCCTCAAACTGAAAATATGTGCCCACTAAACAACTTCCCCATCCCCACCTTTTCTAGCCCCTGGCAACTTTCTCTTTGAATCTGAATACTCTAGGTACCTCATACAATAAATCACACAATATTTGTCCTTTTGTGACTAACTTGTTTTATTTAGCATAATGTCCTTAAGATTCATCCATGCCGTGACACGTATCATATTTTCTGATGTAAGGCAGAATACTATTCTATTGTATGTATAGACCACACTTTGTTTATCCATTCATTTGTTAATGAGCACTTCAGTTGTTTCCACTTTTTGGCTTCTGTGAATAATGCTGCTAAGAACATGGGTATACAAATATCTGTTAGTGCTTTCAATTCTTTTGAGTATAAACCTAGAAGTAGAATTGCTGGATCACATGGTAATTCTATTTTTAATTTTTAGAAAACTGCTATACTGTTATCCATAGCTAATTCAGGGCTTTTAAAAAAAGTACAATGTATAAGGATTGAAAAAGGAAAAAAAAAAAAAGCCTGTATGCCCACTGTGGACTCTAAAACATCATTCTAAAAGAGTTTTGAGGTTAATTTTTAACCTACTCCATTACTTTATAATGAGACACAAACCCTAGTATCCCGATTGCCAGGCCAAGGATTGTCCCACAAACACATTTCAATCTGATGCTGAAAAGTTTGCTATAACTTTAGGAAAAAAATATAAGCTTGGATAACCTGCAGAAATAAAGCATTTTTGTCTTCATAGAACCTGACACTTTCCTGATATATATTTCAGGGGCAATATGGGGCATTTATGGATTCCTATGCTAAATAAGTATACTCATACAAAAAGTAAAATATACAAATATAACTATAGTGACTTCTTCTTGAATCCTATAAGTAATTGAAGTACTTCCATTTCAAACATAGGCTTTGTTCTTCTTTCAGAAGCATCATGGCAATCTTAATGAACTTCCACACTTCCCTCTCCTTCACTTACTGTACCGTAAGTACCTTCACAAGTTGGATGATCTGATTAAAATAAAAATGAAATTGACACCTAGACTTGGTGGTTTGCATAATGCAATAGACTTTCTTTAAAGTTAATTAACATGTGAATGCTTAACTGTGGATTCAATTAACCCATAGGGTGTTTGTTGCTGTATTTTTCATAAAATAGCATGAAATAAAGTACACCAACATTTTTCAAATGCCCAGATATAACTCCTTTAAATAAAATTAACACAATATAGTAAGGCTACAAAATTAAAGAAAAAATCAGAAATGGTAAAAGTGAAATCTTGTCATAAGAGCCCATAAACATAATAGATAAATCCTGTTCTTAAATTACTATTTGCTCTAAAAATGTGTAAATAAATAATAAATGTGAAATGATAATTAAGTGCTATAACAATTTAGCTTTCTCATTTTCTGAGTTTTAATCATAAGCATTCAGTGTGATGGGTTTTATTTGTCATAAACACTTCTGAGGTGTAATATATCATTATTTTGTCATATATATACAGTTTAAATGAATTCTTTTAAAAATACATGTGGATGTGCTCAAAAATAAACACAATGACAATATTAAACACCAAAATTATATACATAAGTCTTTATCAAATTCTATGGTGAGTTATTTAGAAGCACTAATTTCAGTGAAAATGAGACACATCTATATTTCCAACCTACTTGCTATCATGTACACTGAAATATTCTATTGTATCACAGTTCCCATCAAATTATAATTAAATGATGATTTTCATCTGTATTTGTCTCTCTCCTTTACTAAAAATGTACTTTTGATGCAAGTTATGACCATGCCAACCTTATCTGTTGCTTTATCTTTTGTGCCTAGCACAGCCTGGCAAATGTTAGAGGTTTAAGAAGTATTTTCAGAATGAATAAAAACATATTTTAGATCAACTGCCTGATTTACTTTAGGTACTCTGCCTTGTCTCTTTCAGACATAGTGTAATGACTTTAAAAAATTTCTTAGTAGGTACCCATACTAAATTGCATGACTCATTAAATTTCTGCTGCTATTCATGGCAACTGCTTCTGCACCTGGCATTCTGCACAGTGCTGAAGTTTACCCCTTAGTGTTAAAAAGAATTGATCAGTTGATCACTTTTGAAAAAGACTCAAGCTGTTAGACCAAGATTACTTTGGGGATGCTATTAGAGCCTAGCAGGTGAAAAAGCAAAATCATTTATTTCACAGTTTCTTACTGATAGTTACAGCAACTCTGGGTGAGCACGTTAATGAGACAGGCTGCCTGGTTTGTGCCAAAAATGATGCACCTATGAAATCCTTGTGTTGTTCACAGAGAGAAACAACGAGGCTCCTGCCAGATGTTCAACAACGAAGCGATCATTGCTCCCTGTTAGACAGAAGACTCAGCATAGTGTATCACAATAACAGAATAGAGAAAACAACTCAAAAGGGCACAGCTTATTGATGGGAGGGTATTGAGTAATGTCTCCTACAGAGACCCTTCCTTACTGAGCCTCATTGAGCTAAAAGGGCCAATATAAGCATACACAGAAGCATTTTAGTATAGCTAGTGGGACCACTAGGTATGTAGTCAGAGCATGTGTGTGGTAAGATTCAAACAGCTGAGAAAAGAAAACAAGTAAAAGGCAAAGGAGACGGGAAAAGACATACCCATTTGAATGCAGAGTTGCAGAGAAGAGCAAGGAGGTAAGAAAGCAATTCTTTTTTTTTTTTTATTATTATTATTTTTTTTCCAGTGGGTTTTGTCATACATCGATATGAATCAGCCATGGATTTACATGTATTCCCAATCCCAATCCCCCCTCCCACCTCCCTCTCCACCCGATTCCTCTGGGTCTTCCCAGTGCACCAGGCCGGAGCACTTGTCTCGTGCATCCCACCTGGGCTGGTGATCTGTTTCACCATAGATAGTATACATGCTGTTCTTTTGAAATATCCCACCCTCACATTCTCCCACAGAGTTCAAAAGTCTGTTCTGTATTTCTGTGTCTCTTTTTCTGTTTTGCATATAGGGTTATCGTTATCACCTTTCTAAATTCCATATACATGTGTCAGTATGCTGTAATGTTCTTTATCTTTCTGGCTTACTTCACTCTGTATAAGGGGCTCCAGTTTCATCCATCTCATTAGGACTGGTTCAAATGAATTCTTTTTAATGGCTGAGTAATATTCCATGGTGTATATGTACCACAGCTTCCTTATCCATTCATCTGCTGATGGGCATCTAGGTTGCTTCCATGTCCTGGCTATTATAAACAGTGCTGCGATGAACATTGGGGTGCACGTGTCTCTTTCAGATCTGGTTTCCTCAGTGTGTATGCCCAGAAGTGGGATTGCTGGGTCATATGGCAGTTCTATTTCCAGTTTTTTAAGAAATCTCCACACTCTTCTCCATAGTGGCTGTACTAGTTTGCATTCCCACCCACAGTGTAAGAGGGTTCCCTTTTCTCCACACCCTCTCCAGCAATTATTGCACACCACATTAACAAATTGAAAGATAAAAACCATATGATTATCTCAATAGATGCAGAGAAAGCCTTTGAGAAAATTCAACACTCATTTATGATTAAAACTCTCCAAAAAGCAGGAATAGAAGGAACATACCTCAACATAATAAAAGCTATATATGACAAACCCACAGCAAGCATCACCCTCAATGGTGAAAAATTGAAGGCATTTCCCCTGAAATCAGGAACAAGACAAGGGTGCCCACTCTCACCACTACTATTCAACATAGTGTTGGAAGTTCTGGCCACAGCAATCAGAGCAGAAAAAGAAGTAAAAGGAATCCAGATAGGAAAAGAAGAAGTAAAACTCTCACTGTTTGCAGATGACATGATCCTCTACATAGAAAACCCTAAAGACTCTACCAGAAAATTACTAGAGCTAATCAATGAATATAGTAAAGTTGCAGGATATAAAATTAACACACAGAAATCCCTTGCATTCCTATATACTAACAATGAAAAAACAGAAAGAGCAATTAAGGAAACAATACCATTCACCATTGCAACAAAAAGAATAAAATACTTAGGAGTATATCTACCTAAAGAAACAAAGGACCTATACATAGAAAACTATAAAACACTGATGAAAGAAATCAAAGAGGACACAAACAGATGGAGAAACATACCGTGTTCATGGATTGGAAGAATTAATATTGTCAAAATGGCTATTCTACCCAAAGCAGTCTATAGAT
The DNA here is from genome assembly GCF_033118175.1 of Dama dama. NCBI lineage: Eukaryota > Metazoa > Chordata > Mammalia > Artiodactyla > Cervidae > Dama > Dama dama. Next base: position 45,247,779 of record NC_083711.1, on the reverse strand, counting down.
TCAATGCAATCCCTATCAAGCTACCAATGGTATTTTTCACAGAACTAGACCAAATAATTTCATAATTTGTATGGAAATACAAAAAACCTCGAATAGCCAAAGTAATCTTGAGAAAGAAGAATGGAGCTGGAGGAATCAACCTGCCTGACTTCAGACTCTACTACAAAGCCGCAGTCATCAAGACAGTATGGTACTGGCACAAAGACAGAAATATAGATCAATGGAACAGAATAGAAAGCCCAGAGATAAATCCACGAACCTATGGACACCTTATCTTTGACAAAGGAGGCAAGGATATACAATGGAAAAAAGACAACCTCTTTAACAAGTGGTGCTGGGAAAACTGGTCAACCACTTGTAAAAGAATGAAACTAGAACACTTTCTAACACCATACACAAAAATAAACTCAAAATGGATTAAAGATCTAAATGTAAGACCAGAAACTATAAAACTCCTAGAGGAGAACATAGGCAAAACACTCTCCGACATAAATCAAAGCAAAATCCTCTATGACCCACCTCCCAGAATATTGGAAATAAAAGCAAAACTAAGCAAATGGGACCTAATGAAACTTAAAAGCTTTTGCACTACAAAGGAAACTATAAGTAAGGTGAAAAGACAGCCCTCAGATTGGGAGAAAATAATAGCAAATGAAGAAACAGACAAAGGATTAATCTCAAAAATATACAAGCAACTCCTGAAGCTCAATTCCAGAAAAATAAATGACCCAATCAAAAAATGGGCCAAAGAACTAAACAGACATTTCTCCAAAGAAGACCTACAGATGGCTAACAAACACATGAAAAGATGCTCAACATTACTCATTATTAGAGAAATGCAAATCAAAACCACAATGAGGTACCATTACACACCAGTCAGGATGGCTGCTATCCAAAAGTCTACAAGAAAGCAATTCTTAAGTGAACAATGCAGAGAAATAGAGGAAAACAATAGAATGGGAAAGGCTAGTGATCTCTTCAAGAAAATCTGAGATACAAAGGGAACATTTCACGCAAAGATGGGCACAATAAAGGATAGAAATGGTATGGAGCTAACAGAAGCAGAAGATATTAAGAAGAGGTGGCAAGAATACACAGAAAACTGTACAAAAAAGGTCTTAATGACCCGGACAACCATGATGATGTGATCACTCACCTAAAACCAGACATCCTGGAATGTGAAGTCAAGTGGGTCTTAGTGAGCATTACTATGAACAAAATTAGAGGAGGTGATGGAATCCAGTTGAGCTACTTCAATTCCTAAAAAATAATGCTTTTAAATTGCTACACTCGATATGCCAGTAAATTCGGAAAACTCAGCAGTGGCCACAGGACTGGAAAAGGTCAGTTTTCATTCCAATCCCAAAAAAGGGCAATGCCAAAGAATGCTCATTTGTGCTCATTTCAGTTGTGCTCATTTCACATGCTAGCAAGGTAATGTTCAAAATCGGAGAAGGCAGTGGCACCCCACTCCAGTACTCTTGCCTGGAAAATCCCATGGACGGAGGAGCCTGGTGGGCTGCAGTCCATGGGGTCGCAAAGAGTCGGACATGACTGAGCGACTTCACTTTCACTTTTCACTTTCATGTATTGGAGAAGGAAATGGCAACACACTCCAGTGTTCTTGCCCGGAGAATCCCAGGGATGGCGGAGCCTGGTGGGCTGCCGTCTATGGGGTCGCACAGAGTCGGACATGACTGAAGCAACCGACTTAGCAACTCAGCAATGTTCACCATCCTTCAAGGTTAGGCTTCAACAGTACGTGACCTGACAACTTTCAGATGTACAAGCTGGATTTAGAAAAGGCAGAGGAGCCAGAGATCAAATTGTTAACATAACTTGGATCACAGAAAAAGGAAGTAAACTCCAGAAAAAACATCTACTTCTGCTTCATTGACAATGCTAAATCCTTTTTGTGGATCACAACAAACTGTGGAAAATTCTTGAAGAGATGGGAATATCAGACCACCTCATCTGCCTCCTGAGAAATCTGAATGCAGGTCAAGAGGCAACAGTTAGAAGCAGACATAGAAAAATGAATGGACTGGTTCAAAATTGGAAAAGTAGTACATCAAGGTTGCATATTGTCACCCTGCTTATTTAACTTATATTCAGAATAATTTGATTTGAGTCAAATCAGCTCTGACCATATAACCAAAAGTTCTACTTATCTAAAGGACAGTAACATACTTGAGGGTGACAGGAACTCTTTACTTTCCAAGAGAGTTTTCAAGGCAGCTTCCTCTTTTTTCTGTTTATACCAGTAGATTCTATCAGCAAAAATTAAAAATTAATTTTATCCAGTGCAGAAAATAGCTAATAATATTTTAGCATTTTCTCAAGCTCTCAATTTAGATGCTGAGATTTTTGGGTTTTTTTTCCCCTCTTTTCTGTTTTTCCCATTCCTGCTCATTTAATCATCTGCTTTGTCCTCATTCTCCGATATTTACATATCTAATCCTCTGTTAACGGCCTAGTTTTCCAGAAATTGCTCATTTCATCCAAATTGTTGAATGTAGTTGGTGTAAAGTTGCTCATAAAATTCCATTTTTATCATCTTTGTGCTTATTAGATCAGTAGTGATAATACACCCTTCATGCATGATAGTCTTATTTTCTCTCTTTCATCTTGCTTTCACTCTTATTCTCTGCCTTGAGAGTGGTATATCAACTTCGCTGACCTTTTCAAATGACTAGCTTTGACTCTGTGAATATACTGTACTGTGTTTCTGGTTTCGATTTCATTGATTTCTGCTCTTTTCTTTATTGTTCCTTATTTGTACTTCAGTTCAGTTCAGTTCAGTCGCTCAGTCGTGTCTGACTCTTTGCGACCCCATGAATCGCAGCATACCAGGCCTCCCTGTCCATCACCAACTCCCAGAGTTTACTCAAACTCATGCCCATCGAGTCGGTGATGCCATCCAGCCATCTCATCCTCTGTCATCCCCTTACAGTGGTTTTATTTTGATCATCTTTTTCTAGCTCAAATTTAAATGACTGATTTAGACATTTCTTCTTTTATACTATCACCAGTTAAAAACTTTACGTTTCCCTCTAAGCCATTCAGTTATATTTCACGAATTCTTGCTTGATGTGTTTAATTGCAAGCATACCTTGTTTTATTGCGCTTCACTTTATCACCTGTCCTCCTGCTGCGTTGAACCAGGCTGTTGTTACATTTTTGAAAAATCATTTGCTCATTTTGTGTGTCTGTGTCACAATTTGGTAATTCTCCCAATTTTCGAACTTTTGAATTGTTTTACTTATTATGATGATCTGCAGTCAGTGATAAGACACAACTGAAATGACTGGACATGCCCCATGCACCATCTTCCATGTTGCTATTGTAATTGTTTTGGGGTGTCACAAACTGTGCCCATATAACACAGAAAACCTAACAAATGTGTGTGTTCTGACTTCTCCACTGACTGACCATTTCCCTATCTTTCTCCCTCTCCTTTGACTTTCTATTCCCTGAGACACAACATTATTTGATTTGGAGGCTATTGTAGTATTGCTAACCGTCCTCAGTGCTCAAGTGAAACGAACAGTCACATGTCTCTCAATTCAAATCAAAGGCTAGACATGACTAAGCTTAATGAGAAAACCAAGTCAAAATCCAAGATAAGTTAAATCTAGGCCTCTTGCCCAAGCACTTAGCCAAGTTGTGAATGAAGAAAAAGTTCTTGCAGGAAATTAGAAGTGCTACTCCAGTGAATACACAAATGATCAGAAAGTGAAACAGGAGTATTGTTGATATGGAGAAAGTTTTAGTTATTTGGATAGAAGATCAAACTAGTCACAATATTCTCTTAAGCCAAAGCCTAATCAAGTGCAAGGCCCTAATTCTCTTCAATTCTAAGAAGGCTGAGAAAGGTAAGGAAGCTGCTGAAGAGGTTAGTAGAAGATAGTTCATAAGGTTTTAGGAAAGAAGCTGCCTCTAAAACGTAAAAGTACAAGGTGGAAACAGCAAGCACTGATGTAATGTTGTAGAATCTGAAGCAAGTTATGCAGAAAATCAAGTTAATCAATGAAGGTGGCTGCACTAAACAACAGATTTTCAGTGTAAACACGTCATCCTTATATTGGAAGAAGATGCCATCTAGGACTTTCATAGCTAGAGAGCAGAAGTCAATGCCTGGCTTCAAAGCTTTCAAGGACAGCCTGACTCTCTTATTAGGAGCTAATGTAGCAAGTGACTTTAAATTGAAGCTAATACTCATTCACTATTCTGAAAATCCTAGGGCCCTTAAGAATTACACTAAATCTCCTCTGCCTGTGCTACATAAATGGAACAGCAAAGCATGGATGACAGCACATCTGTTTATAATATGATTTACTGAATATCTGATGCCTACTGTTGAGACCTACTTCTCAGAAGAAAAAAGCTCCTTTAAAAATATTTTTGCTCATTGACAAATATACCTGGTCACCTAAAAGTTCTGATGGAGGTGTACAACAAGATTAGTGTTGTTTTCATGACTATTCACACAATATCTATTCTGCAGCCCATGGGTCAAGGGTAGTTTCAACTTTCAAGTCTCATTAGTTAAGAAATGTATTCCATAAGGATACAGCTGCCATATACAGTGAATCCTCTGATGAATATTGGCAAAGTAAATTGAAAATCTTCTGAAGAGGATTCACCATCAAGATGCTGTTAAGAATGTTACTGTTTCATGGGAAGAGTTAAAAAATACCAACATTTACAGAAATTTGGAAGAAGTAGATTCCAACCCTCATGGATAACATGGGGGGGTTCAAAATTTCAGTGGAAGAAGTAGCTGCAGATGTGGTAGAAAAATCAAGAGAATTAGAACGGGAAGTGGAGACCAAGGGTGAGACCAAATTGCTACAATCTTATGATAAAACTTTAATGGATGAGGAGTTGCTTCTTATAGATGAGCAAAGAAAGTGGTTTCTTGAGATGGAATCTACTCCCGGTGAACATGTTGTGAAGACTGTTGAATGACAACAAAGGATTCAGAGTATTATATAAACTTACTTCATAAAGCAGTGGCAGGGTTTGAGAGGATTGAGCCTAATACTCAAAGAAGTTCTACTGTGGGTAAAATGCTACCATCAGCATTGCACATCCTAGAGAAATTGCTCATGAAAGAAAAAGGCAATTGACGTAGGAAACTTCATTTTTGTTTTATTTTAAGAAATTCCCACAGCCACCTCAACCAGCAGCAACCACCACCCTGATCAGCCAGCAGCCATTAACATCAAGGCAGTACCCCCCAACCAGCAAAAATTAGGGCTTGATGGTTAGCAATTTTTAGTAATAATATATTTTATAATTAAGGCATGTTCCCTGGAGAAGGAAATGGCAACCAATCCCAGTATTTTTACTGGAATAATCCCATGGACAGAGGAGCCTGGCAGGCTACAGTCTATGAGGTTGCAAAGAGTTGGATATGACTGAGCGACTAAGCACCACCACCACATAATTTTTTTTTTTTTAAGACATAATGCTACTGCACATTTGATACACTACAGTACAGCATGAAGAAACTGTCATATGCTCTGGAAGGCCAAAAAATTCCTGCGACTCATTTTATTGTGATATTCACTTTACTTCAGTGCTCTGAAACCAAACCTGCAATATCTCCAAGGTATGTCTGTATTCATTTGCAAATATTCTGCAATTCCCTCAATACTTCTTTGAATTACTGAAAGCATCTGGTATGATTTCCACATAATAATTTTCTTCTGCATATCTCACTGTTAGTGATTTCTAATTTCGTCCCGATTTAGTCAGAGAGTAGCTGCTACACCATTTCAATCCACCTAAATTTACTGACACCTGTTTTAGAGCCCAGTATATTTTCTCCAGTGTTCTAAGATTTTCTATTTTGGGGGGGACATAGTTTGACTACAATGTACCAAGGATTGGTTTTTTTTGTATTTTTTCTGCTAGGAATTTGTTGATGATCTTGAGTATTTAAATTTATGCTTTTTGCTTCATTTGAGAGATTTTTTTGCCTTTATTTTTTCACTTATGTCTGTCTTCTGTTCCCTTTCCCCCCAAGATTCAAGGTTCTGAGGTAACTATCCTTTTAAAAATTTATCTTTTTTCTATTCTATAGCTTGGAACAACATCTTGAACTATTTTCAAGTTCACTAGCTCTTTTGCCATTTGGAATTTCCTGTTAAATCCATCCAGTGAATTTTAAATTCATACAGATGGGAATACTAGACCACCTGACCTGTCTCTTTAGAAATCTGTATGCAGGTCAGGAAGCAACAGTTAGAACTGGACATTGAACAACAGACTGGTTCCAAATAGGGAAAGGAGTGTGTCAAGGCTGCATATTGTCACCCTGCTTATATGCAGAGTACATTATGTGAAACACTGGGCTAGATGAAGCACAAGCTGGAATCAAGATTGCCAGGAGAAATATCAATAACTTCAGATATGCAGATGGCAGCACCCTTATGGCAGAAAGTGAAGAAGAACTAAAGAACCTCTTGATGAGGGTGAAAAAGATGAGTGAAAAAGTTGGCTTAAAACTCAACATTCAGAAAACAAAGATCATGGCATCTGGTCCCATCACCTCATGGGAAATAGATGGGGAGACAGTGGAAACAGTGTCAGACTTTATTTTTTTGGGCTCCAAAATCACTGCAGATGGTGACTGCAGCCAGGAAATTAAAAGATGCTTACTCCTTGGAAGGAAAGTTATGACCAACCTAGATAGCATATTAAAAAGCAGAGACATTACTTTGCCAACAAAGGTCCGTCTGGTCAAGGCTATGGTTTTTCCAGTAGTCATGTACGGATGTCAGAGTTGGACTATAAAGAAAGCTGAGCACTGAAGAATTGATGATTTTTAATTGTGTTGGAGAAGACTCTTGAGAGTCCCTTGGACTACAAGGAGATCCAACCAGTCCATCCTAAAGGAAATCAGTCCTGAATGTTCTTTGGAAAGACTGATGTTTAAGCTGAAAGTCCAATACTTTGGCCATCTGATGTGAAGAACTGACTCATTGGAAAAGACCCTGATGCTGGGAAAGGTTGAAGGCAGTAGGAGAAGGGACAACAGAGGATGAGATGGTGGGATGGCATCACTGACTCAATGAACATGAGTTTGAGTAAACTCCAGGAGTTGGTGAAGGACAGAGAGGCCTGGCGTGTTGCAGTCCATGGGGTCTCAAAGGGTCAGACATGACTGAGCAACTGAACTGATTGACTGTTTTTTCTTTTCTATCCTATAATTTCTATTGGGCTTTTTACTTTCTTGAACATAATTATAAGAATATCTCATTTTGCTTATCTGTTAATTTCAAAATCTGGGATATTTTAGATTGCCTCCATTAACTGAATTTTTTTATTTTTTGAGCTACATTTTCCTATACCTTTGCATGGCACATAACTTTGGATTGCATCCCAACCACTGAAAATGATAAACAGTAAGACTACATTTTGTTTTGTTCATTTGAACATGCTTATTATTACTATTATTTGAAATAGATAACATGATTGAATTTGAACTGCAAACCTTCTCTTTTTTGATGGGCATCACTGAAATCTAAAAATAGTTCATTTCGCCTTAGCATGGTTGTTAGAATATGCCCTCATAAATACAGTTCCAAAATCAACCAGAGATTAGGGTCGAGTTTACACACATAATTTAGGGCTTCCCATCTGTGCTCTCTCCTTTACGGCATTTCTCACCCTTCACTTTCCAGTTATTGTCGCTTCAAATATGTCTCCTGGTTCTGCATACTAGCAAGACAGGGTTTTTTTCTCTCCCAGTTTAGGTACTTATGATGGCACAGCCTGGGGTGTGATCACAAGCAAAAACTGTAAAAACGGCAACTTGTCCAGTGCTGTTCTCTTCCTCCAGGTGCCAACCCTCCCAAATATCTGTCTCCTTTCAGTAGCTCTCAAGTCTTTTGAGTAATGTTAGATTTTGTTTCTAATATTTTACCCAGAGTTTACTAGTTATCTGTAGAACAACTGGTCAGATGGAAGCTACTCAGCTATTATACAGAGGCAGAGGTTCTTACTGCTAACCTAAAATCCATGTTAGCAGTGCAGTTTTCTTATTCATTCATTTCTTCATTCAGTAGACACAGAGTTTTTTTAATGGAAGCAATTCTCATAATATGTATGAAGTATTGAATAAGACAGACACTATTTGCACAAACTTGTAGTATATTAGAAAAGTTAGAGCAATTAAATTTACTTGCTCTGTATCTGACCATCGGACTCCTGATTACTGTCTTAAGTCTAGCATAGAATTCTAGATCTTTGTATTGCTTTACATGATCTCTTCTGACCATACTGAGGGTTGGGGATTCCCTGGTGGCTCAGATGGTTAAAAAAATCTGCCTGCAATGTGGGAGACCCAGGTTCGATCCCTGGGTCTACAAGAGTCCCTGGAGAAGGGAACGGCTACCTACTCCAGTATTCTTGCTTGGAGAATTCCATGGAGAGAGGAGCCTGGAGGTTACAGCCCATGGAGTTGCAAAGAGTCAGACACCTCTGAGTGACTAACACTTTCACTTTCATACTGAGGGTGATATTTATTACCAAATATTTCTTTCATATGTAGTGGTACATCTTTAATTGTAATGACAAATCAATATAAGAGATAATAGTTACATTACCTTGGTGATGAGCAAATCAATAATTTACTTCCATCTTCACTCCTCTTTCCCACTCCCCACACCCCAGCTTGCAGATATTATGAACAAAAAAAGCTTCCTTCTACTACTAACAGGTTAACCTTCTTTTCAGGAAAAACAGACAGCTTGTATCATATATAATAATCTTCTAATGATTTTGAGTTATTTTCTTATCCTAGAATAGCTACTTTAATTACTTCAAAGTAAAAATATACTCTATTTTTAATTTTAAACTCATCAGAGTAAGCTGCCTCTATCTGTCATTGAAAACAGAGTCATTTCAGAAATGGAAAAAAAGTGTTTTAATAGATTTGTTTTTATTAGTGATTTTACTCAAACCATATCTTTCTAAAAATTTAAACATGGTAAAACTTAAGACATATTTTTTTCCCAAACTGACAAGAGTTAATATATCTCTCTGGGATTTCTAATAATATTCTACTGTTAGAAACAAAAGAAAGCCTAACAAATCCCTTTTACTTGAAAATCACATGGATATTTCTCAGGATTTAGGATTTGTTTGATTATAGATTTAGTCACTATTTTATAAGCATTAAATAACCTGATCTAGGTCACCTCTGAGTTGAAAGCTGGCCACAGTCTATTTTAAAAATTTGAAATAACTGTATAAGAGCTATGTTGGCATGCCAAATGAGATTTCCCAGCCCATTCTCACTGCATCAACTAACATCTTTCAATCGACAAACTGCACTTTGGCACAAACAGAAGGATGGACTCCTGCCACTTTTTTGGTCCCTAGTAAAGGAGTTATGAACATATGCAATGTGTTGCTCATTTTTAGAGCTTGAGGAAAGCAGGTTTAATGACGATAAAAGGGCAATGAATGGATGGTGAGTTGAAAGCCAAATAGGCTTAGCAGGAGATGTACAAGGCCATTTAGCAAGGCCTATATATGCCAGGTTGGAATTCTCTGACATCTCATATTTCAGTTTTATCCCACAGGTTATCCTTGTCTTCCTATTGTTAACCTTGCCTAATTAGAACCTGTTAGTTAGCAGGAAATAAGAGGTTAGATTTTTTTTTTTTTTTTTCTTTCCTATAAGGCATTGAGCACAGAACTAATGTAGGGGAAACAATAGGGAGCCATATTTAAAATGGACTGAGGCACATTTTCTAATGATGATAGCTGTCCAAAAATGGAATGGGATGCCTTGGAGGTTATTAGCTTCTACATCATGGACATGTTCAGACAGAAGCTGTGCCAATTGAAGACGTTGTTATAATAAAAAATGAAGCAAATGATGGGAATTAGACTGAATGTGTGCTGAAACATCCTCTAATGTGTCCTTTAAGGTGTACTCACTGTATATAAAAATATTATGCTCATAAAACATCAAAATGAATAGTTTCAGTTTATTTTTATTTTTATCAGGAGATAATTGCTTTACAATGTCTTGTTGGTTCCTGTCATATAAGCATATCAATCAGCTCTATTCCCTCCTTTCTACAATCTTTTCTTGGAGTCACTATATCTGTAAAATAATATACACACAAGTTACGTAAGAAGTGATTCAATATAACAAATGTTTTGGGCAGATCTTTTAGATTATGTTAATTTGTGATAACAGATGATTTGACTAACCCTTCAGTAATAAAGGGCTTCCCTGGTGGCTCAGAGGTTAAAGCATCTGCCTGCAATGTGGGCGACCTGGGTTCGATCGCTGGGTTGGGAATATCCCCTGGAGAAGGAAACAGCAACCCACTCCAGTATTCTTGCCTGGAGAATCCCATGGGTGGAGGAGCCTGGTGGGCTACAGTCCACGGGGTCGCAGAGTTGGACACAACTGAGTGACTTCACTGTCACTTCACTTTCACTTCAGTAATAAAAACCTTTATACATCTTCTCAGTATGTTTCATCAATTCAACAATGTATTCTAGGGTTTAGAAATGTTCATCCTTCTGTTTCACCATTCTCAGAATGAAAGCTTGTATAGCGAGGCTTTTTGCTTCAGAAGACCATTGGTTTAATATTCCAGGTATCCCATCCTTCCCTAACAGTAGCCAAAGTTGGAAGGGTAGAAGGGACAAGGCAAAGGTCATTTCCTAACTCTGTATCTTTTACCAGGAGGCAAAAAATTTCCCTGAGGCAATTCATTAAAATTACCCTGACATAGTATCAGTGAGAACTAGGTCATTTGGCTGCTTTTAGACCAAAAACTGGCAAAGGAGGACAGGATGACCATGATTAATTCAGATGAGTATTTCTCAACCAGGATTGGTACTACTCCCTGAGCGCTATTTGGAAAACTTTGCGAGCACTACTATTTTTTTAATTGTCACTGTGTCTGGGATATAACGTTGAACTTGAATTGTGGGGGCCAAGCATAACACCCATGAAAGTCACATTCAATTAAAACTTTCTGAAAAGTTTCACCGAAAGAACTAGTTTAGGCAAAAATATATATTCCCTGGGGGGATGGGCACATTACTGCCTGAACAAAATTGTGTTTATATTGGTAAGAAAAAAAAGGCAGCTTTGTGGTAGACAAGCAATTGTGTCTGCCACAATTTTTATGTTTTCTCTTCATGACTCATTCCTTTATTTTAATAAAACTCGGAAACCACAGGGAAATGCATATATAAAACTGTAAATACCTTGTATAAGGTATTATATGTTACCCTGACTTGTTATTGTTTTGCACAGTGCTCTACATTTCTGCCTTCATAAATAGTGGTTGATGAGGATTAGCTTGAAGAGAAAAATATGTATATCTTGAATGGTCAAAGCATTACTCACACACTTGAAGTTAGCCTTACTCAAAAGCTTTGTCATGGACCTGAACTTTGATTCTTTTCATTTCATATAATAGACCTCTGATACTTTCAAAAACTGAAATCCAGATCAAAGATAAAGCTGCAGATAATATTACCCACATTTATTAAAAACTTTTATATGGGTAAAATGGAATTTTGATATACAATAAACTGAAAGTAGATTTTAATAATGCATGGAAACTTATACCAATATCAATTTTAAGGCTACATGGAGCAGAGATGGGAAATATGCTTCAATATTCAGATAAGTACAAATAAATGTTAGGATATAAAAATTAATTTATAGGCAGTAAGAAAGCACTATATAGTTAGGAAAGTACCAAAAAAAAAAAAAAAAAAAAAAAAAAGCCTACTGAAATGTGTAACTCATTTGATAAGGTATTTTAACTATTTCTGATAATTGCCTATTTGGTAAATTTCTATTATCACTGTAACGAAAGGAGAAAAGGAAGGCCAGGTCTACTCCATCATAGCTATAAATACTGTTCCATCAAAGGAAAAAAGCACCTATGATTACTATCTGATTCCCACCCCATTGTGTATACTTCCAGGATCTCTGGCTTTCTTACTTAGCATCTGAAAAACTCAATAGATTATACCTTTGGTCATTGCATGGTAAATACTTTTCTGATATCAATATATTTAATTTTTAATCTAATTCTTTTAGCTTCCTGTATTCATTCATTCAATTTGTACTCACTTAGCCCAGTTATGCACAATTAGTTGCTTTTTGAGTATGATAATGATAAATTACCTTTTCAAGTATAGTAACGATTCTCAAGTGATCTGAAAAAGTTACTACATAATACAAAAGAAAAAAATTCTACTTTATTTCACATGAGGAATTAAGCCTGTTTTTCAACAACTTGGAGGAGAATAAGATTAAATTTAGAAAGATCTAGTATTTATTTCTGCCAAGTTTTAATATGCATGCATATTCACTCAGTCTTAAACTTTGAAGTTAGACTAAAAAAATAAAAATCATAGTAAAATCAAATAATTAGACTGAAGTCAGTGCATGGATATCACAGTCAATTGAATTTTCAATGAAATATCAGGGTAAACCTTATTTTCAGATTTATATTTTTCAAGGTTAAATGCAGAATTTTAGAAATAATATTTGGCTTACGTTATTCCATTCTTTATAAGTTACCATACATTATCCTATTCTATACTGTCATCTTCATACTGTCTTACTTTCTAATCTTAAATAAACTATATAATTTTTTCCACATACAAACACAAAACTATGATTGTTCAAAAATTAAGTTTAAAAAGTTTATCAGTGTCTTAAACAAAGGAGAGTAGCTCCATTGGTACTGTAAATTATTAGAAACTCAGATAAGACCATTGAGTGATTAGATGTTTGTAATTAATGCTTCTTTACTCAAAAAAATCATGTCTTCATCTATGGCTCTCAAAAAGATTCAATTTAAAATTCAATTCTTAAATGTGAAAAGTATGGTTGCTATAGAAATTTATTTCAGAAATACCAAAGTTTATGAAAAGTTATTCAACTGATCAAGCACTTCAAAAAAGCATTGTAAACGTTTAGCAAAGAAGTTGCCATGCCACTGAAGCTTGTGAAAGGCAATGACTAACAACTGCATTTCTTTAAGAATTTAGTCTATAAACTTGACTCATTTACCCCAGTATTTGTTTCTGGAATGAGAACTTAGTAGAGGTAACCTAGTATTCATTCATTCATTCATAGAAAATTAAAGAAACGGGAAAAATATTTTTCCTTGTGATGAAAACTCTTAGGATTTGTTCTTTTATCTTTCATATATAACATTTGCTGTTATTTAGTCGCTAAGCTGTGTCTGGCTCTTTGCAACCCCATGGACTGTAGCCCACTAGGCTCCTCTATCCATGGGATTCTCCAGGCAAGAATACTGGGGTGGGTTGCCATTTCCTTCTCCAGGGGATATGCCTGACAAGTGTTAATTATACATATCATGTTGTACATTACATCCCTCATATTTATTTATTTTAAAAGTGGAAGTTTGTATATTTTGACTGCTTCATCAAATACCCCCTCCTCCTTTTTCTTATCTAGGAAAAGACAATATATAGCTTTTAAAATTAATTTTAATTGTTTTAATATCAAGGCAAGTCAAAGCAATTATAAAATGGAAATTTTTAATTTGATGTTACAAATAAATATGTATTAAGTTTAATATATATTAAAATCAGGTAGTTAAGGAGGAAACACTAATATTTTTGTGTGAAGCCACACCACCAGAACATGGCAAGTCTCCAACTGTTGAGCTAGCTCTTTTAAATTGTTTTCTGAAGGCCTTTTTCCCAAGTAATTTTAAGTGCACAAGACTTCCTAAAGTTACAAGTTGTTTTTATGACAGTCACTATGCCCAGAGATTTCACTCATTTCTTGGGTATTTGTGCTTAAGTGGAGTTTGAAACCACTCTCAGTGGGGTAAATGATCATGGCAATTTTATTCTTCTTGCCAGTTAATAATGACTTACATGAGGATAAGTCAAACTGGGGCTTCTGGGAAAGATTCTTCTCACACTTTAAAAAGGACATGAGTAAGAAGATAATATTAACTGAACTGTGTTGCCCCAAAATTCATAATTTGAAGCTCAATCGCAATGAGACTCTACTTGGAGATAAAGCCTATGAGGTGGTAGTACAAGTGAAGTGAAATCTTAAGGGCATGGCCTTAAAGAAGTGACATCAGAGCTTTCTCTCCACACCAACTTAGGGAAAAGGCCATGCTGTTACAGTGAGAAGGTGGCTAACTACAAATGAGGCAAGGTCTCACCAGAAATCAAATTTGCTGGCATCTAACCACAGACTTCTAGCCTCCGGAATTATGAGAAAATACTTATCTATTGTTTAAAGTACCTGGATGGTGGCATTTTGTTCTGGCAGCCCCAGCAGACCAAGACATGAGGGGAACAGCCACTTTCTCCCTCTAGGCCTTGGACATAGCTACGTGAAAGTGTGATGACTGGAGTTGCTGCAGTTATCTTCAGTTTATGAACAAAAAAGCTTGAGGGCAAAAGCTGACAGGCTGAGGACATCAGTTGGAGAGAAAGAATTTGGGTCCTTGATGATTGCACTGAACTCCTACATAAACCAAACCTGCCTCTCCCACCTACCCAGTTTATCACTTAGTTGGATTCTGACCTGTGCATATTCCAACCGACAGAGCTCCACTGGGGGTGACAGGGATGTCTCCATCTATGGGTGGGTGTGGGAGCACAAGAGCCACAGATCCCATCTATATACACAGGAGCATCTGGTCAGGAACTGCCAGAAAAACAGTTTTCACCATTGGAAAACTCCTCAATATTTAACTCATATCTTTCATGGAATAAGAGTCTTATTTTGTGCCCCACTTTTCCTTAACAGAATATAAATATCCAATCTCATAAAACTTTTATCTACTTTAAATTTTAATTTGGAGAAAACAGATTATTGCTGTTGTACACAGACTCCAGGCCCTGGGACAAGCCAGCTGGCTCTGGTCCAGCTACTGACTTTTCTTGGAGGTTTGGTTCTTAAACGGCTCAAGGGAAGCTAAGCTACCAGAGCTGCATTCTGCCGGATACCTTTCCCTGGCATCAGTGAAGGTCCCTGTCCACCTCATACCCCTTATCACTCAGTTCTGGATTTTGGCTTCTGCTGTTGGGGCAGAGTCATGAGCTATGGGGCATCCCGGAGCTAGCTGAGAACTGTTATTTGCCTTTCATGTCTTGTTTCTCCTATTGTTTTGTGGCTTGGGTGAGCCCACAGCAGTTCAGGTTTGATTTTGTCCTATGCCCTATGCCTTGAATATTTTAACCCTAATAATTACCCTCAGGTAGATATTTGTATCCCTGCTTTACAGAGATAAGAACGAAGGAATTTGTCTGAGGTCATCAAGAGAGTAAGTGGCAGAGTCAGGATATAAACTCAGATTAACCTGAGTCCAGGGTCTGTGTTGTTACATACTTCAATCTATTACCATTGTGAAATATTACATGATGGGGGGATGCTCAGGTACTATCAATTTTCTTCCTTCCAGGATGAAATAAAAAGGAATTTAAAGAAGATAACAGACAGGCGTGAAAATGAGATGGAGGCATGAGGAGCCAGACAGATATCAAGCTAATGTAATTTTTGATAATCTAAGTGCTGGATCCTTAGGGGTACAGATGTAAAACATGTCTGGAACTTGGAGAAGTGTCTTTTGTTTGTACCTGCCCAGTATATCTGCTCCCATTTCTCCTATAAGAGTACCCTCTAGCATCTTCCACACTTTGTGATTTTGGTGGAATTGCCCATTACATTAGTCCCTTCCATTGATACAGTGAATGGTCTAGAAGTGGGTATGTTACCCAAGTCATGCTAATCACACATAATTCAGTACAGTTCAGTCACTTAGTTGTGTCCGACCCTTTGAGACCCCATGAGCAGCAGCACGCAGGGCCTCCCTGTCCTTCACCAACTCCTGGAGTTTACCCAAACTCATGCCCATTGAGTCAGTGATGCCATCCAACCATCTCATCCTCTGTCGTCCCCTTCTCCTGCCTTCAACCTTTCCCAGCATCAGGGTCTTTTCCAATGAGTCAGTTCTTTGCATCAGGTGGCCAAATATTGGAGCTTCAACTTCAGCATCAGTCCTTCCAATGAATATTCAGGACTGATTTCCCTTAGAATTGACTGTTTTGATATCCATGCAGTCCAAGGGACTCTCAAGAGTCTTCTCCAACACCACAGTTCAAAAGCATCAATTCTTCAGCGCTCAGATTTCTTTAAAGTCCAACTCTCACACCCATACATGACTACTGGAAAAAACATAGCTTTGACTAGACAGATCTTTGTTGGCAAAGTAATGTCTTGCTTTACAATGCAATGTCTAGGTTGGTCATAACTTTTCTTCCAAGGAGTAAGCGTCTTTCAATTTCATGGCTGCAATCACCATCTTCAGTGATTTTGGAACCCCCAAAATAAAGTCTCTCACTGTTCCCACTGTTTCCCATCTATTTGCCATGAAGTGATGGGACCAGATGCCATGATATTGGTTTTCTGATTATTGAGTTTTAAGTCAACCTTTTCACTCTCCTCTTCACTTTCATCAAGAGGCTCTTTATATCTTCTTCACATTCTGCCAATGGGTGGTGTCATCTGCATATCTGAGGCTATTGATATTTCTCCCGGCAATCTTGATTCCAGCTTGTGCTTCTTCCAGCCCAGCGTCTCTCATGATGTATTCTGCATATAAGTTAAATAAGCAGGGTGACAATATGCAGCCTTGACACACTCCTTTCCCTATTTGGAACCAGTCTGTTGTTTCATGTCCAGTTCTAACTGTTGCTTCCTGACCTGCATACATGTTTCTCAAGAGGCAGGTCAGGTGCTCTGGTAGTCCCATCTTTCAGAATTTTCCACAGTTTGTTGTGATGCACACAGCCAAAGGCTTTGGCATACTCAATAAAGCAGAAATAAACGCTTTCCTGGAATTCTTTTGCTTTTTTGATGATCCAGAGGATGTTAGCAATTTGACATCTGGTTCCTCTGCTTTTCTAAATCCAGCTTGAACATCTGGAAGTTCACATACTACTGAAGCCTGGTTTGAATATTTTGAGCATTACTATGTTAGCGTGTGAGATTAGTGCAATTGTGTGGTAGTTTGAACATTCTTTGGCATTGCCTTTCTTTGGGATTGGAACAAAAACTGACCTTGTCCAGTCCTCTGGCCATTGCTGAGTTTTCCAAATTTGCTGACATATTGAGTGCAGCACTTTCACAGCATCATCTTTTAGGATTTGAAATAGCTCAACTGGAATTCCATCACTTCCACTAGCTTTGTTAGTAGTGATGCTTCCTAAGGCCCACTTGACTTTGCATTCCAGGATGTCTGGCTCTAGGAGAGTGATCACATCATCCTGATTATCTGGGTCGTGAAGATCTTTTTTGCATAGTTCTGTGTATTCTTGCCACCTCTTCTTAATATCTTCTGCTTCTGTTAGGTTCATACCATTTCTATTCTTTATTGAGCCCATCTTTGCATGAAATGTTCCCGTGGTATCTTTAATTTTCTTGAGGAAATCTCTAGTCTTTCCCATTCTATTGTTTTCCTCTATTTCTTTTAATTGATCACTGAGGAAGGCTTTCTTATCTCTCCTTGCTATTCCTTGGAACTCTGCATTCAAATGGGTATACCTTTCCTTTCATTTTTTGCCTTTTACTTCTTTTCTTTTCACAGGTATTTGTAAGGCCTCCTCAGACAACCATTTTGCCTTTCTTTTGCTTGGGGATGGTCTTGATCCCTCCCTCCTGTACAATGTCATGAACCTCCGTCCATAGTTTTTCAGGCACTCTATCTATCAGATCTAATCCTTTGAATCTATTTGTTACTTACTCTCTATAATCATAAGGGATTTGATTTATGTTATACCTGGATGGTCTTTTGGTTTTCCCTACTTTCTTCAATTTAAGTCTGAATTTGCAATAAGGAGTCCATGACTGAGCTACAGTCAGCTCCCGGTCTTGTTTTTGTTGACAGTATAGAGCTTCTCCATCTTTGGTTGCAAAAATTTAATCAGTCTGATTTCAGTATTGACCATCTGGTGATCTCAATGTGTAGAGTTTTCTCTTGTGTTGTTGGAAGAGGTTTGCTGTGACCAGTGTGTTATCTTGGCAGAACTCTATTAGCCTTTGCCCTGCTTCATTCTGTATTCCAAGGCCAAATTTGCCTGTTATTCCAGGTGTTTCTTGACGTCCTACTTTTGTATTCCAGTCCCCTATAATGAAAAGGACATCTTTTTTGGGTGTTGGTTCTAGAAGGTCTTATAGGTCTTCATAGAACCATTCAACTTCAGCTTCTTCAGCGTTACTGGTTGGGGCATAGACTTGGATTACTGTGATACTGAATGGCTTGCCTTGGAAACGAACAGAGATTATTCTGTTGTTTTTGAGATTGCATCCAAGTACTGCATTTCAGACTCTTTCATTGACTATAATGACTATCCCATTTCTTCTAAGGGATTCTTGCCCACAGTACTAGATATGGTGGTCATCTGAGTTAAATTCACCCATTCCAGTCCATTTTAGTTCACTGATTCCTAAAATGTCAATGTTCACTCTTGCCATTTTCTGTTTGACCACTTGCAATTTGCCTTGATTCATGGACCTAACATTTCTGGTTCCTATACGATATTGCTCTTTACAGCATCAGACTTTGCTTCCGTCCCTTCATTCTTTCTGGAGTTATTTTTCCACTGATCTTCAGTAGCATGTTGGGCACCTACTGACCTAGGGAGTTCATCTTCTAGTGTCCTATCTTTTTGCCTTTTCATATTGTTTATGGGGTTCTCAAGGCAAGAATACTGAAGTGTTTTGCGATTGCCTTCTCCAGTGGACCACATTCTATCAGACCTCTCCACCATGACCTGTCCATCTTGGGTGGCCCCACATGGCATGGCTCATAGTTTCATTAAGTTAGACAAGGCTGTGGTCCATGTGATCAGATTGGTTAGTTTTCTGTGACTGTGGTTTTCAGTCTGTCTTCCCTCTGATGGAGAAGGATAAGAGGCTTATGGAAGCTTCCTGATGGGAGAGACTGACTGAGGGAGAAACTGGATCTTGCTCTGATGGCCTCAGTGAAAAAAACTCAACCAAGATAAAACACTCTGTAGGCCCTTTAACCATTACTAATGTTTAAGAATTTAAAATTTCAAAGCTATTATTTTTCTAGTAGTCAAGTATTGATGTAAAACGTGGACCTAAAGATTGCTGTGTTTTGAAGAATTGATGCTTTTGAATTATGGTGCTGGAGAACACTCTTAGGCATCAGAAAGGAGATCCAACCAGTCAGTCCTAAAGGAAATCAGTCCTGAATATTCTTTGGAAGGGCTGATGTTGAAGCTGAAGCTTCAATATTTTGGCCACCTGATGCAAAGAACTGACTCACTGGAAAAGACCTTGATGCTGGAAGAGATTCAGGGCAGATGGAGAAGGGAGCGACAGAGGATGAGATGGTTGGATGGCATCACCGATTCAATGAACATGGGTTTGAGTCAATTTCAGGACATAGTGAAGGAAAGAGAAGCCTAGTGTGCTGTAATTAACGACATCACAAAGAGTTGGACACATCTTAGCAAATAAACAACAACAACAAGAATTTAAAAATTCCCTAAAATAACTCTCCAGACGCAAATGGTTTTACTGGGGAATTCCACCAAAAACTAAATAAATAACAATAATTTTACATAGAGGTTTCAGAAAAATCTCTTCTTCCAGGAGAGGAGGAAACACTTTCCAATTCTTTTCATGAGGCCAAAACCAGCCAAAAACAAAAATAAAACCAATCTCTCATGAACTCAAATGAAAAACAAACAAACAAAAAAACCTCAGTATAGTAATAGCAACACAAATTCAGCAATGTGTTAAAAGACTCATACACCATGATCAAGTGGGAGTTATATTCCCTGTAGAGAAGACTGGTTTGACATTTGAAAATTAATCAATGCAATCCACTACATCATTGAGTTAAAGAAATAATATAATATGATCAATGAATACAGAAAAAGCATTTGAAAAAACCCAACACCCTCTTACAATAAAAATATTCAGCAAGAAAGAAATAGAGGGTAATTACCCAAACTTACTAAAGAGCATATGAAAACATACAGATAACATCACAATTAATGGTGAAAAATGTAATGCTTCCCCCACAAGATCATAAAGAAAGGAGGGATGTCTAGTCTCAGTACTCTTATTCAAATAGTACAAGAAATTATAGCCACTGCAATAAGGCAACAGAAAAAGATAAAAGCCATTTGGAATGAAAAGGAATAAATGCAACTAACTCTGGTTGCAGATGACACGGCTGTATCCATAAAAAATTCTTAAGAAATATACGCAAAACCCTCTTTCATAACTAAGTTCAAATCTGCAGCCTACAAAATTGACACATAAAAATCAACTGCACATCTATTAACAATGAATATGTGGAAATAGAAATCAAAAATTATTCATAATTGCTCCAAATAAAATGAAATGGTTAGAACAGACTTTTGGACTCTGTGGGAGAAGGTGAGGGTGGGATGATCTGAGAGAATAGCATTGAAACATGTATATTATCAATTGTGAAACAGATCACCAGTCCAGGTTTGATGCATGAGACAAGTGTTCAGGGCAGGTGCACTAGGATGACCCAGAGAGATGGGATGGGGAGGGAGGTAGCAGAGGGGTTCAGGATGGGAAACACATGTAAATCCATGGCTGATTCATATCAATGTATGGCAAAAACCACTACAATACTGTAAAGTAATTAGCCTTCAACTAATATATATATATATATATATATAAAGAAATGGTTACATATACACTTAATAATACATGTAGAAGGCGGTGTGTTGAAAAAAGAAAATAAAGAAGACATAAATAAATAGAGAGATATAATCTTTATTTCATAGATTGGAAGATTCAATATAGTAAAGATGTCAATTCTTCCCAAATTGGTCAATAGGATTAATACAATCTTTATAAAATCCTAGCACACGTCTTTGCAGACACATATGTATGTGTATGCCCAGTCATGTCCGACTCTGTGACCTCACGGACTGCAGCCAGGCTCCTTTTATCCATGGGATTTTCCTGGCAAGAATACCGGAGAGGGTTGCCATTTCATCTTCCAGGGGATCATCTCAACCCAGGGATTGAACCCAAGTCTCCTGCAGTAGCAGGCAGATTCTTTACCACAGCACCACCTGGGAATCCCTCTTTGTAGATAGACAAGCTTAGTCTAAAATTCAAAGGTACAGACACCATAATATATAAAACAGTATTGATAAAGAGGAATAAAGAATAAGAAACTATCTACCTGATAATAAGGCTTACTCTGTAGCATAGTAATAAGGATGGGGGTAGTACTGAAGAAAATATAAACATATAAATCAAATCAATGAAAAGAATAGAGAATTCAGAAATAGACCCATCCAAATGTGTTCAAGTGATTTTTGACAAAGGTTCAAAAGTAACTCAGTGGAGAAGTATGTACAGTCTTTCAACAAATGCCACTGAAACAAGTGGACACCTCTACTGCTCCCCCCAAGTGACCCTCAACAAAAGCACCGACTCAAACTGAGTTACAAACAAGGAATGTGTACATTTACTTAAGTATAAAATATAAGATTTTATAGCAAAAAGTATAGTAGAAAATATTTAGGATCTAGGACTCAGAAATGAATTCTCAGGCTTGATCCCAAAGCATGATTCTGAAAAGGAAAATTGATAAATTAGACCTCAACAGAATTAAACACTTGCTCTGTGAAAGATCATATCCTGAGGATGAAAAGTGAAGCTACAAACTGGAAGAAGATATGTATTTGCAAATTACATATCTCACAAACAAGTAGTATTTTGAATATATAAAGAAACTGCAAAACTCATTAGCAAAAAAACAAACAATTAAATTAGAAAATGCGAAAACAACATGAAAAGACACTTTGCCAAAAAGTATATATGGATGGTACATAGGCAAATGAAATGATGTTCAACGTCATTAGCCATTGGTTCAGTCAGTCAGTTCAGTCGCTCAGTTGTGTCTGACTCTTTGTGACCCCACGAATTGCAGCACGCCAGGCCTCCCTGTCCATCACCAACTCCTGGAGTTTACCTAAACTCATGCCCATCGAGTCGGTGATGCCATCCTGCCATCTCATCCTCTGTCGTCCCCTTCTCCTCCTGCCCCCAATCCCTCCCAGCATCAGGGTCTTTTCCAATGAGTCAACTCTTCGCAGGAGGTGGCCAAAGTACTGGAGTTTCAGATTCAGCATCAGTCCTTCTAATGAACACCCAGGACTTATCTCCTTTAGGATGGACTGGTTGGATCTCCTTGCAGTCCAAGGGACTCTCAAGAGTCCTCTTCAACACCATAGTTCAAAAGCATCAATTTTTCGGTGCTCAGCTTTCTTCATAGTCCAGCTCTCATATCCATACATGACCACTGGAAAAACCATAGGCTTGACTAGACGAACATTTGTTGGCAAAGTAATGTCTCTGCTTTTTAATAAGCTATCTAGGTTGGAATGCAAATAAAAAACACAACAATGTACAGCTACACCTAATGTAAGACAAAAATAAAAAAAATTATGACATTGAACACAAGGATGCAGAGAAACTGGGTCACCTGTATTTTATCTGGGGAAATGTAATATGGTGTAGGCACTCTGGAAGTCAGTTTGGCGGCTTCCTATATACCTAAACATGAAATTACTGTATGGTCCAGCAATCTCACTCTGGGCATTTATCCCAGAGAAATGAAGACTTCTGTTCACATAAAAACCTGTACATGAATGTACATTGTAGTTTTATGTTTAATATCTAAAAATGGAATCAGCCAAGATATTTTTCCACAGATGAATGGTCAGATAAACTGAGATACATACATACCATGAAATACAACTCAGCAGTAAAAAGCAATATAGTATTGAAACAACTTGGATGAATCTCCAGGGGAAATTATGCTGAATGAAAAACTAGTCTCAAAAGGTTACACAGGGTATAATTCCATTTACATACTATTTTAAAGATAAATTTCTTGAAATAGAAGTGAGATTAATATTTGCCAGAGGAAAAGGGATGGAGAAAAGTGGGTGTGATTATAAAAGAACAAAACAAGGGATTCTTGCAGGATGAGTATTGTTCTGAATCTTGTTACACAAACCTACACAGATGCTAAGATTCTATAGAACACACATGTATACATAAACACACACACACGTCAAATAAGGACAAGTAAATGTGAAGAAGCTGAATAAAATTGTTAGATTATATATTTTTTTCATTTATTTTTATTAGTTGGAGGCTAATTACTTTACAGTACTGCAGTGGTTTTTGTCATACATTGACATGAATCAGCCAGGGATTTACATGTATTCCCCATCCTGATCCCCCCTCCCACCTCCCTCTCCACCCGATTCCTCTGGGTCTTCCCAGTGCACCAGGCCCGAGCACTTGTCTCATGCATCCAGCCTGGGCTGGTGATGTTTCACTATAGATAACATACATGCTGTTCTCTCGAAACATCCCACCCTCGCCTTCTCCCACAGAGTCCAAAAGTCTGTTCTGTATTTCTGTGTCTCTTTTTCTGTTTTGCATATAGGGTTATCACTACCATCTTTCTAAATTCCATATATATGTGTTAGTATAAGGAAGCTGTGGTACATACACACCATGGAATATTACTCAGCCATTAAAAAGAATTCATTTGAATCAGTTCTAATGAGATGGATGAAACTGGAGCCCATTATACAGAGCGAAGTAAGCCAGAAAGATAAAGACCAATACAGTATGTTAGATTATATTAATGTTAATATCCTGGTTATGATACTATACTTTAGTTTTGCAAAATGTTCCCACTGAGTAAAAAAATGGATAAAGTATGTAAGGCTTGTAAAAGAACCACTCTGTATTATTCCTTATAATTGCATGTAAATTATAGTAGTTTCAATAAAAACATCAGTTAAAATATATATCAAGTTTACACTACTCAGTAACTTTTTTATTTTGGAAAAATAGCTATGTTTCTTTAAAAATATAATTTATGTTAACATGTAATGAGTTTAATGTTTTTATTAAATGGAAAATGAATATTTACAAAATAAACTCAGAAATCCTCACAGTCATCATTCATTTTCTCTGTTTACACTAGATATACTGCATGTGAATGGTAAGGTAGTTCATATCTGTATTCATTTTCACTTCATGTTTAAAAACAAAAGGAAAACACCTTATTAACAATGGAATCTTTACTTATGTGAATATGTACAAAGTGAATCTGGGAATGCTTTTCAAAGAAGGCAATTGCTGAATTATTTTTGAGAAAGATATAGACAAACAGCACTTAATATGCAAACTTGCAGTTAGTAAATATGAAATAGAGGAGAGTGTTGGTTGCATCACAAAGTATTTTTATATTTTACAATGTAATATACTGCTTATTACTTTTAGCAGTGAACTTTTCTGGTTTATTCAAAATGTAGCTGAGTTTTCAAGTGACAATAAGACACTTTCCTAGGCTCAATCTTCTGCATAAAAAAACAGTCTGATAGTCTGATGACATGAGTGTCATTAGCAGTATTTGGAAGACTGACTCTTCACTCGGCACTGAAGAGCTACTCTGTAATAGGGAAATTACTGATATAAGTTCTTGTTTCAATTCATAAATCTTTGATACACAGCGTTGTGCTAAGGCGCCTCAGTGGATTGATTAGGCAATTTTAATGCAAATAAGACATTTCTCACATTAATTTCAGAGGATCTGCAATGAGGCAAATCATATTTCTTAGAAATCTCATCAGATTTCCAATGCTTTCTTCTACAATTACACCAGTTCAAGTATATATCTAAAATTATTTTGTCCTTTGCTGTGAAAAAGGTTTTTGCTGTTCCATGATGTGTTCTTCCAATTTCTACCAACACCATTTGCTTCACTGAAGACTAAAAAACTGACACTTCTGTAAAGAACTCACATTTATGCCTCAAGTTATAGAAGTTTAAGCTTCTTAAGCTCTAAGTGGTTTCTAAGGGAGGATCTTTAATTTACTTTTCCTCAGAAGTGTGCTGTGGGCAGTTAAATCTCTGAAGATGTGTATTTTCACATTTTGGTCAGATTATTTTCCTGATTAATTCTTTTTTCCCCTTGCTTGATCACTACTCTGCTAGCTAGAATCATTTATTAACAGTAAAAATGTAAGGTTTATACTGGTAAATGTGATATGCTGAAAATAAGACAAAAAAGGTGGTTGATTTATAGTGTCAAAGCCAGAGTACTCTAAATTGTATACAATTCTGCAAAAAGCTATCTGCAGCAGTTGCCTCTCCTGTCTGTACATTAAATAAAATTCAGTCATTGGACACAGTTATAACTTAAGGAAATTCCATATGAATATTTCTAAATCACAAAACTCTAGGAATTTATTTTTCCAAATTCTGTGCCACCTAGAAATCTCTAAGAGTGACGAATTATTCTGACTATGGTGAGTCTTGGGTAAAAAAACTTTCAATACTTTACCATTAGCTCGGACTAGTAGTAGTCTTTTTCATATAGTATCATATATATTCAGTATATATGATATTATATACACGTCTATAAAACAGCTGAATCTCTTATAATTCAGTTATTGTTTATCTCTTGAATTGTTCTGTGATAATGAAAAATGCTTTGTAAGTTAAAACAATAAAATTTTTAATATGAAGAATTGAGAATATAAGATATCTCTGGAAGCATAAATTTCAATTAAATATGATAGCATAGTGAGATATTTATAGTTAAGTTAACAGACAAAATTGCTTTTAAGGTAAACAGGTATAGGAAGGGTGGTGGTCATAGGAAGCCAAATTGGAAATTATCCTTAGATTATAAGGAAAAGCACATATTCACTGGCAGAATAAAATAAAAATACCTCAAATGATCAGAAGCCAAAGGAACAAGTGTGATGAAAGAAATAGCACCACCAACACCCAAATTCACTAAGTATTACGTGCCAAGTACTGTTTTATGTACTTTTCATGGATGAAATGTACCCCTGGTACCCCAAGTCATATGTTGAAGTTTTGGTACTTCAGAATTGAATATACTTGGAAATAGGGCATTTAAGGAGGTGAATATATTAAAATAAGGCCTTTAGTGTGGGCCCAATTTGACTGGTATCCAGTAGTCATGTACGAATGTGAGAGTTGGACCATAAAGAAGGCTGAGTGCAGAAGAGTTGATGTTTTCAAAATGTTGTGCTAGAGAAGACTCTTGAGAGTCCCTTGGACTGCAAAGAGATCAAACCAGTCAATACTAAAGGAAAACAACTCTGAATATTCATTGAAAGGACAGATGCTGAAGCTGAAGCTCCAAAACTTTGGCCACCTGATGCAGAGAACTGATTCGCTGGAAAAGACCTTGATGCTGGGAAAGACTGAAGGCAAAGAGAGGGGCGTGGCAGAGGATGAAATAGTTGGATGGCATCACCGATTCAATGTTCATGAGTTTGATCAAACTCTGGGAGACAGGGATGGACATGGAAGCCTAGTGTTCTGCAGTTCATGGGAGTCTCAGAGAGTCAGACACAACTTAGAAACTGAACAACAACAAGGATATTCAGAGGAAGGGTTATCCCTTTGATCTCAGAGGTTCAGGAAAGCCTTGGAAATTGGGGTGGCATATGAGTGGCCCCTCAAAATTTCTGTAGAGTCAGGATCTGTGCAGATGAGAGAAATGACAGTCTACATGAGCAGAGAGGGAAGAAGCAAAAAAAGGAAGATGGGAAAAGTATGAGAGGACAGACTGGAAAATAAGGGTGGAGGTATTCAGTGGAACTGGATTAAAACATTTTGGGGATCTGATGAAGCTTTTTGTTTACTATGGAGGATCAGTCAACAGAACATGCATTTTCTTCTTTTTATCTAAGAAACTGTTTCAGTTCATAGAATAAACAAGCAAGAAATGACTTTAGAGTTACATTTCCTCAGTATCCTTCTCAGTCTGATAATTTTAAGAATAATTTTCAATTGCTACACTGGTTCTCAGTTCTATTTCAGCTTTTCATATTTCCACTAAAATATTGTCATCAGTAACTTATCCTGTGCTTTGAAACTGTATATATTCCTCCCTATGGTACTATTGGGAGAAAAATTTTCTTTTTACTTTTATTCCGCTGAAAGTAACAGATACCATTTATATTTTGCAATTTCACCAGACCTCCGTGAAGATTTTTTACCTATGAATTTGAATACAGAATTAAACCCATACTTTGGAGAAGAGATCTCAACTTCTCTTCCATAGAGTACAAAAGATTTTAAATACTTCACAAATTCCATAGACAAAGTGTTTTTTGAAAGTCCCATGATTTAGAAACATATCTGGGTATTGATTTATATAAACATGACGATCTGACACACAATTAAACCAGCGAGTTTTTTCTTCCCAATAGTCCTCCATCCCTCATTTTCAAGTATATATACTTTATTCCAAACTTAACTCACATCAGTTCATTGATAGGCATTTTTACCTACATATTTTTTTTCTTTCTTATATACAAATATCTGCAAGGAGATCAAACCAGTCAATCCTAAAGGAAATCAATCCTGAATATTCACTGGAAGGCCTGATGCTGAAACTGAAGCTCTAATACTTTGGCTACCCAATGAGAAGAGCTGACTCACTGGAAAAAACCATAATGCTGGGAAAGACTGAAGGCAGAAGGAGAAGGGGCAGCATGAGGAAGAGGATGAGATGATAGATAGCATCACCAACTCAATGTTCATGAATTTGAGCAAACTCCGGGAGATAGCAGAGGACAGGGGAACCTGGCGTGCTGCAGTCCATGGGGTCCCAAACTGTCAGATATGACTTAGCAACTGAGCAACAACAACAAATACTCTAATCCCATCTTGCATATCCTTCTTCTGCCAGAACACAATTCTTCTCAACAAAATTAATAAACCTAGTAAACATTTTTCTTATAATTTTATAGTCAACATTATATTTCAGAATTATATTTCAAAATTATATTTTATAATTATAAAAATTATAATTCAGCTTTATTGACTATGCCAAAGCCTTCGACTGTGTGGATCACTATAAACTATGGAAAATTCTGAAGGAGATGGGAATACCAGACCACCTGACCTGCCTCTTGAGAAACGTGTATGCAGGTCAGGAAGCAACAGTTAGAACTGGACATGGAACAACAGTCTGGTTCCAAATAGGAAAAGGAGTTCGTCAAGGCTGTATATTGTCACCCTGCTTATTTAACTTATATGCAGAGTACATCATGGGAAACACTGGGCTGGAAGAAGTAAAAGCTGGAATTATGATTGCTGGGAGAAATATCAATAACCTCAGATACGCAGATGACACCACCCTTTTGGCAGAAAGTGAAGAGGAACTAAAAAGCCTCTTGATGAAAGTGAAAGAGGAGAGTGAAAAAGTTGGCTTAAAGCTCAACATTCAGAAAACTAGGATCATGGCATCTGGTCCCATCACCTCATGGAAAATAGATGGGGAGACAGTGGAAACAGTGTCAGACTTTATTTTTTTGGGCTCCAAAATCACTGCAGATGGTGACTGCAGCCAGGAAATTAAAAGATGCTTACTCCTTGGAAGGAAAGTTATGACCAACCTAGATAGCATATTAAAAAGCAGAGACATTACTTTGCCAACAAAGGTCCATCTGGTCAAGGCTATGGTTTTTTCAGTGGTCATGTATGGATGTGAGAGCTGGACTATGAAGAAAGCTGAGCACCGAAAAATTGATGCTTTTGAACTGTGGTGTTGGAGAAGACTCTTGAGAGTCCCTTGGACTGCAAGGAGATCCAAACAGTCCATCCTGAAGGAGATCATTGGGTGTTCATTGGAAGGACTGATGCTGAAGCTGAAACTCCAATACTTTGGCCACCTCATGCGAAGAGCTGACTCATTGGAAAAGACCCTGATGCTGGGAGGGATTGGGGGCAGGAGGAGAAGGGGATGACAGAGGATGAGATGGCTGGATGGCATCACCGACTCGATGGGCATGAGTTTGAGTAAACTCCGGGAGTTGGTGATGGACAGGGAGGCCTGGCGTGCTGCGATTCATGGGGTCGCAAAGAGTCGGACACGACTGAGCGACTGAACTGAACTGAAGAATTATATTTCAGAATTTGTGTAAAATTATATTTTCAAAATTATATTTCTGCGTTTGTGTAAGTTTCTTTTTATAAACCCACTTCATCATGTGAACCTTTTATAAGACATATATTTTATCAGAGGCATTCTCAGTTGCATGATCAAAAGCTTATTAATAAATCTATAGTGGCATGTGGAGTAGAGTATTTTGTTCGAATTTATACACGCAGCTCTTGAAAGCTTTTTTAAAAACTACAAGGGAAGATGATACCCTGAGGGGTCTAATTTTCTTTGTCATCCACCTGAATAACTTCAATTAATATTAGTACACATGCTAGCATAAGAGCATCTGCTTTGAATATATAAAGGCAAGTAAATGCTGAGACTGAAGGAAAAATCTGATTAGTTAAATAATACAATGAGGAATGTCATTATGTAGGCCAGCTCTCATTAGTAGAATTGTTCTTCACAGAATCAAATACTATAATTAAAACATTAAAAACTCAAAAAATCTTAGTTTTTCTATTCAACTGAAAGAAAAAAAAACTTACATGCCACTAAAATATAAGTGCATTTTATTACAATGACTTCATCTTAAATCATTGCAAACACTTAGAATTCAAGAATCATGTTACAAATTTTCCAATGTATTTTATAGCATAATACCTCTTCCAGTAATTTTTTTGGCCAATAAAAAAGTGTTTCATTAATAAATGAGACAGAGTCATATTATAACACTTTCTTTCCTTTTAAATCAATTACTACTGCTTTGATAGCAATTGTTTGAGGACATGAGACCCAGATAATAGTTTCTTATTTGCCATGGAAAGCAATGTCATTTTGAGAATAGTGGGTGACTTCTAAAGATCACCTTGTGTGCACTGCCATTTTCATTAACAGTACTTTTCTCTGCAAATCAGCTGACAGATGGAGGGATACCTGAAGCTTCTGGATTTGCCATCTATAAACAGGAAATGTTATCATAAGAATGATTAAGTGGAATTTACTTATATATTTATTTTGCTTTTACTTTAGCTAGCAATAAAAAATGAAGAACATATTTCTAATTCAGAGACTAAAAACAAATAATCAAGCAAAGTAACACCTTGCATACTTTAGCAATAAATCATTTTTAAAAATTTAGTTACCTAATGGTATTTCATTGAACCTGAATATGGATTATCTCAGTTCAAGTTTGCTTTCTTGGAAAAGAAACCTATAGTGTTAGGAGGTCAAGTTTTCTTCACTAACAAATGGAATTAGAAAGTTAAACTTTCATGAATAGGACCTAAAAACAGAGCTGGTTTAATGGGCATGCAGTCTATTTAGAAACAGTCCAACACTTACAAAGGCTCTTGCGTTTAATGTTAGCTGTTGTTGAAATTCTTACTAATTTTGAACAAAGGGCTCCATGTTTTCATTTTGCACTGAGCCTTGCAAATTATGTAGCTGGTTCTGCCTGAAAATACAATTTTTACATGCTGTTGGCTGGTCTGAAACTAGTCTATAGTAACACAAGTAATCTGTTGACTCTTCTTCCAGTTTTTATACTAATAAAAGTCAGCCTATTTACACATAAATTATTCACTGCTCAATTGAAGTCCTTGGTTTATTTTTTAACACATTGCAAATTCATTTTAAGAAAGCTACCCAAGTGAAAGAGAAATACATATTTTCAGATGATATTTTGGTCACAGATGTCATTCAGAGTCTTTTAAAAAGTCATTTATCTCCTACGGGGCTGGAGGAAGACAACATGAAGAATCTAGTCTGAGAATTTGGATAAGACAAAACATTTATATAATAAAACTGAACTAGAATATTGATTTCTGATCCTGTTTTGAATAATTGGTATTTGGAAATGCATTAGTGCTCCACATCACCTTACCAACAAACAGAAACTGTATTAACAGTTGTATCATTTATATTTTACAAAGTCCTCAATTAAGAATATTCATGAGTTTAGTGTTTTAGAGTCTAGTTAATGAATTATTGACATCTAATATCCAAGGAAAAAAAAAAGAGCAACCTGGAAACCTCTGGAAAAATAAGTGTGGTAAGTTGACACTGAACCATTTCAGCATTGATGAATCCAACCTACTGCTTCTAATAGATAAGTAGTAAACTATTTCTATGATTGCTCTACCCAAACAATGAGAGCACTCCCTTAAACCTGACATTTCTGCAGTGATGAATGTTAAACGAAATCATATGAAATGTCAAAATAAAGACAGAAAAAAATCAATAGCTGTGTAGATGAAGCTATGTAAGGTCAATAGTTTCAAAATGTTTATGACAGCCACCCATGTTTTTTGTGTGACAATATTTTTAACGTGCAATAACTCCAAAGCACCGAAAATTAATTTTTGAGATGGAATTACCTCTTGACAAGGATATAATTAAATTCATACTTTTTTTTTTCCCCTCTGAGAACATAGAATGATGTGGTAAATAAGCTGCCCCTTCAAGGTCAGGATTATATTCCGTTTCGAAGTCTCAAAAAAGAAACACATCCCTTGGGTCCAGAGGAGTGTCATTTCTCTCTCTTTCCCAGTTCTTAGTATACGCAGGCAGAATCATGGATTGTGCTGGACCCTCTTCTACACTTCCTACAAACATGTACTTGGGGGGTCTATGCAGTTGAAAACAAATGCAAGTTTTGGGTGAGGAAACTTTTTCCTTCTCTGTGTTTCTGAAAGAGAAAGTGGCAGGTGTGATAACATGTTTCTCTCCAGCCATCATTTTGCTCACTGTTTCTCTTACGAAAGACATTCAAACTTTCACTCCACATCAGAGAGTATTGAATAAACTGGCTAGCAGATTAGTAATTTAGAATATTTAAGATGTCACAAAATATTTAAGATGTCACAAAATTCTTCATGATTTGTCTTCATGATTTGTCTTCTATTTTGTTAGGCTTTCATGACAGCAAAAGGAAAGTATAACTCTTCTTTACTACTTAAAATGCATCTGTTTCTATCACAGCAGGATGTCCTGGAATATAGAGATGATTAAACACACCCCATTCTAAGCTAAGCTGGAGATTTAGTTTAGTAATGGAATTTATTGTGTTATACTGTGCTATACACTTGTGTTCTCTAGTTTGAAATAAGATTTTATCTCATGAGAGTGTGTAGTTAAGACAATAAGCTCATGCCAGTTTTGAAACAACATTGATGGTAGAGAAAAAGAAATACAAAAGGAAAGGGGTTATGCAGTGGGGGTGGGGAGGGGTAAGGGGGAACTAAGCAGATCTGGTCTTGATTATAGAAAAAGGTTTTAAAACGAGATTTTGTGAAAATGGATTTATGTTCCACAGTTCAGAAGTCTTTAAATAATTAACTTCTTGTTCAAATATCTAAAAAACACCTAAAATTATGACATAACTAGTGGAGTCACATAATCTGCTGTTTAAAAGTTTTAATTGTCTCATTAATTTTACCTAACAAAATGTAGCTTGTCTCTAGTCTGTCTCAGAACACAACAATAATTTCAATAATATAAATAAAAAAGTATAGTGTGCTTATATATAAAATAAGGTATTTTTCTGTTTTAAAAAAGTGAAGCAGTATGTGTACTTTTTGATTCCACATCAGAAGAATGGAAAGTGACATGGAAGTACGGAATGGGTCCAGAATACAGAAATGAATAAATAATAATATCAGATGTTATTTACATTTGTTATCATATCAAAATAAAATTTTATTTAAGTGTAAAGTTGCCTTTTAACTGGTTTTATTGTGAAGTCATTCTCCTTTTTCACAGAAAATACAACTAGAGGAATGGTTTTAAACAGAAGCAAAGCCTGGATAAATTATACATGAAGAAGTCTCTGCAATGATAAAATAACAACTGATATTGTAAAATAAATTCTCTGCTAAGAATTCTGAATACAAAGGAATAATCTAACATCAACTTTTGATCATTTAACTTCATCAAATTTGAAGTCATATAACTTACTTGAATCAGTTCTTTTCCCTATTTCTTATTCTAGAAAAATAAATTCTATTGTTGGAAAATTGCTCATTTTTTAAACATAACTGCCACAAAGAACCTACATAAATAGGAATCAATATTATGTACATTTGAAAGATCACTTAAATTGTGGAAACTGCGATATTTTATCAAATTTTTATAGAAACTCAGTTTTGTTAAATTAACTTCAAAGCTATCTTGTGATTGTGATATTTATACAATACCATGTACACCTCATGTCACAGTCATCAATCCAATTAAGAAATACTGAGTAAACTCAGAGAATTATGGAGGGTGTGAGAAATCCAAACTCTTTTCCTGTATTATTTCTACCAGGCTATAACATAATCTGTTATATCGTGCAGTGTGGTGAAGATAGGAAGTAAAAATATCGATCAAATTAAAAATTTGAATCAGCAAAACAGTGATTATGAGATATTAATAAGATTATATATTTCCTCAAAGCAGACCCTAGCTCCTGATGATTCAAAACTCTCTATTATGTATCTATATACTGAAATCTAGAATGCTGATTCTTGTGCAGAGGCACATTGTTCAGTCACTCAGTCGTGTCTGACTTGATGACTCCATGGACTGCAGCACATGAGGCTTCCCTGTCCTGCAAGTAAGAGTCGATAATTTTCAGAACAACCTTTTATACATCCTGCATTTAAGTCTCCTCACTGGCACCATTTTTTAATTAAAACATTTCTAAATTAAAGCCTTATTAAAAATACCCTGAAACTTTTGTGAAATTCCTTTTTCTCCTTTCTCCAATTCCTAATATAGTACCACTCATGAAATAAAACCAGAAAAATGTTGGTTATGTAGTGCAACTGGCATTTTATCTGAAAATGTGAATAATTCTTATATGGGTAAAGATAAATGAATCTAAAGATAGATAAATTCACTGGACTCTTCCAATATCTAAACGCTTGAATCTGAATGACGAAATATATTTGACAGCATCATGGTATTGCAATATCTAAATGCTTGAATCTGAATGACAAAATCTATTTGACAGCATCAGGGTGACAATCAGAATATATGACACATGACGCTTTAGGAAATGAAACAATCTCTAGAAATTTTCCTTACTTTTAAGTTTTGTTTTTATTTTTTTCTTTCTGGTTAGAACACTCTTATTTATTTCCTCTTGATTGGTGTTCCTGGGGGTGAGGGACACAATGTAATGTATATGAATGCATCTGATCATAGGTTGTTTTTATTTTAAGACTTTTTAAATGTTAGAACAATTGCCAGTTGTTAATACTGATTTTTTAAATTCAGCAACCTATAACAATCTAGGACAATTATTAGGTGATTTTCATGTGCTTGTTGTGGTTTATGTAAAAGAGTTAGCTAGCTAAGAAGACATTTTTCCATATCTGGAAGGAAATATATTAAATGGAACTTAGTCAATCATTGTTATACTGAATCATTTTAAAGAAATTTTGGAATATGACTCAATAATTTAAAATTCTAAGCTATTTTAGAATCATGAACTATATACAACCAATTAGCTATATATTTAAGCAAGAAAATTTATATAAGCTTTCTTAATGTAGAGCCAGTTCTAATAGGTCTGAATTGAATGAAATTCAGCTTCATAGAATAGAATTAAAATTGTAGCCTGCTTTGAAATGTTATACAGACTTATAGAAAGACACAAATTATGGTGGCAAGAACATAGGATGTGAGCAGGAACGTCTGGTTTCAAAACTGGCTCTAGTACTTTTCAGTGTGAACCTCAGTTTTCTAATCTGTGACATGGGAATAATGAACAACTCACAAGGTCATTAAATATTAAATGGCATAGTATCTGCTACAGATTTTTCATGCTCTATACCCCATCAATGCGTATATCTTTAAATCAGTAATAAAACTTGGCAAATGTGACCCTCTTCCTCTGGTTTTCAAATGCAGTTTTAAGAAATATTAAAATCAAATAAAGTTCACTATATGATATCTAAGCCATATATCTCCTATATTGCACCTTCTTTGATTCTAGATCTTCCCTTTGTACATTACACTTTCTCTTCATAGGACAAGGTTTTGGGCAGAGTGGACCATAAAGTTCACGGTATGATATCTAACTATATATCTCCTATACGGCACCTTTTGTGTCTACGTCTTCCCATTGTCTATTACACTGTCTCTTCATAGACAGAATGGACTACACTTTTTGCTTAAAATTCTTTTACAGAGATCAGTGAAGATAAATGTCATCTCATTTGGGAGGGGCAAGAAATTTAAGTATACAGTTGTTTTTATGTTATAATGCCATGACTTTTTGCCAGAAAATTGATAAATTCAATAGGTATGTAGTTGTGCATTTTTTCTGTTCCTTATTTTATTTATACAAACTTTGTACCATTCAACCCTAACTTTATGCCCTGCAAAAAATGAAGTAGAAAGGAAATAGTCTATCTCGGTATCAACTGTTTAGATGGCACTTATATTATTATTATTTTTAAATATCTGAGTCTACAGCATCATATACGATATCTATGAAAGATCATTAGAATTGAGGTTAATCCTGTATCTGTGCAATCTCCTAGAGAGAGAGCTTTCTTCTCATTTAAAAAACACAATCCATTTGAACCACATTGGTTTATCTATTTCTACCATGGAAGGTATACAACCAGAAGTCACAAGTACTCTGATTTTCAAATTATTTCAGTCGTTATAGGATGCTTTGGATACATTGGGAGAATTTTCTTTGAGCAACAGTGAAACAACTCTTCTAAGCAGCAGCTAGCAATAAAGACATGAAGTATATTTTTTGTGTATGTGATATTGGTCACCAGTGCATGCCAGTAAGTTTGGTTCAGGGTTCCAAACATGTCACGTCAACTTTTCATTACCTAGTTTTGACCATCTTCTCAGTGAACTTCTGTTTTCCCTCTCACTCTTAACACTTACTTAATGTCTACTTAATTTCTTCCACTCAATTTCTTTCTTCCCTCCAACTTTTCACACTTTAGAATTTACTGTTCTCTTCCTTATTAAAAAATAAGCTTATTTTGTTTGGCTCAATAACTTATTTTGCCTAAAAAATAACTTATCTTTGCCTCATATATGAGCTTGTGATTTAGTATGCAGGTTTTGAGTATACACTTTCAACTAGGTGGTCTTGGTTACTTAGCTTTTGTATACTGAATCAAGAAGTACAACCTAGCATGAAATTAATATCTAATACTGGAAAACATAAGCCATCTTGTGGCTCAGCTGGTAAAGAATCTGCCCACAGTGCAGGAGACCTGGGTTCAGTTCTGGGTTGGGAAGAATCCCTGGAGAAGGGAAAAGCTACCTATGCTAGTATTATAGCAAGACTGACTCCTTAGTTATTTTTAAGGGATTCTCTGATAGTTTCACTGGTAAGGAATCTGACTGCAATGCAGGAGACCCCGATTTGATTCCTGGGTCAGGAAGATCTGCTGGGGAAGGGATAGGCTACCCACTCCAGTATTCTTGGGCTTTCCTTGTAGCTCAGCTGGTAAAGAATCCGCCTGCAATGCTGGAGACCTGGGTTTGATCCTGATGTTGGGAAGACCCCCTGGAGAAGGGAAAGGCTACCCACTCCAGTATTCTGGCCTGGAGAATTCCATTGACTGTATAGACCATGGGGTCACAAAGAGTCGGGTACAACTGAACAATTTTCACTTTCACTTTTTTTCCATCACTCTAGTGAGTCAAGATCCACTATTTAATTGTTCTTCTGAATTACTGACTTTCAACATCAAAAAATTCTATGCATACAAGAAGAAAAAGTACTGAGGAATAAGACCAGTCACTACATTTTCATTGTCTTTTTGCTGTTTAAGTGACTAAGGAGTAGAGGAAACATATTAACAGATATTTAAAAGGAATATTGTAATACACAAATATACATTAAATTGCCAGCCTCCATTGTATAATAGTATACAGTATATTTGAATATTGTAAAGATGAATATTAAAAGTGCAAAGAAAGATACTTATGCAACTTCATACACATAAAATTTTAGATACTCCTTTATTTCTATTTGCATATGGAAAATGTAAAAAATTCTGAAATAAACTATACCAATCATCAGGAGAGGAAAATGATTAGCAGGGCATTACACTAACCTAGAAATGCAGAATGGGCTACTGTGTGACTGAAATAGAAGGACTTGAAATCATAGTGTAAATAATAACTTAGAAAACAAGAAGAAGCATTCATGCAAAGTACAAAATGTTTTGAAAATAAAGAGAAACAATGCCACTCTGACCATATCAAATCATGTGTTTGAAAGCACATTATAGATCTTCCACTACTGGTTGGTGACATAAGCCTGTGTGCTCAACCGTGTCCAACTCTTTGTGACCCTGTAGATTGTAGCCTGCCAGGCTCCTCTGTCCATGGGATTATCCTATCAAGAATACTGGAGTGAGATGCTGTTTCATTCTCCAGGGGATCTTCCCAACCCAAGGGAGGAACCTGTGTCTCCTGAGGCCCCAGCATTGTAGGTGAATTTTTTTTACCACTGACCTGGCAAGTCCTACTAGTTACACATAGAAAGTCATAAAAGACCATCACTCTCCCAATGAGAAAACAAAAGATGAAATAATATTTTTTAATGGGTATTTAAGGTCCCTAAAGTCAGGCACTGTATAAAAAGTACAAATAAAGAAATTTCTTAAAGGAAATAAGACCTTTCAAGGTGAGTAGTAACCCGTGGCCATTTCCATCCTCAGGGCAACTTAGCTAGCTTGCATGACTGGTGGAGAAACAAATTTTTCACCAAGAGAGAAACTTTTCTAAACAATGGAGAGACTCTTGTTTTCCAATGGAGTAAACAGGTAAATTTTTAACAGCCACATATGAGCTGGCAAGTCTTACATTAGAATTTGGGAGAGCCTATAAACCAAGCTGGGCTTCCCTGGTAGCCCAGCTGGTAAAGAATCTGCCTGCAATGCAGGAGACCCCAGTTCAATTTTTGGGTTAAGGAAGATCCCTGGAGAAGGGATAGGCTACCCACTCCAATATTCTTGGGCTTCCCTGGTGACTCAGATGGTAAAGAATCCACCTGCAATGCAGGAGACCTGGGTTTGATCCCTGGGTTGGAAGATCCCTTGGAGGAGGGCAGGGCAACCCACTCGAGTATTACTGCCTGGAGCATCCCCATGGACAGAGGAGCTTGGTGGGCTACAGTCCATGGGGCACAAAGAGTGGGACATGACTGAGCGACTAAGCACAGCACAGCATAACCCAAGCTAGACCTTTCTGCTTTCTCAGTTATCTTATGGACTTATTGTTGAGTCAGTGGCAATACAAAAAGCTGAGAACAGAAATGGAAAACAAAGAGAAGTTTCCTAGTCTTGCAGTCTTCACATGCCAAAGGAGTACTAGATCCCTCCTAGGGATCTCAGTTCAGTTCAGTGGCTCAGTTGTGTCCGACTCTTTGAGATCCCATAGACAGCAGCACATCAGGTTTCCCTGTCCATCACCAACTGCCGGAGCTTACTCAAACTCACGTCCATTGAGCTGGTGATGCCATCCAACCATCTCATCCTCTGTCTTCCCCTTCCCCTCCCGCCCTCAATCTTTCCCAGCATCAGGGTCTTTTCCAATGAGTCAGTTCCTCGCATCAGGTGGCAAAATATTGGAGTTTCAGCTTTAGCATCAATCCTTCCAATAAATATTCAGGACTGATTTCCCTTAGGATGGACTGGTTGGATCTCCTTGCAGTCCAAGGGACTCTCAAGAGTCTTCTCCAACACCACAGTTCAATAGCATCAATTCTTCGGTGCTCAGCTTTATTTATAGCCCAACTCTCACATCCATACATAACTACTGGAAAAACCATAGCCTTGACTAGACAAACCTTTGTTGGCAAAGTAATGTCTCTGATTTTTAATAAGCTGTCTAGATTGGTCATAACTTATCTCCCAAGGAGCAAGTGTCTTTTAATTTCATGGCTTCAGTCACAATCTGCAGTGATTTTGGAGACCAAAAAAATAAATAAATAAATAAATAAAGTCAGCCACTGTTTCCACTATTTCTCCATCTATCTGCCATGAAGTGATGGGACCAGATGCTACGACCTTAGTTTTCTTAATGTTGAGTTTTAAGCCAACATTTTCACTTTCCTCTTTCACTTTCATCAATAGGCTCTTTAGTTGTTCTTCACTTTCTGCCATAAGGGTGCATATCTGAGGTTATTGACATTTCTCCCAGCAATCTTGATTCCATCTTATGCTTCATCCAGATCAGCATTCCTCATGATGTACTCTACATATAAGTTAGATAAACAGGGTGACAATATACAACCTTGATGTACTCCTTTCCCAATTTGGAACCAGTCTGTTGTTCCATGTCCAGTTCTAAGTGTTGCTTCTTGACCTGCATACAAATTTCTCAAGAGGCAGGTCAGGTGGTCTGGTATTCCCATCTCTTTGAGATTTTTCCACAGTTTGTTGTGATCCACACAAAGGCTTTGGTATAGTCAATAAAGCAGAGGCAGATATTTTTCTGGAACTCTCTCGTTTTTCTGATGCTCCAGTGGGTGTTGGCAATTTGATCTCTGGTTGCTCTGCCTTTTCTAAATCCAGCTTGAACATCTGGAAGTTCACAGTTCACGTATTATCAAAGCCTGGCTTGGAGAATTTTGAGCATTATTTTCTAGCATGTGAGATGCCTGAAATTGTGCGGTAGTTTGAGCAATTTTTGGTATTGCCTTTCTTTGGAACTAGAATGAAAACTGACCTTTTCCAGTCCTGTGGCCACTGCTGAGTCTTCCAAATTTTCTGGAATATCTAGTTTACTTTAAAACTTATGAAGACATGGATGGGATGAAGTTAACTAAAAATACAACACAGTCCCTATCTAGTTTAACTATTAAAAATAATGAGTTAGTTGCTCATAGTGGATGCTAGGTAGAGAAAAGAGTCCATTCAAGAACAATAAATTTGAAACATAATCTTTTGCAAACATTTAATTTGCAGACAGATTCTTTACTGTCTGAGCCACCAAGGAAACCCTCAAAATAAGATAAGGAAAACAGGAAAAAGTGACTCATAACCAAGAGCAAAAAAAGTCAATACAAGCCAACAACAGCTTCCCCAGGCATTCAAGTTTAGTCAGACACATACTCTCTGTGTATGTGCATGCATGAAAACAGACACGTCACGTGAAAAACATCAGAGTTAGCTACACATGGAAGAAGGGTATTTGTAATGGCCATGGGATTGTACACACAAATCTAAGAGAATCACAGAGTCACTATTTTGCCTATTTCAAGGAGAAACAAAGAATCAATATTTATGCAATGACCTTTATGTTTAAAACACTTCATGGGCAATTTGGAGGATCAAAAATATATAACAAGTCTTCCCTGGTAACTCAGGTGGTAAAGAATCTGCCTGCAGTACAGGGGACCCGGGTTGGATCCCTGGGTTGGAAAGATCCCTGGAGAAGGAAATGGCAACCCATTCTAGTACCCTTGCCTGGAAAATCCCATGGACAGAGGAAGCTGGTGGGCTGTCGTCCATGGGTTCGCAAAGAGTTGGGCATGACTGAGCCACTAACACTAACTAATCTAGTTGAGAGAATACAAATGTGTCTGTTGAGGGACTAGTATTAGTTGCAAACTTACTAAATTTTAAGCTGGAAAAGAATGCCAACACTGTGCTTGCTTTTTTTTTTTTTGAGATACTGCCTTCAAATTTACCAATACTAGTAGTAACAACCAAGACAGTATGATCAGACTCCTATTTTTAATTGAGAAGCAATTTTGAGGGTAACAGGGATTACCAGATTGTTCATGCTACTCTCAAATTTCCACACGAAGAAATCAACCATGCTCATGTTGAGCCTTCACATTATCCAAAACTCAGGTATATTTCATGAAGCTCATTTTCATCTTAGCATTTTCTTTTTTAAACTTTTCAATTGCTCTATTATAAATTTCACCACATTTGATATCAGGTGGTCAGCTGTGGCTCACTTTTCCAGATCGAAAAGGCTTTTCCTTTTCAAGTTACCTCCATTTATTAACAGTGTTCATGACATCCATGCCTGCCAGAAAACCCACTGTGAGAAAGTATTAACTGAATAAACTACTTTGAGTTGGGTCTTGTGATATCTGCATCATTAACACTTCTAAGGAATAGGATACAGTATTAAAAAGGTAAGGAAGGATAGATTTTATAGTCTTCAGAGGGCAGTGGAATAGGGATTAAGAAGTTTGGCTTTCTCCTAAATGAGAATCACTGAAGGCCTTTGACCAGAAAAATTACATGATCTTGTTTGTTTTCTGAAGATTTATTAATAGTTTTAGAATAAATCATGGTTTTCAAAAGGGTAATGTGAAGTTATCTGATAGTTCAAATGACTTATGGTGGTTACTATAAAGAGGTAAACCTATGACTTTTTAAAAATGTTCATCTGTTTATTTTCTGGTTTTGTTTGTAAATTACAGAGGTGATTATTAGAAGTATTTTCTTTGTTCACAGATTTTACTAGAATTTACCCTAAGGGTTTCATTCTGTTAAATGTTGATTATACCCTTTCTGAGTACTTACACAAAGTATTATTGAAATTATACTGAAATGTATCATCTAATTAGCGGAGTTGTTCTGGGAATAAAGAAACAAAAAAGACAACTGAAAACATAAGAAGCGCTTAACTATGTTTCCAACAAAACAGCAATCTTTAATCCAGTACCTGTTTTTAGTGTATAGTTAGCTTAGATATTTGATTTCTGTCATAAAAATACTTTCTAGATATAATAAGCAATTTTCAGACTTTGCTGTTTCTTCTTTAGATGTAAACATTTAATACTTATTATTAAATCCTTTGCATTTAGTTTTTGAAGGTACTGATTTACTTTAATGACTATTACTACACTGGAATCTTTGAAAAAATTCTTGTGGAAGATGGTACCAGTTATACAGATCGATAAACTGGCAGTGAGTGCGTGCTCAGTCGCCAGAGTTCTGTTCAACTCTTTGTGACCCCATGGACTCGGCCTGTAGCTTGCTGGGCTCCTCCATCAGTGTAATTTTCCAGGCAAGAATACTGGAATAGGTTGCCATTTCTTACTCCAATAAACAGTGCCTTGCCCAAATTTTTATGGACAAGTGAACAGCAATGTTACTAAGCTGTCCAAAATTTAATTGTCCAATCATTATTTAATTAGTTAGTTAAGTCGCTCAGTCGTGTCCAACTCTTTGCGACCCCATGGACTGTAGCCCACCAGGCTCCTCCATCCATGGGATTCTCCAGGCAAGAATACTGGAGTGGGTTGCCATTTTCTTCTCCAGGGGATCTTCCCGACTCAGGGATGGAACCCAGATCTCCTGCATTGCAGGCAGGTGCTTTAACCTCTGAGCCACCAGGGAAGCCCAATAAATTATAATAGTGTTGGGTGAAAATAAACTATTTCAGTGTTAAGTGTCTACACTACATAAAATAGTCAAACTGAGTTTTCATTATAAGTATATTAAAAAGTATTTTTATAACACTTTATTAACTCAATTTTTATGGAGCTTCCCTCATACTTTATAAATTTAATGCTCACAAATTATATACAAAATAAAATTAAAATAAGTTACGAATCAGCCATTAAGGGACCCTATGACCTTTGTTATTACATGGCAGTTTTATTTTTAATTTTCCAATACAAAATAACAAAACTTCCAAAGAAAAGTGAGAGAGATGGTCTTGCATACTGATGTAAGCTCATATGCATGCATGCTAAGTCACTCTAGTTGTGTCTGACTCTTTGCGACCCCATGGACTATAGACCACCGGGTTCCTCTCCTATGGGATTCTCCAGGCAAGAATACTGAAGTGGGCTGCCATGCCCTCCTCCAGGGGATCTTCCTAACCCAGGGATAGAACCTGTGTCTCTTATGTCTCATATTTAGAAGTAAATCACAAAGTCAATTTCTGTTTAAATGAAGAAAGTTCTCTCTGTCCTCATGGGTCTGAAGTTCTCAAAATACTATGTTTCCTAGTTTACTTTAAGAATAATTCCCTGACTGTACATGATGAGCCATTTTTGAATAATTGCTATGCATCATTGATATTGTAATGAGTTAGACATTCAAGCTAAGAATTATAAAATAATGATACAAGTTTCTATAGCAGAGTCTTATACATAATACATCACAGTACATACAGAGAGAGTTTATCTTTCCATGTAGATCAGTGAACATACCCCAGAAGTGAAGCTTGAGTTTGAACAATAAATAAGAGGTAATAAAGTGATAAGATGGTGAAAGAGATTTTGGGCAAAAAGAATAGATATGTAAAAGAGCAACAGAATAGACTTTGAAGCAACTTGACATTTACTCTGTGTTACTTGTTTGTAAAATACATGGGATGGAAGTGCAGTAAGATTTGATTAGAGATATAGAAAGGCAATGGATTCAGAATACCACACTTGCTATGGCAGATACCCTAACCTTTCTTTTACAGGTGGTGAGTTTCTACTGAAAGATATTAAAGAATATAATTCAAGGTGTAGACTTTCACTTTGGCAGCTTTGTTAAGGAAAAGTTTGAGGAGAACAAGACTGGAGAAAAAGGATTATAATAGTTGATTATTATAATTGTATTGATGAGAACTGAACTAAGGTAATGAATGACTTTAGAAAGAGACAAGGCAGGAATACGAACTCTGAAGAGCA
Organism: Dama dama; assembly: GCF_033118175.1. Lineage (NCBI taxonomy): Eukaryota > Metazoa > Chordata > Mammalia > Artiodactyla > Cervidae > Dama > Dama dama. The sequence continues at coordinate 45,204,093 of NC_083711.1, read as the reverse complement.
CAAACTTCAGAACTATTAAAAGGTGGAGACTGATAAGTTGTTTGCAGCAAGAATAACTATAAGGAATTAAAGACAGATTCCAAATTTCTGATTCTGGTGTTTAGTGCTGAATGAAAGCAACAAAGACGAGGGATACAAGAGAGAAAAAATGTTGATGCAAGAGAAGCCTAAATAGTGAGTTGTATTTTGGATATGCTGAGGTCTATGAAAGATATAGATTACCCTGTTTAGCTGAACATTTGGGGTTAAAGATTAACAAAGAGAGATGGACTGAGATACAGATTAATTTGCAGAATTTCCCGAAAGAGCCACAGAGAGACTGGTTTTTAGATACCCTCCCTCAAGAGAAGTACACTCTGTATGGTGCTTCAGTTCAGTTCAGTTCAGTTCAGTCGCTCAGTCGTGTCCGGCTCTTTGCAACCCCATGAATTGCAGCACGCCAGGCCTCCCTGTCCATCACCAACTCCCGGAGTTTACCCAAACTCATGTCCATCGAGTCAGTGATGCCATCCAGCCATCTCATAGTTTGGTGCTTAGAATTTTTCAAAGCAGTTTTTTTTTTATTTCACTTGTTCTTGACAATGACTCTGAGACAAGCTGGGAAGTGTAATACTTCCCAGCTAGTAATGGTAAACCCAAGATTAGTACTCAGATTAGTACTCAGTACTCTGAGTCTGGTGCTTTAGATTACAGCATCAAAAACTTTGTGAGGGTAGTTAGGCTATCATCTCAGTCCAGAAAAAAAGGAACATTTCTGCATTTACCTATTATCAATGAATTAACTGATTTCATTGAAAAAGTAATTCATTTTCTGCTGTTCTCAGTAAAATGTAAGTTCCTTGATTGCAGAGATTTTGCTTTATTTTCTGCTGAGCGCCCATGATTCTTGTCATAGAGTAAATATTCAATTAAGGTTAGTTGAATACACAAATGAATGAACCAAATAAATTATAATGCTATCATATTTTATCATAGGATCAACTATTATTTCTTCTAATTTGAAGTGGGAAATAATCAACAGATAAATCTTCATGTCTGTATGTACAGCTTTCATTACAGGTTGGTTTCAATGAATGCTTTAAAAAATGGTGGAATTGCTCTATGTAAGAATTTTCTCAGCAACAATATATTCTGTCTTTCAAAATTAAGAGACAATTAGGTGGGTAACTTTTAAACATACTCCAAATATTTAGTTCTATAATTAAGTACAATATTACTGAGAATACATTAAAAAATGTATGATTGCCACTGATGTCAACTTAGCCAACAAATGTTTACAAGGCAAATATTAATATATGACATTTAATTGAAATGATAATGTTTTAAAATTGTTAGACTTGAATTTTCTGTATATTTTGTCCAGAAATACTAAGCCAAAGATATGCATGTCCTTGGGGATTAGTTACTCTGATTAAAAATTGAGACTTTGGAATTTACCACAAATTTAGAAGATATGTATATAAATTCTGTTTGATCTGTTGGGGCTACCATATAATAAGACCACATACTGGTGGCTTAAACAACAAACACCCATTTTTTCACAGTTTTGGAGTTTTGAAGTCCAAGGTCAAGGCGCTGCCGGGGTTAGCTTCTTCTGATGTCACTCTCTTTGCTAACAGCTGCCTTCTCACTGTGTACTCACATGGCCTTTTATCTCTGCACACTCAAACATGCTGTCTCTTCTTTTTCTAATAAAGGTAGCATCTTATTAGGGCCCCACATTATGACATTATTTATCCTTCATTACTTCCTTAAAGGTTCTATCTCCAAGTAAAGACTTATTTACGGGTTAGGGATTCAACCTATGAGTATTTGGAGGACATAGTTCAGTCTATAAAACTTACCATAGAAAAGATCTAGGCTGTGTTGGTTTTTATTCGGGGAAAGTAAATATTTTTCCTTCAGAGAAAGAAGGACTGATACTACTAGGATAAGATTTTTCACTAACAAGTAATGGCAAATGAGCCTAAAAGAAATGTATGAACAACCACATCAGGCAGTCAAAGTTGAAGGCAATATCTGGTCCTGTTAGAGGAATTTTTTAAAGGACTGTTAACACATATTTTGCGATTGTGCTTTGCGTATATAATAAATCCTACGAAGTTAATGAAACAATTGTTTTTCTATCAACACTTAGTACAAATCAAATTTATGCCATTAGTTGAAATACTGGTAAAGTAGAGATAAATTAAGACAGGATTCAATTCATCTGGAGGAAGACTAAGACTGTGACATTAGGAACAGAGTGGGTTTTCAGAGCTTTGAGAATTTCACAATTATACAAAAATATTTCCTAAACTAAAAATCTTATATGATTTTTCTCTCATACCAGTCATAATATTCTGGCTTCAAAGCATATCATAGGATCCCAGATGAGATGGATTCACATAGCCCAGTGACAATATTCAAGTCTATTTATGTGATGCTTTTCAGAAATAAGGTATATCACTCATGCCATAGTAGCAAAATAGAGGCATTAGATTGGTCTAGAAAGCATGGGGGGTTAAGAAAACAACAAAACAACTAAAGAAAAATCCTCCTGGGTCCAGTTTTTGGTACTTTCAAAATATTACTTTCACAGATTTAAAATTCAAACATGCCTTTTAACACCAAGAATGGACATAATTTTTCTTTGAACTGAAGGACACAGAGAATATACTTTCAAAAGGGTAAAAATCTGGTAAATATATGGTTATCCATTTTTAGTGACAGAAAAAGTACCATAAAGGTGATTCTAGGAACACATAGCCGGCGCAGGAGGAGCAGCCGAAATGTCAGAAGCAGCGGCTGTACTTTGCTGGAGCAGCCGTGAAGAGATACCCCACCTCCAAGGTAAGAGAATCCCAAGTAAGACAGTAGGTGCTAAGAGAGGGCATCAGAGGGCAGACAGGCTGAAACCACAATCACAGAAAAGGAGCCAATCTGATCACACGGGACCACAGCCTTGTCTAACTCAATGAAACTAAGCCATGCCGTGTAGGGCCACCCAAGATGGCCGGGTCATTGTGGAGAGGTCTGACAGAATGTGGTCCACTGGAGAAGGGAATGGTAAAACACTTCAGTATTCTTGCCTTGAGAACCCCATGAACAGTATGAGAAGGCAAAAAGATAGGACACTGAAAGATGAATTCCTCAGGTCGGTAGGTGCCCAATATGCTACTGGGGATCAGTGGAGAAATAACTCTAGAAAGAATGAAGGGATGGAGCCAAAACAAAAACAACACCCAGTAGTGGATGTGATTGGTGATAGAAGGAAGGTCTGATGCTGTAAAGAGCAATATTGCATAGGAACCTGGAATGTTAAATCCATGAATCAAGGCAAATTGGGAGTGGTCAAACAGAAAATGGCAAGAGTGAATGTTGACGTTTTAGGAATCAGAGAAATAAAATGGACTGGAATGGGTGAATTTTACTCAGATGATCATTATATCTACTACTGTGAGCAGGAATCCCTTAGAAGAAATGGAGTAGCCATCATAGTCAACAAGAATCTGAAATGCAGTACTTGGATGCAGTCTCCAAAACAACAGAATGATCTCTGTTCGTTACCAAGGCAAACCATTCCATATCACGGTAATCCAAGTCTATGCCCCGACCAGTAATGCTGAAGAAGCTGAAGTTGAATGGTTCTATGAAGACCTACAGGACCTTTTGGAACTAACAGCCAAAAAAGATGTCCTTTTCATTATACGGGACTGGAATGCAAAAGTAGGATGTCAAGAAACACCTGGAATAACAGGCAAATTTGGCCTTGGGAGTACAGAATGAAGCAGGGCAAAGGCTAATAGAGCTTTGCCAAGAGAATGCACTGGTCATAGCAAACACCCTCTTCCAACAACACAAGAGAAAACTCTACACAAGGACATCACCAGATGGCCAACTCTGAAACCAAATTGATTATATTCTTTTCAGCCAAAGATGAAGAAGCTCTATAAAGTCAGCAAAAAGAAGACTGGGAGCTGACTGTGGCTCAGATCATGAACTCCTTATTGCCAAATTCAGACTTAAATAGAAGAAAGTAGGGAAAACCACTGGACCATTCAGTTATGACCTAAATTAAATTCCTTATGACTATACAGTGGAAGTGAGAAATAGATTTAAGGGACTAGATCTGATAGACAAGAGTGCCTGATGAACTATGGAAGGAGGTTTGTGACATTGTACAACTTCTGCTCTATTGACTATGCCAAAGCCTGTGAGTGTGTGGATCACAATAAACTGTAGAAAATTCTGAAAGAGATGGGAATCCCAGACCACCTGACCAGCCTCTTGAGAAACTTGTATGAAGGTCGGAAGCAACAGTTAGAACTGGACATGAAACAACAGACCGATTCCAAACAGGAAAAGGAGTATGTCAAGGCTGTATATGTCACCCTGCTTATTTAACTCATATACAGAGTACATCATGAGAAATGCTGGGCTGGAAGAAGCAAAAGCTGGAATCAAGACTGCTAGGAGAAATATCAATAACCTCAGATACGCAGATGACACCACCCTTATGGCAGAAAGTGAAGAACAACTGAAGAGCCTCTTGATGCAAGTGAAAGAGGAGAGTGAAAATGTTGGCTTAAAGCTCAACATTCAGAAAACTAAGATCATGGCATCCGGTCCCATCATTTCATGGCAAATAGATGGGGAAACAGTGGAAACTGGCTGACTTTATTTTTTTCGGCTCCAAAATCACTGCAGATGGTGATTGCAGCCAGGAAATTAAAAGACACTTACTCCTTGGAAGGAAAGTTATGACCAACCTAGATAGCATATTAAAATGCAGAGACATTACTTTGTCAACAAGTGTCCATTTAGTCAAGACAATGGTTTTTCCAGTATTCATGTATGGATGTGAGAGTTGGACCTTAAAGAAAGCTGAGTGCAGAAGAACTGATGTTTTGAACTGTGGTGTTGGAGAAGACTCATGAGAGTCCCTTGGACTGCAAGGAGATCGAACAGTCCATCCTAAAGGAGATCAGTCCTGGGTGTTCATTGGAAGAAATGATGTTAAAGCTGAAACTCCAATACTTTGGCCACCTGATGTGAAGAGCTGACTCATTGGAAAAGACCCTGATGTTGGGAAAGATTGAAGGTGGGAGGAGAAGGGGATGACAGAGGATGAGATGGTTGGATGGCATCACCAACTCAATGGACATGAGTTTGGGTAGATTCCGTGAATTGGTGACATACAGGAAGGCCTGGCATGCTGTGGTTCAAGAGATTACCAAGAGTCAGACACGACTGAGCGACTTAACTGAATTGAACTGAAGAAAACATATCACCTATAAATAAAAAACAAAAAGCAGGGAATTGTAAAACACCAACTAGAATTTCCTGGCATCATAAATATAAACTACAGCATGATCAGAGCTTGCATGATAGTTAAGTGTGGGAAAATTTGTCTGGCTCAGACAGTGAAGAATCTGTCTGCCAATGCCGGAGACCTGGTTTGAGCCCTAGTTTGGGAAGATCCTCTGAAGACGGGAATGACTATCTACTCCAGTATTCTTGCCTCGAGACTCCCATGGACTGACTACCCTGACAGCCTATAGTCCATGGGGTTGCAAAGAGTTGGACACAACTGAGAGACTAACACTTTCACTTTTAAAATATCCTGAAAGAGATCTAACATATTTAGTTCATATATTAAAAAAAGTTCATTCCAAGTATCATATAATAATAATTAATTTGCCCCACTACAATATTGTAAAGTAATTAGCCTCCAACTAATAAAAATAAATGGAAAAAAAAATAAACTACACTATGAATAAAAAAAAAGGCATTGGCATGGTCAACAAAGCAGATGTAAGTGTTAAAAAAATAATAATAATAATTAATTTGTATCACTCCTTCTAAGGCACATTCATTTATCCATAGTTTACAGGGGGGCACACTGGTTTTTCATGACAGGTGGTGATGTTAAAATCTGAATACAGGGCATCTGATTCCGTCTCCACTGTATGGAATTTCATGGACTGAGACTTGTGAAAATCCTGGAGTTTAAATTGGCCTTATTATCTTGAAAAGTGGGCGTAGTCAAGGAAAAGATCATCCAAACTGACAATGAACAAAGAGCATACTAAAACCACAGGTCTTAAAATAAGTAGATGTTTATAAAAGAAAATGTACAATTAGGAATATACTGGGAAAGAGTTAACTGGATAAGCTCTGCCCCTAGGATCTTTTCATAAAAAATATTTCGTAGCCCATTGTGATGTGACAGATCTGGCAATTGTCATTAAGATTTAATTATAAAATGCAGTGAGGGAAATGAATGAGGTAGCAGTCAATCTGACCCTAAAACTTGAGGATAAGGAAAATTAGATTGTGACAACTGTAGGTGAAATGATTCATTTGTTTAAATAGCGGAGTTTCAAGGAGGCTTTTTATGTAATTGGTAGGCCAACTTCAGGCAGCCACCCAAACTCTAGACAAAGATTAGTTCCTAGAGCTCATGATATTAAGTGATCTAGAGCTGTAACTCATTCAATTTCTAGTATCTGATATTTTCAGCTAATTTTATTAGAACAGTCTTATGATTCAAAATTGGGCTTTCCAGTTGGTGCTAATGGTAAAGTACCCACCTGCCAATGCAGGAGATATGAGACATGGGTTTGCCATGGACAGAGGAGCTTGGCAGGCTACAGTCCATAGGGTCGCACACAGTCAGACATGACTGAAGAGACAGCATGCATGATTCAAAATTAAAGAAAATGAGAGCATACTGTTGAAATTTTATCTTCTGCTTGTTTCCCAGTAATCCAAAACTTTAGGCTGGTCCCCAAAGAGGCACACGACTAGATAAGGACACTCAAGCATGTGATTACTGGAAGGAATTCTAATGGGCACCAGGCAGAACATGAAAAAATGAGATAGGAGAGAAAAGGAAGCCAGTGGGGGATCTGTTATCAAGCAGTGCACTGCTGAGATTAACTGGCCATGACCCCACCTAAGTCTTTTTTTTTTTTTTTTTTTATTTTAATTTTTATTAGTTGGAGGCTAATTACTTCACAACATTTCAGTGGGTTTTGTCATACATTGATATGAATCAGCCATAGATTTACACGTATTCCCCATCCCGATCCCCCCTCCCACCTCCCTCTCCACCCGATTCCTCTGGGTCTTCGCAGTGCACCAGGCCCGAGCACTTGTCTCATGCATCCCACCTGGGCTGGTGATCTGTTTCACCATAGATCGTATACATGCTGTTCTTTCGAAACATCCCACCCTCACCTTCTCCCACAGAGTTCAAAAGTCTGTTCTGTATTTCTGTGTCTCTTTTTCTGTTTTGCATATAGGGTTATCGTTACCATCTTTCTAAATTCCATATATATGTGTTAGTATGCTGTAATGTTCTTTATCTTTCTGGCTTACTTCACTCTGTATAAGGGGCTCCAGTTTCATCCATCTCATTAGAACTGATTCAAATGAATTCTTTTTAACGGCTGAGTAATATTCCATGGTGTATATGTACCACAGCTTCCTTATCCATTCATCTGCTGATGGGCATCTAGGTTGCTTCCATGTCCTGGCTATTATAAACAGTGCTGCGATGAACATTGGGGTGCACGTGTCTCTTTCAGATCTGGTTTCCTCAGTGTGTATGCCCAGAAGTGGGATTGCTGGGTCATATGGCAGTTCTATTTCCAGTTTTTTAAGGAATCTCCACACTGTTCTCCATAGCGGCTGTACTAGTTTGCATTCCCACCAACAGTGTAAGAGGGTTCCCTTTTCTCCACACCCTCTCCAGCATTTTATTGCTTGTAAACTTTTGGATAGCAGCCATCCTGACTGGCGTGTAATGGTACCTCATTGTGGTTTTGATTTGCATTTCTCTAATAATGAGTGATGTTGAGCATCTTTTCATGTGTTTGTTAGCCATCTGTAGGTCTTCTTTGGAGAAATGTCTGTTTAGTTCTTTGGCCCATTTTTTGATTGGGTCATTTATTTTTCTGGAATTGAGCTTCAAGAGTTGTTTGTATATTTTTGAGATTAATCCTTTGTCTGTTTCTTCATTTGCTATTATTTTCTCCCAATCTGAGGGCTGTCTTTTCACCTTACTTATAGTTTCCTTTGTAGTGCAAAAGCTTTTAAGTTTCATTAGGTCCCATTTGTTTAGTTTTGCTTTTATTTCCAATATTCTGGGAGGTGGGTCATAGAGGATCTTGCTGTGATTTATGTCAGAGAGTGTTTTGCCTATGTTCTCCTCTAGGAGTTTTACAGTTTCTGGTCTTACATTTAGATCTTTAATCCATTTTGAGTTTATTTTTGTGTGTGGTGTTAGAAAGTGTTCTAGTTTCATTCTTTCACAAGTGGTTGACCAGTTTTCCCAGCACCACTTGTTAAAGAGGTTGTCTTTTTTCCATTGTATATCCTTGCCTCCTTTGTCAAAGGACAAAGGACCCACCTAAGTCTTTAAGAGACCATTACAGAACACATTTCAGGGTGGGACCACCACCTGGGAAGGATCTGGGGATATCATCCTCTAACTCCCACTTATCCTTGCTGGAGGCTGCTGCCCGGGTGTTAGTACCCTTGCACATCTAGCTTGCCCAAAGGGAAAAATTGGAGAAAAAAAATTCTCAGATAGAGAATCTTCAGGTAATTTCAGTAGACAGTGAAAGTCATTCAGTCATGTCTGACTCTTTGCGATCCCATGGACTATACAGTCACTGGAATTCTCTAGGCCAAAATACTGGAGTGGGTAGCCCTTCCCTTCTCCAGGAGATCTTCCCAACCCAGGGATTGAACCCAGGTCTCCCCACATTGCAGGTGGATTCTTTACCAGTTGAGCCACAAGGGAAGCCCCGGAATATTGGAGTTGGTAGCATATCCCTTCTCCGGCAGATCTTCCTGACCCAGGAATCAAACCGGGATCTCCTGCATTGCCGGCAGATTCTTTAACAACTGAGCTATCCTGGAAGTCCTCACTAGACACTGGGGAGATCTTAAAAACAAACAGTAAGTACCGACAAACATGGACAGGAACCTGACAGTAGTTGGTTATGCTATTTCCTTTCTTCAAACAGTATTCTTGTTTTGAGTGTATGTAAGTGTGTGTGTAACTCCCCATACTTACACAAACACATACAAATGTAAGAAATGTAAGAGTCTTTCTTTGGCTCCCTTTGTACCAAGGGAGCACAATAAATAGCAGCATACTCTACATACTGTCTCATGACTTACCTTTTCATTTAATAATTCTTGTTTATTTTTCCAACTCAACATCAAGAATAGCCTCACTTTTTATTTATTCCCAAATACTATCCCATTATGTATGTCATAACTTATCTGACATTATTTATAGGCTTGCAGACTGTTTTCAGTCTTTTCTGTTGTAAACAGTGCTGGTTGAATAATCATGTAATCCTGTATTTCAAATGTATGTGGTTATACCTCCAGGATAAACTTCTAAAACTGGAACTGCTAAGTTACAGATATATAAGGCATGTATATGTGTATGTGTGTGTTGACGGTATGTATTTAGGCAGCATATAATCGTCCCCCATCTATGAATTTGTATCAAGTCATAATGCCATCCGTTGCATGAATTTATTTTCCTGACTCTTAAAATACTTTCAGCCATTCGTTGCATGAATGTCTGTTTATTCTCCTGGCTCTTAAAGCATTTTCAGCTTGTAGGTAACTTTTAGCCTTTTTATTTATGTCATATATATCACTATCTGTGTTTCTTTATGTCTATAATCTATATCATCTATATATCAGTTTGTCTTTGCTTTAAACTTTGCTTGTGGCAGATTCTGCCATGTAGAAAATTTTAATTTCTATACAGTCAAATTTATAAATCTTTCATTTTGTGTTTTCAAACTTTGTTTCCTATTTGATTTCTATATTGACCCATTGGTTGTTTAGAAGCATGTGTTTTAGTTTCCACATGTTTGCTTATTTCAGTTTTCTTCTTGCAATTGATTTCTAGTTTCATAGCACTGTGGTTAGAAAGAATGCTTGATACGATTTCAATATTCTTAAATTTATTGAGACTTCTTTTGTGGCTTAACATGTACTTTATCATGGAAAATGTCTCATGTGCACTTGAAAAGAAAGTGTAGTCTTCTGTTTTGGGTTGGAATTTCTGTGGATACTTAGTCAGCCTATCTGTGTTAATGTGTCACTTAAGGCCAATGTTTCTTTGTTGATTTTCTGCCTGGATGATCTATTCACTGATGTAAGTGGGGTGTTAAAGTTCTCCACTATTATTGTATTACTGTCACTTTCTCCATTTACATCCATTAATATTTGTTTTATGTATTTAGTGATCCTATGGTGGGTGTATCGATACTTAAAGGTGTTATATCCTCTTGGTGGGTTAATCCTTTTATTATGTATTGCTCCTTTTTTCTTGCTACAGTATTTGTTTTAAAGGCTATTCTGTCAGAGGTAAATCCTACCATACCAGTTGTCTTTTAATTTTCATTTGCATAGAATATCTTTTTTTTCCCATTTCATCACTTTAAGTCTCTGTTGTGTGAATCTGAAGTGAGTCTTCAGTAAGGCAGGGTATATATGTATCTTAATTTTTTTATTTTTGTTTTGAATCCATTCAGCCATCCTATGTCTTTTGACTGTAGTATTCAGCCTATATACATTTATTTATTTATTTATTTTTTAACTCAATAAATATCTTTTAGTAAAGAAAAAAAGAATATTGTTAAGCACCAAAACTGTATGTTGTTACGTTGCATGAACAAGAAGAGAAAGGTGATTGCAATACTTGGTGTACAAGTACTTAACTCTGAAGTCATGAGTGTAAAAAACATGAAATACAAAGCGATACAGTCATTACAACGCAGAAAGTTGCACTAAAGAGCAAAAGGCAACAGTCAGAACATCATCAGAGATCCCATAGTATTGCTCTAAATGCTTAGTTTTTTCCCTCTGTACTTTTAATACTTTAGAATGTTAGCTGAGCACATTTAAGTCCTGTAAATCTGCAAGAGCTGCCGTTTACAATACACTTTGTACAGTGTCCATTTTAGTGTAATGGTGTTAAAGCCGTCCTGAAAAGCCAAGGACAACGTGCTAGTGTTTTGCCTCTACATTATAATATTGCACAAAGCTAGTAAGTCGTGAACTGGTTTGCCATTAAAATTTTCCTTTAACCGGAATGGCTAAAAGACATGTCAGTTTCATTAGCCCCATGGGGCTTTTATTCAGTTCTTCATAAATTATATATTATGGTTTCACACTTGGCAAGACATACAGTACAATAAGAAATTCAATGGCGCAGTGGGGATCCTGTCCAAGTTGAGGAAGTCGGAAGTCACTTGCATGGGTTGTACTGTCTACCCTTCTTTGGTCACAAATGAAGGGAAAATGTCATCTTGTGATTATGGAGAATTCTTAAAACCAATATAATTAGTGTTGGGAAAAGCTAGAATAACTTGGTGATAGTTAACCATAGAACATGCAAGTTTAAAAAACAAAACTTCCCTTCTTAAAATTGAACTCTTTAACCAACACCCATACCTTTTCTATACATCTCAAATCACTTTCCAGACTTTCCCGAACTCACCAATTGGAGCCTCTCTCAGTCACACCCGACCAGAAAACTCCAAACTTTCTCCTTACCCTCAAAACAAGACTGCTTTAAGATTCAGTATAACATTGATAATATATTTAATATATCAGCCTCAGAGGTATTTTATGTACATGCACCTTACAGTGGTGTAATTCATGTGTTTGGAGAAGGGGAGAGACACTTATGAATTTGGAATTCAATCAATTAAATCCCTCCACTATCAAGCTGTACATTTACTGTGGGTAAAACAAAAAATTTTAGAGTGAATCTATCTCTAAAATAATTCCATGAACAAATATTAAACACACACACACTCTCTCACAATCCAGACTCCCTCTCTCGCCTTTTAAAAAATCCTTTGTTTACATAGATGATAGTTTAGGCAGCAATATAAACTCATTTTGTAGGAAAAACTTTTAAATTAAACTATATTTATAGGATAAAAAATACCATTGCCTTACTTTACAAAGCAATTAAGCAGAGACTCTTTTTATGTGCTTTAAATAAAGAGCACTTTGCAGCAAAGTTCAGAAATCACTACTGAATTGTTCAGTAGCAGTAAATGAATGCAACATGCTCCACAGTAAGGTGCTTCTGCTTTCTTCCATCTAAAACCAATCTTCCATCTAAAACCGTCTTCCATCTAAAACCAATCTTGTGATCAACTCTCTAACACTAAGCATTGTTCTATGCTAACCAATAAATGGGAAATAAAATCTGTTTAAAATGCACATTTAACTTTATATTATTTAACTTCAGTGCAAGAACTAGGTAAGACTTGTTTGGGTTGATAGGTATGTACTTATTGTCATTTTGTTCATTGTTTTCTGGTTGTTTTTGTAGCTCTTCTCTATTCCTTCTTTCTTCTATTGTAAACTTCCACTGTGATTTGGTGACTTTCTTTAGTGTTATGTTTTTAATATGTTTCATAAATTTTTTGTATATATATTATAGGTTTTTGGTTTCTGGTTGCCATGAGGTTTTATGGTACTATGTATACATAGTGTATCTTAAGTTGGTCATTTACATTTAAGTGCATTCTAAAACCTCTACATTTTTACTTCCCTTCCCTCTCACATTTTATGTTTTTATGTCATATTTTAGATGTCTTTGTGTATTACTCATTGTTTTAGATATAGATGATTTTACTACTTTTATCTTTTAGTCCTTAAACTAGCTTTGTAAGTTTTTGATCCACTACCTTTATTATATATTTGTCTTTATCTGTGATTTTTTTCTTTAATAATTTTCTTACTTCTAGCTATGGTGATTTCCACTTATATAAAAGTCTCTTTAATATTTCCTATCAGGCCGGTTTAGTGGTGACAAACTCATGTAACTTCTCCTTGTCCAGGAAACTTTCTCTCTCCTTCAACTCTGAATAATTCTGCTAGGTAGAGTAATCTTGGTTGTAAATTGTTTTTTTTTCTTTCAGCATTCTGAAGGCACTGTGCCTGGGCAGTCCCACATAGTCTGTAAAGTTCCTGCTGACAAATCAGCTGATATGGGGGTTCTCTTGTATGTAACTATTTATTTTTCTCTTGTTTTGGGAAACTCTTTTCTCTTTAAGCTTTGACATTTTAGTTATAACATGTCGTGGCATGTGTCTCTAGGTTTACCTTGCCTGTGACTCTCTGTGTTTCATGGACTTGGATGTCTGCTTCCCTCGCCAGGTTAGGGGAGTTTTTATTCACAATTTCTTCAAATAGGGTTTTTGTCTCTTTCTCTATTCTCCTTCTCTGAATCCTTTAATGTGAATGTTAGTATCCCTGATGTTGTTTCAGAGGACTCTTAAACTATCCTTATTTTTTTTTTTTTATTCTTTTTTCTTTTTGCTATTCCATTGGGCAAATTACACTACCCTGTATTCCACATTAGGGAGCCATTCTTCTGATCCTTTGATGTACTATTAATTCCCTCTCATTTATCTTTCATTCAGTTGTGCTCTTCGGCTCTAACTGACTCATTTTTATATTTTCTCTCTGTTGAAATTCTGAGTTTATCCATTCTCCTGAGTTTAGTAAGCATTTTTATGACTATTTTTAAATTCTTTTTCTTAAATGGTTTATCTATCTTCAGTTAGTTCTCTTTGTTTTTTTTTATTTTAATTTGGAAGGAAATCCTTTGTCTCATTTTGCCTATCTCTGTGTTTATTTCTATGTATCAGATATATCAGGTACATGTTTCCCATCTTGATAGAGCAGCCTTATGTAGAAGGTGCTTGCAGGGCCCCATGGCACGTTACCACGGAAATGAGATCCAGGTGCTTGGGGGTATCCCCTCTGTGCACTGCGTTCCCTCTCCTGTTGTATTTGGGCTGTGATTGCAATAGGCATGCTGGTGAGTGGGGTTGGCTCAGTCACAATTGCTGTGCATGCACCAGGGTTCAGGGCTGATCCCCCAGAGTGAGAGCCCCTTTTGGGGGTGCCAGTGCCAGCTGGGATAGTATGGAGGGTAGGGTGTGGCAGGTTCTAGGGGAATATTGGGTAGGGAGTATGGTGGGAGCTAGGATGATGAAGAGTGATTGAAATGGTGTATGCCAGTACTGGGACTGCTAGGTGGAAGGTTGAGTTTAAAAAAGAAAAAAAGGTACCTGCCAGTGCTTCAGTCTCTGAAGCAAGTTCCACCAGATACCTGACCCTCCCATTTATGCCTTAAAATACTCATTACCTTGCTCTAAAATGACCCAGATGTTCTTCAATCTGCTGCCTCTGACTTGGACTTGGAATGAATGAGTTTGTGCATAAAACTTTGAAGAGCAGAGTCTAAGTTTCCAACAGCCTTCTGGTTCTTCCTGACTTGGAAATACTGCTGGTTTTCAAAGCCAGGCTTTATGGAAGCTTGTCTTCCCAATGCAAGTCCCCTAGCCTGGGAAGCCTATCATGAGGCTGAGACCCCTTGTATGTCAGGGGTTCCTCCACAGCTGTGACATACATCTTATTCATCAGTTGCCACCTCAGGCGTGTGGGTTCTGACTAGATTGCGTCTCTGCCACTCCCACTTGTCTCCATGTAGCCTTTACTTTATATCCTTAGTTGTACATTCTGCTAGTCTTCATGTTATTCTCAGAGACAGCTGTATATGTCCTCACATGGACACATCAAAATCGTTTAAATTATTTAATTATTGTTTGATAAATGTTTCAATATGATTCTACTTCTTTAAGGAATGTAACATCTTTTAACATTAGAAAATAATTCTCTTTAATGTTTTACAAGTACTTTCATTAACAAACATTCATTTCCCCCTTCTATCTCTTTTTATCCTCTCTTCATCTCTTGATTTTATTGAGTGAATGTCCCATTCACATCAATATTAAGATTTTTAATCACATAAAAAGCATAACATTCTGCCATATTTCCTGGAAAAACTGACTATACAATATTGGTCATACAGTGAGTAAAAAGATTCAGGCAAATATGTTAGATGAATATTTACTTTGTTTGAGTCCATAATATGGCTTAGACTAAAATGAACTCAATATTTCCACTGAGTATAAAAATTCCTAAAATATTATAAGGAAATAATTTCTTCTCTTAAATGAGAAAGACAACATATTTAAAAAAAAAAAATATATATATATATGGCAATAGGACATGCTGACTGAGTCTTTAATTTTCCAGGCAAAGATCAAACTGATATCCAGAAGTATTATGGAGGTAAGCAAGGCAATGCCATTTCTGACATTTTATTTTTAAATGTTGGTACCTATAATTAATGTGATAAGGCATAAGATATGATGCTTTCCTATGCACAGACAATATACACCACTTAAAGGTAGCTGTCATTTTTGACAGTGACTAAAAAGAATTGCCTGTGGTTAAAAATATCATTACTTAAAAAAAAAAAACCTCTGTGTAAAAATGTAATGCTTATGAAAATCTCTGTGGACAAAACATAGCATGGAATAAATGTTACTTTTTACATTTAATATTGTGTTAATACAAAAGCTATTCATTTTTTCCCCTATTTTCTGACAGGTTTTGCAAATAAAACAATATTAAATAATAAACGTATGGCATCATATTAAAGTCTCTTTTTTCAAAGAGAACCATTAAATTGCATATGCCATTGATAAAATAGCCCCAAATTATTGATAGCTTTAATTCCACAATACTGTAGAAAAAGGAAACATACTCATCATCTAGGCAGATGCTGAGTTGGTCAAACATATCAATTTTCAACACAGACTTGAAAGCAAGGAGTCAACCATTCTCGTTTTAAATGAGTGAATTGAAGTAAGTTTGGTAGTTAAAGTATTCTGTGTCTATGAAAGTTAATAGTTTTTTACTTCTATTACATGTCTTTTTTATAATTCATATTTCCTTTCTCTGTTAGGTGATATGATTCAAACATGGTTAAAACAAGAAGTCATGTTGCACAATATATAGATGAGCAATCTATAAGTATTATCAGATAAATATCATGTTCATAGAATAATTTTAAGTCAAACAAATTAATATCAGAACATTATTTTGCCAGTGTCCTAAAGCACACTATTAGGTCACCTAAAAAAAGATGCAGATCAGAGCTTTCATTTACTTAATAAATATTGATTGATCATTGTCAAGATTACGAGGGAGAGAGATATGAGCAAACTGATAAGAACAACAGATTAAATTGGCTAATAGTGGAGACTCCGGAGCCAGATTCTCTGTGTTAGAAAGCTGGCTCCAACACTTCAAAGCTGTTTGACCATGATGGTGTTTTTCTTCTTTTTTTTTGGCCATGCCATGGGGCATGTGGAACTTCCTTGACCAGGGATTGAACTCATGTTTCCTGAAATGGAAGCTTGTAGTCTTAACCACTGGAACACCAGGGAAATCCCCTGCTTGACCATGATGGACAAGGTATTTATTCTTTCTCTGCCTCAGTTATTTTATCTATGGGGGAAACAACAACTATTTTATAGCATTGCTGTGAGAAATAAATGAGTTTATATTTGTAAAGCAATTTTCTCTTTGTCTGATGCATGGCGAGTGCTATGTATTTGTTAAATAAACTAATTAATATTAAATAATCAATAATCAAAAAGGTAATAAGTCAGTCTGGTTGGTCAGCATACTGAATCATCTGGATTGTAGAATTATTAGGGAAAATAGAAAATATTTAAAGATAAAACTTTTTTTTATTTTTAAAATTTGCTTTCTAGCTAGCATTTGTCGTTTCTTTTAAAAAACACCCTGCCAAGATCAGATTATCTAACAGAAATGAGAGACGATACACAGATGTTCATTGCTAGGACTGGAGGCTGTTCCTAGGACTGTTACTTGGATCCAGAGAGGCTGGACACTAAAATTTCAGTCTGGGCAGGGTGGTTTAACTCACAGACATTGATTTTGAATGGCTGTGGGTCATAGCCAAGAAGCACTGTGTTTGCACTGGACGTTGATGAAAGGGAACACATCATTTCAGGGCTCTCACAGGATGGAATTTCACTGGGAATATCACTGAGGCAAATTCTGAATGCTAGGAAAAATTTTCAAGATGATACTGCACCTCTGTTTTTGTTTTCTTTTGTCATGCCTCGAGACTGCAAAGTTGTGCTTCAAACCAGTTCCAGGCATTTTAAGTGCCCTCTTGCCCTAAACTCTGTTCCTCAGGTAGCCCAAGCTTATCCAATTTACTGTAGAGTGTACCTCATAGGACAGTTCTGTCTCTGGGTTGGGGCTAGAAGTCTCCTGGTATTCAGAACTGGAAAATAAACTATCATAAACGCCAGTCACATGTCTACCACTTGCTTGAAGTATCACCACAAATATTTCCATGATTTATCAAGGTTGATCCACTGCCCACCATGTGTGTATAAAAGTGTGTTCATATTTTGCAGGGGGAAAGTAAAAGTCATCATCACTATGGTGGGAACACTTTGTTTGCGTTACTGGGGTGGGTGTGAGCACTCTCACTTGAAAGTCAACAGTAATGTATGAAGTTACTATTTTTATCCAGGATAACACAAACACTTTTTTTGGTCTTCATTTAAGTTATAATTATTATTGCTATGTAATTCATAGTGGTTTTTATTCCAGACGGGTACCGTTAAGCTTCAAGTACTACAGTAGCAGTTTTTATATTGGTGTTAAGGCAGTCCAAAATCTGAAGAATTCTTGGTGTGATTTTCCTTCATTTATTTGAGATTTTTATAATAAAAATGCTATTATGATAATAGCATAAAGATAATAATAAAGGGAAATACTAAAAACTGAATTCATATCTGATCTTCTTAAAAGTTATGTTATCCTCAATATCAACTCTTGATGTTTTATCTGATTTGAAAGCGCTCAGACTGCAATATGTTGCATATGTACTGATGGAATTCAAACTTTTCTATTACACTGTATAATTGAAACAGGTGGCTAATAAATTAACCAAGGGTAAGCAATCTATTATTGACTAGGTTCAGTTCAATTTTGCTATTCCCTAAAGGCCCTGTGTTCCTCATGAAATATGTTGAATAAAAGACTTTTTATTTTTCTAATTTAGGCATAGCCTTAGAAAAGTCAAATGATAATTGATACTGTGAATTTCAAGAAAACTACATGTGATTTGGCAACTTATAAGTAGAGAAAAAATTCTACAAAATAAAGTTCCCCTTTAAGGAGAAAGAATATAAATCATATACATAGTTTCATAACAAAATTGTCAAATCCTACAAATAAATTCTACGTGATAGGCTTTGTCTCCTCTGATCTCTGATTATAATTCCCTAAACCTAATGTCTAAGAGACCCTTTATGCTCTTAAAGCTTCCTTTCAGATAAATATAAACAAGAAATACACTCATTTATCCTTCTCAAATAACTGTTTCATGTCTCCTAGGAAGCACTGTAATATGAAAAGATCCTTCTAACTTAAAAGTAAACTATGTCCCCTGCATTTATTTCCCTTTTGTGTTGATTCTAGGCAAATCAATGTTTTTTAATTCTTGGGGCATATGGCTCCAACCTAAGTAGGTTTTCTTTTTGTTCTTTCATGAGTTTTAAAAGGGAGAGCTTACGTAAATAATAAAATGGTATGCTTGCACATGGTCATATACTATTTCAATAGAAAAATTATTGGATCTAAAACACATACACACACAAACACTTTGATCAGAAGTGGAAAACTATCTAGCCAAAGGATAATCAAGAGGAAACTAAGAAAAACTTAAATTTGATAGTCTATACAAGTTTATGTGTTAATAATAATAAAACTAAAGTCTGTAAAATTTTGTTTCAAGCAACATTCTGTTTTCAAGTACAGAGAAAAACTTATCAGATCATCAACAGGCAGTCTTTCAAAAATGTATGTTAAATAAATGAATATAACATCTTCAAAGTCAGATAACTGAGAAGAAAATAATGTAGTGAATAATTTTCCCTAGTTAATCAGGAAGCCTGCAATAAAGTGAGAATTTAAATTTCAAATTCTTAATCAGATTCTATATGTTTGTGAGGAGTACATGCATGATTTTTTTTCCTTTCTTTACATTCAGAAAAAAAGAATGATTACATTTCTATTTATTGAATTTTGGTGAAGAGTAGAATGGTTTAGAAACAAATCAATCCAAAAATATATCAATAGAAATATGTGAATTATAGTGCATAATGGTTAGATCTAACACAAAATTTGCTTCTGTTTTATAATTTGGTAATCAGGATTAAATCATTCATTCTTAGCACACTATAGACAGTTCAGAGGTGTGTCAAGGTTAAGAAATCTATCTAAATGGACTCAAGAGTATAATTCATTTTTAAAAGGAATTGCCAAGTGAGGTAGTAGCCTTCATATCATAATTAATTATTTACTAAGTTCTTCCCATATCCTAAAAACAAGCAACTAAGCGTGAAACAAAATGCTGTGATTCCTTTGGCATAGAGATGGCTGTTATTTAACACTTGCTTGTGCTCATGAAAAAGTGCAGTCATAGCCACACTAAGATTGATTTGTGGGAGTCTTAACCTTGTCTTTCCTTATAGAAATTAGCCATAAAACTTGATCAAAACCTATATCTAGGTATGAAATTCCCATTACTAGGGCAAATTCATGAGACAATGACAGGAATGGAAATAAAATGCTTTGGTAAAATTCTGAACAAGCAAATCAGGCAAATCTGGTATTATGTTTGATATGAATCTGTCAAAGGACTAAGAAAAGGAATAAAAATAGAATATAATTGTCTTTAAAATTCCTTTAAAATAATCACTCAAGTCATTCCTTAAGATGTCAAAAACAATGCAAGAATGCTTAAATATAATATGCCAGATGTTGCTGCCATGCTAAATACAGAGCTATCTGATAGTAACTCCATCTAAAGATATGAACATGGAAAACAAATTTTATGGTTACTTGCTACATTCTCTTGGTGCCTTTATATTTGTATTATGTGAACTGTTGCTTTTAAAGTAACTTTATTTTACAATAAGGAAGATAAAATTTTCATTTCTAAACACAGTGGTAGACAAAACATTCACTTAAAAAATTGATATCAAAAGTAAAAAAAAAAATCCTTAGAAGAAAAAAAAGGAGTAGGTTTAATACTAGTGCTGATTAAAGAGTAACCACAAATATTAATGTAGGAAGCATGAATGTTTCAAGTATTTTTGTCCAAATGTTTCAAGTAATATGTCCAAATTTCAATACATATATATTTTTGGACTGTAAATGAAAGTCTCTCAGTCATTTCCAACTCTTTGTGACTCCATGGCCTTATAGAGTCCATGGAATTCTCCAGGCCAGAATACTGCAGTGGGTAGCCTTTCCCTTCTCCAGGAGATATCTTCCCAACCCAGGGATCGAGCCCAGGTCTCCCGCATTGCAGATTCTCACCAGCTGAGCCACAAGGGAAGCCTGAGAATACTGGAGTGGGTAGCCTGTCCCTTCTCCAGGCAGATCTTCCTGACCCAAGAATCAAAATGGGGTCTCCTGCATTGCAGGTGGATTCTTTACCAACTGAGCTATCAGGGACTGTATCTTGGCCCATTTAAATGTACACGTAAAAATGATTTGGAATATTTTTAGACTATATATAGAAATTGAAATATGTTGTTTAATGGTCAACTTTTAGAAGATGAATTAAACAGGGTCAGCAAGGCAATTACTCTGTTGACCTCTGAGAAAGAATTTATTATTTTTTATTTGGATAAGCTTATCTCAGACTCTTGTAGATTTTTCTAATTATTTTCTTAAATCTTATAATTTATTAATAAGATTTCTATTAAAAAAAGGTTACAACCTATCTTATAACTCAATGTTATGTTAACTTACTGTACATGTTAAGTGTTTAAGTTTTTGAAACTGAAATTTGCCCTAATGTATGTACAAAGTATGAAATTCACAATCTTGTGAAGAGCTACACAAGGAAAACAAATATCAAAATAATTAAGAACATGTATATGACATAACTTTACAAAGATATGAAGTTTACTAATAATGTCTTAAAAATTATAAATGTGTTAGAAGAGACTACAGAGATAATCTAGCTTGATCTCTTGATTTTATAAGTAAGGAGTAAAATCCTAGAAAAATGAAATGCCTTGAAAATGGTCATGCAGATGGCACAGTAAAGGCTGTGGTCCAGGTATCAGTGAGCCTAACCATGTTTATTGTTTTTCAACCCTTGTTTGCTTGCTCATTTTATAATATTCATTGGTTTTTCAATAACAAAAATAATAATGATGTTTAAGCACTTGCAACACACCAGGAACTATTGTGAGAATTTTATTTGTTATTGCATTTAATCTTCACAACAGTTCTTCAAGGGGAACACTAATATCAATCTTTATTCCACAGACAGGGAAATTCAGCAGTCTGTCTGGCTACTTTCCCAATATTTAGATCAACACTTTCATAATTTTATCTTTCAATTATTTCAGATTGCCTGGTAGCATATAATTTATTCATAGCTATTTCTACTCTATAATAGCATTAGCACCACCTATGAATTGGATAGTGCTTGATCTAATATTTCTGACCTTTCTCCTTCTAAAGATAATATGGGAGTGAAAATGTCAGTCATGTCTTCAGTAAAAATCAACGTCAAACATTGACTCTTTGCTATCTTCTTCCATCCTTGAATCCACCTTGATCATAACCAGTTTTCATTGATTCTTTGCTTGGCTTCCTGCCTGTGATGTATTGTGTGACTGGATTTGGACTTTCTTGTAGAGTGTTCTTTTGTTTCGCTTAAGCCTTACTTGATTTTAATTTGCACTTCCCCTGCTCTGACCTGCTTTGCTTTACAGGTTTCCCCAATCTCCTCACTCGAACAATTTGACAGCACTCAAAAGATGCTTATGATGGTTCTTTTTTTTTCTTAGTCACACTTGTTACGGTGACATTTTCTTTTTATAAAATAGCACACCTTTAGTGGGGGAAGTTTTAATAAGATAAAGTTTAAGAAAATATTTTTTCAAATATTCACAGTATGAACACTGTTAATAAGTCAAAAACAATATCAGGAGATTAAAAATAACATATTTCTCCTTCCAAAAAATATTTTTTTAATATATTGAAGATATCGGCAAAACCAGGATAGATGTTCTGACCCTTTCTTACTGTGATTTGTGTTCTCATTTTGTGACTTAACTGTATGTAAAAGACATTCTAAAATGTTTGAAAAAGATCCACTGAGAAGTTACATAGGTATAATATCGATTATTATAGTTACTTAAAATTCAATCACTTTAAAATCATTCAAATTTCCCTAGCAAGGAACAAAAAAATCTTATTGGTAACAGGTTCAAGGAGAATGAACAACAAATTGTGCTCTCCATGATATTTCTGTTACAAAACAAATTAGTGATTGTAATCTTTTTTTAGGTTTAGAATAAAATAAATTTATCCTGGTAGTAATTCATATTTTCCATTTCTTAGGATACAGAATTAACACTGTAAATAAAACATGCTGAACCAGATTTGTCTTTCTCTGATTACCTAATATCTAATTCCTAATTCCCATGGTTACTGTTAGGACCAAAGACTGTCTGGTCACCAAAGTAGAGCAGACTTTAGGTTTAGGTTTGTTTGCGTAAGTTAGTGGCTATCGAAAATGCCTACCTAAACACCATGCCCTCGACCCCAAGCAAGCTAAAGATCCCCTGTTGCTTTTCCCAGCTCTCCAACCTGACCCATATTTTGCCCCATCAGGAAGCTGTGGCAGTCAGGCCCTGGGAAATCAGTGATGGCAAGACCTCTAGTGGGTGCCCATTCCTCCAGTTAATTTTCTTCATTCTCCGACTGCTCACCTGTACTCAGCATTTTTAGACAGTGGTCAAGCACCCTTGTTGCTGATAGTCTAGTGAATGAGAATACTCTGAAAGTCATGTGGAAGCCCTATGGCGAGAGAATATACACCTCTCTCCACCCCTACCTATGAGCTTAGCGAGTCCTGCAGCCCTCTACTGGAGAATAGTATTCAAGTTTCCTGACTCTCTATTTGGCCATAGTGTTGGCCACTGAAAAGTGGAGATGCCTGAATTGGTACGTACTTAATTAAGCATTTCTTGGAACTGACTGGTGGCTACTTCCTGTCTTCTTCTGGAAGCCTGTACAGGTTTTTCACCTATCTCTGAATTTTTCTGAGCTAAAGAAAACCACGTCTATAGCAAAACAGTTCAACACTTTATAATCTATACAACTCTTGGAGAATCCTTTTTTTTAAATTATAAGGCACTGCTATATTTATAAACTTTAACATCAATTTTGGCATCTTTTTTTTATAAAATAAAGAACTGCTTGTATACATTAAAGTGAAAGTGAAGTCGCTCAGTTGTGTCTGACTCTTTGCAACCCCATTGACTGTAGCCTACCAGGCTCCTCAGTCCATGGGATTTTCCAGGCAAGAGTACTGGAGTGGGTTGCCATTTCCTTCTCCAGGGGATCTTCCCAACTCAGGGTTTGAACCCAGGTCTCCCGCATTGCAGGCAGACGCTTTACCATCTGAGCCACCAGGGAAGCCAAATTATCAATTAAAGGGTCACCTTCTGTCTTGGACACAACTTTATGTCTAAACTTGCAGCATAAAATCATTAGTTCAAAACTCAAAGTAGTATTATTCTTTCATACAAATAGACTTACAATACTTAATAGGATAAAAGAAACCAGTAGTCATTGATTCCAAATACTGATTTTACTTTTCACTGCATTAACTTTGAAACTTATGAGGAAGCAAAATAAAAGAGGGAATAAAATTAATGCTTAATTAATATCCTTTAAGAAGTGGCCACTGATTTTCTGTTACTTATGAAAAACTGAAAATGTTTATGACATTAATTAATTGGCTTAATTTTAATTATATAGAACCTTAAATGCTTTATAAATTACAAGAGAAACTCTGGTGAATGATATCTTTTTTTTTTTTTTTATGAATGATATCTTTAAGAATCTTTAAAGGAATTTAAAGACAGAAGGCACAGCCAAAAAGGCAGTAAAATATTTAGTAGGTATTTATATCTATTTATTGGAATAAATTCAGGAGGGAAGTCACAGATCCGTGAGTTAAGTCTGCACATCAATAAATGTGCAAATCCAGAAGCTTATTTATTCTGCCAATAACACTGAACTGCATATATCTAGATTTGTCGGGGACAACCCAGACTAATGCCTGGTTTCTGGATGATTATAAATAACTTCCTCTTTCATTTCAGAATGTCCCAGTTTGAATATAAATTATACTGACTGATTTATAAGTCTTTGACCATGTATCATCTGTCTATTACTCTCTGACACAGGTGAGAGGGTTAATGAGTACCTGAATCTCCAAATATACAACTGCTGTTGTTTTTACCTGCTAAGTCATGTCTGATTCT
The DNA here is from genome assembly GCF_033118175.1 of Dama dama. Classification (NCBI taxonomy): domain Eukaryota; kingdom Metazoa; phylum Chordata; class Mammalia; order Artiodactyla; family Cervidae; genus Dama; species Dama dama. Next base: position 45,179,776 of record NC_083711.1, on the reverse strand, counting down.
TTGCGACACCATGGATGATAGCTAGCCAGGCTCCTCTGTCCATCGGATTTCCCAGGCAAGAAACTGGAGTAGATTGCCAGTTCCTTTCCCAGGGCATCCTCCCAACCCAGGAATTGAACCCAAGTCTCTGTAGGCAGAGTTTTTACTGCTGAGCCAACAGGGAGGCCTTTATGATACCAACTGTTGTTGTTCACTCACTGCGTCATGTCTGACGCTTTATGATCCCATGGATTGCAGGACTCCGGCTTCCTTGTCCTTCACTATCTCCCAGAGTTGGCTCAAAGTCATGTCCATTGAGTTGGTGATGCCATCTAACCATCTCCTCTGTTGCCCCCTTTTCCTGTCTTCAGTCTTTCCCAGCATCAGGGTCTTTTCTAATGAGTCCATTCTTCACATCAGGTGGCCAAAGTATTGGCGCTTCAGCTTCACCATTAGTCCTTCCCATGAATATTCAGGGTTGATTTCCTTTAGGATTGGACTAGTTTGATCTCCTTGCTGTCCAAAGGATTCTCAAAAGTCTTCTCCAGCACCACAGTTAAAAAATGTCAATTCTTTGGTGCACAGCTTTCTTTACGGTCCAACTCTCATATCCGAACATGACTACTGGAAAAACAACAGCTTTGACAAGACAGGTATTTGTCAGCAAAGACGTCTCTGCTTTTTAATATGCTGTCTAGATTCGTCATAGCTTTTCTTCCAAGAAGGAAGGTGTTTTTTAATTTCATGGCTGCAGTCACCATTCGCAGTGATTTTGGAGCCCAAGAAAATAAAGTCTGTCACTGTTTCTATTTTTTCCCCATCTATGTGCCATGAAGTGATGGGACCAGATGTCATGATCCCAGTTTTCTGAATGTTGAATTTTAAGATATGATTAGGAATGACTATATATGTCTTGAATACTCAGTGATTGCTGAATCTTGGTAACTGTAGGCTTTGGGCAAATTAAACCACTAGCCATAGACTACTTTTGAACTCTGGAATTCAGGGAGTTTCATATATGCTCTCTGTGTGCAATGATACTAATTTTACATGTTCATAATAATGTACAATGATCTATGAGTGAAGATGTTTAAAAAAAGAAGTAGAAAAAAAAATTCTGAGCTCACACAGGATAATTCTTCATAGGTACTTCACTGGAGAGTATTGTGAAGACTCTAAACTTGGCAACTCTGCTACTGAGTTTAAATGGTTAGGAAAACTGACTAAAAGCAGTAAGTCTTACATCATTTCTGTCTTGTTTTGGCTGTAGTAATGAGACTGAGACCAAATGCAGTTATACTACCAAGCTTTGAATGCATATCTGTCACAAAGGCAGAATAAAGTTGCTCAGAGCATTGCGTTGTCTAAGGTAAATATTACTTACTTAATAAAAGGAAGTATATTCTTTTCTAGCATGAAAATTTACAAATGCAGTAACATCCCCTAGAGCGAGTCAGGATTATACATATCATTCATTTCTGGCAAGACTGTTAACATGCTTTAAGCACAAAAAGCAGCCTTGGGAAGATAAAAATATTTCTTAACTTTCAGAGGAAAAAATGGTGAAGAAAGTAGTCACCTGAAGGAGATTATCAACATATTCCTGGGCCCATGTTTTATACTATTGAACTAGAAAAGTAGAAACAGAATCAGTAGCATTTATAGGAAAGATAATAAGAATAACGATTTCTGCAAAATATTTTAGTTACTTTCAAAAGTTACTTTTTTAGAGTACTTTTCCTTTGTTTAATTGAAAATTCAATCTAAATACTAATCCTCTTAAGTCTTCTCATCATTTTTGGCTTTTTCTGAAAATTACACTCCTATTGACAACATCCAGGCAACCAAACTCAAACTGTGGATTCATAAAATATATTCTATGTTCATGCAATACTGAGTTATGAAATCAGCAATAAATTTAACAAGTTAAAAACTTTAATATCCAAGTATTTTAATAAATAAAAGCAACTATAGACTTAATAAAATTTAAAATTGTATTGACATAATAAATTGGTTGTCAGCTAAATTTATGAGTTAACAACTTTGGTTTGCTCTGTTATTTGTATCACATGAGTAAATATCTGTTATCTTTTTCACATATACTTTGTTTCATAGATGCGACATTACATGTCAAGGACACAATAATACAAAAACATTGTTTCTAGCCTTGGTAAGCTTACGTGTGTGTGCATGCTAAGTAGCTTCAGTCTTGTCTGACTCTTTGGGACTCTATGGACCGTAGCCTGCCAGGCTCCTTTGCCCATGGGATTCTCCAGGCAAGAATACTAGAGTGGGTTGCCATGCCCACCTCCAGAGGATCTTCCCAACCCCAGGATTGAACCTGCATCCCCTCTAGCTCCTGCATTGCTAGCAGCTTCTTTACCACTGAGCCACTGAGGAAGCCCTAGTAAGCTTACATGCCACAACAAATATGCCAATTGGGCACATTGATTTTCTTGAATTCAAGGTACTTGTGTAAGAATGACATTCAGACCCTCTTTGATCCCTTCTGAAAGCAAAAGATAAATCTCTCACATGGAAGAGAGTATATCCTCCCTGTATTAGAAGGGTGGAAGGCATGTTTATAACTAGAGATTCTGGAATCCAGGGCTTAGAAGCTTATAAAAACAAACCTTGTTACTTCAATTTAGCACCCTAAGCTCAAACCCATTTGTTTTGTCAATTGTTCAAAAATTTATTGTTTCTTTGTCTAAAAGGTACAAAAGCTTCCTGCTTTTACTTCCTCGAGATTCTAATTTTTATGGAGTTCTCATATATATATATTTAAATTTATTTTTCTCCTGTTAATCTGTTTTATGTCAATTTAATTATTAGACCAGCCAAAGAACTTAGAAGAGAAAGGAAAATTTTCCTCCCTACAATACATAGTGATTTATTTAAAAACAATTCATAATTTATTAAGCCCTCCTTCTTTCATTAAATGTTTTGTTTTTACATTTATATTTCTACTTCTTTGTGATTTTTTTTACTAGTAGGAAATTTACTGGGTCAAATGATACAATATTTAAAGTGCCCCAATAAATATTCCTAACATGTTTTTTAAAATTTAAACATATTTAAATTCCCACCATCAGTATATATGAGAATTTCATCTAGTAATAGCCTCACCAGTATCAATATTATGTATTTTTCATCACTACTACTTGAGAGGTAAAAATTTCCATTTATAATTTTTGCATTTCTTTATTTACTAATAAAAGCAGCTGTCTTAATAACTGTAAGTAGCTTTTATTTCCTCTTTCTAAATTTTTTATGTTCTGCACCATTAATAATTTTAGTGCTTTTCATATTGATTTCTTATATTAATAGATTAAGACCAATTTACCTATTTTTATATGTGTTATAAAAAATTTACCTTTTAAATCTGTTTATGTTAGATATATTGAGAATTTAAATATTTGGGTGTGTGTATGTGTGTGTGTGTGTGCCCATATGCATGCAACATCTGATCTTTGCTTCTGAAATTCTTCTATTGCTCTTTGGATTACTAACACTTTACTATCTCTAGAGTTGAAAGAACTTGCCTCTGGTGTTCTTCAAAGTTACATAATGGTTTCAGACATACAGACACACATGTACACACACATACATATATGTATGTGTGTGTACATGAGAAAGAAAAAGACCAAACAGAGAACAGAGAGTCCTTTTAAACTTATGGACCTAGTTTCAAAAAGAAGAGGAAGTGATCACCCACAAGGCTAAAAACACAACAAAAGTAAGAATGATTGTCTACTGTGACAAGTGCATTCCTGGCTTTCTATTTAACAATAGAACAACTTTAAATTTCTTGTCTTGTCTTTTTGAATTTGAAAAAGTCTTCTTATCTACAGGCCCAATAATAAATGGATTTAACTCAATTGTGTATCACAGACAAAAGAAATGTAGATCTCCACAAACAGAGAGTATCTTTGAGGTAGGCCACATACCATATTTTTCTCCAACCTATCTGATTTGATGGTATGCAGTATTAATCACACACTGTTTACTAAATCTCCATATTTTATAAAGTAGAACTATTTAGCAAACATTAACATATAAAGAACTTACTAATTTCTCTATTACTATTTTCCTAGAAAATCTGTCCTTCATTCTTTTAACTAAATACCTTGTATTTTTTAAATACAGACAGTAACAACAGTTCTCATTTCACATCTCCAAAATAATCACTCCTAAACTTTTAGTATTTAGCTTCCCAGCTGCTTTCTCCAAACCAAGAAATAGCATTTATGATCTAAACAACATTTATAATTCATTTAAATATTCATATTGTTTAATTCAGAATCTGTTATACAGTTCAATCAACAAACTTGCTACAGATTATTGTAATACTGAAAGTCACTTGGTCATGTCTGACTCTGCAACCCCATGGACTATACAGTCCATGGAATTCTCTCAGCCAGAATACTGAAGTGGGTAGCCTATCCCTTCTCCAGTGAATCTTCCTGACCCAGGAATCGAACCAGGGTCTCCTGCATTGCAGGCGGATTCTTCACCAACTGAGCTATCAGGGAAGCCCTCAATTAACAACTTGCCACAGGTTATTGTAATAGATACTATACATTTACCTATTCAATGGCCATTTTCAAGTGTGTTCTTTGCTGTTCTTTTCTCCTATGGGGATAGAAATGTATCAAACTTGATTTTCCAGCCTTCCTGTGGTTAGGGATAGCTACGACTCCAAGTTTTGACTAATGAAATCTAAACAAAAATTGCTGGTTATAGTCTGCTAAAAGCTTTTTCTTTGCCAATGAAAAGGAACAGATAAGGCTATAATTGCTATGTTATTGTACATCTTTTTCTATGCCTTGAAAACACATATGTTGCCTGGGTGTGCAGCCAGGATCACTGCAATCAGAAGAAAGAAGCCAAGAACCTTTGCATGAGAGAGCAGCAATGCCGAGAGATGCAAAAGTGATGAATTATCACTGAATAGGTCAACTGCCTCCAGCAAGATTTTAATTCCATTCTCACTACATGAGGAAAATAAACTCTATTGTGTCTAAGGGACTCAATCAGATTTTCTGTTACTTTTAGTCAAAGCATTCCTAACTGGTAGAATTATTTACTCTTCTTTATTCTCTCCAATTTTAGACATAATTCCTTGGGATCCTTTTTATGGCTCAGAAGACAAAGACAGCTATTGAACATTTGTCTTAGTTAAATGAGTAAAGAAGATTTATGCAGTTCTTTCCTGGGCCTAAAATTCTCCCAACTTAACCTTACCTCACTGTGATCATATGTTTGGTAATTTTTAAACTCAAGTATGTTAATCTTCTATCTAGGTCAAGAGAGGAAAATGTAAACAAAACTTCCTAAGGCAAAGTAAGTAATTTCAAATTTAAAATATTAAATGAAAATACTAAACATAAATGCAAGACTTTTTTTTCTTTTTTGCATTCACTCATTTAGTCTGTCAACCATTTATTTGAAAGTCTTTGACACGACACACTGTATCTCAGGAAAGATGCGGCAAATAATACATTTTGTGTTATTTCCTTCCTTCCTTTCTATTGATCTTCAACTATTATTTTAATGTGGGCTGAACTATGATGGGCATTATGAAAGTGGATCTAAATTGGATTGTAGTTCTCTATTTTAGTAGGTACAAGAAAGTGTCTCAGACCACAAAGGACTGATCATTTGCGTTCAGGGGGGAAAAAAAGCAATCTCCTACTAATATAGAGCCCACAGGAAAAAAATAAGATGAAAGAGAGAGAGAATATACTACATTTATTTAAACTGACTTGTGGAACCATTTGTTATTTAATTACCTTTCCAATCAATGGAATATTCACAGGTATAGGAACCCATACTCACACTTTGAATAAGCAAACAAATGTAGAAACAAAAAGAAATGTAGTCAACTAATTTTCACTTAAGAAGCAGATTAAACTCATATTTCAACATTAAAATAACAAACTGTGGTTGTTACAAAACATTAACTACAGATTTCAATACTTCTGCCTCTGCTTCTATTTAATGACAAGACCTCTTTATTCATATTTATTTCTAATGGAGAATGGAATATAAACTGGCCTTATACACAAATGACTTTATCTATATGCAAATTGTCTCATGGAAATCTCTGGTAACATACTTATGGACAGGCTCATCTTTTAAAAACAACAAGCCAAATATCACATTTTAAATTCTTTCTTTTCTTATTTTTAAAAATCATATTTTACCATACTTTTGGCTCATTCTCACTCCTTTTCCAGGGATTTGTGCAGTAAAACAAGACAAGGCTAAAAAATATGCTATATAAATAAGGGTCAGTCTTTTTATTTTGATAGCTCAAATAAGTTCAATTTTACAGTCCTCTTTTACGGCACCGATCTACTCAGGCTTTGCCAACTGCTTTTGGACTGAATTTACAAAGTTTTCAAGCAACAGTTAAAGCAAAAGCTAAACAGCTGGAATAAGTTTTGTTCAGTTCAGTTCAGTCACTCAATCAAATCTGACTCTTTGAGACCCATGGACTGCAACACTCCAGGTCTCCCTGTCCATCGCCAACTCCCAGAGTTTAATCAAACTTATGTCCATTGAGTCGATGATGGCATCCAACCATCTCATCCTCTGTTTTCCCCTTCTCCTCCTGCCTTCAATCTTTCCCAGCATCAGGGTCTTTTCCAGTGAGTCAGTTCTTCACCATCAGGTGGCCAAAGTATTGGAGCTTCAGGTTCAGCATCAGTCCTTCCAATGAATATCCAGGACTGATTTCCTTTAGGATGGACTGGTTGGATATCCTTGCTGTCCGAGGGACTCTCAAGAGTCTTCTAAAACACTACAGTTCAAAAGCATCAATTCTTTGGCACTCAGCTTTCTTTATCATCCAACTCTCACATCCATACATGACCACTGGAAAAACCATAGCCTTGACTAGATGGACCTTTGTTGGCAAAGTAATGTCTCTGCTTTTTAATATGCTGTCTAGGTTGGTCATAACTTTTCTTCCAAGGAGCAAGTGTATTTTAAGTTCATGGCTGCAGTCACAATCTACAGTGATTTTGGAGCCCAAGAAAATAAAGTCTGTCACAAATGTATAGACGTATTTTTTTTTTAACATGGAATCTCATATTAATCTCATGAATAATTGATACCCATATAGAAGCAATCCATATTAACTTGAGATACTAGCATTTTACTTATCTAATTAAATTTTACTTAGTTTTGTATTGAAGGGCTCCCTCATAGCTCATTGGTAAAGAATCTGCCTGCAATGCAGGAGACCCCAGTTCAATTCCTGGGTCAGGAAGATCTGCTAGAAAAGGGATAGGCGACCCACTCCAGTATTCTCGGGCTTCCCTTGTGGCTTAGCTGGTAAAGAATCTTCCCGCAATGCGGGAGACCTGGGTACGATACCTGGGTTGGGAAGATCCCCTGCAGAAGGGAAAGGCTACCCACTCTAGTATTCTGGCCTGGAGAATTCCAGGGACTATTCAGTCCATGTGGTTGCAAAGAGTTGAACATAACTGATCAACTTTCACTTTTCACTTTCACTTTGTATTGAAAGTGAAAGTCACTCAGTTGTGTCCGACTCTTTGCCTCTCCATGGACTATAGCCTACCAGGCTCCTCTGTCCATGGATAACCCTGGCAAGAATACTGGAGTGGGTAGCCATTTCCTTCTCCAGGTGATCTTGGACTAAGGATAGAATCCAGGTCTTCTGCATTGCAGGCAGATTCTTTACCTTCTGAGTGACCAGGAAATTGTAGGACCTGGAGAACTCTAATATCTGACCATTTCCCATATTCAGTTCAGTTCAGTTCAGTTCAGTCGCTCAGTCGTGTCCGACTCTTTGCGACTCCATGAATCACAGCACGCCAGGCCTCCCTGTCCATCACCAACTCCCGGAGTTCACTCAAACTCATATCAATCGAGTCGATGATGCCATCCAGCCATCTCATCCTCTGTCATCCCCTTCTCCTCCTGCCCCCAATCCCTCCCAGTATCAGGGTCTTTTCCAATGAGTCAACTCTTCACATGAGGTGGCTAAAGTATTGGAGTTTCAGCTTCAGCATCAGTCCTTCCAATGAACACCCAGGACTGATCTCCTTTAGGATGGACTGGTTGGATCTCCTTGCAGTCCAAGGGACTCTCAAGAGTCTTCTCCAGCACCATAGTTCAAAAGCATCAATTCTTCAGCGCTCAGCTTTCTTCACCGTTCAACTCTTACATCCATACATGACTACTGGAAAAACCATATCCTTGACTAGATGGACCTTTGTTGGCAAAGTAATGTCTCTGCTTTTTAATGTGCTGTCTAGGTTGGCCTCCACTTTCCTTCCAAGGAGTAAGCATCTTTTAATTTCATGGCTGCAATCACCATCTGCAGTGATTTTGGAACCCAAAAAAATAAAGTCTGACACTGCTCCAATGTTTCCCTATCTATTTCCCATAAAGTGATGGGACCAGATGCCATGATCTTAGTTTTCTGAATGTTAAGCTTTAAGCCAACTTTTTCACTCTCCTCTTTCACTTTCATCAAGAGGCTTTTTAGTTCCTCTTCACTTTCTGCCATAAGGGTGGTGTCATCTGAATATCTGAGGTTATTGATATTTCTCCTGGCAATCTTGATTCCAGCTTGTGCTTCTTTCAGCCCAGCGTTTCTCATGATGTACTCTGCATATAAGTTAAATAAGCAGGGTGACAATATACATCCTTGACGAACTCCTTTTCCTATTTGGAACCAGTCTGTTGTTCCATGTCCAGTTCTAACTGTTGCTTCCTGATCTGCATACAGGTTTCTCAAGAGGCAGGTCAGGTGGTCTGGTATTCCCATCTCCTTCAGAATTTTCCACAGTTTATTCTGATCCACACAGTCAAAGGCTTTAGCGAAGTCAATAAAGCAGAAATAGATGTCTTTCTGGAACTCTCTTGCTTTTTCGATGATCCAGCAGATGTTGGCAATTTGATCTCTGGTTCCTCTGCCTTTTCTAAAACCAGCTTGAACATCTGGAAGTTCATGGTTCACGTATTGCTGAAGCCTGGCTTGGAGAATTTTGAGCATTACTTTACTAGCGTGTGAGATAATTTCCCATATTAGTTGACAGAATTTTGTTTAGGTAATATTAAAATTTCTATAATTAACATTATTATATGTATTTATATAAAAATTGATCATAATTTCATTTCCTCACAGATTAAAATGCCTCACGAAACTATTTTGTGAAAACTAAAAGCCTTAAATAATCTTTTTACCCCTAACATATAAAAAAAATAAATTTCCATTTACTTCAAAATTATTTCTAAGTGAAAAAAAATCTATCTGTGAAGAATCCTTCTCCTTTCTTCAGATTTCAGGTATGGGAATATTAATCAAATTAAATTACTTTGTCTAAGAACATAAAGCTTTATCTTCTAGATCAGGGTTGGTGAACTACGGTTTGTGGGCCGAATCCAGCCATATCTGTTTTTGTAAATAAAGTTTAATTAGCACACAGCCACTGTTCTTTCATTTATGTATTGTCCAGGGCTGCTTTCCTGTTGCAAGGGCAGAGTTTAGTAGTGTAACAGAGAATAAATAGCGTACACAGCCATATAGTTTATGATACTCTCTGACCTTTTATAGAAAAACATAAGATTGTCAGGGGACACATGAGCAGCTCTGAAATCTACCTACATAGAATTTTCACATTTTTTATTTGGAAGAAATATTGGAAACTGTTCTGTTTATGTCATGAAAAAGCTTTGCTACAGTACAGAAAACTACAGTGAGGGTCTAAGTTCATCAAATTTCTGGCCAGAATCCAAATGAGAACCAGGAGCTGAATGCCCTCAGTCTCATGTCCATCTATCACATTATACCTTCCTCTCTAACAACATACACCTCACCTTACAGTTTTTCTTCATTAAGCTTTGTGACAGAATTATATCAAAAGATAGAATTATATTTAAAATAGCTTTTATATATCATGCAAAATTCTAAAGATATTTTTATCTTACATTTTTTCAAATATATTAGTAAATAAATTTAAATGCTTAAATTCTTTATTGAAAATTTTCTTAAGTATAACAATATTTAATATTTTTATATATTTTAGTAAGTTATTACAAAAGAAAAGTAGTCCACCATGAATATGTTGCAGTGCAAACCTTTTTTTGTCCAGGTACACGTATCCTATTTAAACAGAAGGCATTTAGTGAAGCATCACAAAAATTTAACTTAAAAGTACATCCCTGGGCTTTCTATTCAGTTTCATTGATCTATATTTCTGTTTCTGTGCCAGTACCATAGTGTTTTGGTTACTGTAGCTTTGTAATAGTATAGTACGGAGTTAGGGAGCCTGATTTCGCTAGGTCCATTTTTCTTTCTCAAGATTTGGGGTCTTTTTCACTTCCATACAACTTTTTGTTGTTGTTCTAGTTCTGGGAAAAATGACATTGGTAATTTGACAGTGATTTCATTGAATCTGTAGACTGCCTTGGGTAAAAGAAAAAAAAATTAATCACACAGTTGTGTTCAGCTCTTTGGTACCCCATGGACTGTAGCCTGCCAGGCTCCTCTGTCTGTGGAATTTTCCAAGAAAGAATACTACAGTGGGTAGCTATTCTCTTCTCCAGGGGATCTTTGCAATACAGGAATCGAACCCAGCTCTCCCACAGTCACCATGGAGGTGGCTCAGATGGTAGGTAAAGAATCTACCTGCAATGTAGGAGACCGGGTTCGATCCCTGGGTTGGAAAGATCCCCTGGAGAAGGGAGTGGTAATCCACTCCAATATTCTTGTCTAGAGAATTCCATGAAAAGAGGAGCGTGGTGGGCTATAGTCCATGGGGTCACAAATCAGACACATTAGACTGCCTTGGCTAGTAACAATATTGACTCTTACCAATCCAAGAGCATGGTACAGAAGTTGCCTACATGTGAACGAGCTCCATTCTGAGAGTGCATTCGTAGTCTGGTTTGTAAATCCAACAGAGTCAGCTTAGGTATCCAACTAACACAATTGGCTATATAATACTATACTGTAATAGGTTTATGCTTTTCACACAAATAATACATAAGAATAAAAAAAATAAAACATTTTAATTCATACAGTACCTTGAAAAGTACAGTAACTTCAGTACAACAAATGGCATACAGAAGCTGGCATTGAGCGAACAGGCAAGAAGAGTTACTGACTAGAAGAGTGAAAGGAGGTGGGAGACGGTAGAGCTGAAGGACCATCAGCAACAGGAGACAGAGGGCAAGTGCACCTGATGCTGATGGCCCAGGTTCTGGTTTCATGTTGGATTCAATTCTATCTACTCTCTTGGAAAAAAAAACTCAGTGATATTTGGGGAGTAGCTCTTTTTTTCTCTCATCATAGATGACATGGTAGCACTCAATGGCATTATGAATGGCTGCTGAAACCTTTGTTACCGTTCTACTTTAGGGTTTTGTATCTCAGAAACTAACAGTGCCTCCTTCAGTTCAGTTCAGTTCAGTAGCTCAGTTGAGCCCCACTCCTTGTGACCCCATGGACTGCAGCATGCCAGGCCTCTCTCTCCATCACCAATTCCTGGAGTTTACCCAAACTCACATTGAGTCGGTGATGCCATACAATCATCTCATCCTCTGTCATCTCCTTCTCCTCCCACCTTCAATCTTTCCCAGCATCAGGATCTTTTCCAATGAGTCAAATCTTCACATCAGGTGGCCAAAGTATTGGAGTTTCAGCTTCAACATCAGTCCTTCCAATGAACACCCAGAACTGATCTCCTTTAGGATGGACTGGTTGGATCTCCCTGTAATCCAAGGGACTTTCAAGAGTCTTCTCCAACACCACAGTTCAAAGGCATCAATCCTTTGGTGCTCAGCTTTCTTTATAGTCCAACTCTCACATCCACACATGACTACTGGAAAAAGCATACCCTTGACTAGACAGACTGTTGTTGGCAAAATAATGTCTCTGCTTTTTAATATGCTGTCTAGATTGGTCATAGCTTTTCTTCCAAGGAGCAAGTGTCTTTTAATTTCAAGGCTGCAATCACCATCTGCAGTGATTTTGGAGCCCCCCCAAAAGTAAACTCTGTCACTGTTTCCACTGTTTCCCCATCTATTTTCCATGAAGTGATGGGAACAGATGTCATCATCTTAGTTTTCTGAATGTTGAGCTTTAAGTCAACTTTTTCTCTCTCCCCTTTCACTTTCATCAAGAGGCTCTTTAGTTCTTCAATTTCTGCTATAAGGGTGGTGTCATCTGTATATGTGAGGTTATTGATAGTTCTCTCAGCAGTCTTGATTCCAGCTGGTGCTTCATTCAGCAGGGCATTTTGCATAATGTACTCTGCATATAAGCAGGGTGACAATATACAGCCTTGACATACTCCTTTTCCTATCTGGAACCAGTCTGTTGTTCCACGTCCACTTCTAACTGTTGCTTCCTGACCTGCATACAGATTTCTCAAGAGGTGGGTCAGGTGGTTTGGTATTCCCATCTCTTTCAGAATTTTCCACAGTTTGTTGTGATCCACACATTCAAAGGCTTTGGCATAGTCAATAAAGCAGAAATAGATGTTTTTCTGGAACTCTCTTGCTTTTTCGATGATCCAGCGGATGTTGGCAATTTGAACTCTGGTTCCTCTGCCTTTTCTAAAACCAGCTTGAACATCTTGAAGTTCATGGTTCACATATTGCTGAAGCCTGGCTTGGAGAATTTTGAGCATTACCTTGCTAGCATGTGAGATGAGTGCAATTGTGCGGTAGTTTGAGCATTCATTGGCATTTCCTTTCTTTGGGATTGGAATGAAAACTGACCTTTCCCAGTCCTTTGGCCACTGCTGAGTTTTCCAAATTTGCTGGCATATTAAGTGAAGCACTTTCACAGCATCATCTTTTAGGATTTGAAATAGCTCAACTGGAATTCGATCACCTCCACTAGCTTTGTTTGGAGTGATTCCCACTTGACTTCACATTCCAGGATGTCTGGCTCTAGGTGAGTGATCACACCATCATGATTATTTGGGTCATGGAGATCTTTTTTGTATAGTTTTTCTGTGTATTCTTGCCATCTCTTCTTAATATCTTCTGCTTTTGTTAGGTCCATACCATTTCTGTCCTTTATTGAGCCCATCTTTGCATGAAATGTTCTGTTGGTATCTCTCATTTTCTTGAAGAGATCTCTAGTCTTTCCCATTCTATTGTTTTCCTCTACTTCTCTGCACTGATCACTGAGGAAGGCTTTCCTATCTCTCCTTGCTCTTCTTAGTGCTTCCTTAAATAAAAATAATCCTCTTGCTGCATCATAAGTGACTCCAGTTCTTCAGTTACTTCTTCTTTCTGTCTTTCTCCACCTTCTCTCTGTGCTTCTAATTCCATCAGGTCTTTATTAATAAGCTCCTCATGTTGCACAGCGACAGTATTGTACAGTAAAATACAGAAAAGCACAACCAGTTACTGTGGTTGCATGCACATGACAATTTATGCCAGACATGTGAAATAATTTATGTGACTGGACTTGTGAATGTACACTTACATCGTTTAAGTTCACAAATTGAAAGTTCATGTGTGGGAAACTTCCTGTATATCTTTCTGTTTGTGTTGTTTTCCATTTTTTTCATCAGTATCTTACAGTTTTTAGAGTACAGCTCCTTGACTCATTGATAGGTTTATCCCTAGGTATTTTATTCTTTCAGACATGATGGTAAATGAGATTGTTTCCTTAATTTTCTTTATGATCTTTTGTTACTGTATAGTAATATAACATATTTCTGCATATTAATTTTGAATCCTGCAACTTTACTTAATTTGTTGATGAACTTTAGTAGTTTTCTGGTAGTGTCTTTTGGATTTTCTGTGTATAGTAGCCTGTCATCTGCAAATAGTGACCATTTTACTTCCTTTCCAGTTTGGGTTTATGTTATTTCTTTTTTTTCTCTGACTGCTGTGGCTAAGACTTCCAAAACTATGCTGAATAAAAGTGGTGAGAGTGAGCATACGTCTCTTCTTCTTGTCCTTAGAGGAAATCCTTTTAGCTTTTAACCACTGAGTACAAGGCTTGCTGTGGGTCTATTGTATACAGGCTTTATTATGTTATGTTCCCTCTATGTCCACTTTCTGAAGAGTTTTTTATAAACGCATTTTGAATTTTATCAAATGTTTTTTCTGCATCTACTGTGATGATCATATGGAACAAGATAAAAAGCCCAGAAATAAACCCATACGCCAATGGTCAATCTACAACAAAGGAGGGAAGCATATGCAGTGGAGAAACAACCATCTCAGCAACAAGTGGTGCTGGGAATAGTGGACAACCACATGCTTAAAAATTAAATTAGAAAATTCTCTAACATCACATAAAAAAATAAACTCAAGATGGATAAAAGACATAAATGTGAGACTAAATACTATAAAAACTCCTAGAGAAAACACAGGCAGAATGCTTTTTGACATATATCACACAAACATTTTTTGGATTGATCACTTAAAAGTAATTAAAATAAAAACAAAAATAAATAAACAAGACCTAATTAAACTTAAAAGTTTTTGCACAGCAAATGAAATCACAAACAAAATGAAAAGACAACCTACAGAGTGAGAGAAAAGATTTGCAAGTGATGCAACCGATAAGGGCTTAATTTTCAAACATACAAACAGTTCATATAACTCAACATCAAAACAAAAAAATAACCCCATAAAAAAACTGGCAGAAGATCTAAACAGACATTTTTACAAATATGACTATAGATGGCCAACAGGCACATGAGAAAATGCTCAATATCGCTAATTATTAGAGAAACACAGATCAAAACAACAATGAGATATCCCCTCACCCTAGTCAGACTGGCCATCATCAAAAAGTCTACAAATAATAAATGCTGGAGTTTGGAGAAAAGGGAACCCTCCTACACCTGTTGTTGTTTAATCACTCAGTTGTGTTCGACTCTTTTGTGATCCCATGCACTGTAGCCCACCAGGCTCCACTGTCTAGGGGATTTTCTGGGCAAGGTTTCTGGAGCGGGTTGCTCTTTCCTCCTCGGGGGTGATGAGAACTGGCACAGCCAGTATGGAGACCAGTATGGATACTCCTTTAAAACTAAAGCCAGAGTCACCACATGGTCCTGCACTCATTCCTGGGCACATAACCAGAGAAAACTCTTAACTTGAAAAGATACAGGGATCCTAATTTTTCACTGTAGTGCTATTTACAATAGCAAAGACATGGAAGTAAACTAAAAGTCTGTTGGCAGATGAATGGATGAAGAAGAGGTGATGTAAATATAAAATGCAATATCACTCAGCCATAAAAGATAATAAAATAATGTCCTTTGCAGCAACATGCATGGACCTAGAAATGATCATACTAAGTAAGCCAAAGACAAATATCATATTACATCACTTATATGTGGGATCTAAAGAAAAAGATACAAATGAACTTATTTAAAAAAAACAGAAAAAGACTCACAGACACAGAAACCAAACTTATGGGTGTTAAAGAGGAAAGGAAGAGAAAGATAAATTGAGGTGTTGGGATTACATATACACACTCCTGCTGCTGCTGCTACTGAGTCGCTTCAGTCGTGTCCGACTCTGTGCGACCCCACAGACGGCAGCCCCCCAGGCTCCCCCGTCCCTGGGAGTCTCCAGGCAAGAACACGGAGTGGGTTGCCATTTCCTTCTCCAATGCATGAAAGTGAAAAGGGAAAGTGAAGTCGCTCAGTCGTGTCCGACTCTTAGCCACTCCATGGACTGCGGCCTACCAGGCTCCTCCGTCCATGGGATTTTCCAGGCAAGAGTACCGAAGTGGGGTGCCATTGCCTTCTTCAACATATACACACTACTCTATATAAAAATAAATAACCAACAAAGACCCTCTATACAACACATTGAACTATACTCATTATTTTGTCATAACTTATAAAGGAAAAGATTTTGAAAAATGTGTGTGTGTATAAATATATATACACATATATACATACATGTATATGTATGCATACATATTACAATCACTGTGCTATATCCCTGAAAGTAGGAAGACACTGTATATCAACTGTACTTCAATAAAATTTTTTAAAAAATATTTTAATAAATAAAAATTTAAAAGTGGATCCCTTTATTTAATCATGTCTTCCTTTATTCAACACATTTATGAATATTCCTAGGTGCTAGGAACTGTATTGCCCTCAGGATACAGTAATGAATTTGATTTATTTCTAACTACAAAGCAGGAACCATTTAGAATTGTTGTGTCAACACTTTTAAACATTTGTCATTTCAAGTAACTTGAGATGTTTTATAAATCCCCAGAAACACATCTTTAAGCAATTCTCATGATATAGGTATAGTCATTAATAAATATAGATTGATTCTGCTTAGCAATTAATATTGCCTTTTAAAGCAAAATGCTGATTATACAGAGTATTTTAAAATTGACTAAGGTGAAGATGTAAAATAAAATATTAAAACTGTAAATATCAGCTAGGTCTGCTATGGAACTTTACATGCATCCTAACATTTATTTAGACTAATTAGAAAGTAGTTAATGAATTATTAGGGCTTCCCTGGTAGCTCAGATGGTAAAGCGTCTGATGTGGGAGACCCAGGTTCGACCCCTGGGTTGGGAAGATCCCCTGGAGAAGGAAATGGCAACCCACTCCAGTATTCTTGCCTGGAAAATTCCATGGACTGAGGAGCCTGGTGGGCTACAGTCCATGGGGTCGCAAAGAGTCAGACACGACTGAGTGACTTCACTAACTAATGAATTATTACAAACTTATAACTTAAAAATATTCAATTATTCAGATTTTCTTCCATTCATCCATTCAATAAACACATCATGGGTTCCAAGTATGAGCCAGGTTCTGTTCTAGGCACAGGGAATATAGCAAATAAAGATGACAGAAGTCCTTGCTTACACGGAGTTCACATGAAAGTTGGTGAAAAACAGAAAATAAATGTTTCAGTAAAATGGAAATGGTGATAAGTGTCATGAAAGAAAAAAAAGGAAGATAATGCAGTCAGGAGTGGTGACTACATGAAAAATTAAAATTTTAACTGGTCATGAAAAGTCTCTATAACCTAATGCCATTGGAGCAAAGAACTGAAGGAGGTAAAAAAAGGACAGAGAACAGGAGGCAAGAATTTGTCTGGGGTGTTTGAGCAAAAGCAAAATAGATCCCATGGTTGGGTGGAATGGCTGGAGCTTTGTGAAATACATTTCTTTTGGAGTTGACAATATATGTATATCTGAAGAAGTGTACCAGAGAATAAATGCATTTTAAATTTGAATTCTTTCTTTCTTTATTAAATATGTCTTTTAATTTTGCTTTATCTCTGAAGTTTATAAAATGTGCCCTATTATAAAATACGTATATCCATGAGTCATGAAAACACTTGTTTCAATTTTAAGATTTAACATTTTGAAAAACCTAAGAACACCTTCTATTTAACAATAGACTTCTGTGTTTCAATATCCTCCTTTGATATACTGACCCCTTCAATTCAGGCAAGACATTGTAGTGATGGCCAGCAAAGTTCATGTGCTCCGAGGACAGGTCAAAATTCTCCTGGAGTTTATACGTTTACTGTGGTTGCTCATCATATTTTCTGTAGAGACTGATAAAGTGCTATCTTAACCTTTGTATTTAATCCTCATTTTCTGAGTAAGGTATGCTTCTACTTTGCAATAGGTAGAGAACAAAATGAATGGTTTGAATAAGTTACAACTAAATAATTAGAGTTTTATAACTACCGCTGCTCACTCTGGGCACAGGTTTAAAAAGGCAATGTATACTAATGTTTAAGGAGCACAGACTTCGAGACCCTGAATACCTGAGCACAAACTCTGGTTTGTCCGTTTCTTAACTGCATGATACTGATGTTTTACTTGGTCTCCTTTCTGTGTCGGTTTCCTGGACTGGAAACTGTGTATAATGATACCTTACTGAGTTGGCTTTTTATTATGATTTAAGGACAGCGTCTGACACAATGTTTTTAACAGTATCTCATTAAATGAAAGTTGAACTGCATCTTTCCTGAAACCAGTCAGAACTCCAAAGAACAGATTCTTTATTGAAACATTTTATCTTTTTTTTTTTGTTTTTGTTTTCCATTTATTTTTATTAGTTGGAGGCTAATTACTTTACAATATTGTGGTGGTTTTTGCCATACATTGACATGAATCAGCCATGGAACAGTTTCTCAAACAGTGATAATGTCATTAAATCAAGTAGGAAATAGCTTAAGAAGCTGCTGTCTAATAAATGTCTGAAGAGAGAAAGGGCCATGGATTGAAGGCACAAAAAATATAAATGAAGGACTAGTTAAGAATTTTGTGATTTATAACATCTTTGGGTTTTTAAGGCTGTATTCAGATTAGGTGTAATGGTTCATTTTAGCATTCTACCATGAGAAAAGCTGACAGACATTCTAATATCTGGCATGCAGTGGCAGAGATTTAGTACCAGAGGCACCTAGTATTTCATCCACGGTGAAGGTACCAAGATTCTGATTCATACGTGAATTCACTTCCTGCTTTGAGACTAGTAAAGCTGTTCTCTGAAGTCTCCTTTTCATATACCTGACCTCATTTAACCAGATGCATAATAACCCTCACTGCCTTCCCCGCTTTTTTACCTAAACTAATCATTATTTATACATCTCTATTTTCTAACATTTCCTCTGGGTATTGTGTTAAGATAAAACACAGCTTTATGATGCCCTTTTCTATCAACACTAGACTATCTGTTTCAAGATAGTAATTAACTTCCTGCTTAATCTGTCACACTTAATTTGAAATTGGGCACACAGGGCTATTAAAAACTGTGGTTGTGGTGTTTGCATCTGGCTGAGACACTAGCCACTGGCAGCCTTGATTTATCACTCTTCATTTAAATTCCTGTGCCAATGATTTTAGTTCCTAAATGCTGTGACTGGCATTTATGGATTTCAAAATCAAAGTGAAACTAAGCTACAGTTAAGAACTCAACAGCTCAGATCGATGAAAAGCGGCTTTATAACTGCACCCTGCAGTTAAATCCTAGGGGCTTGACCAAATAGTGCTTACTGCTCAAAGATGTTGCTGTGGGAAGACAAGTGTCCCATTCTACTGACTGTTTATAAATCACAATCAAACTATGCATCTTGTAACAGTGCCGTGTATATTTGCTCCCAGATGGAAACTATTTTTTGCTAAGCCTGTTTTCTTAAAAGACCAACTCCCTAAATGTAAGCTTCTCCTTCTGACAAATCTCATCTTTGACATTCAAATCTTTTTTATCCAACATTGCTCATGTTTGAAGAAGCAGAATATAACACTGCTACTAAGACCTTCTCTATAATACTGCACAAAAATTGCTTCCTAAATTGAATGAGCATAATTCTATAACTTTCTTATTAAAGGCTGACTGTGGTGCAAATTTTGATCCACTGAAAGCTTCTTTGGATATGAACATGGAGAATTAGGCTTTTCTACAACTCTGCCAGAAACAAACTGTGAAAATTTGTTCCTCCTGCACGGATTCATAATCTCAAAGCTCAACCCTTCTTATATGGCCAGTCCAAATGCTCTTCTTTCTTTTATAGTAAAGCTCCTCCAGAAAGTACTCTAGTTCAGTTAAGCATCTCTCCTCTGAACTACAGCATTCACATCTGATTCTTGAAACTTGAATGCTCAACTTAAAAATATGCTTTTTTATTTTTTGCTTGCCTTTTTCAGTCTGCTAAACTTGTCTCCCCAATAACAGTAAGTAAGGTATTTGAGGAAGCCACACTAATATCTCCCTTCCTTATCAATACTACATGATAAGCCACTGATCATGCATTATGGCTTAATAAATGTTTGCTCACTCATTTAATAAACAAGCATTTATAGAGCTTTATACCTAGTGATCTTCAGTGCTCCAGGCATAGAGGTGTGTGTTCAGTCACTTAGTCAATTTTACTAGGTAAATGACAGAGATGCCACTCTGTTACCTGTGCCTATTTAAGTTCTTAGAATGATCGTTAGGTGATATTGATGCTTATTACTAGTACTGTCTCTAGATGTTTTGGTAACATCATGTAACACAAACCTGGTAAGGTAATAACAGAAGAGAGTTCATAGGAGACGCTGAAGATGGTGCTACCCAAGGATGGCTTTGGAGCTGAGTCCTAGAATGCCCTCCCTTTGTCTCACTTCGAGGAAAAAAAGGTGTTGAGTCACCTTCCCTTCTTATTGCCCTCTTACTGAGGGAGGACAGCAATGGGCAATGAAGTCATTACACAGGTACAAAAGAGCTAATCATTAAAACCGTTCTCCTGTCAGCTTTGTATATGTGTGCTCCGTTGTGTCAAACTCTCTGTGACCGCATGGACTGTAGCCTGCCAGGCTCCTCTGTTGGTAGGATTTCCTAGCAAGAATACTGGAGTGGTTGCCATTTTCTACTCCAGGAAATCTTTCTGACCCAGAGATCAAACTCACGTCTCTTGCATCTCCTGCAATGGCAGGCAGATTCTTTACCACTGCACCATCTGGGAAGCCCAGGATAGAATGAATTGATCAATAAAATATGTGGAAAAGTTCAGCCCTCCTGAAGCTTAAGGGCTTCCCCTGTGGCTTAGCTGGTAAAAAAAAATCTGCCTGCAATGCAGGAGACCTGGGTTTGATCCCTGGGTTGGGAAGATGCCCTAGAGAAAAGAAAGGCTACCCGCTCCAGTATTCTTGCCTAGATAATTCCATGGACTGTATAGTCCATGGGGTTGCAAAGGGTAAGACACAATTGAGCGACTTTCACTTTTCCAGAAGCTTAAATTCTATTGTTGAAAGATTAAATTATATTTGGAATTTATTACATCAAGGAAATAAGTGACAAAATAAGGAACACATGCAAATCAGTTTGATGAGTAACTTAGGTACAATCTTGAGAAATGATAAAAGCAAAGGGTAAACCAAAAAACTCAAACAAATAAAAAAAAGGAAGCTGAAAGTGGCAGAGACTGTAATGTGGGGAAAAAGTAGGAAGAAGGGAGAGAAGGGGATGACACCTATATTTCTATGTTTAAACCATGTAAAATTTAATTGATTTACAGTAAAGTTTCTAATTATATGTGGGCTTCCCTGGTGGCTCCGAGGTTAAAGTGTCTGCCTGCAATGCAGGAGACCTGGGTTCGATCCCTATGTCAGGAAGATCCCCTGGAGAAGGAAATGGCAACCCACTCCAGTATTCTTGCCTGGAGAATCCCATGGACAGAGGAGACTGGTGGGCGACACTCCACGGTGTTGCAAAGAGTCAGACATGACTGACCGACTTCACTTTCATTTTCTAATTACATATATATGTGTGTGTGTGTGTGTGTGTGCGTGTGTGTATGTGTATATATATATATATATATATATATATATATATATATATATATATATATATATATATATATGAGAAGGAAATGACAAACCACGCAGTATTCTTGCCTGGAAAATCCAATAGACAGAGTAGTCTGGTGGGCTACAGTCCATGGGTTACAAGAGCCAGACATGACTTAGCGACTAAATCACCGCCACCACATATATTATATATCTATCTATATATATGTATATTCCAAAAAATAGAATATTAATTTCTTCTTGCTGAGAATAAGGTAATATGGACTTCAATATGGATTAAATATTACTGAGGTACTTCTTTATGCCCAAAAACAATCGCACAAATTGAAGTCACCATGGCAAACTAACAATAATACTGCAAAATATTACAGGGTAAGACCTATAGAAAGAGCTGCACACATGGGAAATTACAATGAGATTTTTTATGGAGTAGGTTTCCTTTCAGGTGAGGTGTCAAATTTATATACTATGTTATTTTCGTATTTTTATTATGACAAGTCTTTGGAATTATATAGAAATCTGTTTTAAAATATTAAAAGACCATGCACAATGAATGTTCATATTCAGTTCAGTTCAGTCGCTCACTCGTGTCCGACTCTTTGAGACCCCATTAACCGCAGCAGGCCAGGCCTCCCTGTCCATCCCCAACTCCTGGAGTCCACCCAATCTCAAGTCCATTGAGTTGGTGATGCCATCCAACCATCTCATCCTCTGTCGTCCACTTCTCCTCCTGCTCTCAATCTTTCCCAGCATCAGGGTCTTTTCAAATAAGTCAGCTCTTCACATCAGCTGGCCCAAGTATTGGAGTTTCAGCTTCAACATCAGTCCTTCCAGTGAACACCCAGGACTGATCTCCTTTAGGATGGACTGGTTGGATCTCCTTGCAGTCCAAGGGACTCTCAAGAGTCTTTTTCCAACACCAGAGTTCAAAAGCATCAGTTCTTTGGCACTCAGCTTTCTTTATAGGCCAACTCTCACATCCATACATGACCACTGGAAAAACCGTAACCTTGACTAGACAGACCTTTGTTGGTAAAGTAATGTCTCTGCTTTTTAATATGCTGTCTAGGCTGGTCATAACTTTCCTTCCAAGGAGTAAGAGTCTTTTAATTTCATGGCTGCAATCACCATCTGCAGTGATTTTGGAGCCAAGAAAAACAAAGTCAGCCACTGTTTCCACTCTTCCCCATCTATTTGCCATGAAGTGATGGGACCAGATGCCATGATCTTAGTTTTCTGAATGTTGAGCTTTAAGCCAACTTTTTCACTCTCCTCCTTCACTTTCATCAAGAGGCTCTTTAGTTCTTCTTCACTTTCTGCCATGAGGGTGGTGTCATCTGAATATCTGAGGTTATTGATATTTCTCCCGCAATCTTGATTACAGCTTGTGCTTCCTCCAGCCCAGCGTTTCACATGATGTACTCTGCATATAAGTTAAATAAGCAGGGTGACAATATACAGCCTTGACGTACTTCTTTTCCTATTTGGAACCAGTCTGTTGTTCCATGTCCAGTTCTAACTGTTGCTTCCTGACCTGCATACAGGTTTCTCAAGAGGCAGGTTAGGTGGTCTGGTATTCCCATCTCTTTCAGAATTTTCCACAGTTTATTGTGATCCACACATTCAAAGGCTTTGGCATAGTCAATAAAGCAGAAATAGATGTTTTTCTGGAACCCTCTTGCTTTTTCGATGATCCAGCTGATGTTGGCAATTTGATCTCTGGTTCCTCTGCCTTTTCTAAAACCAGCTTGAACATCTTGAAGTTCACGGTTCACATACTGCTGTAGACTGGCTTGGAGAATTTTAAGCATTACTTTACTAGCGTGTGTGATGAGTGCAATTGTGCAGTAGTTTTACCATTTTTTGGCATTGCCTTTCTTTGGGATTGGAATGAAAACTGACCTTTTGCAGTCCTGTGGCCACTGCTGAGTTATCCAAATTTGCTGGCATTATTGAGTGCAGCACTTTCACAGCATCATCTTTCAGGATTTGAAATAGCTCGACTGGAATTCGATCACCTCCACCAGCTTTGTTCAAAGTGATGCTTCCTAAGGCCCACTTGACTTCACATTCCAGGATGTCTGGCTCTAGGAGAGTGATCACACCATTGTGATTATCTGGGTTGTGAAGATCTTTTTTGTACAGTTCTGTGTATTCTTGCCATCTTGTCTTTATATCTTCTGCTTCTGTTAGGTGCATACCATTTCTGTCCTTTATTGAGCCCAGCTTTGCATGAGATGTTCCCTTGGTATCTCTAATTTTCTTAAAGAGATCTCTAGTCTTTCCAATTCTATTGTTTTCCTCTATGTCTTTGCATTGTTCACTGAGGAAGGCTTTCTTATCTCTCCCTGCTATTCTTTGGAACTCTGCATTCAAATGGGAATATCTTTCCTTTTCTCCTTTGCTTTTCACTTCCCTTCTTTTCACAGCTATTTGTAAGGCTTCCTCAGACAACCATTTTGCTTTTTTGCATTTCTTTTTTCTTGAGGATGGTCTTGAATCCTGTCTCCCGTACAGTGTCATGTACCTCCATCCATAGTTCATCAGGCACTCGATCAGATTTAGTTCCTTAAATCTATTTCTCACTTTCACTATAGTCATGAGAGATTTGATTGAATTCATACCTGAATGGTCTAGTGTTTTCCTCCACTTTCATCAATTTCAGTCTGAATTTGGCAATAAGGAGTTCATGATCTGAGCCACAGTCAGCTCCTGGTCTTGTTTTTGCTGACTGTATAGAGCTTCTCCATTTGGCTGCAAAGAGTATAATCAATCTGATTTTGGTGTCGACCATCTGGTGATGTCCATGTGTAGTCTTCTCTTCTGTTGTTGGAAGAGGGTGTTTGCTATGACCAGTGCGTTCTCTTGGTGGAACTCTATTAGCCTTTGCCCTGCTTCATGCTGTACTCCAAGGCAAAACCTGCCTGTTACTCCAGGTGTTTCTTGACTTCCTACTTTTGCATTCTAGTCTGTTTGGTATGATGGATCTGCAGGTATTATTTGGTATGATGGGTCTCAAAAAAAAACTACTTTTGCATGTTCATATTATTCAATGCAATTACTGAATGCTCATCATATTATCCAATGTAATAGGTTATTTTGCAGATGAAGAATCTGAGGACCAGAAAGATTAAATATCTTGCCTGAATTTACACAGCTGGATAGTAGCAGTTTAGGGTCTAGAACTCAGAGTTGGCCAGATTCTTACCAGCTGTTTCCTGTCTCTGTATATGACTAAACTATGGACATTTAAAGAGAATTTAAAAAATGACATGATGAGCTATAAATTCATGAGAATGCAGATGGTAAATAGCAGGATAAAGTATGTACTCAGGATATGAAATTTCAGTCCCTGGAGATCCATAATACCAAACAGACTATAATCTCTTCTGTATATTTTCAGTACATTCTTGTTTAGTTTGACACAACTGAACATCACACCTTCTGTAGGTTTGTTTCAGAATGATGAGCCTATGAACAAAATGCTTATTGTTGATATCCTAAGTGAGCACTTTATGATTAAGGGGCAAAAGGATCAGGGTATTAAATCTTTAAAAGGTTCACTTTAAGTATGGTAAAAATATTTGTGTATGTGTGTGTATGTGTATTTTTATACACCCATACACTTAATTTACCTATTTCTTTAGTAAATATTTAATGTATAGATTTTATGTGAAATGTACAATGTTGCACCTTGGGATATATTTATGGACAAACCAACAGAAAAAATTTACATGCAATGGAAATGCAGATCATGGTAACTATGGTAACAGGGTAAATATAAGGAGCTATAATAGGTTAATCAAGGCCAGATCATGGAGGAGCTTACAAGTCACTTTAGAGAACTAAACCACCATAGACCCACCCCACAGAGAGAAACAGTGCCAATATTAGAAAATTTTGCTATTCATTCTCTTATGATGACATGTGTACATTAGTTATTTCCATACTTGGATGATGATGTATATAGAGTTTCAGGGCCTACAGTCCTTACAATACTGTCAGCATTATTCTCATTCATGAAACTTAATATTCTGCCTTATAGACATAATACATTTGTTGACTATTTATTCTTGGTAATTTAGGACATTTATGCATTTCATTATTATACTTAATGCATGATTATACACACATATACTATTTCTGTATGTTTTATCTTTCTTAAGATACTAATATCAGTCAGTTCAGTTGCTCAGTTGTGTCCAACTCTTCGCGACCCCATGAACCACAGCACGCCAGGCCTCCTTGTCCATCACCAACTTGCAGAGTCTACTCAGACTCATGTCCACTGAATCAGTGATGCCATCCAACCATCTCATCCTCTGTCATCCCCTCTCCTCCCACCTTCAATCTTTCCCAGCATCAGAGTCTTTCAAATGAGTCAGTTCTTCGCATCAAATGGCCAAAGTATTGGAGTTTCAGCTTCCACATCAGATATTAATATACCTAGTGTATTTAAAGGACACAGTAATTTTAAGGTACGGAAACACACTGCTATATAATTTTGTAGTTTTCCTGTAGTGATATGGAGTTCTTATCAAATTATATTCTAAGCTGACATAATTATTACCATTTACCAAAGAAAACCTCAGAAAAAAAAAGTCCAACTTAATTACAAGAAAATTACCTATCATTGTTTTAATTTTCATTTGTCTGAAATTTAGCAAGAATTAAGTTCTTTCTTTTTTCAGCAGTGCCCCATTGCATGTGGGATCATAGTTCCCTAGCCAGGGATCAAACTTGCCTGCCTGCAATGAAAGATTGGGGAGTCTTGCACATTGGACTGTCAGGGAAAATCCAAGATTGAAATTCTTTTTTAATGAATATTAGCCAATGGTATCTCTTCTAAGTAAGGACTAACAGCTCATCCTTTGCCTGTTTTCAGTTCAGTTTAGTCACTCGGTCATGTCCGACTCTTTGTGATCCCATTGACTGCAGCACGCCAGGTTTTTTTATCCATCACCAACTCCTGGAGCCTACTCAAACTCATGTCCATCGTGTCGATGATGCCATTCAACCATCTCATCCTCTGTTGTCCCCTTCTCCTCCAAGCATCAATCTTTCCCAAGGACTTTTCCAATGAGTTGGTTCTTCACATCAGGTGGCCAAAGTGCATTTTACCATGTTCTGTTCTTCACACGGGCTTCCCTGGTGGCTCAGACAATAAAGTATCTGCCTGCAATGTAAGAGAACTGGGTTTGATCCCTGGGTTAGGAAGATCCCCTGGAGAACTTGCTACTCACTCCAGTATTCTTCCCTAGAAAAGTTCATGGACAGAGGAGACTGGTGGGCTACAGTCCATAGGGTCACAAAGAGCTGAACATGACTGAGTGACTGACAAATATTTTACCATTTTAATTCTTCACATGTATCTTACCCAGCTTGCTACTATTTTTCATTTTATTTATAAAGACTTTGATATATGAAATTTCTATTAAACTCATCTGTCATTTGCTTTGTAATTTATTTTTATACACTTCTCTATTTATCTATACTTATTTTTTCTTAAGATGTTATGCTTGTATTTACCTGGTTAATAACTTGAGATTTATTTCAGGGTATTTTCTTAGTTGAAAATTAACTTTAAATATTTTAAATAATAATTTTCCCTCAAAACATTTTATTCAGTGATTTATAATTTTCCTATTGATCTTAGACGTGTTCTTTATCCTAAATTAAATCCCTCTGTATATTAAGAACTTTTATTCAAGGAGCTTTTGTTCCTTTAACCAGAAACTGTTTCTATCTTCTCCATGGAAATATAAATTAATTCCTAAAATATGAGCTAATTAGTCATTTGTTGATTTTGATTAAATATACTTCTGTTTTAAGGAGTATCCCTGAATGAGAATCATTTTGAAGAAAAAGCCACATACAAATGGAACAGCATGACATTTTTCATTTATATAAAACCTTCATTATCTAGCAACAGATATTTTTGATATATAAGTATATACTATATATAGATAGTATTTGATATATAAGTATATAAGTATATACTATATATAGTTAGTATTATGAAAACTTGATACCACACAATCTAAGAAAATATTTTACAGAGGAAATTAAGGAAAATTTCAGTGATGAAATTAAATCACAAGAAAATGAAAATATGAAAATAAAGGATTTTATGCAAGATCCAACTCAGAAATATAACCTGTATGCCATGTTTATGTGCTAAGTTTACAGAATGTGAGTTTTTGCTTGGTTTCTTTAAATTCCAAACATATGTAGTCTTCCTTGTTTTCAAATAATTAAGTAAAAATGATTTTTGTGTCTTTTGACCTTAAAATTAGTTATAAGTTAATATCCAAAAATACACAAACAGCTCACATAAATCAACATCAAAATATAAACAAATAAACAACTTGATTAAAAAAATGAGCAGAAGACTTGAATAGACAGATTCCATAACAGGATACACAGATTACTAATGGGCACATGAAAAGATGCTCAATGTCACAAATCATCAGGGTATTGAAAATTAAAACCAGAATGAGCTATCATCTCATACCTGTCAATCACTATCATCAAAAAGAACACAAATACAAAATGTTGGTGATGATATGGAGAAAACGGAACACTTATACGCTGCTAGGGGGAATGTAAATAGGTGCAGCCACTGTAGAAAACAACATGGAGGTTTCTCAAAAAAGTAAAAATAGATCTACCATATGACCCAGCGACTCCAATCACAGGTAAAAAGAAACAGAAACACTAAATTGGAAATTTACATGCATCCCAATGTTCAGAACAGAACTATTTATAGCTGCCAAGGTATAGAGGCAACCTAAAAAAATTTTGCCATTTGCAAAAGTATGGATGGACTTGGAGGATATTACGGTAACAGAAATGTCAGACAAAGATAAACACAAAGATAAATACGATGAAGTATCTGCCTGTAATGGAAGAGACCTGGGTTCGATCCCTGGGTCAGGAATATTCTTTGGAGAACTTGCTACCCATTCCAGTATTCTTCCCTAGAAAATTCCATGGACAGAGGAGCCTGGTGAGCTACTGTTCATGGGATCACAAAGAGTTGACATGACTGATTCTACATGATGATACATGCAGAATCTAAAAAAATCACAACTAATGAATATAACAAAAAGAAATAGACTAATAGAGAACAAATTAGTGGTTACCAATGGGGAGGAGACTTGTGGGGTGGAGCAATATAAGGGTAGGAGATTAAAAGGTATGAACTGTTATGCATAAAAAAGCTACATGGATAAGCACAGGGGATATACCCAGTATATTTTACCATATAATACCATACCAGTATATTTTACCATAACCATAAATGGAGCATAATAACCTTTAAAATTGTCATCATTATATAAGTTTTGCCAAGAGAACGTAATGGTCATAGCAAACACCCTTTTCCAACAACACAAGAGAAGACTCTAGAGAACTTCCAGATGTTCAAGCTGGTTTTAGAAAAGGCAGAAGAACCAGAGATCAAATTGCCAACATCTGCTGGATCATCCAAAAAGCAAGAGAGTTCCAGAAAAACATCTATTTCTGCTTTATTGACTACGCCAAAGCCTTTGAATGTGTGTACCACAACAAACTGTGGAAAATTCTGAAGGAGATGAGAATACCAGACCACCTGACCTGCCTCTTGAGAAACCTGCATGCAGGTCAGGAAGCAACAGTTAGAACTGGACATGGAACAACAGACTGGTTCCAAATAGAAAAAGGAATAGGTCAAGGCTGTATATTGTCACCCTGCTTATTTAACTTATATGCAGAGTACATGATGAGAAATGCTGGACTAGAAGAAGCACAGCTGTAATCAAGATTGCCGGGAGAAATATCAATAACCTCAGATATTCAGATGACACCACCCTTATGGCAGAAAGTGAAGAGGAACCTTTTTAGTTTAGCCTCTTGATGAAAGTGAAGGAGGAGAGTGAAAAAGTTGGCTTAAAGCTCAACATTCAGAAAACTAAGATCATGGCATCTGGTCCCATCACTTCATGGGAAATAGATGGGGAAACAGTGGAAACAGTGTCAGACTTCATTTTTTGGGGCTCCAAAATCACTGCAGATGGTGATTGAAGCCATGAAATTTCAAGATGCTTACTCCTTGGAAGGAAAGTTGTGACCATCCTGGATAGCATATTTAAAAGCAGAGACATTACTTTGGCAACAAAGGTCCGTCTAGTCAAGGTTATGGTTTTTCCAGTAGTCATGTATGGATGTGAGAGTTGGACCTTAAAGAAAGCTGAGCACCGAAGAACTGATGCTTTTGAACTATGGTGCTGGAGAAGACTCTTGAGAGTCCCTTGGACTGCAAGGAGATCCAACCAGTCCATTCTAAAGGAGATCAGTCCTGGGTGTTCATTGGAAGGACTGATGTTGAAGCTAAAACTCCAATACTTTGGCCACCTCATGTCAAGAGTTGACTCATTGGGAAAGACCCTGATGCTGGGAGGGATTGGGGGCAGGAGGAGAAGGGGACGACAGAGGATGAGATGCCTGGATGTCATCACCGACTCGATGGACTTGGGTTTGGGTGAACTCCAGGAGTTGTGATGGACAGGGAGGCCTGGTGTTCTGCGATTCATGGGGTCACAAAAGTCAGACACAGCTGAGCGACTGAACTGAACTGTACATATTAATATATAGCATTGCACATACTATACATATATTATAAAATTACACTGTAATTTTCCCTACAAAATCAAATTCCTATTAGGGTAACTCTTCCCATACTCTACCTCTGGTGCCTCTGATACCATGACAAGCTACAATGGACTTAAAAGTTACATGAAGGCAAACATATGACTTCATTCCCGTCTCTGAAACTGTGAGCTACCACAAAGGAGGAAAAATAAAACTATGGAAGCAGAAAATAAATTTTAAATTAATAACAGAAATGAAAATTTGGGACATTCATAGAGAAGAGCTTAGAGAACGACAGTTCTAGATCATAGTAGAAAAATGACGAGTTTGCCTTAAAAGATCATTAAAACTTTATCTAATTCTTCATGTGTAAAGAAAGTGGACATATCAAGGATGTATCATTAAAAAAAGTCCATCATAATTTAATGCATTTAGATTACTTCTTGCATTTCACCTACCATTATGAATTCCTTTTTTATTGAGAAAATTAGAGTAAAAATTACATTATATAAAATTTTTAAAAAATCTCCAATAATTAAATAAGTTGAAGTAATCTAACTAGAATGTTTTACTGATGGTTTCCTATCTCAAAGAGTTATGATGCAGAGCAAGAGACCGTCTAGCTCTTGAAGTGCAATTTATTTTTTTTTTGTATTTTCTTCTTAAATAGGCTAATAGGCAGAGGGAAGATTTTAGGCAAACTACATGGAAGACAGGCTTCCCAGGTGATGCCAATGGTAAAGATCTCACATGGCAATGTAGGAGACGTAAGAGATGAGGGTGCAGATCCCTGGATTGGGAAGATCTCCTGGGGGAAGGCATGGCAACCTACTCTATCTTGCCTGGAGAATCCCATGGACAGGGGAGCCTGGAGGGCTGCAGTCCAGGGGGTCACAAAAGAGTAGGACGTGACTGAAGCAACTTAGCATGAATACACTAAGAAGACCATCCTAAAGAGTCAGTTAAAATATATAAGAAAATTGGAATTATTTCTTAGATATATTTGAAATGGGATAAAAGTGACATTTATTTGTAACATAAAATACATTTATCTATGTGTTATAACATTTATAAGTGCATCTTGATTGAAGACTTGTAGCTGAAGTATACATTCTCTTGAGATTCTTTAAGGCATATGAAAATTGTCACCTTATAAGTACATAATTGAGCTGGCAGCAGTTAGGGTAATAAAATTCAGATGGTAGAAAATATTTTAGGACATAATTTTACATGTCAGTTATCTTTAAATTTAAAAATATAATTAAGTAGCACTTCAAATAGAGTTTAATTGTTCTACTCTTAATACAAGTATCTCACATTTTGAAAAACAGCTAAATAAACCCGACCTTGAACATTTTAAATATTCAAAACTGTTCAGCATATTTCTTATAACAACAGAAAGAGGAACCTAGTCCCAATTTCTAGGAATCTAGATGCTCAAATCATATCTACAACTGACCAGCATGCTTATCTTGAAGAAAAGGAATAAAAAATCTTTAAAATATAAAATTATAAGATAGGACATAAATATCAAGCCTATCAAAATATAATTCAAACTCATAGAAAGTAGCCAATTATTCACTATTTATATAAAGAAGCCTTGAAACAGGAAGTCAAGAGAGGACATCAGTTTGCACAGGATTTACAAAGCAAAGGGTAATCACATCTTAGAGATATAGCGATTCAGCAGAAGAGTAAAATAAGCTTTTTAAAGACAAAACAAAACGGAATGAAAAGGATATGTGGACCCACATATTATAGATGTATTTATTATCCTTGGAATATTATTTATTTGCTTTAATGAGAGACTCCTTAAGAAATATATAAGCTGGATAAGAATTTGAAAAAAATGAATACGAGTAATTCCATGAGCTAAGCTATAATTATTCTGAAGGAAAAAAGCACTTTTTTGCCTTAGGGTACACTTTAGAAGTGATTCAGTAAAACAATATAGATCTATGGAATTTATCTTTAGGTCTATTAGAATTGCAAAATAATAAGAACACTTTTAGGCAAATTATGGAGCTATCTTTCAACTTTTTTTGTGTGTTTCATCTTTTATAACTAAAAGCTTTGCTTACTGTATGACAGAATAAATATATGGCCAAACATCTAGTCTCTCTTTCATAGAAATAGAAAAACGAAATGTCAACATTTACCACCTATCACATCACTATTTAATCATTTATTACTTTATACATATTTTAAGGACTTGCATGCTAAGTAAAATTTTAGGCACTCAGAATTCAAAAATGTATATTGAATCAGATATATGCTTAATTTATTCTTTCTTTTTTTTTTAGCTAAGCTATAAAGAATTTTAAGGAATGAAAGACTGTTGACTGCTCTGTAGCAGACACCACTCAAACACTCTAACGTGTGCTTGTTTTTCGCTCCATGGCACACAGCACAGTACCTGGCACATCATAGTTACTGAGCGCAGTTGTTTTCTGACTAACATATAGAGGTAAATGGGAAAAACAACGACATCACTATTTTGTAAAATGACTTCAGGACAGATTTCAAGAGTCTGCTTGACTTTCTCAGCTGCATGGTTCTATAATCCTGCTTAGAGTATAATGCTTAGCTACTGCCATCTTGAAATTCTTAATAATTTTATCTTTAACCCATATTTTGTAAGCAAAGTCTGATGGGACAAACTGGGAGCTTGACGCCCCGGCTTTCTCATTCATCCCATGCAGGCAGCCAACAGTTTCTGGCAAGGAGGTTTAAAGATCTTTAGAGTTCTCCCACTGTGGGTTGGGAAGCCCTGGGAATCTGGAGGTGTCATCAATCTCCCTACAACTGTCCCTGTGCAGAGGGAGGGTGTCTGGACTGGATCAGTGCCTGGGGACACCCTTCCTTCCTCTTTCCAAGGTTTTGAGTCTGTCCTGGTCTGTCCTTTGTCTGTCCTGGTCTGCTTGAGATACCCTTGGGGGCTGGAGATAGCCCCAGCACCCCCAGTGGGGCAGGACTGTAGGAAAAAAACTGTACTGTACTCTGACGCCACATGAGTTAAATGTTCTTATCTTTCCATTTAAAAGTAGCATTGAGCAATATAAAGATGAATGGTAAAGTTTACGCTAGTAATTTGAAATTTACTTTTTCTTTACTTAGAAGGACAGTAACTTTCTGCCTGTGGACGCCACCGAGAAAGCATCGTTGAAGACTTCCCCGCCTCCACTGCCGTCATGTCTAAATCAGAGTCTCCCAAAGAGCCCGAACAGCTGCGGAAGCTCTTCATCGGAGGATTGAGCTTTGAAACAACTGATGAAAGTCTGAGGAGCCATTTTGAGCAATGGGGAACGCTCACAGACTGTGTGGTAATGAGGGATCCAAACACCAAGCGCTCCAGAGGCTTCGGGTTTGTCACATACGCCACGGTGGAGGAGGTGGATGCGGCCATGAATGCAAGGCCACACAAGGTGGACGGAAGAGTTGTGGAACCAAAGAGGGCCGTGTCAAGAGAAGATTCTCAAAGACCTGGTGCCCACTTAACTGTGAAAAAGATTTTTGTTGGTGGCATTAAAGAAGACACTGAAGAACATCACCTGAGAGATTATTTTGAACAGTATGGAAAAATTGAAGTAATTGAAATCATGACTGATCGAGGCAGTGGCAAAAAGAGAGGCTTTGCTTTTGTAACCTTTGATGACCATGACTCTGTAGACAAAATTGTCATTCAGAAATACCACACTGTGAATGGCCACAACTGTGAAGTGAGAAAAGCCCTGTCTAAGCAAGAGATGGCTAGTGCTTCATCCAGCCAGAGAGGTCGAAGTGGTTCTGGAAACTTTGGTGGTGGTCGTGGAGGTGGTTTTGGTGGGAATGACAACTTTGGTCGTGGAGGAAACTTCAGTGGTCGAGGTGGCTTTGGTGGCAGCCGTGGTGGTGGCGGATATGGTGGCAGTGGGGATGGATATAATGGATTTGGTAATGACGGAAGCAATTTTGGAGGTGGTGGAAGCTACAATGATTTTGGCAATTACAACAATCAGTCTTCAAATTTTGGACCCATGAAAGGAGGAAACTTTGGAGGCAGAAGTTCTGGCCCCTATGGTGGTGGAGGCCAATACTTTGCCAAACCACGAAACCAAGGTGGCTATGGTGGTTCCAGCAGCAGCAGTAGCTATGGCAGTGGCAGAAGGTTTTACTTACTGCCAGGAAACAAAGCTTAGCAGGAGAGGAGAGCCAGAGAAGTGACAGGGAAGCTACAGGTTACAACAGATTTGTGAACTCAGCCAAGCACAGTGGTGGCAGGGCCTAGCTGCTACAAAGAAGACATGTTTTAGACAATACTCATGTGTATGGGCAAAAAACTCGAGGACTGTACTTGTGACTAATTGTATAACAGGTTATTTTAGTTTCTGTTCTGTGGAAAGTGTAAAGCATTCCAACAAAGGGTTTTAATGTAGATTTTTTTTTTTTGCACCCATGCTGTTGATTGCTAAATGTAATAGTCTGATCATGACGCTGAATAAATGTCTTTTTTTTTTTTTTTTAATGTGCTGTGTAAAGTTAGTCTACTCTGAAGCCATTTTGGTAAACTACCCCAACAGTGTGAAGTTAGAATTCCTTCAGGGTGATGCCAGGTTCCGTTTGAAATTTATTTACAACTTGCTTGGTGGAGAAGCTGTTGTCTTCAGAACCTTGGTGTAGTTGAACTGACAGTTACTGTGTTGTGACCTGGAGTTCACCATTAAAAGGGTCACCCATGCAAAGTCATGGAGGGTTTTTTTTTTTTTTTTGGTTATTAATGATTGTTGGCACATCCTATGCAATATATCTAAATTGAATTATGGTACCAGATAAAAGTTATAGATGGGAATGAAGCTTGTGTATCATCCATTATCATGTGTAATCAATAAAAGATTTAATACCCTCTTGAAAAAAAAAAAAAAAAAAAAAAAGAAGGACAGTAAATGGCAAATAAAAAAGTACCATGACAAGTTGAGAGAGACAGAGAAATTGCAGAAGGAAAAAGCTTTGTATTTTAGTACCTTTAATGGCCCTTTTTTTCCTGCTTTTTGAACAAAGGGTCCTGCAGTTTCATTTTTCACTGGGCATCACAAGTTATGTAGCTGGAACTGACTGTTTTAGAATCCAAACCAAATAGAAAAGTGCTGAGGAATACATGGAAGAAAAAAAAAGCTACTTAAACATGTTATATGGAATTTCAGTGTGATTAAAAGGTGAGCAATTAGTTTTTAACCTTTACAAACTATTTATTAAATATGACACTTCACATTTTAAATAATTTATCAGAATAATCTATCAAACTTGAAAGCCTTTTAGTTTCACTTTTACACATTATTTTTAAAAAATATTTATTAATATTTACTTTGAAGTAAAAAGGACTTTTAGAAAATATCCCTTCCCCCAAACGAAAATCTACTTTTAAAAAGAGACACAGAAATACAGAACAGACTTTTGAACTTTGTGGGAGAATGTGAGGGTGGGATATTTCAAAAGAACAGCATGTATACTATCTATGGTGAAACAGATCACCAGCCCAGGTGGGATGCATGAGACAAGTGCTCCGGCCTGGTGCACTGGGAAGACCCAGAGGAATCGGGTGGAGAGGGAGGTGGGAGGGGGGATCGGGATGGGGAATACATGTAAATCCATGGCTGATTCATATCAATGTATGACAAAACCCACTGGAAAAAAAAAATAATAATAATAAAAAAAAAAAATAAAGAGTAACCACATTTGGATCAATAATTCAGTTATCCAAATCAGTCAATCAGTTATGCAGGCAGTTAAGTTAATGGAGTTAAATTGGCATCCCTTCTTAAAACAAAGAATTGCATTGAAAATGAGCAATGTGCGGGATATTTTCTCAACCATAAAGTAAAGCCTTACATCACATTACAGTCATAGATTATGCAAAATGTGATCCGATTGCACTTATCTTCACTGCTAATCAGGTTTATTTTTATAGGATTTAAAATATTTTACTTAACAAGTTCTATTACTATTTTTTCAATTTATATGGAGAAATGTCATTAAAATTGTTAACTTGGTATTAGCGGTATCAACAGAGCAATAAGATCTTATTACTTTATGCTAAAGAAAACATTTAGTCACTTTTCTGAAAAACTGCACAAGTAAGAATTTCTTAGAGAAACTTGATGACTCTAAAAGTCAACTGCTTAAAATCAAGTTTAGGATTAAGCATATTTCTCTAGCAATGTACAATCGCCAAAAAACCCCATTATTGCTATTAAAGGATGGTTTAGTGTTTATAAAAACTTTTTGTTAAAAGTTCTAAGAACAGCACCAGAAGACTTAGTAAGCAAGAAATTCAATATACGCTAATGAATACATGTCTAACAATACTTTCTAGTAACTTTTGAGGCAAATTCCTGGTTAAATTTAAGGCTTTGCCTTTTTATTTCACATTGCCTGGAATAGTCTTTTATATTCAGGCTTTCTCCTTCAACTCATGATCTGCTGGATATTACGATATCAAGAGAGGTGTTTTTGGTTTTCCTATATAAAATGTCCCTCTCCCATCACCTCCAAATCTCTTAGTCTGTTTAGTTTTTCTTCATGGGACGTATCATGACTTGACACTAAAATGTGTTCTGAACAAAGGGACACTGTCAGCAGTTTGCATTGGTCCTTTATTGCTATATCTTCAGCACATTGAAGAGTTTCTGGCAGATAGTAAATACTCAAGAAATATTTTTGAGTGAATGAAATAATAAACTAACTGAAACCATCTCCAATTTCTGTTAATGCAGTTAACTGAGATCTATTAGGTTATTAACAACGTAGATTGAGGATGAAAGTGTGTGTTAGTCGCTCAGTTGTGTCCAACTCTTTGTGACCCCATGAACAGGATCCACCAGGTTCTCTGTTTATGGAATTTTCCAGGCAAGAATGCTGGAGTGGGTTGCCATTCCCTTCTCCAGGGGATCTACCCTGACCCAGAGATCAAACCTGAGTCTCCTGCATTGTAGGCGGACATTTTACCATCTGACCCACTGTGGAAGCTCAGAGATTGAGCACAGGCTTAGGCAAATAACACATCATACTCATTCTCAAGGTGCTTATATATTGGTCAAACTATGACATATAAAATATGATTATGATTCAGTTAGAGAGGTGCATATGTGCTATTATTCACAAATGACTGGAAGCAGTTCATTTTCTAAACTTGTTGACTGAGAGCTGAGCCACTTACCAACTTCAGGAAACTCATTGCAAAGGTCTAACAGCCTTTTCTATACCATTCATTTTCTCAAAAGATGAATGCCAAAAAGACACTAGACTTGAGAGCAATTGGATGCTTCCAGGGACTAAACACAAAGTTTACAATCACCTGGACTCTATCAATTTCAATATTTGGCTGGACCATAAAGTTACTTAGTTATGATTAATGAGGCTGACATTTCAATTACCTTCCCTGCATAAAATACTCAGTATACTTCTCAGAAGAAGAATACTTTTCTTAGGAAATAGGAAAATTTTATCATCAATATAAAGTGTCTATGGCTTTTGAATATGTGATTTTCTTTTGTTCAGGAAATATGAAAAATACAATATGATAGTATTTCTCAGCTTAAATTATGGTTATTTCTTTTATTATTTTTTAACTTATGCCACTATCTTATATTCAGTGTATCTTTAGTAAGCATTTATACTTTTATACTGATCTTTTGCTTTGAATAAACTTGCACAGAGTTTTAGAGAAGGAAATGGCAACCCACTCCAGTATTCTTGCCTAGAGAATCCCGTGGACAGAGGAGCCTGGTGGGCTGCTGTCCATAGGGTCACACAGAGTCAGACACGACTGAAGTGACTTAGCATGCATGCATGCATTGGAGAAGGAAATGGCAACCCACTCCAGTATTCTTGCCTGGAGAATTCCATGGACAGAGGAGCCTGGTGGGCTGCCATCTATGGGGTCACAGAGAGTCGGACACAACAGAAGCGACTTAGCAGCAGCAGCAGCACAGAGTTTATAAAAAAATATTCACTGTCAAGAATTTTGAATACATAGTGAAGATTAGGAGGAATATTCAGACATAAATAAATTAAAATACAGATATAAAGATGAATGAAAGTTTTCAATGTCCCTAATTACCTACTCTAACAACGTGCAAAAGGTTGCTATTTGAAATAGATTATATTTTCAGTATGCAATGAACTATAAATCAAATAGACATCTCAGGTTTATAAATATATGGAGACTTATGTTGATTTGAATCTGTTTTCTTTTTTTTTTTTAATGGTTAAATTTATTTATTGAAATATTTTAAGAACATGAAACACTTTCCAAAGTGTCATATACAATGACATATACAATGATAACATCATATACAATGATAACATATTATCAAATGATAAAGATTCTCTCAGATAAAGCATAATGAGTGTGATAATACTGAAGTTTAAAAATCTGCTAATTATCTCTGTATTAAGGTTTATTTTATTTTTCTTCATAGATATCTCCTTTTTTGTCTCAGATTTCTCATTCAACAGGTTAGTTTTAAAAATCAGTAAAATAGAAATATTACTTTAAAATAAATACTTTTTAAAATTTAATATCTACAAATGCTCAAGCAGATCCTACATGAATTTTATTTATTTATTTATTTATTTTTATTATTATTATTATTTTTTTTCCAGTGGGTTTTGTCATACATTGATATGAATCAGCCATGGATTTACATGTATTCCCCATCCCGATCCCCCCTCCCACCTCCCTCTCCACCCGATGAATCTATTTTCAATGTCAGTTCAATTAATTATTCCTGCCTGAGCACATATATGAATCTGCAAATAAAATGTAAGCCTAAAGCAAGACCTATATAGAATAGTCACCCAATGGCAGAGATAGGAGTGTTGAATATACATTTTAAGAAGTCAGATGGTTGGAAAAACTGCTTCTGACAATAACTGCTGTAAAGACCCTTTAGCAAATACCAGCAGAATTGGTTTGTAATTTAGCAAGTCTTTCACTTTGAACATGATCCCTTAAGGTTTTTGCACATGTCAGGGTATCTACAAACACAATTTGTTTCAGGCTGACTATAAATGATTAACATTTCCCTTTACTGTCTATGACCTGAATAATTCCTTTTACTAAATCACACATCTTTGTTTTTCCATCATGCACTGATGATTAAAGTCAAATGTTTTCTAAGTGTTGCTTTCTTGTTTTGCTTTCTAAATGAACCGCCTTTAAAGACCATTTAAATAGACTATGAAAATAGAAGGTTGCAAATATAGCTTTTAGGGATTGTAGAAGTCAGTTAATTAAGGTTTATTGCTAAGATTTCTAATTATGAGAGTCATAGTCTTAAATCTGTAATCTTATTTATCCAACTAGAATCAGTATAATCAAGGAACGTTTCTCCTAACTACAGCTAAAGTAGTTCTAAGTGATTTGGGAATTTTTTTTTTTTTTTACATTTCTTTAATTGTAAACAGTAAACAATTAAGTAAAGCTTGTTTAATATGGTTTCCTTAATGTTTCTTAAGTATGAGAATATATATATATGTGTATATATACATATATATATAAAATTAACCATGGGCTTCCCTGATGGCTCAGCAGGTGAAGAATCTGCCTGCAATGCAGGAGACATAGAAGATACAGGTTAGATTCCTGGGTTGGGAAGATCCCCTGGAGGAGGAAATGGCAACCCACTCCGGTATTCTTGCCTGGAGAATTCCATGGACAGAGGAGCCTGGCAGGTTACAGTCCATGGGGTAGCACAGAGTTGGACAATGACTAAGAGACTAAGAACAATTAACTACATGAAAGAAAAGGCTATTTGATGCAAATTTCCTCTTTATCCTCATGTTCTACACTGTACACATAGAGTAGTAAAAACATAATTAATGCAACTGTCTATATTTTTCAGTCTGTTTCATTTTATTTCCTAATTGTACTAACTCAACTCGTGTACAGCATTATTATTCTGTTGATTTTCTTTTACCCAACCTGTGGCCCTGAGGATGTATTAGTAACTTCTGCTAAATGGCTGTTCCCCTAAGTTGTCTTGGCTATTTTGTAGACTCCAACCTATTTCTCCAAATCTTAGGTTAAGTGTTCAGTTCCATCCCCAGGTCCTATTACTTCTGCAACACAGCAATGTCATCGACCTCCTTGGGTATATTAGCCCTCAGGGCTTAATTCCTCAATTGCTGAATCTTCACTTGGTTCCTTCTACTCAGTATTCGTTCCCTTCTCCAGGCTTCATCTGGTTTATGCACATCCCACTCATCTTTCACAACAGAACTTAACACTCTTTCCTCAGGAAGACCAGACCTTATCCTCCAGACCTGAGGAATACATGCTTTCAGAGAACCTGATGTTCTCCTTGGTGGAATTTATCACAGTACTAATTATGCATTTGTCAAATTATTTATTATCTACCTCCCTGCCAGGATATAAAATTCATAAGAGCTTTCTCACCACTGTACATATACTGAATAAACTAAAGACTTATGAATAGCTCTATCATTTTCCTATGGTATGAAAACAATGATGTGTAACTTATGAGTAACGAGACAAAGAATTTTCTGTGGTCTCCTCAGTCGAGTAAAATTGTAATGTGCTATCCTGTAACTTTGTGCAGCACCTCTTGAGTTGCTTCAAAGAAAATTTCCAAAGGTACCCAAGTAGAATGATGGGAAGTCCCTCCCTCTATTTGCAATAGTACACTGTTGTCTTATCAAGGCTGGCACACAATGATGACAGCTCAAGTTTGGTTGTGGGACATTCCAGTTTCTATAGGCTCCTTTTTACTCCAACACTAAGATCTGACCCTTTCTGATATGAAGAGTAACTGATACAGGCACAGACTGAATTATTTCATAATGCTACTCTTGACTAGAGTATTTGCATTTTTAAAGATGTGGCTTTCAAACATCAGAATTTCAGACACAAGAAAAGAAGGCCTTCTTTTTGTCTCTTAAAATTATGATATGGATATAGTGGTTCATATAAATAAAACTGGCAATAATATTTTATAAAGTATATATGTGGACCTTGATGTACTTTTCAAACAAAATTTAAATATATTTTGATTTTCATTAAAACATATCTAAAACAAAGTAGAATTTCATGAATAATAAATGTTTCTCAATAGTCTTCTCAAAGATACATTTATTGGGGGGATTGTTTAATAATATTTACTATCCTCTTCCAGAAAGTTTAGTTTCAATATATGGATATTACATCTTGTTCCATGACTAATATAATTTCTGTCCTTATAGCAATACAGTTTTAATGAATTCTATCATTTTCAAAGTGAGAAATAGATTTTACCCTGCCTTCTGCTACATTAGAAAAATAGTCCATATGAACTCTCTTCTAATACTAGAATGAAAGACTATTATATGTATGTATAATGTATAAAATTATATAAACATATTTACAAATATATTTGATTTAAAGTGATATATTGTTTTTATTCTCAAACTTAATTATTTATACCTTATAGTTAGAACAGTTGTATTGGGTTATTTTTAATCAGGTAGCAGAAAAAAGGCTTAAAAATAATCTGCTAGTGCAGAGCAAAACAGAAGACCTAAATCTGTTTTATCCTGAAGACACATCTGACAAGATTCTGTTGATACTATGGGAAAGAATAAAAAAAGGAAAACAGGAATTCCATTTTTAACAACCAAAAAGCAAATTCTATGATGTAGAACAATTTATTAAATGAAGGGGAACATTATATAGTAAATATAAAAAAGGTGATTTTACAGTACTATTTGTTTGCTTTATGTATTACATGTATTTCTGAAGAGCATCAGTAAAGTGAACTTATGTATATTAGTTTGAATAGTCAAATCCATTTCAAATATGTTTTTAGAATGCTAAAGTTTTCTTCCTGTATTTTTTTACAGGTTTAGCAGTGTTTTTCTTTTCGCTTCTTATTTTGCAACAATGATAGAGTCATAGAAACTTACCAAAAAATAAAGTGTACAGCAACTTCCCACATATACTTTACCCAGCCTCCCCCAATGTTAACTACTTGCATAACTATAGTTCAATATCAAAACCAGGAAATTGACATTTGGAAAATCCACAGGGCTCGTGTGTGTGTGTGTGTGTGTGTGTGTGTGTGTGTGTGTGTGTGTGTGCGTGTGCGTGTGCACATGTATATGCATTGAGTGTAACTCTTTGCAATTTATCATATATCTAACTTCATGTAACTACCACCATTATCACTGCAAGGCTCACTCTTGATACTCCTTCACAGCCACATGAACCCTGTGGATTTTCCAAATGTCAATGTCCTGGTTTTGATGTTGCACTATAATTATGCCACCTAGTCTGTGGCATTTGTTATAGCAGACTCAGCAAATAAATATAGTGTAAAAGAATAGTTTTATCTGTGTAAATTATTCTCATCTATATGTGTTCACATAAAACAATACTTTTTGCTATAAGATAATCCTTTCCGTAACAACATAATTTATGAATGCTTCTCAAAGGGAGTTATTAAATCTCAAGTTTTCCTGGTATCATGCTTTGCGAAAAATTACATAATGGGGGGATTAAAGAGAATACATTCTTATAAACAGCATAGGACTCTTCATGCCTGACTACATTGCAGTAAAAATCTATAGTGTTAAAAGGGGCCACTTAGCTGAAAGCAACTGGAGGTTTTAAAAAGACATATCATTTTTTATACAAAACTGCACCTAAACAACAACATTTAGATACATTAATGGATATATTTGCTGTTCCTTTTAAGAGTGAATTATGGTTAGGCATGTTGGCTGCACTGTTTTTATTATATAGATATGAATTATAATTAGTATAAATCCTTACTATTTGCTTATTTGACATGGAAAAGAGAGGGCTGCATAAGTTGGGCAGCTGAATTTTAATTCATTTAGTAACCTTTTTCTTATTTCTGATGTTTGTTGATAAATAATATGAACTTGCTTATTAAGCTATACCAGCACAGGATTATATGAAAAACATAATGCATAGCCATTAAAGAGAAGGATTGTATCTAATTGACTATACTAGTAAGAAGTAATATCAAAAATACCTTTCTGCACCTCGGGAAACAGTAAGAACAACAATCAGTAAATCACCCCTATAATGTAGAGCGTGTGCAACTGTACCCCAGTGAATACAGGTCCACCGGGGATATTAAGCATCAAAATGGAATTACAGATCTGTTTTGAGAGAACAGCGGTGGAACTTACCATCTTGATCCGTGGTCACTGTAATAGCTGTGAATGGCTTGGGAGAAAAACTCAACTCAGAAACTCCATTCATGGCTTCTATTTCAAAGGTGTAATTCACGTGGGACACGAAGTCAAGCACTACCACGGAACTGTTGGTCAGGCCAGTGTGTCTTGGGATGAAGCGGAGTCCTCCACCGCAGTCCTCACACGGGCTGCTGTCTAAGCCACATCTCTTGCAGATCACACTGTACGTGAGGTCTCTCCTCCCTCCTGTGTCACTTGGAGGGCTCCATTCCAAAATAAGGGCCGTTTCATTGATGTTAAAAACCACATTCCTAGGAGCTGAAG
The DNA here is from genome assembly GCF_033118175.1 of Dama dama. NCBI lineage: Eukaryota > Metazoa > Chordata > Mammalia > Artiodactyla > Cervidae > Dama > Dama dama. Next base: position 45,136,338 of record NC_083711.1, on the reverse strand, counting down.
GCGGCCCTGGAGAAAGCAATTAAAAAACAAATGTACATGTATAGGACAATGAACTATAGTGCTAACTTGTAAACGTCATCAATAAACATGGGCTGGTCTTTTATATCAGTCTGAGCTCTTTCTTCTGATGGAAGCCATAAAGAAAAATGGTTTAAAATATCTGCGTAAGTTGGGGAACGGTGGAGTCTTAGGGGTGAAGATGGTCTATATATTAACTTTTGGCATATGAATTTCAGTATTTAACATCAAAAGCCACAGATCACCAAAAGATACAGTAATTATACTTCTTAAATTTGTTCACGGAAAAAATATAATAACCCAACATTATTTTAAATTACACAATGGCTTTGTGTAATTACATCTTAATAATTGCATCATCATTTAAAAACTTTGAAAAAAAATAATAACATACATATATAAAATATGCTGTGTTCAGTATTTCAGTCTTCAAACTATGCTTGATGTATAACTAAAACTCTCATTCGTTTGAAAATCTAAGAATCCTTTTCTCACAGGCTGAGAATAAATGGCCATAAATCTAGGGTGGACACACAGTTTGGGAGGAAGGGAATAGGAACAGAAACTGGAGGCGGCATAAATACTTTTTTAGGTCCTGTCAATTTCATGGGACAAAAGCATTATTTGGAAGGGCTGTGTGAGTGTGCTCAATTGTATCTGACTCTTTGCCAACCTCTGGACTCTAGCCTGCCAGTCACATCTGTCCCTGGAATTGTCCAGGCAAGAATACTGGAGTGAGTTGCCATTTCCTTCTCCAGGGGATCTTCCTGATCCAGAGATGGACCCCAGGTCTCTTGTGTCTCCTACATTGGCAGGTGGATTTGGAAGCAATCAAAGGGGATATACATAAGATATGGTACCTAGATTTTATTTATATTAACTTTACTAAGCATAAGTAAATGTGCCCTTGAAATCTTATAAAGAGACTCCCAAGATCCTCTTATGTGTCATCAAGACTCTGCATAAGCCATATTGGTCATGGGTGGTGGATGAGCATCTGCTCTCTTTTCTCATTATTTTTCCATATGATCACACTGCACAGAGTACTTAATATCTTTAACTATTCATTTTTTTCTCTTAAAATTGTGTCAATAATCTTGTATATTCATCTGAGTCCTTCAAACCTCGGTTTTCATATCATTCACTGAACAATTATTAACTGAAGGTCTACTAGGTGCCAGACAGTGCACTGTCTGCTTGCTATATTGTGAAATGCCACAGAATCCTTCTGGAAGAGACTGTGCCTATGACAGATACTTTGAAAAATAATTCATTGCATAAATGACTCATTAAATAATATTCTTGCTATATTTTAAAAGGGTAGTCTTAAGAAATTCAAACAGTTCTTTAAAATTCGGCAATTTGCTTAGAAGGAGGAAAAGAATCCTCTGTGACATTCTCTGCATAGAAATAAATTCAAGTTTTCATATAGGCTTCTTTTGGATTTCAAGACATGGTCATTCATTCATTAAATAAGTTTTCCGTGACTACCATGTGTGCCAGATATTCTGCTAGATCTTGGGCTTACAGCATAAAGCTGATAAATGTTATTTCTGCTTTCTTGCTATTAACATTTTAGCTGAATGGCTAGATAAGCACAAACACACACACACAAAAATAGAAGAATAAAATTCAAATTATAATAAGTGCAATTACAGAAATCAAAAGGAATGGAGCTAAAAAAAAAGTATCAGGGGCCAACCTGAGAAACCTTCGAGAAGGTCTCATGCAGATGGTGTGGAAGATGTAGAGAGGGGGAGGAAAAATTTTAGAGATAGAACATGCATGGTTCTTCAGTCAAAAAAGATTGTGAAACTGGCATGGAAGTGACAGAAGATCTCTGTAGCTAGAATGCAGAAGGAGTAAATAAGTGACTTTTAAGCAACAGGAAGGGGTCAGTTAATGCAACAATGCTATGCTCACTGGAATGAGTCTGTAGATATACATATATATATATTTTTCCATTTAAAGGGAAGAAGCTGACAGATTCTATGTACAGAAGTGATGTGTTTCAAAAACAGCAATGCGGCTGCAGTGTGGGGAGTGGTCTTAAAGAGTACAGAGGACTCAGTAATAAGATCTGTTGCACAGTGTTAGAGAAGCATAACATCACTCCTAAATCCATATGATTGGGTGTCGGGTTTGAGATATTAAGAAATGTTATGCTTCCCTTTTTCATCTTGTTGGATCCTATTATCAGCAACCTGATGGGTATGGCTCAGACACCTATATGTATACCACCTAAAGCCAGCCCTAGAAATGGGGGACAGTTAGTTTTTCTAAAAGGTTTCTGTATACCTTGCTTTATGCCATTTCATGTTCCAGGGAGTTACAGACATGTCTGCTTTCAGAAAGGCAAATATTGAAGGGATTATAAACTAAAGCACAGGGATAAGCATAATTTTTTTATTTTAATTTCCAACCTAGACTCATGCCTAGGAGATAAAGATTCATTATCATTATCATAATAGTGTCTTCCTACTGGATGACATATTCATATTGTTGATCTTTTCTCTTATTTATAATGGAAAACATGAATTATTATTCACTTACATTTCTAAGATCAGGAAGAATGTTATCAATTACGTTATGGGTGTCTGCAAGTATATGACTGTCTGCCTAGAGATACTTAAATTAAAAAGGCAGACACCCTTCTTACTCAAGGGCCCTCATACCAATTTGCATGACGATTAAATAGCTTTTTAATTGCCATTAAATTATACCAGCTAAACTGTGATTTCATGCAAATATTAAGCTGTAATGACATACAGTGAATCATTTACTAAGATTTAGAACTTAGAACAAAGAGAGACAATTAATTCTAATCCTCAGATTCCACTAAATTATGTGTCACTGGGCTTTTATGAATGTGGCCTGATTGCTCTGTTATCATTTATAAATTATACAAAGATTATGTGACACATTGTGGGGAAAAAACTTGGCAGCAATAACTCTTTTGGAGACATCTGTATTGAAAACTCTCAGGGATTTCCTTCTGTTGATCTTTTTCTTCAAAGGAAATAAGGAGTTCACACAGGAAGAAAGCAATCTCCACACTGCACTCTCAGGACCAACCTCATAAGAAAAGGACAACTATCGTAATTTGCAACTAGCTGTTTTTCAAGACGATCATGCAGTAAACTTGAATAAAAACTACAATCTCATTTCTATTAGTTTAAGAACACAGTTTCAGTCTTCTTTGGCTTCACTTTGGATGTCCCCTTTACACAGCTAAGTCACAGAGCTCATAGTAAACTTATGAGAAGTGGTGGCAGGGCTGTCCAGCCCCTTCCCAGAAAAGCATCTGGCCTTACAACCCCCATCTTCCTCTCAGAGTGGCAGACGCCAAGTGGGCTGCAATGTTTTAAAGTTCATTTTCATTTTTTCTTTATGCAAAATGTTTTAAACAGAACTATATTTCTCAAAATGCATCCCATTATCTCTAGTCCCTTGAGATAAAACATAAAAAATGAGCTCAGTGCTCAAATTAAGATTCCTCTGGCAGATTGATGCTGACACAAAAGAAACACAATTTCCTTCCCTTTGCTGAATCCAACATTTCCCAAACATTTATTTATAAAATATTATTTTCAAAAAAGCATTTGAAGGAAAATTAGCATTCTGCTGAACACTCTTTAAATAAAGGCTGACATTGAAGGAGAACAAATTTAGGGGTCACATTTCAGCTACTACATACACTGCTGTAGACATCATATTTTATGTTTATAATTATGGGAGTATATTAACTTGTAAATAAGCAGTTATCTTTTTCATATTAATTGAAGAGTGATTTTTAATTCACCCATTAACTCTATAGCTAATTGTGGTTTATAGATACATTTTTAACCTTAAGAACAATGAAAATTTGATTCAAGTAACTGAGGATATCAAATCATGAAAGGCTACAGCCTATTAAACTGTATTTTCCCATTCTTAAATTACTACCTGACAATAATTTTAATGTGTCTGCTAATTAAATGACTACCAAGATGCAATGATATGGTTTCCTAATAAAAAACATATTCACATATGAGTTTATGGATGAGAGAAAATAGTTCTGTGTTTACCTGTGTCAGAGAACATTAAAGATATAGTGAATCATCTAGAGATGTTTTGGTAAATGCTTTTGCAAAGGAGTAAATTATATGAATAAATAAAAAAGTACGTCTCCGGACTTTCATAATGTACTAAAAATATCAGCTGTCAGATCTGCATATAGACATAATTTAAAACTCTAAAAGCCATTTCATTTTTTCCACTATCACTATCAATTTTAACTTTATAGTTATATTATTAACCTTATAGTAATATTATTCCTATATAATCTTTGAAAAAGGTACTTAGTGGAGCCCTGTTAACAAAATTTTGTATTTGTATTCATATCTAAACTACTATGTGCTCTATTGATAAGACTTGTTCATAAAATGTTTTTATATTTGGAAATAGACGATGAAACTGGGACTTCAACCTCACCACAGGGAAAGAATTAAATCAATTTATTCAGAGAAAGAAATGAGGCCCAGGAAAGTTTTGTAATTATGTCAAGGTCATAAAATTCGTTAGAGCTGGATGATAATCTAAGTCTTTTTAATGTTTAAGTTTGTTTTTTTATTCACTCTACCACGATGTATTCATCAATAAACAGAAAAAATACCTGCATTTTATTGGGTTTTGCTGAAAGAGTACTGTCAAATATAAATTTTCAAAACACAGAGAATAGAGAGCAATTTATTGCCTTCCTACAACAAATTTCTTTTAATAATATTCCTTAAAGCATTTAAAAATAATTTATTTATAGAAGAACTAAAAATTAAATCTTCAAGATAAATATTGCTCAAAATAAGAAACATGTGCACTTAAAATCCTTTGAATTCTACATATTCTTATTTTCTTCAATATTATTGCACTTACTTCAGTAACTAAATTGATGTCTAAAATTAATACTTGTTATCACTTATGTTTTCACAATACTACAAATAACAACTTAAGATAATTCTTGTTATATTTTCCCTGAATTCTAAAACTCATAGTTAAAGGAAATAAAAATAATTACAAAATAACTCTAATAGTCTAAATATCATTCACTTCCAGAATAAAATCTAAAGCTCTCAACCTTGTCTACATTTGTCTTTACAACTAGGCCCATCCCTCAGCCTCTTTCTCCTTTTAGTCACATCTCAAGGCCTTTGGACAAACTGTTTCTTTATCTTTTTTGCTCTGTGGAAAATTCCTACTCATCCTTCATATTCTGATTTAGGTGTTACTCCCTTTGTGATACCTTCCTTCTGTCCTCCGGCAGAACTGAATACTTTTATACAATGTAGGCATGATTTTAAAAAAACAGCATTATTTAGCACTTTCTTTGTTCCAAGGAGTATACTTGATATTTCATGATTTATTTCTTTCAATTATCACAACAAACAACCTGTAAGGCAGTTATTAATACCCCGATTTTATAGAAAAGGTGATTAATGCTTACCAAATGTATATATTGCACTGAAATATGTATATTCATGTATATAAGTCTATTCTAGTCTAGTCCGATACAAAGGTGACATATTCTCTAACTAAGGGCATGAATAGAAGGCACGGTTTTCTGCAACCCTATAAGAATGGTCTTTTACACAGTGCAAATTTTGAAAAATATTGGGAAAGCAGGGTGTTCAAGGCTCTAATCTTTGCAAGAATCAGGTGTTGCTAATTCAAGATAGAAATATGTTACTTGAAAATCACTTAAGTATTGGAAAGGACTGTCTATATTATGAAAACATTAAATATAAAATAATAAATATTAATATTTATTAACTAATAAAAACTCAGCAAAATGGACAGCCACCCATATCTCTATTCATTGGGATGGAATAAAAAGCTTCTTTTTATTATTTAGAGATATTTGAAACTTGAAAAGTAAGCATTTGTGGCTCTAGATTTCTATTCTATAGAGTGTGGACATAATTTTACCATGGAAAATTTTCAGAAAATAGCTGTCAACTATTTTCATCAATGCAGAAAAGAATATTTGATATAAACCCATAGAATAACTAGTTCTAACAATTATCAAAATATGCAATAGTTGTGCAGTGCAAGAGTTAAAGGGCAAGACCACATTCATAATAATAAAAGCACACTAAAACACAAACGAAATCATGAGGAACCTGAGTTTGAGTATTTTGAGTAAAAAATCATCCAGTTTCCCTCAATATCATGAAGAATATATCTTGCAAATCTGTATACAACCCTTTCTGTGTTTCAGTTGGGTATTTTTAATTAAACACTCATTAGAAATTAAAAAAAAAAAGAAATATGATGAGTCTAACCTATGTCATGTTTTGGGAGGGAAAAGCTAAATAATAAATAGATTAAAGCATATTAATAAACCTTTCTCAAAAAGTATAACATTGCAGGGGTAATTATGAATGTTCTATTTCCAATTATGGATGATTTGTGGTCACTGGTCTGTTGTTTACAAGTAGATGATATTAAATGGGACAATCCTCTCTGAGTTCCAATTGTTGATGCCAAGAATAGATTTGCTCTGGCAGATCTGGCAGCAAGTGGTAACTCAATTCTTCAGCATCAGCAGAGTAACCACTCAATATCTCTTCCTATGAAGGAACCTCTCCCAGGTAATTTGGTAAAAATAATCTTGCCTGAAATAAAAACTAAAATATTTATGTTTTAGGAAACTTCATAAAGCTCAAGTGACATCTTACATCAGTGATCTGTACTAGGGAAACAGATTCATTACATACAGCTGTCTATTCTGGAATATAAGGATCATTTTAATTTTAAAAATATACCATTGCAATACACAAAGTAAATATTTAGCTATTTTCTATAATGAGAACAAGTCTAGAATATAGTACAGCCTGCTAGAGGTAATAAATACATCTTTGCAATGTCTCTCTTTCTGGCTTCTGCAAAATCATGGCTGCAACAATTGTGTTTGCAATCAGCCACCTAAGCAATCAGTTGTGGCTTTTGTTTTCCAATAGTGAGATGGAGAAGCAAGGTACTAGAGTGTTTTTTCCATACAAAAGAACCTTAGCAGAAAAAGAGAGGGAGGGAGTGGGAGACGGAGAAGGAGGAGAGAGAGAAAAGCACAAAGAGATTGGATAAAAAAGAAAAGACATCAAACAGAGCTGGGGTATCTGGAGCATCCTGTATTCACCCAGAGTAGGGGACCTGAGAAGGGCAGCTGAAGTGGGGAAGAACACACCTTTCCTGCTGCATCTAAACACAATATTTGTTCTACTCAAAATAAGGTTGAGAAAATAATGACTTTCTTAAGTGGCCAATTATTCCAGAAATAAAGAAGCCATATTTTACAATGTTAATCTTAGAGCAAAAATAAATTCAACTTTTATACTTTCATTCCAATCATTGCCACTGTATATGAAATACAATGAAAAAAAAAAAGACATGAAGTTTGCCTACATATTGAGAAAAATTGGGAGAAACTGTTTTTCACTCAAGGTACCTGAGTACATATTTAGATGACCAAAGTGAAATCCTTAATGATGTACATGAGAAGTACCTGTATATAAGACTTACATTTTACATTTTGAACTTCTCTAAGTAGGCAGCACAAATGTTTGTTGAATGTGTTAATCTTCCAGCACCTGTTCAGTAATTAAAATAAAATCTTCCTTGTGATTTAAACACATGAGAAACATCAAAGTGAAAATGTTACGACTGGAATTACATTTGTCTATGCATCCATATATTAGATTCTCACTTTATTTCTTTGTCTTTTCTTTTTCTCTGCCTTCTAGCTCGACAAGCACTTTCTTAGTAACTGTTACAGTCCTTTGTTTCTCGAACCTTAGTGAACATTTTCTCCTTCTGTCCTAGAAAAGCCTTATATAGACAGTTATTTTGATAACAGACTTCTTGGCAAGCAGCATGGTCTCTTGTGCTTCAAAATGACCTAAGAGGCAGCCCTAATTGATCAATATGTGATATTATGGAGTGTCCTCCATGGCTCATCCTTTAATGCATAGAACATACATTAATGAATCACCTGAGAAATTAAGTTAAGAATCTATGAAGTAGATTAAGATAACAGAGAAAACATTTCAGAATTTCATTACAAATTTATTATTCCTAATTTCTTCTACATACTTTGCAGTTCATGTAAAAGGCACACAACAAATGTCTTAAAGATCAAGAATGTCCAAACTTAGAAGTTATCACTGGATATCAGGACCAGTTGAGAAATCCTAGTATAGTTAAAATTAGACATGGAAAAACAGGCCAGGGCTGAACTTTGGATGCGCTTGGATTGACTCTTATAATTCTGGCAAAAAGGTGCTCAGCTTTGAAAGATTTTAGGCATAGGAAAGAGTAAAATAATCAAGATCTTATTTTTATTTAAAAATAATATTTTTGAATAGTTTAGAATATTTGGAGGGATAGAAGATCAAAGGAAGGAGACTTGCCAAAATATTATATTAGCCCAAGTGAGAGTTGATGGTCTTATCAAAAAGGAAAGGACTAGGAGTTTGTATGAAGGAATGGACAGAAGAAATACTAAAAAGTAACACTGACAAGATTTGTGACTACTGAGAAACATCAAGGGTAGGGACAGGGTTATGAGTCCCTTGCTTGGAAGCATGGGTAGATAAGGATACACATGATAAAGAAATAAGCTGAGGTGAATGAGCAGGCTGAGGTATGAAGTAATAAAAGTGATTTTCAAAACTGAGGTAAAATTATTAGTTGATTTGTTCTTCAAATATTTATTTTGTGCCCAGTACTTGCCTGGTATCATTATTAGTGCTGGAGATAGAGTAAAAAAAGAACATTCATGATCCACTTGCAATCTACTATAGGCAGAATGAAAATAAACAAGGAAGTGAGTGTACAAATAAATCAGATATTTTCTAACAGTGACATAGGCATAAAAAATAAAATATATGATATATAAAAGAGTAACTGGGAGGGATTCTACTTTTGAGCAGGTGGTCAGAAAATACTTGGCTGATTGACATTGGAGCCTGGCAATAAGAAAACCACGATAGAGGACCTAAAGAAAGAGAATTTCAAGTATAGAAAACTTTTAGCATTAAATATGAGAACAGTGCAGCATCATGGAAGTCCATGAGTTTAACAACCAAGGAGAGTATGGTGTGATACAAGACTGGAGATGTAGGCAGGTTTCTCTGGAACACACAGGTTGTCAGATCCCAAAATGAGATGGTGAGGTGACTTTGGACCTTAGAGAGAAGACTGGGATATGGGTAAAAAACATAGGCATCATCTCTTTATAGGTGCTATTTGAAGCCATGAAATTAAGAACACGTCATAAGAACAGAAAGCTAAGAAAGGAGTATGAGAAAAATTAACATTTATCATTGAAAAAGCAAGAAAGATCCAGAAAAAACATCTACTTCTGCTTAATTGACTATGCCAAAACCTTTGACAGTGTGGATCACAATAAACTGTGGAAAATTCTGAAAGAGATGGGAATACCAGACCACCTGACCGGCCTCTTGAGAAATCTGTATGCAGGTCAGGAAGCAATAGAACTGTACATGGAACAACAGACTGGTTCCAAATAGGGAAAGGAGTACATCAAGGCTGTATATTGTCTTAACTTATATGCAGAGTACATTATGAGAAACACTGGGTTGAATGAAGCACAAGCTGGAATCAAGATTTCCGGGAGAAATATCATTAACCTCAGATACGCAGATGACACCACCCTTATGGCAGAAAGTGAAGAAGAACTAAAGAGCCTCTTCATGAAAGTGAAAGAGGAGAGTGAGAAAGTTGGCTTAAAGCTCAACATCCAGAAAACTAAGATCATGGCATCTGGTCCCATCACTTCATGGAAAATAGATGGGGAAACAGTGGAAACAGTGGCTGACTTTATTTTTTTGGGCTCCAAAATCACTGCAGATGGTGACTGTAGCCATGAAATTAAAAGACACTTACTCCTTGGAAGGGAAATTATTACCATCCTAGACAGCATATTAAAAAGCAGAGACATTACTTTACCAACAAAGGTCCGTCTAAGCAAGGCTATCGTTTTTCCAGTGGTCATGTACGGATGTGAGTGTTGGACTATAAAGAAAGCTGAGCACCGAAGAATTGATGCTTTTGAACTGTGGTGTTGGAGAATACTCTTGAGAGTCCCTTGGACTGCAAGGAGATCCAACCAGTCCATCCTAAAGGAGGTCAGTCCTGGGTGTTCATTGGAAGGACTGATGGTGAAGCTGAAACTCCAATACTTTGGCCACCTGATGCAGAGAGCTGACTCATTTGAAAAGACCCTGATGCTGGGAAAGATTGAGGGCAGGAGGAGAAGGGGACGACAGAGGATGAGATGGTTGGATGGCATCACCGACTCAATGAACATGAGTTTGGGTAAACTCTGGGAGTCGGTGATGGACAGGGAAGCCTGGTGTGCTGCAGCTCATGGGTTCGCAAAGACTCAGACACGACTGAGCAACTGAACTGAACTGAACAGGTGAGCAAAAGAAGAGAAACCATCCATGCCAATACCTACAAGGTTCAGAAAATTAAGAGGGTGAAGGGGAGATTGCAGAGTCTTAGAATAAAAGAGAACAAATAGTTTCAAGAAAAAGGAAGAGACCAACAGAGTTAAATGTCATGAATTATAAGACAAAATGTTTCTAACATCATATGGCAAATTAGACCATTGGTCAATTTTTCTTACATAGTTTACTTGAAGAGATTACAGTAGGGTGAAGAGCAAAATTCTGAATCCAGTAGAGTACAAAGTAAATTAAAAGTGTGTGAAGAAGTAAGTGTAGCCAGTGAAGACTGGTTTTCCAAGTACTTGCTTTGGGAGAAAAATTATTGGGCTGGGAATATTTTTTAATGACAGAAGTTTGAGTATAGTTATAGGTTAAAGATGGTTAGTGGAAACAAAATGGCAAAGAGGAAATTAACAACAGTAGCCCAACTCAATAGACTTAAGGATTAGATCATCCCCTATAATCAATATTTGAAGAATTAGTTTTATTTATGAGACATCTTTGTTTTTTTTATCTGTAGCCATCCAAAGCACCTAAAAATCTTTATGTGTATACCTTATCAAAGAAGAAATACTGATGGCAAATAAGTGTATGAAAAGATGTTCCACATCATATTATCAAGAAAATGCAAATCTAAACAACAGTGAGGTGCCACTACATAACTATCAGAGATAGTCAAAATCCAGAACACTGATAACAATAAATGCAGATAAGCATGTGGAGCAACAGGAACTCTCATTTACCAGAGGGATGCAAAATAGTACAGTTTGGTGGTTTCTTACAAAATTAAACATATGCTTATCATATGATTCAGCAATTACACTCCTAGGTATTTACTCAAAGGTGTTGAAAAAGTATGTCCATATAAAAACCTACACATGAATGTTTATAACACTTTATCCATAACTGCTTAAACTGGGAAATAATCAGGCTGTCCTCTAGTAGGTAAATGGATAAATAAACTGTGGTACATCTAGACAACGGGATATTATTCAGCACTTAAAACAGATGTGCTATCCAGCCATGAAAAAACACGGAAGAATCTTAACTGTATGTGAGTAAGTCAAAGAAGCTAATTTGAAATCTTCTATTGTATCATTCTAATTATATAACACACACACACACACACCCTTATAGATAAAGACACAATACAAAAATAAGTGGTTGCCATAGGTTGGTGGGAGTAAGGGATGAATATGTGCCCCGAAGATTTTAAGGCAGTGAAAATCCTGTGGATGATACTATAATGATTGATACATGTCATTACACATTTCTCAAAACCAAAGAATGTACAACACCAACAGAGAACCCTGGGGTAAACTATGGACTTTGGGTGGCAATGATATGCTAATATAGGTACACCAAATATAACAAGTGTACCATTCTGGTGAAGGATATTGATACTGGGGAGAGCTGTGCTTGTCTGGGTGTGGGGAGGGAGGTATATGGGAAATAGCCACACTTTCTCTTAATTCTGTTCTTAATCTCGAATTGCTCTAAAAATGAAAATATTTATGTAACTGTATCGTATATATGTCTCAAGATTAAGGAATGTAAAACAATACCTATTTATAGGGCAGGGGCAGAGATGCAGACATAGAGGATGGTCCTGTGGACACAGCCGGGGAAGGAGAGGGTGGGAAAATTAGGAGAAGCGCTGACACATTTACACCACCATGAGTAAACAGGCAGCAAGTGGGAAGCTGCTGCAGAATATAAGGATGTCTGGCCAGGTGCTCTGTGATGACCTAAGGGGTGGGTGAGAGGGAGGCTAGGTGCATACACACACACACACACACACACACACACAAACACACACACTTATGTCTGATTTACTTTGCTATATGGCAGAAATCAAAAACACTGTAGAGCAATTATCCTCCAATTAAAAATTTAAAAATAAAAGATAAAAAGATACCCATCTCTATAGTGAAAATCCAAAGAAATTATAAAACTCTTAAGGGTGAAAGCACATGCTGTGTTATACCAGAAACTTAAGGGGTTGCTGTTGTTTTGAAGATAGTGCTAAGAAACAGGGGAAGATCTCTTCAGGTCCTGAAAATCCTGTCCCTCATATGATTACAGGCAACAGCTACCGAGGAATTCTTTCCCTACTAGGGAATTTACTAGCCAAATGTGTTGGTTATTCATTTTAAATATTTCGGTTCTCCATGTTATTTTAAATTCAAATATTGAAATTTTCCCTGCCAATGATACCAAGTTAAAAAAAAGAAAGCCTCCTCTTAAAGGTCTGGAAGATTCTTGGAAAGCATGGTTTCAAATGCTATGTCAAAAACAGCAGAAGGTGATGTGACTGTTTACCTGACATAAATTCTGACTCTTAGAAAATATTATTGGAATAAAGGTGATTCAAGAACGGCTAATTCAGAGACATACAATCTATAAGTTAAGTGAGCTTCCAGCTACTAAAAATCTATTAGAATTTGGCTATTTTTTTTTTTTTTTTGTAGTTAGTGAAAAATGGAAAGGTTAGCTGCTTATTTGACCGTTGGCCTCGAAAGTCCTGCATCTTGGTGCAGTTAGTCTGGTCCTTTTAAATCTAACTGTTCTATGACCTCTTGGCTTATCTTTTTCCTTGGCTTTTCATTTTTCTTCCCTAACAATCTAATCTTTCAATCATAGAAAGTATGATGATTTGGAGTTAATAATCTTTGCTTTTTCTGCACATATTATAATAATTGCTAGGGTCTCTCACCTAGTCAGAGTATAATTCAAAAAATATTTTATTTATATCAGATATCCATAGAGTTAGAGGACTTAATATATTTTATGTAAAAGTCTTATAAATTCAGAACATTTCTTTCAATTTGTAGGAATTCAGAAGGTAGAAGTTGTGAGACCGGAATAATATTACCAACATAAACTATGTAATAGCTTGAACACCAACTTACCAAAAATTATTTCAAATTGAATTGAGAACAGCTTTACGTAGCAGCTGCTGTGGGCTAGGCATAGGGATTGAACCCCGATCTTTGGCAAAGCTCCTACTTTGACAGTAGGATTATTCACCACAGAGCTAGCAGGGAAGCCCAGGTATTATTCTTAGCACTTTTCAAATAATAACTTATTTAATCATTATAAATAACAACAGAATGAGGTAGGCATTGTTATCACTAAGAATGGAGCAACAGAGGTTAAAAGGTTAAATAAATTGCCCGAACCTATATAGTTAGTAAGTACCTGTAAGAAACATGCTCACGAGCCCAAAACCAATGGATGGACTTATAGACATGAAGTACAGTGAAAGTGAGTTTTTAATTAAGATCTTGAAAGATCCAGTGTCTGGTAGGTAGGCACACCCAGAGCGATTACAACAAGGAATTTATTCCCTAACTCACAGGTTTCCACCCTCCCCCCAACCAGTTCTTCACTGGCTACATACCATGCGGCATACAATTTTCCCGGACTTCGCCTAAGTTTCATTATTTCCTTATAGGGTACCCTTCCTTCTCCCTTCCCAACTTACACCCGCATTTTTCAACAAAGGCTTTCTTGCTAGTATCCCTTCACCCCAAATCCTGTTTGCTTAGGGACCCTCCAGGTGCCATTGAACTGTGCAAGTCATTAGTCACGTTTAGAGACAGGGCACAGAAAATGGCTGGAGTCCTGTCTCTTTAGGATCCAGTCTTATCTCTCTCCCCAACCCTAACTTTATCTAAAGAGTCCAGGCCTCAACTTTGTCATGTTCCCAAGTTTAGCTACTTCAGAACTAGTTACTTTGTCTTGAAAATGGACCACTTCAAGTTTATATTTTTTATAGTACCAAAGTCAAGATTCACATTCAGATACTCTGACTCTAAAAGATGGTGAATTTACTAATACACCATTGTAAGCTTTGGCTAAATTTAAGATAAAGATGTATTCAAGAAAATAGCAGAGAGAAGCCTTGAGAAGGGAGTTTCCTGTGGCTTGAATTCAGGAGAGCAGGCAAAACTTTTCACCTTTGTTTAGGTTTCTGTTTTACTCCCTACCGCAATGCAGCATGCTGTTCCCTGTCAAAGTTCTGCCCAATGATGACCAAAAGTATGCTTCCACTTAGTATAGCTAAAGCAGTTTAACATAATTGTAAACATAATTTACAATATCAAATATATACATAAAAAAGTTTTTTAAAGAGAAAAATTCAAGAAACTTACCGTGTTAAGCTAGTAAGTATACAGATTAGATTCAACAATGACTGAGGTCTGCAGATCTTATTGTATCCCACATTTATTTTCTTAATCTGTCTCACTCCATAGAATTAAGGCTCCCCAACTCCCTACTCTGCCCCCTCACTGAAGGGTTTTACTGATGGGAAACAATGTATTCCTTCACCTTGTCAATCCATCCATCTATGGCCTTCTAAGGGCTTCCCTAATGGCTCAGATGGTAAAGACTCTGCCTGCAATGCAGGAGACATGGATTCGATCCCTGGGTCTGCAAGATCCCCTGGAGAAGGGAATGTATTCTTGCCTGGAAAGTCTCATGGACAGGGGAACCTGGCAGACTACACTCCACAGGGTCTCAGAGTTGGACACAACAGAGCAACTAACACTCTTTTTACAAGAAAATAAAAAGAGCAGATTCCCTTCTATCACTCATCTAGGCATCAACTTAGTTTCTGATATAGGTTTTTAGGGATAGAACTGTAACCATCTGAAACACCACCACCTACATATACATACATGTATACATACATACATACATCCAAATATTGACCAGTAGTAGAAATATTTTCCTGTTCAAAACTATTTCCACAATTAGGTAAGAAGTGATATTGAGAATTTCCCTTTTCCTACTTATAAGCTTAGAATATGTTCCTAGAAAAAAAAATCTAGTTAACAATTTCTCATGCTGTATTTTTCTGAAGAAAGTAGTTACTCAGTATTTATAGTCAGAAAGCAAAAATTACATCTACTAATAAATGTGTTGTGTTTTTAAGTGTATTCTATAAAAATATTTTATAAGATTGTAGTAATGCACACAAATCTACAAAGTGCATCATTTAAAAGAAATGTAACATATCCATTGTCTCTGGGGAATATGTGGCATTGCATATTTTTAATCCATTTCAGCCCCTGTGAAATTACATAACATAAGCAACATCATGGCACCAACTCATCAAGAAGGGTGAAATTTCACTATATCCTATTTATGTATTTAACAAGACTTTTATAACTAAGAGGTGACATTTTACTTTTGCATAGCTTAGCAATGCATTAATATCAATATATTCACTTTTATTTTTAAAGTGTACAGATAATTTATGATACTTTAATAATAGGAGAATATTACTAATTTAAAATTCTTGGAGCATGCATTAAAATGACCTTCACATTTAGATTTAATATTCTTTTGGTTTCAAATCAACAATGGGAGAAAAAGTGAGAGGTGAAATGTGGACAAACTCAAAAATACCTTCCTTTAGAGACAAATGTCAAGTAAAATTTGAATTTTCCTGTATAACATTAGCACAGTGACTTTCAAAGTTCCATACTAAAGCTCCCCCGACACAGCAAACTTGATGACCCTAAAGTGATGAGCCTTTAAATGTTTAAGAGTGAAAGCAAATAATACAACTTTTGCTTGTAAATCCTCAAAAAAACCTTTAGCTGCTTTGATTTCCTAAGGACAAATTATGCCTAAGAAAAACTTGCCAGGCCTCCAAACCCGGGCTGGTGGTTGCATGCCAAGAATCAATGTGATTTTTGAGGAAAACATACATTCTCTGTAAGCAGCTGAAAAATAATTATTCTAAGAAAGAGAAACTTTTCCTTGACTGTTATCAAAGACAAGCAACATTGATGACACAGAATTTTGTATATCCACTTCTTTTTTAAAAAAATTTAGAATAAAGAGACCAAAAGGATTGGAAATAAAATTTT
This sequence comes from Dama dama, assembly GCF_033118175.1. Classification (NCBI taxonomy): domain Eukaryota; kingdom Metazoa; phylum Chordata; class Mammalia; order Artiodactyla; family Cervidae; genus Dama; species Dama dama. The sequence goes on along the minus strand of NC_083711.1, from coordinate 45,119,930 downwards.
CAAATGCAAAGTGGACAGACTTACTGGTACATGCCATGGAAGGTGGGTCTTTTTCAGCTCGAAAGTAACCCTTTTCACACTGACAGACAGAAGTCGCTTCCACGTAGGTTAAACTGTGTGGAGGACACTTAGAACATTTTGTGTTGCCAGCAAATGCTTTATAGAATCCTGGTCTGCAAGCTGTGAACACAGGAAAAACAATTTTTTAAAATTATTGTTAGAATTATTTTATTTGTACATGTACAACACATTTTAAATTATATTCTTTGGAATTCAGTTTACACATACACAGAAAAGTCAATACATGATGATATTAACGAATGAAATAGTTATTCAAAATTAAGTTATACAATGGGAATCATATTATATTACAACTACCTGATCATATTATCACCTCAGCTTTTTGTAATTGCCACAAGCTAGACATGGGCTTTAGTCTTCTTATATGCACAATTCTTAGCATATTTTGAATGTATAGTTATTATAGATGCCTGAAAACTTAAATGAGTGAATGAATAAGAATTAATTCACTGACGCCTAAGATGAGGCTATTTTGTAAATGGAATGAGCATTCTATTTATCTTTTAGTCAGTAGTTTTAGGTTTTGTTTGTATTTCTGTTAAAAATGGGGTATCAGTACCTAAATCTTCAGAACTTTTAAATTATTTTCTTATGTATCCCTTCTTTCGCTATCACTTCCTTTTCCCTTTTATAGAGTATATAAATTTCATTTCCAAAGAAAAACAAACCACCAAAAATAGGAAAGTTTCCCAACGTTATGTCAATACTGCGGAAGGAAAGTTTAGTATTATTTGACTCAGTGGTTTCTAATGTTTTCTTTTAGGAGAAGTTATTCAGATATAGATGCTCAGGTTAAACATTCAGTGTGGTATCTATTGCTATATTCAAAACATTCATGCTTTCGAATATAACATGCATCTAACATGTTATAACAACATACATGCTTTTTGTATGGATATTTACTGTAAATGTCATTTAGAAATTTTGCTTATTCCTACCTTTTATTCCTTCTTTTTTCTTCAAGTATTATTGTCCTAAAATGCCAACACACTGTTGTGTAGATGTATGTTTACATATGTATGAACAGAAGGATTTCATACTGTTGATTTTTCAATACTGAGATAATATCAATAAACTTTAGATTATTTTTATCTATTATCAACTATAGCATGAAAATTTCTCCATGTCAGTGGTTGTAATTCATTGTAATATATCTGCAGTATTTGTATCAACAATCTCCTACTTGAAAGAGATACTTTATAAACTATGCTGCAGTAAATGTCCCCATGTTGATACTTTCATTTCAGTTCATAAGAGTAGGAGTTCTGGGCCAGGGTATGTGTATTATTTAATACTTATTTCTATGTTACATTTCTAAACATATTTCGAAAGCTCAAAAAAATGTAAGTGAGCACCCTCATCTCCCCACACTAATCCTATCATTAATTTCAGTTACTCCTTTACCTTCTGACAACACATGGAATTAAATGTTGCTACTGCAGTTGAAGCTTCCTAAATCCAACTAATAACACACCTTTTTTCGTATTTTTATTGGTCATTTGGTTATGAATTGTCTTTTATATCCTTTGTTTTCTACAGGTGGCTTGTATTTTATTAACTTATAAGGAGCATTTATTAGCAATATCAATGTCATGTCTGTCATTTTTAAAAAGATTTTTTTGATGTGGACTATTCTTAAAATCTTTATCAAATTTGTTACAATATTGCGTCTGTTTTACATTTTTGGTTGCAAGGCATGTGGGATCTGAGCTCCCTAACCTAAGACTGAACCAAAAACCTCTGCATTGGAAGACAAAATCTTAACCACTGGATTGTCATGGAAGTCCCTGTCTTTTTTGTTATATATATATATATATGTGTGTGTGTGTGTGTGTGTGTGTGTGTGTATGTATATATATATATATATAAAATCGATTTTCTAATGACATACTCATAAATGTCTCATTCACAATAGCTGAAAAACTATAAAATGGCATGAATTTAACCAATTAAGTGAAAGACCTTACAATGAAAATTACAATATTTTGATAAAGAAACTGAAGACAACACAAACACATAGAAAGACAGCCCATATTCCTGTACTGCAATAATTTGCTAAAATGTCCATACTACCCAAACCAACTGTAGATTCAATGCAATCCCTATCAAAATTCCCATGGCATTCTTCACAGAAATATTGAAAACAATTCTAAAATTCATAGAGCCACAAAAGGCCCAAATAGCCAAAGCAATTCTAAGAATAACAATGCTAAAGGCACAATGATTCCTGATGTCAAAGTATACTATAGAAGGTTTAGTCACTCAGTCGTGTCCGACTCTTTGCGACCCCATGGATTGTAGCCCACCAGGCTCCTCCATCCATGGGATTTTCCAGGCAAGAGGACTGGAGTGGGCTGCCATTCCCTTCTCCAGAGGATCTTCCCGACCCAGGGATTGAACCCGGGTTTCCCACATTGTAGGCAGACTCTTTACCGTCTGAGCCACCAGGGAAGTTACCTATACTATAGAGTTATACAAACTGAAACAGTGTAGTGTCAGTATAAAAAATATATACATAAACCACTGGAACAGAATAGAGCGCCCAGAAATAAACTCCCAAATAAATCACTAATATTTGACAAAGAAGCTAGGAATTCTCAATAGGGAAAGAATAGTCTCTTCAATAAATGCTGTAAGTAAAACTGGCTAACCACAGACATAAAAGTGAAATTGGACCTGACTAGACACCACTCACAAAAATGAACTCAAAATGGATTAGAGACTAAAAAATAAGACCTGAAACTGTAAAACTTTTAGAAGAAAACATAGGGAAAGATCTTGATATTGGTCTTGGCAATGACTTAAAAAAAAAAAAAACTACAGCAGAAGCACCAGCAACAAAAGCAAGCAGCACTACATCAAAGTAAAAAGCTTCAGCAGAGCAAAAGAAAGAAGTAAAGATAATGAACAGGAAACTGATAGAATGGGCCAAAAGATTTGAAAATAATATATCTAATAACCTGATAATACCTAAAGTATATACGGAGCTCACATAACTCAATGATAACAAAAACAAAAATGTATAGTTAAAAAATAGGCAGAGGAGCTGAATAGACATTTCTTTAAAGAAAATATACAAATGGCCAACAAGTACAGGAAAAGATGCTCAATACAACTAATCATCAGGGAAATGCAAATGAAACCAAAATGACATGTAGTCTTACAACTGTTAGAATGGCAGTTATCGAGAAGAGAAGAGATACATGATGGCAAGGATGTACAGAGTTGGTGGGAATGCAAGTTAGTGTAGCCAATATGGAAAACAGTATGGCTGTTTCTCAGAAAATTAAAAATAGACCTACCAAGTGACCCAGCAATCCTATTTCTGGTACATATTCAAAGGAAATGAAGAGAGGGTGTGAGAAAGTTACATCCACTACAGCATTATTACAGCATTATTCGCAATAGCCAAGATATGGAAAAAATCAGTCTCCGTCAATGGAGGAATGAAGAAAGAAGATATACAGTAATTCTATATTTTAGTTTATAGTGACACTACCATTTGGGGGGATTGTTTGGTAGTATCTACGACAGAGGAACATGCACATTTCTTCTGACAATGCCACTCACTGGTATACACCCAACAGAGCAGCACAAATTGAAAGTGGCTTCTCTCCCCCCACAGGCAGCCATACAAGTTCCATCGCTAAGTGAGCTATCACTTCTCCATTTGACTTTTATTTTCTGCAATTTTGCTGACATGCTGATCATTCTCATGTGATGAATTTTTTCCTCCCTTGCTTTGCCCTTGTTAGTGTAAACCTTCTATATTCTCTTACTCATTTTGGTGAAGTGTGCTGAGGGAATGGAGATAAAAAAACATGTTCAATCAACTATATTTTACAAAATTTACACTTCACTAAATTTCTAATCATATAATTGAAGTAAACACATTTAATTGAGAATAATCAAATTACAATTGATGAGATATTTATGAAATGATTTTTTAAAAATTTCTGCTGTCATTTACTTACTGATAAAAGTATCATGAATGCTAAAAAATAAAAACAATGTAATTTGGTAGCAGGGATCTATAAAGTGAAAAATATATAAATATATAATGTGTGAAATATATAAATATAGAATATGTAAAACATATTAATATATAATTACAAAATAATAAATAGTCTAAGTTAATACACAGCCTCCTATTTAAAAAATACATTTATGATTTGAGGAATCTGAAGTGGTTGCCTAAAATAACAATAAAAGGTGGGCAATACAGTAAAAAGTACAAAACAATTTTCATAGAATAGCATGTATTAACGGTTCATACAATGAATATAGTTATGGAAATACCACTAATATTAATGAAGTACATACCTTGTCATATAATTTCACTTATTGATACCTGAAATTTCAGAAAATTAAATTCTCTGAGTATTGATAGGAATACAGTTGAATAGTATTTCACACACATGCACACACACACAGAGACACACACACACACACACACACACAGAGGTTTGTCTGCTAAAACAAAATCAAGAAATGTGTGACCTGTCCTACACATACTATATTTCAAAAATTGAATTGTTAAGCTATATATTACTAGCAATGTTTTCAGGTTTTCTCTACTATCAGAGAACTTTAAGACAAGGGACCAAAAAAAAAAAAAAAAGAAAAAAAAAAAGACAAGGGACCATGAGAAATACTGGTTGGTATATCATGCTGTGCACTTCTCACCATCTGATGAAATATTCAATTGTGTATTGTCTGACAGGAACTAATATTAATATAATTGACTGCTTTTCCCTCATAGGTGCTCAATAGTCTGTAAGCTTAGATAAACCTGAATGACTTATTAGTAAAATATGTGATGTGCACCATTTCTCAAACATTAGAAATCAGGAAATTTAATAAACTGGGATAGGCAATTCATTACTGCTTTCCTAGATATTACTCTGCAGTTATAAAAATTAAAATTTGCTGTCATGTAAGCAGAGAAGGCAGGGAAGATCAGATAATTGATAAAAATAATAACAAAAGGAAACCCCTAAAACTTAAGGGTAAATAAGCACAAATATTTTGTGTTTTTCAAAATAATCTATTAATAAATACTGAAGGAAAATTTCAAAACCAAATACAAGTCTACTAATAATAAAATGTGGATTATGCTTCAAGATAGTCAACCTAATTTTCCTTGCAGGGGAGCTACTATAAAGTCCTCATGAAGACAATATACATAAACTGTCCTGTTATGAATTCTAATTTCTTACTTCCACCAAAGAAATGTTTAAAGTGGACTTCCTCTTGAATCTGGGCACAGTACCACCCCACTTCCCCACCTCAGCAACTGTGAGGGCGCTGAAAAGTAAGTAGAAGCAGGCCTACTGGAGAAAGCCAAACTTTGTGGGACTGCCGAGCTGGTTATGAATTTGCCAGTCTTTTCCCTCTCGCCTCCCTCTTTTCCCCGGTGCTTGGGCTGGAGCCTCAGCTGAACGGACTGGAAACCTGAAAGTGGCCACCAGGTCACAGAGCTCCAGCTCACCTTGTCTCTGGAAGTGGGAAATGGAATTCCTAACGCTCAGGAGAGAATTAGGAATATGGAAACCCCTTCCCTCTTTCTCTCTCTCTCTTCTGTTCTCACATGCCCGGACCTCAAGCAATTGTGTTATAGGCTGGTGGTGGTGGTCAGTAATGGGAGCTCACAGAAAACAAAATTCCAAGAAGGAAAAACCTTCTTCCTCCTTCACTGAAGCTGTGGTTCTGAGAGGGTGGAGTCAACCTCCACTGCATTTCTTTCCCTTCGGTCCTCCTCTCCCTTGGTCCTGGAGGAAGATCCCGTCGCGGAAGTGCACAGCACAGTAGAACAAAGAATGCCCCAGCTAGCTTTCTAGACAAAGGACCTTGGAGAGGAGTTTGAGGGATTCGGAAAGTACTAGGAAGGACATGGAGTGACCAGAGTTTGGGAAAGCAATCCCATACTTGTTTACGAACCTCTGGGCTTGTTCCCAAAGTGCACATACTTGGAACCGATTCTATTCAACATACCAAAGAATTTGAGAAATGAACCAAAAGACTATTACCCAGGTCTCAGACTAGAAGTTTTAAACTTTTGGTTAGGTAAAAGAGATGACATCAATCTAGAAGACAGACTTCTTTTGTTTGTCTATGAGACACAAAAATTATAAACAGGCATATATACTGCAAACCCACATAACTTGCCTTTAACTAGCATCAAGTGGATACACAGATCTTAGTTTTGCTTCCCACCATTTTTTCTCATTCACAGATTAATAATTTTTATTAAAACCAATTTTTAAACTGTGTTTTTATTTGAGAGATAAACAACTTTCAAGAACAGAGCATTACAAGGAAAATAATGTCAGAAATACTTCAATAGTCTGAGACTGATGACATGCGGAATTAAAATTCTAAAGCCATTTCTAGTATAAGAGTAAGACCCAGAGGAATCGGGTGGAGAGGGAGGTGGGAGGGGGGATCGGGATTGGGAATACATGTAAATCCATGGCTGAATCATATCAATGTATGACAAAACCCACTGGAAAAAAAAATAATAATAAAAATAAAAATAAAAAAAAAAAGAAAAGAAAAAAAAGAGTAAGGTAAGTGTTTTTATTCTGAAAGTTAAGATAAGGTGTGGAAGATGAAGGTTTATATTAGCAGTTTTTAGGATTAGACACCATTTTTATTTCTATACCAGTTTGAACAGAATCTAATAATAATAATGGCACAACATAAAAAGCTAACCACACTTTTTCCTAAAAATACATAGAGCTTTTTAAGTGTTCTAACATTCATTTTCTAATACTATTTTTATTTCATTTGGTGTTCCCAGGTGTATTTTAGTCAACCAAAATAAAGTCTGCCTGAATACTTCTTCCTTGCTATTTAGCAATGCTTTTAAAAACTGTGCCTACTGAGTCTATCATCTTATTTTCAAGTCCTCTGAAATAAGATGCTGCTTAAAATTTTAGTCTCTTGTCACAGATTCTCATTTCTATCTCACTATATTTTCTAGACATCCAGTAATATCAGTTTTCAACTTTTTCTGTCAATACTCCTTTTTTTTTGCATATCCCTTAAGTCAGAGTAAATCTACTTTTCTGAGTAAGTAAAACCATGGTCAAAGAGAAAATACCCTGTGAGACACTGTATGATACAAGAGCAATAATAGCTACAGCAAAACCATTTATAATTATGGAGCGTTCAGAACAGGTCTGATGTTGTGCAAAACTCTTTCTACACATTTTTTATAATTCTATACGTTTCTATATAATTTTCTATAAGAAAATTAGTTACAAAGGATAATAAAGAGTGTGACCTTTGGGACTAGATTACATGGCTTTGAGTTCGCCTGTATTTTACTAACCCTGTCCCTTCAGGCAGCTTATTTTTCTGTGCATCTTTTTTCTCATCTGTAAAATGGGGCACCTAGCTGAAAGGTTGATGTGAGTATTCAATGAATTAATACACACAGTAATCAGAAGGGTGCCTAGCATATCATTATGAAGATGAAGAAACTGAAATTAAGCAAAGTATAACAACTTGTTACGGCAGATTGTGTTTTCCAAAATTGTCTCCAACTATACTTCTCACTCTACATTTCCTTCTGACAATGTCGATAGATACTCTGCCCCATTATAAAGCAGACGTTACTTTGCTGACAAAAATCCATCCAGTCAAAGCTGTGGTTTTTCTAGTAGTCAAGTATGGATATGAGAGTTGGACCATAAAGAAAGCTGAGCACCAAAGAATTGATGCTTTTGAACTGTGGTGTTGGAGAAGACTCTTGAGAGTCCCTTGGACTGCAAGGAAATCCAACCAGTCCATCCTAAAGGAGATCAGTCCTGAATATTTATTGGAAGGACTGATGTTGAAGCTGAAACTCCAATACTTTGGCCACCTGATACGAAATACTGATTCACTGGAAAAAACCCTGATTCTGGGAAAGGTCGAAGGCAGGAGGAGAAGGGGATGGCAGAGGATGAGATGGTTGGATGGCATCACTGGCTCGATGGACTTAAGTTTGAGCAAACTCCGGGAGTTGGTGATGGACAGGGAAGACTGGCGTGCTGCAGTCCACGGGGTCGCAAAGAGTTGGGCACGACTGTGTGACTGTACTGACTGACTCTTCCCCATGAAAAGCTCAGGCTTATGTTTTTTCCTCTTAATCTGGGTGTATTTGTAATTACAGTGAGTTCCTAGGCAAAGTCATAAAAGGCGAAAGAGCCTCCGCCTGTTTCTTTTGGGATGGTTACTTTTAGAAGCTAGCCACCATGCCGAGGGGGAGGTCAAGCAGCCATGAAGAGGCCCAGGTGGAGACCTTAGGCTTTTGGTGCACGGCTGTGCTGAGCTCACAGCCATCGGCCATCACCATCCTGTCAGCCAGGTTACTGGGCTTCCTGGGATGTAGATGCGCCAGGCCCCAGTAAAGCTGCCCCAGATAATGCGACCTGAAACAGAGATGAACTGTCCTGCTGAATCTTGTCCAAATTTATAAGTAAAAACAAATGCTTGTTGTTGTTTAAAGTCACTAAGTTTGGGGGACTTTCTTACAGATCTGAGAGCATTGGACACTTGCTGAAGGTCATATGGTGGGAGAAACAAAATTAAAGTCTAGCCCTATTCCTATCTCTGAGTTCTCATCATAGAGTACATTACGTACCCATTGCATTTGGAACAGCATGCCTACTTTGTTATCTAGGGCAGTGAAGACTGAACCACAATGTTTAAAGGACAATCGGTGATGGTCTTTGGGTTATAAATAACTGCTGTACCCCAAAATACACTTCTGTGGGATTTAATTGACAGAGATAGTTTTAATTGATGGCTTTATGTTCTCTTGCAAACTTTCCTTTTTGGTGAGAAGCAAAATAAATATAGCTTTATTCAGACCATTAGGGATAAAAATGTATCCCACAATGCTTTTTTTCATAAAAATTGCTTTATGTACACATGACCCTTCATTTTATGGAAAAAGTAAGTGAGACATTTTATCTTTCACCATAGAATTGAAGAATAGACTCATCATAAAATGGCCTGTATGCATGATTTCAACATTTTGATCAAACTCACTCATCACTGCTCTAAGTCTCATATACTCTGACACATCAGTAAAGTTTGACAACCATATTTTCTGCTGGCTTTGCAACAAACTTACAATCCATTCTTCAATCTGACAATTGTGAATGTCCTGCTGTCATGTATTTATGGTATTTTTATAGATGAATAGTATAAAAAACTGATGTAAAAATTATTAAACAATATACTATAAATTTTTTACTAACAAGATAATTTCTTTTTACAGAATTACTAAGCATATTGATATAATAATCACAATTTATTGTCCACTACAAATTGGTATTTTATAAACATTACTATATTTAACTCTTACAAAATATTCAGTGATGTAAATATTAATATTCTCAGTGTACAAATGAAGAGACAAAGTCTGTAACAGTTGCTCCATGTCACAGAGACGATAGATGAATAAGTTAGGATTTGAAGACAGGGTTCTGATTCTTAAGTCTAAACTTTGGAACAATGCTCATTGCTATATAAAAATAAATGTGTATACAAAAACATGCACATACAAATATATACTATATATACATACTTTTACTCCCAGCAATATTTATATTTTTTCTCTTCCTCTGTAACCTACCACTGAACTTATCACCTGAATTCTGCATTTTGATATTTGCTATTTCTAGTTTGATATAAAAAGGCATGTCTTTTCCACTACATTGAAAATTACTTAAAAATAAGGTTTCTATGTATGGCATTGTACTGAGACAGTACTATAGACAGAGCAGAGGATCAAACATAAGTGATTATAATGGATTATATATATATATAATTAATACACTTATTAGTTGAAATTATGTGAGAATATTATAAAGCTTAGCAAAGCATAGCTTCAAAAATGTCTATCTGCTTTTCTTAAATATTATAAAGATAAAATACAAGGAATTAAAATTTCTAAACTCTTTTGTTGAATATATAACACCTTAAGTAAGAATTCAGACAGTATCACTTCCTATTTTCCATACAAACTTGAGATGATTACATTACATCATTGGCTGAATGGAAATTTGTGAATGGAAATTTCCAGTGTATTTTCGCCATATGTAGCTCTCCTTTTTACAGTTAAACTGCAGTACCTGAAATTCATAATGATATTTTGAATTTTAATTCATATTTAATATTGCAATTAATGTTTGTACATTGTTTTATTGAAGTATAGTTCACTTATATTAGTTTCAGGTGTACAATGGTTATAATATTTTTATAATCCATATAAAGTTAAGTATTGGCCATATTCACTGTACTGTATATTAGGTCATTGCATTTAATTTTATACCTAGTACTTTGCACTTCTTAATTCTCTTCCCTTACTTTTCCTGTCTTCCCTTTCCTCCCTCATCTGGTAACCATTTGTTCTCTGTAAGTCTGTTTTTGTTTTGTTATATTCTTTCATTTGTTTTTTTAGATTCTACCTATAAGTGAAAACATTCAATATTTATTTTTCAATCTCAGACTTCTTTCACTAACTTAATACTTTCAGGGTTCATCCATGTTTTTACAAATGACTAAATTTCATTCTTCTTAATGGCTGAGTAATACTCCCATATATGCCAGATACTTAATGGCTGAGTAATACTCCCATACCACATCTTCTTTATCCATTCACCTATTGCTGGGGCTCCTCATATGTGGCTCAAAAGCCTTGCCCCCCAGGAAGATTGAATCCCTGGCCCTGTGATGCCCCCTCCTCTTCTGAGTCGTCCATGCAGGGTGCAGGCCTCCACTAGATGACTTCTGTCCCTTCTACTAGACTCTGTTTATTTTTTTTTCCCCTGTACAGCCTTGGTTGTAGAACTGTTGCTAATCTTCAGGTTATTCTCAGTGAATAGTCATAAAACCATCAGTGATCATTAGCTACACGTATTTCACCTGTAACCCACCTTTAGTAATCAAGACTGTTGTAATTCCCGCTAAAAAAGACATGCAGATCCTCTACGTGACACGGAGCATAAATGATAAGATGTTTGCCTAAGTTGTTTTCCAGAACTTGGAGCCCTCCGTGTCTAGTTTGGCTGAGCTAGTTAAGACCACTAACTTTTCAACTGGGCATGCACGAGTATTCTTTTGAATATCCAGAGGCCCGTGGCTTCCTTATGTCTGAACAGAACAGCAATTATCACTTTTTTCTTTTTTTCAATCACCTTCCCCCACATGCCTCATGCCTCAGACCTCCTAGCTTCTTTATTCTTTACCACATAAGAATACCAAGCCTCTAGCTTTCAGGAAGGTGGATTTGAGACCAGTTCTTGTATTTACTCACTTGGCTGCCTTGTGAATAAACTCTCTCTTTGGGGCAAATTCAGTTGTCTTAGAGTTTTGGCTTGCCGTGCACTGGATCAAATGACCCATTTGGTAATATTTGCTCTATATATAGTTTTGATTTTTTTTTTTTTAAATCTTTTTTTTTTTTTTATTAGTTGGAGGCCAATCACTTCACAACATTTCAGTGGGTTTTGTCATACATTGATATGAATCAGCCATGGATTTACACGTATTCCCCATCCCGATCCCCGCTCCCACCTCCCTCTTCACCCGATTCCCCCGAGTCCTCCCAGTGCACCAGGCCGGAGCACTTGTCTCATGTATCCCACCTGGGCTGGTGATCTGTTTCACCATAGATAGTATACATGCTGTTCTTTTGAAATATCCCACCCTCACATTCTCCCACAGAGTTCAAAAGTCTGTTCTGTATTTCTGTGTCTCTTTTTCTGTTTTGCATATAGGGTTATCGTTACCATCTTTCTAAATTCCATATATATGTGATAGTATGCTGTAATGTTCTTTATCTTTCTGCCTTACTTCACTCTGTATAAGGGGCTCCAGCTTCATCCATCTCATTAGGACTGGTTCAAATGAATTCTTTTTAACGGCTGAGTAATATTCCATGGTGTATATGTACCACAGCTTCCTTATCCATTCATCTGCTGATGGGGATCTAGGTTGCTTCCATGTCCTGGCTATTATAAACAGTGCTGCGATGAACACTGGTTTTGATTTTTGCCGGGGGAGGTGAGCTCAGGTTCTTCCTACTCTTCGATCTTGATCCCTGCTTCTATTCCCATGCTTGTATGTTGAATAACAACTAATGGTGTACTACATAGTACTTTATTTACTTCCTTTCTATTAATATTTTAAAATAACTTACAAAACCTTGGTTTACATTTCACTGAAATGTTCTGTAAATACTGAACTGAAGCACACTGGAACAGTATCTTCTATCTAGTATAAGTCAGTTCAGTCACTCAGTCATGTCTGACTCTTTGCAACCCCATGAATCGCAGCACGCCAGGCCTCCCTGTCCATCACCAACTCCTGGAGTCCACCCAAATGCATGTCCATCGAGTTGGTGATGCCATCCAAACATCTCATCCTCTGTCGTCCCTTTCTCCTCCTGCCCTCAATCTTTCCCAGCATCAGGGTCTTTTCAAATGAGTCAGCTCTTCGCATCAGGTGGCCAATGTACTGGAGTTTCAGCTTCAGCATCAGTCCTTCCAATGAACACCCAGGACTTATCTCTTTTAGGATGGGCTGGTTGGATCTCCTTGCAGTCCAAGGACTCTCAAGAGGCTTCTCCAAAAGAGAACCTATATTGATCCAGTATGGTTCGGATATGACAGATTCTTGAGGATCACAAGGATGCAGTCAAGGGTGAAATGTTGTATGCAGCAACAGCGGACACTCAAGATTCATAACGTGTGATGCACTGCTTTCAACAGCTCTATATGGCTGCTTGCTCGGCAGAAACTAAGATGTGCAGGTTTTACAGATGCACAGTTTTCATGTCTGATCAGAATATGGCTTCTTTATCTGGCTTATATCTAGTTCTACACAAGTAGAACCATTCCATATATTAATGCTCTTGGCCAGAGCCTGAATTTCCCAGTGAGTATTTACACCCAGGCAGATCATGTATAAGCTGGTGTTTGGATAATCCAATCTTCATGACAAACAGGAGTGGGCTATAAAACCAGTTACAACATTTCATGAACTTGTAATAAGTGTTTTCATTTGAAAACTAGGAACCACAGAAGAACTTTTCTATTACAGAGCTATAAATTCCATTAATCAGAAGCTGTGTACATGCAAAATTTTTGTGTAATTCTTTTGTATAAATCGTTTTGTGTAAATCCTCTGTATACATATTTATAAGTATTTTAAACACAGTAAAGCAATTCTTAGCAGGCCTTCATTTATGCAACTCCAAACTCTAATTAATCTACTTTATACACATACATGGGCTTCTCTGGTGGTTCAGATGATCAGATTTCCTTAAATTGCGACATTCTAGACACTAAGGTCAAAGAAGCTATTGGACCAAATGACTGTACTATGAACACACACACATTTGTCTGTCTTTGCTCTCTGTTGCAAGTGCATATTACAATATGCCTCCATTATAGCAGGTTTTATTTTATTTTTTTGCAGTGGTTTGATTCCATGACCTAGTCAATAGTGTGTGAGTACTTGCAAGAATAAAATATATATGTGTTAAAATTCTCATCCTCTAACAAAGTACTTAGTACATATTGGGTGCTCAATAAATATTTGTTAAATAACAGATTAAATTAGTGGTCTTTGATATTCTTTGACTTATAAAACCAACATTTTAATATTACAAATTTATTTATTTATAATTAAATAGTTAATATTACAAAATTATTAGTATTCTGATACAGCTTCTTTAACGGGGCAGGAACACTTGCAAAGCACCTGGAATTAACATAATACTTTATTGCATCCCTTATTAAAGAAATATCATATTCAAGCACTATTTAGAAAATTTATCCTAAATTTAGTATGTGCTTTAATTTTGAAACCTGCAATTTTAGAACTTTTGCCTCAAATTGTCATGTTGATGAACATATTCAGCTCTCATGTTTGACTGAATGTTTTAATTTAAATGCATATGTAATTTTCATTCTTTGCACCTTTACAAACTGTAGAATTAATATAAAAATAACAGTGCTCTTGCATTTAGCTGATACGGCATTTTCAAGTACAATCACCTTTGATTATACTCAACTGGAGCAACTTTGGTAAATGTATAACTGCTTGCAGTTACTATTCACTCAGCATATAATAGAGAAGTCAGTGGTTACAGGTAGTATAAGACCCAGTCCCTGAAGAGGTAATGACTATACACTTTAAGTTATATGATGATATTAGTCACTATGTGTTTACATCACAGATGGTACAGATGATAAATGCCTGGTGTTTCAAGAAGAAACACATTAATGTCAGGTGGAGTAGATTAAATTGGCCTAGAGATGTGGCATTTTAACTGGACTTTTTCTATAGAAAGGTAGAATAAAAGTAAGAATGAAAGAAAAATGATCTGAAAATGAAACTAAGTATCACAAGTTCCCAAATATGGAGAGGATGCCAACTTGGATAAAATGAAGAACTGACAGTGGAAAGAAGAGAGATAGAAAGTAGTTAAAGGGAGATGGTTATTAAAAGTCTTATAAGACAGCTTAAAGAAGTTTATATTAATTACTGGATACAGAAACGTTTGAAAAAAGGGATGCAAGTTTATTCAAACTGGAGTCTTTTAACAGTGCACCAAATGTATTAAAGAGATGTGAGATGTGAAGCGTTAGGACCAGTTGGGAGACTAAGGCCTCGATCTGGAGAATATTTAACAACTAAACAAGAGTGGTAGTGGTGAAAAGAAGGAAACACTAATTGTGAACACAAATGATTTTAAGAAATAGTCTGGAAAAAGAATAAGGTTGAGATTAAGTACAGTTTAAACGTAATTATTAACTATTTTTAATATACTTAATGATGTTGAGTGTATCACTGAGGATAAAACTGGGGGCTTTTGCCACTATAATTCAGATCCTATTTCAACCAATATGATCTGAATATAAGGTTTCTTCTTTTAAGTATATTAAAATCCTCTGGAGAAGGGAAAGGTTACCCACTCCAGTATTCTGACCTGTAGAATTCAGGTCAAGGTAGTAGCAAAGAGTTGGACACAACTTAGACTTTCACTTTCACTGGTTGAAACATATTGCCTTATTTAACAACTGTAAGTCTGAATTTACTCATCTGTAAAATGGAGATGATAATAGACTTAAATGTTGGGATGTGCAAAATAATTTATATAATGTGTCAGTTGTTTCCTAGCTCATTATCAGCAGTGGATAAAATTATATCCATAAGTTTTAAGGTCAAGCATTCTACAAAAACTTACAATGTCCAAGAAAGAAACTCTCATACTCAAACAGTCAGGAAATCAGCTGTAATGGTTAAACCAAATATGCCCAGTCATGTATATCGTAAATAAAAAGACATTTTCCAACAAACGAATTAAAAATGTATAGCATAATACTATCAGTCCAGTTCAGTTGCTCAATCATGTCTGACACTTTGTGACCCCATGACTGCAGCAAGCCAGGCCTCCCTGTCCACCACCAACTCCCAAATCCAAGTCCATTGAGTCGGTGATGCCATCCAACCATCTCATCCTCTGTCATCCCCTTTTCCTCCCTCCTTCAATTTTTCCCAGCATCAGGGTCTTTTCAAATGAGTCAGCTCTTCGTAACAGGTGCCCAAAGTATTGGAGTTTCAGCTTGAATATCAGGCTTTCCAATGAATATTCAGAACTGATATCCTTTAGATGGAAAGGACTCTCATGAGTCTTCTCCAACACCACAGTTCAAAAGCATCAATTCTTCTGCACTCAGCTTTCTTTATAGTTCAACTCTCACATCCATACATGACTACTGGAAAAAACATAGCTATAATTAGATGGACCTTTGTTGGCAAAGTAATGTCTCTTCTTTTTAATATGCTCAGTTGGTCATAACTTTCCTTAGAAGGAGTAAGTGTCTTTTAATTTCATGGTGGCAGTCACCATCTGCAGTGATTTTGGAGCCCGCCAAAATACTCTGCCATGGTTTCCACTGTTTCCCCATCTGTTTGCCATGAAGTGATGGGACTAGATGTCATGATCTTAGTTTTCTAAATGTTGAGCTTTAAGCCAACTTTTTACTCTCCTCCTCCACTTTCATCAAAAGGCTCTTTAGGTGTTCTTCACTTTCTGCTGTAAGGGTGGTGCCATCTACATGTCTGAGGTTATTGATATTTCTTCTGGCAATTGTGATTCCAGCTTGTGCTTAATCTTGCCCAGCGTTTCTCATGATGTACTTTGCATATAAGTTAAATAAGCAGGGTGACAATATACAGCCTTAATATACTCCTTTTCCTATTTGGAAACAGGCTGTTGTTCCATGTCCATTTCTAACTGTTGCTTCCTGACCTGCATACAGATTTCTCAAGAGGCAGATCAGGGGTCTGATACTCCCATCTCTTTAAGAATTTTCCACATGTTATTATGATCCACACAAAGGCTTTGGCCTAGTTGATAAAGCAGAAACAGATGTTTTTCTGGAACTCTCTTGCTTTTTTGATGATCCAGCAGATGTTGGCAATTTGATCCCTGGTTCCTCTGCCTTTTTGAAAACCAGCTTGAACATCTGGAAGTTAACGGTTCACATATTGTTGAAGCCTGGCTTGTAGAATTTTGAGCATTACTTTGCTAGTGTTTGAGGTGAGTGCAATTGTGTGGTAGTTTGAGCAATCTTTGGCATTGCCTTTCTTTGGGATTGGAATGAAAACTGACTTTTTCCAGTCCTGTGGCCACTGCTGAGTTTTCCAAATTTGCTGGCATATTGAGTGCAGCACTTTCACTGCATCGTCTTTTAGGATTTGAAATAGCTCAACTGGCATTCCATCACCTCCACTAGCTTTGTTCAGAGTGATACTTCCTAAGGCCCACTTGACTTCACATTCTAGGATGTCTGGCTCTAGATAAGTGATCAAACCATTGTGATTATCTGGGTATGAAGATCTTTTTTGTACAATTCTTCTGTGTATTCTTGCCACCTCTTCTTAATATCGTCTGCTTTTGTTAGGTCCATACCATTTCTGTCCTTTATTGAGCCCATCTTTGCATGAAATGTTCCCTTAGTATCTCTGATTTTCATGAAGAGATCCTCAGTCTTTCCCATGCTATTGTTTTCCTCTATTTCTTTGCACTGATCACTGAGGAGGCTTTCTTATCTCTCCTTGCTATTCTTTGGAACTCTGCATACAAATGGATATATCTTTCCTTTTATCCTTTGCTTTTTTTTTAATATGCTAATTTTTTATTATTTTTTTTGTTCAATTTCTCCTTTATTTAAAAAAAAAAAAATCCTTTGCTTTTTGCTTCTCTTCTTTCACAGCTATTTGTAAGGCCTCCTCAGAGAGCCATTTTGCTTTTTTGCATTTCTTTTTCTTGGGGGTGGTCTTGATCCCTGTCTCCTGTACAATGTCATGAACCTCAGTCCATAGTTCATCAGGCACTCGATCAGACCTAGTCCCTTAAATCTATTTCTCACTTCCACTGTATAATCATAAGGGATTTGATTTAGGTCATACCTTAATGATCTAGTGGTTTTCCCTACTTTTTCAATTTAAGTCTGAATTTGGCAATAAGGAGTTCATGATCTGAGCCACAGTCAGCTCCCAGTTTTGTTTTTGCTGACTTTATAGAGCTTCTCCATCTTTGGCTGCAAAGAATATAATCAGTCTGATTTTGGTGTTGGGCATCTGGTGATGTCCATATGTAGAGTCTTCTCTTGTGATGCTGGAAGAGGGTGTTTGCTATGACCAGTGCATTCTCTTGGCAAAACTGTATTAGCCTTTGCCCTGCTTCATTCTGTACTCCAAGGCCAAACCTTCCTGTTACTCAAGGTGTTTCTTGACCTTCTACTTTTGCATTCCAGCCCTCTATTATGAAAAGGACATCTTTTTTGAGTGTTAGTTCTAGAAGGTCTTGTAGGTCTTCATAGAGCCATTCAACTTCAACTTCTTCAGCATTACTGGTAGGGACATAGACTTGGATTACTGTGATATTGAATGGTTTGCCTCGGAAATGAACAGAGATCATTCTGTCATTTTTCAGAATTGCATCCAAGTTCTTTATTTCCTACTTTTTTGTTGACTATGATGGCTACTCCATTTCTTCTAAGGGATTCTTGCCCACGGTAGTATATATAATGTTCATCTGAGTTAAATTTACCCATTTCATTCCATTTTATTTTGCTGATTCCTAAAATGTCAACATTCACTCTTGCCATCTACCATTTGACTTTCAATTTGCCTAGTTTCATGGACCTAACATTTCAGCTTCCTATGCAATATTGCTCTTTACAGCACTGGACTTTGCTTCCATCACCAGTCTCATCCATAACTGGGTGTTGTTTTTGCTTTGGCTCCATCCCTTCATTCTTTCTGGAGTTATTTCTCCACTGATCTCCAGTAGCATATCAGGTACCTGCCGACCTGGGGAGTTCATCTTTCAGTGTCCTATCTTTCTGCCTTTTCATACTGTCATACTGTTTGAAGGAGGTCACCATTATCTTCGTTACCTCCACCATAGTTTGGCCCCAGGTCAAACAGCAGGGAGGGAACACAGCTTCACCCATCAATAACTGAGCATGACCCCACCTATCAGAACAAGACCCTGAGAGTCTCTGGTGGGAACAGGTTTGATTCTAAATGCGCATTCTCCCCTCCTACCATCTTGCCTGGGCTCTCCTTTGCCCTTGGACCTGGGGAATCTCCTCATGGCCCGTCCAGCAAAGTTCCTGCCACTGTTCCTGACCTTGGATATGGGGTATCCCTTCAGGGCTGCTCTAGCAAAGCGTAGCTGCTGCTCCTGTCTTTGTATGTGGGGGATAGCTTCCCAGCTGCCAGCCTCTCCAGTGAGACGCAGCCGCCGCTGGCCGTTCTGTTCATCCCGTTCATGATACATAATGACGCTTAATAAAATATACTCTTACATATCAAATGCACTTGAGAATTTAACAAACATGTTTAAATTTTGCAATGTCTGATTGTATTCAACTATTTATACTCAATGTTCTTTAACATTCAAATCCTCTAATAATAAAGAAAAACAAATGAGACAAAGTTAAAAAAAACGAACTAACAGTGGATTAGGCTTGCTTTCTGGAAGAAAGGTAACCTAGGAGAATTAAGTCTTTACACATTTTCTAATTAGGTGGAATAAAAGTTGTTGCCTGAGACAAGTGAATTTAATTTTGTTGTAACATAATTTATTGAAGTCAGTCCAAGATTTAGATCAGAATTATATTACCTAATATTACCCAAATTTTTATACCTGATTTTTTATGTGAACTTTTAAGAAAAATTTAAGGCTGTTAGATAGATCTATAACACACCCACCAAACATTTTTCCCCTTCTCTTATCCTGTATGAAGATAACATCTTCCAATCAAGTCATTTTAGAGATCAGTAGACAAAACCTGCCTATATATTACAAGTGAATCCATTTGAAGCCAATTCCAGAATGGATCCCCTCAACCAAACATAGATAGTTTACTCAGTTAATTCAATCAACTCTGCTGAGTGCATAAAGTCTTTGGTTTATAAATTCTTTTTATTTCTTCACAATTCCTTTCCATGGGATTTAAGGGTCCTTGTTTTTTTCTCAAGATGATGGAGAACACTTTATCATAGGAATCCAGGAATTTTTCTCCATGTTAGATTCTCACAGGAAGAATAAAGCACTTCCTTTATCATCCTGACAGATACCCCAGATTCAAATCTTGATCCATCCACTTACTAACCTTAACTCTTTGTGACCTTAGAAAAGTTAGTTAATTAATTTCTCTGTATCTCATTTTCTCATCTATGAAACAGTTGTAAAAACAGCACTTAGTTTGTACAGGCATCTTGAGAATTAACTAAGTTACCACTTTAAGCACCTGGTATCTGGCCCATGGTGCTATATAATGATTCTCTTAAGAATGATATTATTTAACTATGTGACGGATATTTACATTTTTGAAATCTAAAGCCTAAGAAATCATACTATGTGGGAAATGATAGCTGTTTAATTCATAAGCAAATATTTCATAACTTCATTATTTCTTAAATAAAACATTATGGCTTTTCATATGGATAACATTTACTCTTTTCGACATTCTAGAGTCTTTTCAAGGTTTAAAATATTCTGTCATTTAGTGAAAAAGATAATTGTACACACATTTTATCATTTATTTCTCATCCATCATTTTTTCAAAGCAAAAGACTAAGAGGAATTATGATGTTTAAGACATTAGTAATTAAAGATGATTTTTTTTTTTTTTTGGTAATTTAATGCATTGCTTTGTTTTTTTTAAAAAAAGTATGTACAGAGGAAAAGAAAATCTGTGGAGTGTAATCTATGACATACAGTCCCCCTAACAGTATGCAGGAAGCCATGGGAGCCCAAGCAGGAGGAGCTTGAGATGGGCAGTTGTGCTTCGCAGAAGAAAGACCTACTCACACAACGACATGCGAGATGGAAAAACCTTCAGCTTCCTTTGTTTGCCAGGGTGTCTTGGTATAAAATAATACATTTTTGAACAGCATTCTTCTTTTACAAAAGAGGAGACATACCTGTCTTTAGAAGATAAAGCTTATTCCTCAGAATTACATGTTGAAATAGGAACAGAGCTGGACTTAAAACTCAAACTTTCCAAGTTTGGCATTTTTCCTCCTTCAACATATTCATTCCTCAGATCTCTACCCCTTAAACATTTCACTAGCTTTTTCTGGAATTTAATCTCTTTCCTTCTCCTTGAAGTATCACAATCAGAGCCTTCTGTAGTGTACTGGAGCAGGGACACTATCGTTTGCTTCCACACTTTGCTTTGTGGCAACATTTCCACTCTTAAAATCTGTATAAATGTCAAAAGTCTTATGTGGTCTCCTAACTTTGCTTCCAGAAGGCAAATTACCTTATCCATTCCTATGGTTCCAACTCCAAAATAGATGCTACATATGTTCCTCTCCACTGCTAGTACCCAAGTCCACATCCCTATGATCTTTGGCCTGAGTGATTCCAGTGACTCTTTCCACTTTTGCACACAGTATCTTACAACATAATTTTGATCGGAGTGATCTTTTAAAAAACCTAAGTCAGTATCTGAGAGCATACTAAAGGATCTTTACTGCTTAACCTCTCTCACTGCTAGAATTATATTTTTAATAAAAATCAAATTCTTTACAACAGCTGAAAGGGTAGTTCTATAAGATCTGGGCCCTGCTCCCCTCTTCAGTCCCTTTCCTCCACCTCATCTTTTTTCAGCCGTACTGGCCTTCTTGCTCCTTCTGTGATGCACCAAACATATCTGTGCTTTAGGCGTGATCCTCTAGCCAGCCTCTCTTTTATCTTACCACATGTTCTCATTCTCTTCATAATATTACCACAACTTAAATTTATTTTGCTCATTTTTTAGTTTAATTTTATTGCCATTATTAAGAGTAAGAAACATCATTCTTATTTACAACTTGTTCATCACACCTAGGACAGAACTCAGCAACAGGAATCTCAAGTATTTATTGAATAAGAGGATATGACTCTTATGGTCAATATACGTTCCACTATCTTCCAGCTCAATAGTCAGTAAATCACTACCACTATTCACTACAGAAGATATGTCCTTTAATATCTTTTCTCCAACAAACCCTCAAGATACCCCTACTAGAGCTTGGACCTCAGACTTCTTCAGAGTCTTCTCAATCAATTTCAACAGTTCTCTCTTATTTCTATAACAAACATGGTCTTTGTTCACAGAAAGAGAGCTTGTTTTTGTTTTTTTTTTTTTAAATATCATAAAGGGAGTTTCTAGTATAAAGAGTATGTAAGAGTTCTATCTGAGGGGAAATATTCATTTATGTCTCTAACCTTTCAGTAATTTTCCTTACTTCATAAAATGCAATTTTCTCTATTACTCTGTCATCTCCTTGAGGCTTTATCTTTTGCTTGTGTGGAACCCTCAGATGTGAAAGCAACATCGTCAGCATGTTTGGTTATGTGTGTATGCATTAGAGTGCCTAGTTAGAATACCTTGCCAACGATGAGCAATCAAAAATTATGAGTTGGTGATGACGATTCTGGTCCTTATGTGCCTATGTGCCAGCATTAATTCAGGCAGTGAGGAATTTACGTCTTCACTGGGGACTGGGTATTGGGAAATATAAGGGTTGTGTGTTGCTGCTTATAACAGCACTTTCTTAATTAAGATTGGAAGCCAGATTTAGCTCTACTCAATATGTATTACTGCCTTACAGATGAGAACACTGAGGTGGTGCAGTGTGACGAAAGATGCAAGCAGTTTAATTATAATATCTTAGTGTTACACAGAAAAGAGAATTCTGTTCTGTTAGAAAAAAATGGCTATTAATTTACTAAAGAGAATTTAATATTTGTTTTCAGGGGATTTTCCTTTCAAGTATATTTCTTAGATAAATAATAATATTTTTAGACATATTTACTTTTCTTTAATGATAAATAATGCTCCACTGATTTAATGTTTTATTTTCTCTACAAGATAAGCTAATGTGAAGCAGGTGACTTGCATAAATTTTAGAGAGGATAAGAGTATTTCAATTAAGGATTAGACTTTTGTAAAAAGTATTAAAAGATTTTAGGCTTCAGGTAACTTTCAATTTTCCTATATTGATTGCAACTATGAAAAAGATTTTAAATATTTAATAAAATATTTAAGAATGAAGAAATAAACAAGACCAATGCTAATGAAAAGATACCCTGAGACAATTTTACGCTGTTGTCAGATTTATAGATGTGCTTAACGAGTAGACAACTTAAGTGATTTAAGAGACTTTAGGAAAACTTACAAGGGTTACTGCTTGATAACTCATTGGAGGAAATGAAATTTTCATTTACCAAATTCCATAAAATATATCTGGATATACTAGATACACTCATGTTGAAATGCAATACAATGGTCCAACTGATAAATTAGCTTTTGTTTGCTTGGTTATTGAAAAATAGGTAAAATCCACAAATTGAGCAATCAGAAATTAGACATGTTCTCTCTACTTCTTAACATGAAATTTGATTATAATTCATAATTTCTGAACCAAAGTACCTGAGGCCTTATGCCAAATTTTTACTACTTAAACCAGCCATTATACTTTGGCCTAATTAAAAATTAACTGCACAGAACTATCAAATTTTCACATCTGCCCTATCTCTGCTTTCAGCAGGCAATTAAAACTATGTCCACACTAGCCTTGTGTTCAAGATATATATATGTGTGTGTATATGCATATTTTTAATTTATTCATTTTAATTGGAGGCTAAT
The DNA here is from genome assembly GCF_033118175.1 of Dama dama. Taxonomy (NCBI): domain Eukaryota; kingdom Metazoa; phylum Chordata; class Mammalia; order Artiodactyla; family Cervidae; genus Dama; species Dama dama. Next base: position 45,096,621 of record NC_083711.1, on the reverse strand, counting down.
TACTTCATATTTCAACCACTGGATTGCAGGCTCCTAGAGTGCAAAGTATATGCCATATTCATCCTTGTATCCTCTTCCACCTAACATAGGGCCTCTGACATGGTCTGCCGAACAGGAGTACACTTTCAGTAAATGTCTACTGAATTAAATTGGATGAGAGGAATGAAAAACCATGCTAAGACTCTGGGTAATAGAGACTGTCAGTCAGGGTGTAATTAAGCAGTACAGGTAAAAATGCTGAGCGTGCATGCTTGCATTGCTGGAGGGAACACAGGCACAGAGGCTGCCAGATTGAGAGCACTATACGACAGAAATTTATAACGTACTGAACATTCAATACATACCAGGCATGTGGTGAAGCATGCACTGTCTCAGTCAATAAGTCACAGACAATTTATAAGGAAGAAAGGATTTATCTTATTACGATATACATGAGAAGTGTGAAGCACCATGGTGCTATGGTTACGACCTCATGGATTCTGCTTACAGACTTGAGTTTAATTCCTAGTTTTGCCAATTAAGACCTCTCTGTAGACCTGACTCAGGTAGGCACCTAGAGGGCAACTGGGAAATATTTCTCAAAATTTAAAACAGAAGATTTTTGACTCTGCTATCAAATTCCTATTATGGAATTGCTCTTACACTTGAGGGAGCACCTGGATTCACACACTTCACAGTCTGGTCCTGGGACGTCTTCACGACCTCTTGCCAACTACCAGTCAACACACAGCAACCCTACACTACTTTCCCCCCAAACATATTGTGCATTCTCCAGAGCCTTTAAGTGCCTTGTTGCTGTCGTTTTTCAGTCAATAAGTCATGTCCAACTCTTTGTGACCCCGTGGATTCCAGCACGCCAGGCTTCCCTGTCCTACACTATTTCCAAGAGCTTGCTCAAACTCATGTTCACTGAGTTGCTGATGCCATCCAAACATCTCATCCTCTGCAGTCCCCTTCTCCTTTTGCCTTCAATCTTTCACAGCATCAGGGTCTTTTCTAAAGAAATGGCTTTTAGCATCAAATAGCCAAAGTATTGGAGCTTCAGCTTCATCAACAGTCCGTCCAATGAATATTCAGGGTGGATTTCCTTTAAAATTGATTGGTTCGATCTCCTTGAGTGTCCAAGGGCCTCTCAAGAGTTTCCTCCAACACCACAATTAGAAAGCATCAAGTTTTTGGCACTCAGCTGTCTCTATAGTCCAACTCTCGCATCTGTGTATGACTACTGGAAAAACCATAGCTTTGACTGTAAGGACATTTGTTGGCAAAGTTATTCTAGCCTAGAACGTCTTTATTTGATGTTGAGTTCAAATCATAGTTTCTTCATGAAATTGAGATTTTTCTATTTAAAAGGCAAATGCTTGCTGCCATTGTGCTCCACGATTTATTTATATCAATAAGGTGCTGTGTTAAAGTTAACTTGTGGTCATCCCCAGCCCCTTGCCCTAGCTAATGAATTCACTGAAGTCAGAGACAATTATCAGATGCATATATATATTTTTATATTTTAAAATATGTATCAATATCTGACCCCTTAATGGATCACTGACTAGTCATGGCAAAGGGGTTTGTGTAACTCAATGCAGCTATGAGGCATGCCAGGCAGGGCCACCCAAGATGGATGGGTCCTAGCAGAGAGTTCTGAGAAACTGTGATCCACTGAAGGAGGGAATGGCAAACCACTCCAGTATACTTGCCATGAGAACCTCATGAACTGTATAAGAAGTCAAAAGATATGACACCAAAAGATGAGACCCCCAGGTCTGAAGGTGTCCAATATGCTGCTGGAGAAGGGCAGAAAAGAACTATTAACAGCCCCAGAATGAATGAAGCAGCTGGACCAAAGCAGATACGATGCTCAGTTGTGGAGGTGTCTGGTGATGAAAGTAAAATCTGATGCTGTGAAGAACAATATTAGATAGGAACCTGGAATGTTAGGTCCATGAATCAAGGGAAGTTGGATGTGGTCAAGCAGGAGATGGTGAGAATAAACATCGACATCCTAGGAATCAGCGAAAATTGATGGGAATAGGTGAAAGGAAAGCCATTTAACATCACTGTAATCCAAGTCTATGCCCCTACCACTGATGCCAAACAAGCTGAAGCTGATCAGTTTTATGAAGACCTAGAAGACCTCCTAGAGTTAACACCTAACAAAATGTTCTATTCATCATCGGGGATTTGACTCCAGGCAAGTTTGGCCTTGGAGAACAAAATGAAGCGGGGCAAAGGTTAATTTAATTCTTTCAGGAGAAAGCACTAGTCATGGCAAATACCCTTTTTCAACAACATAAGAGATGACTATACATGGATGTCACCAAATGGTCAATACCAAAATGAAACTGATTACATTCTTTGTAACCAAAGATGGAGAAGCTGTTTATCATCAGCAAAAACAAGACCTGGGACTGACTGTGGCTCAGACCATCAGCTTCTTATAGCAAAATTCAGGCTTAAACTAAAGAAAACTGGGGAAAACAACAGGCAAGCCAGGTATGACTTAAATCAAATTTGGTATGAATTCACAGTAGAGGTAACAGATAGATTCAAGGGACTAGATCTAGTTAACAGTGTGACTGAAGAACTATGGACAGAGGTCCATAATACTGTAGAAGAGGCAGTGAACAAAATGATCCCAAAGAAAAAGAAAAGCAAGAGAGCAAAGTGGCTATCTGAGGAAGCTTTACAGAGCAGAAGAATGAAGAGAAGCAAAAAGCAAGCGAGAGAGCGAAAGGTACATCCAATTAAACATAAAGTTCTGAAGAATATCTAAGAGACAAGAAGGCCTTCTTCAATAAACAATGCTTAATAACAGAAGAAAAAAAAAAGAGGAAAGACTAGAGATCCCTTCAGGAAAATTGGAAACATCAAGGGAGCATTCTGCCCAAACATGGGTACAATAAAGGATAAAAATGGTAGAGACTTAGTAGACAATGAAGAGAGCAAGAAGAAATGGAAAGAATACATGGAAGAACATAAAAAAGATCTTAACTAACTGGATTACTATGATGCTGTGGTTAGTCACCCAGAGCCAGACATTCTGGACTACAAAGTCAAGCGGATCTTAAGAAGAACTGCTGTTAATAAAGCTAGTGGATGCAATGAAATTCCAGCAGTACTATTCAAATCCCTAAAGGAGGATGCCCATCAAGGTTTTGCGTCCATTATGTCAACAAATCTGGAAGACCCAGCAGTGGCCACAGGACTGGAAATGGTCAATACTCACCCCAATTCCCAAGAAGGGGAGTACCAAAGACTGTGCTAACCGTCAGACAATTGCACTCACCTCCCATGCTAGTAAGGTCATGCTTAAAATCTTGCATGCTAGGCTTCAGCATTATGAGAACTAAGAACTTCCAGATGTTCAATCTATGTTTAGAAAAGGAAGAGGAACTAGAGATCAAATTGCCAACATTCGCTGGATTATAGAGAAAGCAAGCGCATTTCAGAAGAAATATCTATCTCTGTTTCATTGACTACGCTAAAGCCTTTGACTGTGCAGATCATGACAAACTATGGAAAGCTCTTAGAGATATGTGAATACCAGACCATCTTACCTGTCTCCTGAGAAACCTGTATGCAGGTCAAGAAGCAACAGTTAGAACCCTGTATGGGAAACCTTTCTGGTTCAAAATTGAGACAGGAGTAGACAGGGCTGCCTGCTGTCACCCTGCTTGTTTAACCTGTATGCTGAGCACATCGTGAGAAAGGCTGGGCTGGACGAGTTCCAAGTTAGAATCAAGACAGGCAGGAGGAACATCAACAATCTCAGATATGTGGATGATACCACTTCTAATGGCAGGAAGTGAAGAGGAACTAAAGAACCTCTTGATGAGGGTTAAGGAAGAGAGTGAAAGAGCTGGCTTAAGACTAAATATTAAAAAAACAAAAACAAAAGCTAAGATCATGGCACCCAGCCCCATTACTGCATGGCAAATAGAAGGGGAAAAGGTGGAAGCAGTGACGGATATCCTCTTGGACTCCAAAATCACCGTGGATGGTGACTGCAGCCATGAAATCAGAGGATGACTGCTTAGCAGGAAAGTGATGACAAACTTAGACAGTGTGTTGCAAAGCAGATACATCACTTTGCTGAAAAAGTTCCATATAGTCAAGGCTATGGACTTCCCAGTGGTCACATATGTTTGTGAGAACTGGATCATAAAGAAGGCAGAACGCCAAAGAATTGATGCTTTCAAACTGTGGTGCTGGAGAAGATTCCTGAGAGCCTCTTAGACAGCAAGGAGATCAAACCAGTAAATCTTAAGGGAGATCAACCCTTTTCACTGCAAGGACTGATGCTGAAGGCCAGTATTTTGGTCATCTGATGTGAACAGACAACTAATTGGAAAAAATCCCTGACACTGGGAAAGAAAGAGGGCAGAAGGAGAAGAGGGCATCAGAGGATGAGCTGGCTGGATGGCATCACTGATGCAATGAACGTGAACTTGGGCAAACTCAGGGAGATGGTGAAGGACAGGCAGGCCTGGAGTCCTGCAGTCCCTGGGGTCCCAAAGAGTCACACACAACTGGGCAACTGAACAACAACAACACCAACAACCAATAGCTGAAATTAAATATTAGTTGTTTGAAAAAGTAATATGAGTGCCACAGAGGTTAAGTCTGACAAAGGTGGCAAAGCCAGGATTAGAACTCAGGTTGTCTTGCTCTAAATCCAGTCCTCACACACTTGCTTCACAACTGTAGAGGCATATTAGAACCAAAGGAACTTTGAAAACACCCCAGGCCAGTTAAATCGGAATTCTGGTAGTAGTGGTGATGTGTATGATTTTGCAATATTCCCAAGGTTGTTCTAATGTACAGCCAGGGTTGACAAGTGCCATGACATGACATGTGTGTTTCCCATAAATTCATTTCAACATATACAAATGCAATTAAGGAGGACAGTATCTAGATAGCTGCCTTGCTTAATTTCACCACCTCCCCTCATGCCCCATTCTAGGAAATAAATAAATAAATAAATAACAAACAGCTACAGCCTTCAGGCAGGGCTTATCAAGGACTTAACAATAATCAAAATCAAATTCATTACTACATTATTCTTTTCAGAGAAGACGCTTGTCACCCGCTAAGGTAAAAGGAGCTGGGAGAACAGTCTTCTCTTTCTCCTTGTCTCATATATGCCTATAGCAACAACCTAGGTACCTCAAGGCCTGTGGGTGTTCTGCTTGGCCAGTGAACCGCTCAACTGTAATTAAGCGAACTGACTTCAGGAAGCAAGAGCGCTAGACTTGCCTGGCCAGCTGGGGAGAGAACAGGAGTGACAGCAGACTGAATGTCTCACCCTCTGAATCACAGTCACCATTCAAGGTGATAAAATTACATATATATCTCAACTTTCAAGCCTGTGGAAACTCTTGTTTCCTTGATTTTGACTCCACTCATAAAATGTGTTGAGATACTTGCACTTTTAATGCTAAGTCTTTGCTTTAATGATTTTTCATCATAAGTGGCTTTGTTATTTCAAGAATTTCACTGGGCAAGGAAAATACATAATGGTTAAGAAAATCTCCATTCTATTAACTCTGGTTTTTATCCCTATGTAAACTTTGGTTTTGGTTCCTTCAGCCAAATGAGTATCTTAAGAAGTAAATGGGCCAAAGCAAAGTGTTCGCCAGTTTCAACTTATCCCCTTAGGTCTTCTCACAAAGCTGCTGAGCAATCCAGAGTGCTATTTATATCACATCCTGTGCGGACGTGGCAAAAGTGGAGCCAGGGCTAGGGAGTTCAGAAGTTATTGGGGTAGAATTCAAAAGCTGGAAGTTGGGAAAGCAAGCAGATGAGAGCTAGCATTTAAGCTGAATCCAGAATCAAAGGTATGTCGGATATAAATGGCAGCACCAGTGGAATTTAAACAGTCACAGACAGATGATTCTTTGGGCATGAATCCCTACAGTTTCAGCAATGCTTTTAGAAACGAGGCTACCTCAAAGGTGTCTTTTAGCTGAAGAGTTCCCTTGCTTCCCTTTGCACTGCAATCAAATCCTTTAAAAATGTTTTAGAAAGCTGAGTGAGAATAACGAAGGAAACAGATTTTAATTTGGGTTCTTTGAGATGTTGATTCTGAAGCGGAAATTGAGCAAAAACTGTTCATTTGGAAAGTAAAGGGGGCCTGATGGAATGTGGGGGAAAATGAAATAAGGAAGTTAAGGCAGCACATAAAAATATTTTAAGCAAGACACCAAATGGGTGACTGGAGTTTAATCCAGCTGGAGAAACCATGAAAGCAAGAAGAGCACACACACCTCATAATCATCCCACCTAAGGAGAGCAGGGTAGATTGGGGTATAAACTAATTCTCATTAGTCATTCACTGAAGACTGCTTATGGCCCCTTAATTCTCCACAAAGCAAATTCCATCCTCAAGGGGTCAGTGGATTCCCAAGTGGTTATAACAGAGAAAGGTTGGGACATAATAGCATCTACTGCAAGTATAGATTTGGCTGTTGTATACTGTTCCTTTCAGAATTGTATTGTGTCCTCACTTAGAATGTAGGGAAACTCAAATTAACTCAGACTCATAGGCAATTTCTATTCACCATGCCTGTTGCCTCTCTCAACTATTGGCTAACAGGTAGCCCTTGGGTCAATCTATGAGGGAGTCTGGCCCCTCCATTCAGGTGCAATCAGGTCCTCATCTATTACATACACACTGGCACCAATAGTGAAGGAAGCTCTGCTAGAGTGTGAAACCCTGAATCTTAGAATAGCACAAGAAATTCTCAGTAGATTCAATAGCATCTTTAAGATACTGGAGAGTTTTTCTATTGCAAAAGTAAAACTGGTTTATTTGAGCTCTCTGTGCTATATAGCAGCTTCCCACTAGCTATCTTGTAATGACCTAGAGGGGTGGGATGGGGCTGGGATCGGGGTGGGGTGTGAGGGAGGCTAAAAAGAGAGGGGATATATGGACACATATAGCTGATTTATGCTGTTGTAAAGCAGAAACTAACATAACACAGTAAAATAATTATATTCCAATTAAAAATAAAAAAACAACCTAAAAAATTTTTAAAAAATGATTTATTTGGTAGAAGGTAAAGTTTCTGAACTAAGTAGAGACCACACAATGAGTTAAAATTTGAACTAGAGAAAAATGGACCTATGAACTTCTCTTGGTTCAAACTATAATAACTTCCAGTCTCTAAAGAGGAGAGGATATAAAGACTAAACTTAAAGAACCTTATGATGAAAAGTGGTGGAGAGAAACACAAAATATTTCTGAGGCTACAGCCATCATTCTAAAGATAGGATTCTATTGTATCTCATTTCTTTTTTTTTTTTTTAACTCATTTACTCATTTCTGGAAATCTCTACCTATTTCCAGCCTAAATCATGACATGGGAATGCTGAAAGCATTAAAAAAGCATTATAATTTTATTTGGAGAAAATGACTTTAAAAGCTATAGTAGGGTTTTTTTTAATCTCACTGCTTACTGCCCTAAGTAAAAGTATTATTATTCTAGAGAACAACACTTGACCTGACCTGACTTTCCTAGAACCTGCTTGACTTATAGTTTCAACAGCATTGAATGAGATTTCTTATTTTGCCACATCTTCAAACATACTTAGTGTAATCAACACTCTGGATTTTCTGCCAATCAGATTTGTGCAAAACGGCATCTCTCTCTTATTCTAACTCTTGCTATCTTGGGAGAGTGTAGATAATTGTATAGTTTATATCTAATCATTTGCTGTCCTAATTATCAGAGGATTGCACCTCCCAATCTTATATACCCATTGACATTAGTCTTGATCCTGTGTCTTACCAATATAATGGGGACAGAAAACATATACCATTTCTAACTAGAAAATTCAAGAGCCATCACCTCATTCTACCATTTATCTTTCTCTCTGCTCCACAACAACAAATCTTAGAAAAGGGCTGTTCCTTCACCCTGTTCTGTAGAATAAAGAACAAACACAGGACTAAGTCTCAGAGCTAACATATTATGTAAACAAGAGGTAAAATTTTCCTGTTTTAAGCCACTGAGATTACCACTGAGATTGTGGGTTGTTTCTTATCGCAACATAACCTAGTTAAGCTAGAAGATGTATTACATAAATTGGCTATGAAAATGCAGCATATCCACAAAACAACAAAAAAACCTAAAATATATAGTGTTATCTCCTAGGCGAGGCTAGAGAATAGTTGTTGATCTAGAAAGATGGCAACCCATATTATACAGTGGTAAAACACTGGGTAAATTGATAACATACCCAACTAGCTTGTAGCTTTAGATAAAAATATTGGGAAATTGAATGTTATTACTGTGTCTTAATGCTATTGGGTATATTTGACAAAGTCAAAAGAAGACATGAGCTCATACATACACACACACACACACACACACACACACAAATGGCTATTTTGCAAAGAGAAATGAAAATACATACAGACACCCTCAAGATTCAGATCTCATAGGATTAAAAAAATCAACTGTTTCTCATTTCCACTCATAAAGAAATGTTTTGAGGGCAAAGGGCTAGCTAGGCTATCACGGACTTTGTTAAAACTTTTCAATTGATTGATTTGGTAACCAGTAAATCTTTTTAATTGGGATTTATATACAAAACGCATGGTTCTTCATGATTTTTGGGGAAAAAGAAAAGCCTGATAAGGCCTAAGTGGGCTTCCCTGTTGGCTCAGTGGTGAAGAATCTACCTATAATGCAGGAGGTGTGGGTTTGATTCCTGGTCGGGAAGATTCCCTGGAGGAGGGCACAGCAACCCACTCCAGTATTCTTGCCTGAGACCCCTATGGACAGAGGAGCCTGGCAGGCTACAATCCATAGGGTCACAAAGAGTCAGAAAAGAATAAAGTGACCAAGCACGCATGCACACATGGTAAATTGAGAGACAGGCATTATCTCAACAAGATTTATGTTAGCACATGGAGCACATTAGAATTAAGGAATAAAAAAGACAGAAGGTTATGAGCTGGACTGCCATGAAAGCCAATAGTTTGGATAGAAGAGTCAAAAACTTAAAGACAGCCATTAAGTCCAAATTTACATAGACAGGAAGCAGGCTAAGAGGTCTGCTTAGCTCCTGAGGAAGGCGTATTTTCAACACACCTGCTTTCAGGTGGCTAAGGAACATCTTGGAAAAGGAAAGACTCTCTTGAGAATGGAACCACTGGCCACAGAAACAGTAGATTGGGAAGTTATTTTCAGGGGACAGAACTGAAGAAGTAAAGATGGTCAAATAGTTTTGAAAACGTACCATATGGTATTAATTGCCATTGGTTGCCTTGATAATCTCATTTTTTTTTTCTCCTAAGAATGATACTCTTGGACTTGTGTCCAGTGGTTAAGAATCCACCTGCCCATGCAGAGGACACAGGATTGATCCCTGCTCCAGGAAGACTCCACATGCCACAGGACGACGAAGCCTGTGCACCACAATGACTGAACCAGCGCCCTAGAGCCCGTACTCTGCAACAAGAGAAGCCACCACCGTGAGAAGCCTCTGCACCGCATCTAGACAGCAGCTCCCTCTTGCCCAGCTGGAGAAAGCCCTGGTGCAGCAATGAACATAGAGTGCGGCCAAAAATGAAATTAAGAAAAAAAAGAATGATACTCTTAATCTCAAGATAGTAAAAAAATATTATGAGTGATTTGTAAAATGCCATGGCAAAGGCATATTTCTGTATTCCAAGATAATGATGCAGAAATTACTTCAGGTATATACTTTTTATAATTCTATCTACCTACATAACATATTATTTCTCTAATGATACTTTAAAAAAATCTTTGAATAGTGAGACCATTATATTGTTTTGAGAAAGACAGTTGATTCAATTTAAACTGGAATATGGAAGTGAGCAAGTCCTGCTGCTGAAGGTATGAGAGCTGCTGCAGATTTTATTGATTACCTTAGACATCGATTGGTTAATTTAATGAAAAAGGGAGGACTGGAGTCTGAACAAATTTGCAATGCTGACATGAAAGGATCTTACCTGAAGTTATGGTCAGGAAAATATACATGTCCATGTGTGTGTACACACACATGCCATACACACAATCAACACTACCAATGTTGACTAACATCTTTAATACTATAAAGTGAAGTCATTACTTTAATTAAAGAAAATAAAAGATATTGACAAAACAAAATTCTTTCTAGAATAATATATTTTACATGGGTTTAAATAATATTAATAACCTTCACCATATTCCTTTATTTTAGCCTCAAAATAAGTATCTGCAAGACACTGAATTAAGGTTATAAGACTATTCTGCTTTAACCCATAAAATACAGTCAGGACACAAAATACAGCTGAAAAATGGCTTAATTTAGCATAATCTCATTTCTGTGTCATCTGTTACAATGCTTTAAATGTAAAAGAAATCATACTACTTACTGAGGTTAAGACTTTTACTCCTGTTCTAGGTAGTCAGAAACGTTCTATTGTCATCAACTCATCACTTTTCACAGCATTCAAATGAAATGATAAATAAAAAACTGTATTTACACATAAGTAAAATAATTAAAATAAATTTTAAATTTTATGGTTGTTAATAACAGGAGATTCATGTTCACTGAAGAAAATGTAGAGTATACAGAAGCAAAAAAAATGTTCTCAATCAGACTAGAGAAAACATCTTCTGCTAATATATGATACATATCTCTGAAATGTTTTTATTAAGGATATACAATTTTATTTGTAAATATGTGTGTATATATATACATATATACTATATACATTTATCTGTGTATATATGTATGCATTTACATATATATAAACTATTAAAAATATTATTTTAAATTACTAAGCTACGAACATCTTTCTAGGTTCTTAAGTAGATTTCAACATGATCATTTAATGATTGCATAGCATTTTAAATATATGATGTATAGTAATTGAATTAACTATTAATATATTGTATTATCTTACAATTTTAACAAAAATACATAAAATTTTGTTGGAAAACTCCTAATGCTGACTCAGGATTACTTTCTCAGGATAAATTCCTACTGGGATTTTAAGTAATAGTAAGCAATTAAATTGCTTTCTAAAATATTACTAAATTACCAGCAGAACAGTGTTATATACTCTAATAGTTTTATATGAGAGGATTGATTTTCTTGTTGCTTACTATCCTTGAGTATTCATATTTTCCTATTACTTAATAATTCATTATTTAAAGTTGTATACATTGCTTTAACTTGTAGTTAATTAATTTATTGTGATAATTTTTCCGTGTTAAGGAATTGTATTTATTTATATTGAATTATGGTTGACTTATAACAAATGATGTGTTAGTTGATGTACAGAAAAGTGATTTGGTTATATACATATTTTCATATTCTTTTCCATTATGATGTATTATGGGATATTGAATATAATTCCTTGTGCTATACAGTAGGACACAGTTGTTTTCCATTCTATATAAAGTAGTTTGAATCTGCTAATCCCAAATCCTAATTTATCCCTCCTCCATGCCCCTTCCCCTTTGGTAATCATAAACTTGTTTTACATGTCTGTGAGTCTGTTTCCTAAATAAGTTTATTTGTGTCATATTTTTTTTACATTTTTGTCATATTTTAGATTCCACATATAAGTGATGTGTGTGTGTGTGTGTGCTCAGTCATGTTCAACCCTTTGCAACCACAAGGACTGTAGCCTGTCAGGTTCCTTTGTCCACAGAATTTTCCAGGCAAGAATACAGGAGTAGGTAGCCATTTCCTACTCCAAGGGATCTTCCTGACCCAGGAATCAAACCCACATCTCTTGCATCTTCTGCACTGGAGGTAGATTCTTTACCACTGTGCCACCTGTGAAGCAACTATATTAGTAATATCATATGATACTTGTTTTGATCTGACTTACTTCACTTCATATAATAATCTCTAGGTCAATCCATGGTGCTGCAAATGGCATTATTTTATTCTTTTTTAGGAGTTTGGGATTTACACATACACAGTACTGTATAGAAAGTAAGTAAACAACAGGGACCTACTATATTTCATAGGGAACGATACTCAATACTCAATACTGCAATAACCTACACAATATACAGTTTATATATATACATGCTGCCAAGTCACTTCAGTCGTGTCCGACTCTGTGCAAACCCATAGACGGCAGCCCACCAGGCTCCACCATCCCTGGGATTCTCCGGGCAAGAACACTGGAGTGGGTTGCCATTTCCTTCTCCAATGGATGAAAGTGAAAAGTGAAAGTGAAGTCGCTCAGTTGTGTCCGACTCTTTGCGACCCCATGGACTGCAGCCTACCAGGCTTCTCCGTCCATGGGATTTTTCAGGCAAGAGCACTGGAGTGGGGTGCCATTGCTTTCTCCGATATGTACACATAAATAATCTATTTACATATAACTGAATCCATGTGGTGTACACTTGAAACTAACAGTGTTGTAAACTCACTATACCTCAAAAAATTAAAAAAAAGAGAATGAAATAATGCCATTTGCAACAATATGGATGGTTATTATGGAGAGATTATGATACAAAGTGAAGTTAAGTCAGAAAAAGACACATACCATATGGTATCACTTATATGAAGAATCTAAAACATATGGCACAAATGAACTTACAAAGCAGAAATAGACTCACAGACAAACTCATGGTTACCAAAGAGGACTGTGGGGATTAGGGGGTGGTGGTGTAGATATTTCTTTCTTTTTATGGCTGAGTAGTATTCCACTGTATATATATACTGCATCTTCTTTATCCACATATGTCTTTGGACATATAGGCTGCTTCAAAATTTGGCTATTGTAAATTGTATAGCTATGAACACTGGGGTGTGTCCATGTTTTTGAATTTTTTCTCCAGATATATGCCCAGGAGTAGGACTGCTGGATCATACAGCAATTCTATTTTTAGTTTGCTTTTTTTTGTTTAAGGAAATGTATATATCATTTTCCATCATGTGTGTGGCCAGTCACTCAGTCATTTCTGACTCTTTGCAACTCCACGGACTGAAGCCTGCCAGGCTCTTCGGTCCATGGAATTTTCCAGGCAAGAATACTGGAGTGGGCTGCCATTTCCTTATCCAGTTTTCCATAATGGCTGTACCAATTTATTCCCACTAACAGTGTAGTACAGTGTTACAGGGTTAGTCACTCAGTCATGTCTGACTCGTTGCGACCCCATGGACTGCAGCCCATTACGCTCCTCTTACTTCTTAAACATGGCTGCCTGGACTCCTGACCACCTTTTCTAGTCCCAGATTCTACCCACTGATAAACACTCTTCTACACATTAATCTTCCTACTTAGACTTTTTCCATGACTGAAAAAATCAAGCTTTACCTACTTCTATCATCTTTCATTCATTAGATAATAATTTACCTCTATGAATTTGGAATGAATAGCTGTACTAATCTTTTTCTTTTTCACATTTCTGCACTTATTCTTTCAACAGACACTAACATAACATTTTTTAGTCTCCATAGCATGTGGAACCAATGCCTTCTATCATTTATAAATCTGTGTGAAAAGTGAGTGTTCATCGCTCAGTCGTGTGTGGCCCATAGACTGTAGCCATCAGGGTCCTCTGTCCATGGGATTTTGCAGGCAAGAATGCTGGAGTGGATTGCCATTTCCTTCTCCAGGGAATCTACCTGACCTAGGGATCGAACCCAGGTCTCCTGCATTGCAGGCAGATTCTTTACCACCTGAGCCTCCAGATTACTGGTGCTAACCTTCCATGTTCTAATATTATTTTTTTTCTCTAGCTAAGACAGAATTCTTTCCTGGCTAGTTTCAATACTTAATAGTGAGTTTATTACTACTTTCTGCATTATCCTCAAGAAAAAAATGGGGCTCTCAGGCCCTCCAGTGAGCAATATGCAGAGTGCCTAGGTGTCATTCCATGGAATTTATTTCTCATTTGCTCTCAGACTTGATCCTGGTTCCCTGGTGTCCTACTCTCTTTTCACACAAGTTTTTGTGTTAGCAACTTTATCTGTGATTATATCTTCACTTCCTAGGTGGCTCAGTAGCAAAGAATCTGCCTGCCCGTGCAAGAGAGACAGGAGACACGGGTTAGATCCCTGGGTCAGGAAGAACCCATGGAAAAGGAAATGGAAACCCACTCCAGTATTTTTGCCTAGGAAATCCTATGGACAGAGGAGCCTGGCAGGCTGCGTAGCCCATGTGGTCACAAAGAGCAAAGAGTCGGACACAACTGGGTGACTGAGTACACATACCTTCACTTAGGGTTTTTTATGCATATTATACCTGAGGTGTTAAAGATGCTTTCTAAGAATAGCCCTTCAGCCTGTGATTTGAATTTCTTGATTCAATTGTGAGTACAGAAGAAACTACATTACTGGTAACTAAAACTTTCATTTGCTCATAAAGCTGTTTCTATTCCCCTCTACAGCTTCATCTCATATAGAACTTTCTCACTTATTCCTAAGTTTGCTGAGGGTATTTAGCAAGTGCTTACCAGGAACACTTGCATTTTTCTTCAATTTTGGGTCTTTTATGGACTCTCTATTCATGTCTATACTCTGCATTGCATATGAACTTACTTTCGGTAAATACTTACAGGTTTAAAATCTCTATAAACTTTATTTTTAGTAAGGGTAAGTCAATTCACTTACTCAAATGAAAGTTCTAAGGTGGGGTTAAATGAGGGAAAGCATGAACATAATAGAATTAATTAGAGATTAATTAAGATAAATGTTTACATTTTATGAAGCACTAGTATCTAATATGTATCTGTTAACTCTTATATTAATTGAGCAATGATTCTATAATCTGAAAATGAAATGGGGAGATATGTGAGAGAATAAGTCTTGTCAGAGAGGCCATAAAAAATGTCTAAAGATGTATACAATGGAATCACATTATATATACAAGACATTAATGATATTTAAACTAGATGAGGGAGAGATGGGAAGAGAGGTAGGAAGAGAAAGTGAGGGAACAAAAGGATATTATATAAACATTGAAGTTGATTCTACTAGTTGATGAACTAAATGAATGTGTATTCTAGTTTGAACATGAAATAGAAGAGAGCCGGCTATTGTATCTGTGGGTCTTATTAGCTAAGATACCACTAGCTAAGATACACGTATCTTAGCTAGATGTCTCTCATATATTTAACCTTAGCAAATGTAATTTCACACCAAATGGGATTTCAGTGCTTGAAGATGTACATATTTCACCCCACATTCACTTCAGTTCAGTTGCTCAGTTGTTTCTGACTCTGCTACCCCACGAATAGCAGGACGCCAGGCCTCCCTGTCTATCACCAACTCCTGGAGTTTACTCAAACTCATATCCATTGAGTTGGTGATGCCATCCAGCCATCTCATCCTCTGTCATCCCCTTCTCCTCCTGCCCCCAATCCCTCCTAGCATCAGGGTCTTTTCCAATGAGTCAACTCTTCGCATCAGGTGGCCAAAGTATTGGAGTTTCAGCTTTAGCATCAGTCCTTCCAATGAACACCCAGGACTGATCTCCTTTAGGATGGACTGGTTGGATCTCCTTGCAGTCCAAGGGACTCTCAAGAGTCTTCTCCAACACCACAGTTCAAAAGCATCACTTTTTTGGCGCTCAGCTTTCTTCACAGTCTAGCTCTCACATCCATACATGACCACTGGCAAAACCATAGTCTTGACTAGAACCTTTGTGGCAAAGTAATGCCTCTGCTTTTTAATATGCTATCTAGGTTTCCCCACATTAATCACTAAATATCAGCAAACAACTTTATCTGGAGCTCAAATGAATTAACAACAACTTGTTTCAGTGGTGGAGGAAAACCTGTATTGGATGTTTTTAGAAACAGTAGAATCCTATTTGACACATAAATGTTACTATATATAATAAGTTGGCACCAGCATAAGATACCACTCCATGTAGACTATAGAAAAGGAGTCCTTTAGAATAAAGAAAAGTGTAGTTAAAATATTTGATGAAAATGAAATGGTAGATGTCAGTATTTATAAACACAGTATTTTGAATCATAACAAAAAACATATGATAATTATCTCATAGTGGCTTTATGTCAATTGATATTTAAAATTCCACAGTACCACTACAAATATACTTAATTAAGGGCATATGCCATCATGTGAAAAGATGGAACCAATAGACCATAAAAACAAAATCTAAATTGGATTTTCATGGCTAAATCTATCCAAAATGTAATTCTATTATAACCTCTGACTATTAAATATTGCTATTTCTGAAATCAAGAAAAGAGATAACATCTAAAACTTTAATTTTTTAAAGTTTAATATTTAAATTTTAAATTTTATATCCATTAGAATTAATTATTAGTGAATAATATAGTTAAACAGACTGTATACTAACATGAGTTGTATAAATTAGACTGTTCTACATGAACAACTTTTTAATAAACACTGTTCTTTAAGTCTGACAACATAAAGTTTAGTAGTGTAGTAGTGAAATAAGTAATTAAAGCTTCATAGCATTAAAATTGATGCTATGGAACTAATCATGAAAGTTGTTAGCTACCTCTTTTTTAAGGAGACTTCTGACCTCAATATATGATAGATTTAAAAATTTAATATCCATTAGAATTAATTATTAATGAATAATATTGTCAATTTTAAAAAGACTGCATACTAACATGAGTTGTATAAATTAGACTGTTCTTCACGAACCACATTTTAATAAACACTATTCTTTAAGTCTGATAACATAAAAAAGAAGAAAAGTGATCCTTTACAACACCTTGTAACTTAAAGCACAGAGAGTTAACTGGCTAGCCTCATTATTAATATTCAGGCTCTGAACTTAAAAACTAATACGCCTAAGCCAATTCTTTAGCTGATTTAGATCAAGATTGTTTTTCAATAAAATCTTAAAATCTGAATATTCAAACCTCAACACATAGTAAATTTTTAAAGAAATTAAATTAAAATGAATGTATAGGGAGAATCCAAACATAAAAATTCAGATTCCAAGTAAAACAAAAAACACAGAGGCTTCAACATTCATTCACATGAATGGTACCTATGCTAGATTATATTACTATTCTCCAAAATTCCCTGCATTATCTTGTGACAAGATTATATATCTTTGTCTTGGTGAACTGTGGTCATTTAATATTACTTTGTCCAAAAAATATAAGCTGAAATTCCTCTATAATTTTGCTATGGAAATCTTGGAGCCTAGGTATGCTTCCTGTCGTAAGATCAGAAATTCATTACAGAAGACATGACTTCAGCCTAGGACCTGTATGAAGACGACATGCGGCAGAGGAGCAGCTGATCAGCAGTGGTCATAAAACATGAACAACCATAGCAAAATGTTGTTATGATAATCCCCTCTGATTTCGAGGCCATTTATTATGTTAAAATTACAAGGCTATTATGAAGCCCATGGAATTATACAGTCTGCAGCCTGAACCACTGTGGATGGCAGCCCTAGTACTGCACTCTAATTCAGTATTCTTCCAAATATTCTTCAAAAAGCAATGATTCTGAAATATCAACCAAATGGTTTTTGAGAAAACACTTTGAATTCTAATTTGACTTTCCAAACCTAACATGACAAACAATCTACTCAGGATATAAAAGAACATAGGCAGAATTTTTCTACACACAGAAACCAATATCTACAGTGTGACTTTTTGATTAAAAAGAAAAAAGGTACATGCTCTTCAACTTTAACTACAAAGGGTGAGAGGATACATGTTTTTCTATTTATAATCATCTTTTTTTTTAATTATAAAGGTTTTTTAAAAGTAAAAGTAATTGTTTAGAGTATGTAATTATTCATGACTGGGAGCCATATCTAGTATCCTTTATAGTAGCACTTACATATTTGCACATAATAACAACAGATGGTATTACTAAATACTTGTTCCATTAAATTAAAAACTTCCTTTGGGAGGGTAATTGCTTTCTATAATAAAACAATCATCCAAATTCAATATTAAAGAAACATAGAGGTCCTGTAGAAGGTAAGCCTAATCTAAACAGAAGAGATAATTTCTCATATTTTCATAGGTGTGCAGAAATGTAGTTATGTATTTGTCTTTCAAATCAAAACCAAGTGACTATTTGTCAGACTGCCTTACAAGCTTGCTTTGTATAGACAAAGTCACACTGAAACTTGTATTGCATAGTTAAAAATACACTTTCAAAAAATCAGTAATGTCCAAAAGATAATACCATTTCACCTGCTGATATGAAGCTCCTTTACTTACTACTTTCTAGCTAATTTGTTTCATACAGTGGTGCTCATTGATGCTACTGAAAGGTTCATTCCCTTCTGCAGAAAACTTAACTGGCAGTCATAATGATTCCAGGCAATAAAAATCACTTATAGTCTTTTTACTTCAGTCCATATACTCTGACTCTTCTCATTATCAGCCTCAGACATTTTCCATTCCTCCTTAGAGCCTGATATTGTAAATTTCTTTGCTCTGATTTCCACTGCCCATGATCATTATGCAACTTGCAACTCACCAAACATTTACATGAATAGAATTTAAGCAACACTCATTTAATACACATTAAATTTAATGTATACATATACCCTGCAGAAGATATGAAATTGGGGATAATTTATTAAAATATATATAATCTGATGTTGAAAAATATAATACACTGTTAATGCTTGAAGCAGAATTTAGGTAAACTTCTGTGAGATTTCAGAGAACAGGAAGGCTATATGCTGGGGAGTCAGGAGACATTTGGGGAGACAATGGTGTAGGGATGGTATCTCCAAGGAAGAGATTATGGGTCAGGATTAAGGAAAGAGCCAGTAACAGCAGCACAAGCAAAGATATGCAAATACAAAAATAAAGACACCAACAATAAAACAGCTGGTTTTACCCTAACTCTATACATAGGAGAACACTAACAAATATGTTTGAGTAGGTGAGCTGAAGTCATAGCATGCAGGTTCATACATGTTAAGCTGTGGATTTAATATTCAACTTAGGTGATAGGGGTGAGAAAAAAAGATTATAGCTAAGAGTTCTTCTCTTGAGAGATTAAACTGGCCACAGAGTAGACTGGAGAAAGAAGGAATTAAAGAAAGGAAGATTCATTAAATAAGAGTTCCAGAGAGTTAATAAGGCCATAGAATTGGATGATGGTAGTAGGTATAAAGATATGTGACTGGCCTCATGAAAGCAGAGCCAATAGAATCTGAAAGGTAATTGTTTGTGAGAGGAAAGTAAAGTTCAGTTTAGTTCAGTTCAGTTGCTTAGTTGTAGTTAGAGTTAATTAGTTAATCATGAAGAAAAAACTGTCTCCCAAAATAGCATCTGTCAGGAACCATATTTGCCATATGAATACAATATGGCCTACCAGGCTCCTCTGTCCATGGGAATCTGCAGACAAAGAATACTGGACTGGGTTTCCATGCCCATCTCCAGGGGATCTTCCCAACCCAGGGATTGAACCCAGGTCTCCGGCACTGCAGGTGGATTCTTTACCAACTGAGCCACCAGGGAAGCCTACAACATGTCCTCAAATAACACCAAATACTCAGTATTTCCAGTTTCTGATTTTAAACAAGACTTAAAGCAATCCTGAAACTGTTCCGTTCCTTTAAAGCAAACAATAACACTAAAAAGTAGAGTAAAAAAAAAATAAACAACATGAGAAAAGTAGTTTAAACTTATAGAAATCTTTCTGCACAAAGTGTAGAAAACATAAAACCATCCAAAATAATGATTAACAGTGATGATATTTATACTGATTTTTTTTTACATAATCTCTACTAATGTGTGTACCATGATGTTGGTTAGTGGTGTGACAGAATGTGGTTGATACAGGCAGAACGGTAATTTAGTGAAAGGACATTGGGTAACTCTAAGAGTCTTTGGGAGAGTTAGTGGACTGGATTCAGAACTACATCCAAAATCACGGCATAGACTGTCTTAAAACCTTCTAGTTAGATCTGGACATTAGATGCTCCAGTGTGGACCACCAGCTGAGTCACTGGAATCTGCCCAGAGAACTGCTGCTCCTGCTCTCTCTGGAAATAGCCACACAGTTGCCACAACTCAGCAGCAAAAGAAACTGATAGTCCCAACTGGTGAATCCCATTTTCAGAACCTACAGCACGCCACGCCCTTGACAAAAAGGAGCCTTGGAAAGCAGCAGTCAGGCATTTCAATTTCCATATGGAAATGGGCTCTTCCTTACAAGAAAAGGCCCCAGATGCTGGTAGGACCAAAAGAATGCTAGACAAAGTATTGAGAATAGACACATGTTAATGCTGAAAAATAAATGTATGAAGTTATGTTATTCTCACTAATGTTCTAAGCAACAAAATTTGGATCTAATGGCAAACACTTTAGTGCAAGCATATTAATCAGTTTATTAAGGCAAAAATAACTATATGAAGATTTCAGTGGTGTTTGGTCAAAAGAGACATTTGACTTGACGTGTTATAAGTCAGTGTCAGGTCAGGGTTGCCACAAAAGTAAGGCATATGTAGTTTTTAAAAAAAACTTTAATAGAAACATGATAATTTTAGAAACAGGTGGTTGGAATGTTAGAGTGAATGTGTCTTTTAAGACCTACTAAACCACACGGGGAGGGTCTAGAGACATACCTTTCATTATGAGTATAAAAATACTAATAAATTTTTTGGGAAGCCCCAACATCCTTTGAAATGTTCTGTGATCTCTCTGGTCTGTAGACAAGCCTACAGTGGAAACTGCAATCACTGAATGAGGAAATATGCAATGAAAGTTATTGGATCCTATGGTGGCAGGGGCCAAGGATCGCTACTCAAAGGCTAAGGCATAATGAAGTAGTTACTGTAATAAAGAGTAAAGGTCAAATCAGCAATTAGAACAGTCTGATTCCCACAGATGGATGGCATTGGCTAGTTGATTATGGTGTTCATAGGAGGGAAATCGATAGGGAGATGACTAGATTCTTATTTAATCTGTATAAGCAGAAAAGTTCTGAAGAACAAAAGTTGAAGAACAAAAGTCTAGCCTGAATCATAAAAACACACATCCTTTCAAACAATTACCAATGTGAGCCAGCTTACAGTCCAGAAGCCCTAGAAGAGAAGGCAAAGCCAGGTTCCACTGAAGACGGAGTCTGGTACACTGCCAACAATTTACACTAATCTTTCTCCCAGACTTCTCTAAAGGGACCTTCTGACTTTCATTAGGATAACTGTGCAGGAAGGGAAAGGAAATAGTCAGACCACTGGGAAACTACTGGACAATGGGTATAATCTGATATTAATTGCAAGAAACCCAAAATGTCACTGTGTTTCATACAGTTGGACCTTATGGAGGTCAGGAGGTCAATGGAGTCTTAGCTCAGGTCCATCTCACAGTGGGTTCAGTGGGCACCCAAACCCATTCTGTGGTTATCCCTCTGGTTCTGGAATGCATAATTGGAACAGACATATTCAGCAACTTATAGAATCCCCACATAGGTTCTCTGAGATGAAGAGCAAAGGATGTTATGGTGAGAAACTACCATAATAACGGCCTCTATCAAGGAAGGCAACACTTTACCTCCTTTTCTGGTGAAGGAGATTTATTGGGCATTAAGAAATTTCAGTACAGTTCAGTCACTCAGTCGTGTCAGACTCTTTGTGTCCCCATGAACTGCAGCACGCCAGGTCTCCCTGTCCATTACCAACTCCCGGAGTCTACCCAAACCTATGTCCACTGAGTCAGTGATGACATCCAACCATCTCATCCTCTGTCGTCCCCTTCTCCTCCTGCCCTCAATCTTTCCCAGCATCAGGGTCTTTTCAAATGAGTCAGCTCTTTGCATCAGGTGGCCAAAGTATTGGAGTTTCAGCTTTAGCATCAGTCCTTCCAATGAATAACCAGGACTGATCTTTTTTAGGATGGACTGTTTGGATATCCTTGCTGTCCAAGGGACTCTCAAGAGTCTTCTCCAACACCACAGTTCAAAAGCATCAATTCTTCGGTACTCAGATTTCTTTCTAATCCAACTCTCACATCCATACATGACTACTGGAAAAACCATAGCCTTGACAAGATAGACCTTTGTTGGCAAAGTAATGTCTCTGCTTTTTAATATGCTATCTAGGTTGGTCATAACTTTCCTTCCAAGGAGTAAGCATCTTTTTATTTCATGACTGCAATCACCATCTGCAGTGATTTTGGAGCCCACAAAAATAAAGTTTGACACTGTTTCCACTGTTTCCCCATCTATTTGCCGTGAAGTGATGGGACCGGATGTCATGATCTTCGTTTTCTGAATGTTGAACTTTAAGCCAACTTTTTCACTCTCCTCTTTCACTTTCATCAAGAGGCTCTTTAGTTCTTCTTCGCTTTCTGACATAAGGGTGGTGTCATCTGCATAGCTGAGGTTATTGATATTTCTCCTGGCAATCCTGATTCCAGCTTGTGATTCATCCAGCCCAGAGTTTCTCATGATGTACTCTGCATATAAGTTAAATAAGCAGGGTGACAATATACAGCCTTGACCTACTCCTTTACCTATTTGGAACCAGTCTGTTGTTCCATGTCCAGTTCTAACTGTTGCTTCCTGACCTGCATACAGGTTTCTCAAGAGGCAGGTCAGGTGGTCTGGTATTCCCATCTATTTCAGAATTTTCCACAGTGTACTGTGATCCACACAGTCAAAGGCTTTGGCAAAGTCAATATAGCAAAATAGATGTTTTTCTGGAACTCTCTTGCTTTTTCTTTTTTTTTTCTCCCATTTATTTTGATTAGTTGGAGGCTAATTACTTTACAATATTGTAGTGATTTTTGCCATACATTGACATGAATCAGACATGGATTTACATGTGTTCCCCATCCCGATGCCCCCTCCCACCTCCCTGTCCATCCCATCCCTCTGGGTCTTCCCAATGCACCAGCCCTGAGCACTTGTCTCATGCTCCCTTTCAATGAGCTAGTGGATGTTGGCAATTTGAAGTACCATTTAAGGATACGTGTGTGGGTGCCAAGTTCAAAAGTAGTGTACTTGTAATGGTTAATTTTATGTCTCACTGCCTGAGTCATGTGGTCCCAAGTCATTTGTTCAAATATTATTCTAAATGTACCTGTAAGGGTATTTATGGATAATTAAGATTTGAATCAGCCAAATGAATAAAGCAGATTGCCTTCTCTAATACGATTAGGCCTTATCCAATTTTTTGAAGATGTAAACAAGATCCTTATATATAGCACAGGGAAATTTATTTAATAAAACCATAATGGAAAAGAATATTTTAAAAATGCATATATATGTATAACTGAGTCAATTTGCTATATAGCAGATACTGGCACAA
Source organism: Dama dama (assembly GCF_033118175.1). Taxonomy (NCBI): domain Eukaryota; kingdom Metazoa; phylum Chordata; class Mammalia; order Artiodactyla; family Cervidae; genus Dama; species Dama dama. Next base: position 45,073,391 of record NC_083711.1, on the reverse strand, counting down.
TATTGTAAATCAACTAAACTTCAATAAAAAATTTAGAAAGAACTTAAAATATTAAGAATAGAGCATTTATTTTAATGCCAGAGTAACTAAAAATTATAGAGCAAACTTTATCTGTATATATGCAAATTTACCTGCATATAAATGTATACATGTAGTTTTAGCTATGACATACATTTGCTAATAACTCAATTTTATTAACATTTTCATTTCATTATACTTTGGATATTCAGTTCCAATATTTTCAACCTTATATTAATCAAAGTTGCCCTAAATTGGAATCAATATCTCTGTTAATTAAAACAAATAATTTCAGGCAATACATAATATGTTCATATACATTTGCTTAATTAACATTAGCTTTATTAAACTATATTTGTGGAGAAAATTTTGTTCAGTCTATTAAGTGGCCACTTACCCCACAAGTCCCTTTTCCTTCCATTTTAATCTTATTTCTTATCAAATTATGTCTGACTAAAAGAGGTTTAGTCACTCCTGTCTTAACATTAATACTCCCTTGACTCTGCTTGATATTATTCAAATTCTCCAAGTTCATTCTCCTATTTCCATCAATAGAACGAATAAAATAACTTCACAGTTGTATTAGGGCTTCCCTGATAGCTCAGGGAGAATCCACCTACAATGCAGGAGACCCCGGGTTGATTCCTGGGTTGGGAAGATCCACTGGAGAAGGGATAGGCTATCCACTCCAGTATTCTTGGGTTTCCCTTGTGGCTCAGCTGGTAAAGAATCTGCCCACAATATGGGAGACCTGGGTTTGATCCCTGGGTTGGGAAGATCCCCTGGAGAAGGGAAAGGCTACCCACTCCAGGATTCTGGCCTGGAGGATTCCACAAACTGTGTAGTACTTGGGATTTCAAAGAGTTGGACACAACTGAGCAATTTTCATTTTCACAGTTGTATTACAGTATGTGGTAGGTAGGATAATGGCATCCCAAAGTTGTTAAAGCCCTAATGCTTGGAACCTGTCAATATGTTATCTTCACGGTATAAGGGAACTGGCAGATATAATTAAGTCTACAGACCTTAAAATAAGACTGTCCTGGATTATGCATCCAGCTGGCTGGACCTAATCTAATCATGGAAAATGGATGGGGAAACAGTGGAAACAGTGGCTGACTTTATTTTTCTGGGGCTCCAAAATCACTGCAGATGGTGATTGTAGCCATGAAATTAAAAGACGCTTACTCCTTGGAAGGAAAGTTATGACCAACCTGGACAACATATTAAAAAGTAGAGACATTACTCTGCCAACAAAGGTCCGTCTAAGCAAGGCTATGATTTTTCCAGTAGTCATGTATGGATGTGAGAGTTGGATGGTGAAGAAAGCTGAGCGCCGAAGAATTGATGCTTTTGAACTGTGGTGTTGGAGAAGACTCTTGGGAGTCCCTTGGACTGCAAGGAGATCCAACCAGTCCATCCTGAAGGAGATCAGTCCTGGGTGTTCACTGGAAGGACTGATGCTAAAGCTGAAACTCCAATATTTTGGCCACCTCATGAGAAGAGTTGACTCATTGGAAAAGACCATAATGCTGGGAAGGATTGGGGGCAGGAGCAGAAGGGGATGACAGATGGCTGGATGGCATCACCAACTCGATGGACATGGGTTTGGGTAGACTCCAGGAGTTGGTGATGGACAGGGAGGCCTGGCCTGCTGCAATTCATGGGGACGCAAAGAGTCTGACATGACTGAGTGACTGAACTGAACTGAATCTAACCATGTTAGCTCCGAAAAGTAGAGAATTTTTCTTGATGGAAGCATAAGAGAGATGAAACTGGAAAAGCTGCAAGATACTGGTGGCAAAAAGGGCAGTCATAAAGTCTTCAAGCATAAAGAGGATGTGACATGACTGTTACTGGCTCTGAGATTCAGGAACCTGTGTGCAAGGATCTGTCGTCCTCTATGAACTAAAGCAGTTTCCACCTGAGAGCAGGCAACTTAATGGGACTCAGTCCTACAAACACAGAACTAGATTCTTCCTACATGGATGAATAAGCATGGAATAAGCTTGGAATAAGCATGGAATCATTACAGTTCTTCCCAAAGATTCCCAGTAAAACCCAAGCCAGCCAACACGGTGCTTTCAGCCTGATGAAATGAAAAGCAGAGAAACCAGCTGAGTCAATCTGGATTTCTGATGTAAAAAGACTAGGGAATAAAAATTTTGCATTGCTTTAAGCTAATAATTTTGTTATGGCAGCAAGAGAAAACTAATACATAGTATTACATTATTTTTGTATTGAGACATTTTCATATTTATTATGAAGTTTATAATCATTCAGGCATTTGAGAATGGCTTTATTAGGCACCTTTTCAATGAATAAAACGGGTCTTAGAGAAACCAAATGATTTCTGGAAGGTTCTGTACAGCATACCACAGAGGAACAGAGCTCACCCATGTCTTTCAGGTTCTGGTATAAGGTCTTCCATTATAACAACAAAAGAGAACCTGATGGTATTTTAAATGCAGAGCAACATTACAGTTGAACGTTTTTCTTTATTGTTGCTTTCTTGACTACATCTCTTGAATTGCATATCTGAGGTCACCCAACAGATTGTTCTTAAAAGTATAACCAGCTTCTCAACAACACCGAAAAATAGAGCAAATTGAAATTTGATCAAATGGGTGCATAATAACAGTCAATGTATTACTACAAATGTTATAGTTTTGCTTTACAAGAAGTTCAGTTCAGTTCAGTCACTTTACAAGAAAGAAGGATACAAAAATATACTGAGAAAAAGAAAATGAAATAAAACTTCTATTTACTATTGTACAGAGGAAAGTACTGGACCTATTTTCCCAATATATGATAATTTAGATGCATCAGTGTCCTGACGTGCTGAGCACCAAGTCGCTCAGTCGTGTACTACTGTTTGCAGCCCGATGGATTGTATCCCGCCAGGCTCCTCTGTCCATGGAATTCTCCAGGCAAGAATACTGGAGTGGGTTGCCATCCCCTCTTCCAGAGGATCTTCCCAACTCAGGATTGAACCCAGCTTTCCTGTATTGCAGGCAGATTCCTTACCGTCTGAGCCACCAAGGATAGTTTATATCAAAGTACAAATAATTTCTTCATGATGCAATGGTATGTTTTGTTTTAATGGCAGCTTGATCAATTTAATGAAATCATGCATATCCTAAACCAAAAAAAAAAAAATTCTTGTTCTAAAAACAAACAAAATATTTTTAGGAGAATACTGCCATTATGCTCTTAATATTTTCACAACAAAATACTCCAATTACGTTTCAGCAGTTTTACGTTTACTAACTGAAATAAATAATTTTAAATCATGGTTTTACATAATTTTTCATTCTGTGTTTAATTTTGTAAGTTATATTAGAAGAAAAACCAACTATACAACTTTCTGAGACATAATATCAAAATTCACCAGGTTAAGCTTGCAAACATTTTTAGGAACTATCAGTGTTCACCAGAAATGAACATCTTGGAATTTCTGATATAGCCAAAAGTAGAACTTTAGTTTTGATCAAATGCAGCATGGATCCAAGAACTGATCCCAGGACTGTTTTCATAGGTCAAAGAGTCCATATAATATGAGGAAATTCTACATAGCACAATTAAAGTTTAGGCATAAATAAATATTATTAGCATTTTATTATATACCAATTTTTCCCAGCAGCTTTAAGGAAATTTTTTCTTTAGGTAACTATTTTTTCCCCTTTGAATTTTGTTACTTAGGTTTATATTCAACAAAATCTCATCAAGTACCAATTATGCTTGACAGCTGGGTCATACCTAGGTTACTAATTTAAACTGTTCATTTTATAGTCCCTTTGAAAATGATTCGTGTTGTGTTCACAAAACTTCTCAAAGGCACCATTTTGCTTTTCTGTTAACAATAGTCATTTTTGAAATGCAAGGTTGAACAATGACAAGGAGTAACTTCATTGCACTGAGTGAAATGGAAGAAATGGATTATTTTATTTTTGTGATTAAATATTCATGCAATCATAATTTGATAGTCCAGAATTATATTTCTGTTCAGTCACTTAATTCCTATCACGTAATTTGAAGAAAAACTATGATACATGAAAGCTACACATGGATTCAGACCTTTTCAGAAATTACATGCATTGACTCTTAATAGCAAAAGTACACATAACAGTTTTAGAGATTAAATTGAGAGGGTTATATATTTATGATATATTAATTAAACTGAATCTTACTGTCTGTATCCTAGAAGTAATTAGTTTAAATTTTTACTAGGTGAATGACAGAGATGCCTCTCTGTTATCTATGCCTATTTAAGTTCTTGGAATGATCATTTGGTGATAATGACGCTTACTACTAGTACTGTCTGTACATGTCTTGGTGACATAATAAAATACAAACCCAGTAGAGTAAAAATGGAAGAGAATTCTGAGGAGACATTGAAGATAATGCTACCCAAGCTTGCTTTTGGATTTGAAAATTAGGATGTCTTCCCTTTGTCTCACTTTGAGGAGAAAGGTGTTGAGTTAGCTTCTCTTCTTATTTGCTCTCTTACTGCAGAAGGGCAGAAATGGGAAATAAAGTAATTATACAGGTACAAAAAACCTAATCACTAAAACCTGTTAATTTTTTTTGTGTGTGAATGTGTGTGTGCTCAGTCGTGTCTGATTCTTTTGTGATCTCATGGACTATAGTCTTCCAGGCTCCTATGCCCATGGAATTTTCCTGGCAAGAATACTGGAGTGTGTTGTTATATCCTACTCCAGAGGATCTTCCCAACCCAGGGATCGAACCTGTGTCTCTTGCGTCTTCTGCATTGTCAGGCAGATTCTTTACAACTGAGCCACCTGAGAAGCCCCCATGTGTTAATTTTAACAAACCGTTAGTTGCACAGCCAAACAAAAGTAAAGGATAGTAATTATGAAATAATGTTGAATCATTGATCAAGGCAATATGAAAAGGCTAATTTTACATATTGGTAGACGTATATGGTAAGGGGCTTCCTTGGTGGCTCAGAGACTAAAGAGTCTGCCTGCAATGTGGGAGACCTGGGTTCAATCCCTGGGTCGGGAAGATCCCCTGGAGAAGGGAATAGTAACCCACCCCATTATTCTTGCCTGGAGAATTCCATGGATAAAGGAGCTTGGCAGCCTACAGTCCATGGGGTTGCAAAGATTCGGACATGACAGAGTGACTAAAGCAAGTACATAAATGTATCTGGCATTTTTAAAATCAAAATCAGAGATAGCATCAATATTTTCATTTTGCTCCTCTATATATTTTAATTAGTGTTGTAATTTTTTGACTTTCTATTTAACTGTTCAAAATTTCTTATACAAAATATTTCATATATATATTGTTCTTTTATACATATGTATATGTATATTCAAGAATGAATGAATCAACACTAGCTTATGATTTGGGAAAATAACTTTAATCAATTTTTTACATAACCCATTTTATTATAAAATGATAAAGAGATGGAGCTATTACAGTATTCAATTTTATCTCTACTTGCTCATATAAATTCTGTTATTTATCTTCTCTAATTTTAAAAATACTGGGGGAAATCACCCTAAACTATCTGTTAATACAACTTGGCTTCTCTTATCAAAGACTTACACTTAGTAAAATACAGCCACTGTAAAGGAGTATAATCCCCAAGTAAAACTTGATTCTTCAAACCTTGTCAGCCATTCAAGGTTACTTACATGCCCAGACAAGTTACTTAGTATTTCTAGATTTTAATTTTTCTTCCCTCTCTGTCCTAAGCAAGAGACATTAACTTTATTATACTGGACAGTAAAACCAATCTGCTCTTTGTTTCAAAGAGAGACACTATCTCTTTCATTCAAGACTGTTAACTACATAAATATCATGCAAAGATAATCTAAAATAGAGGTAGATTACAAGATGTGCAGAAACAATAAAGACCTATAGGGAATTATCTTCCAATAGTGAAGACCTGAAACAGGTGGCAATGTGCATTTCTTTCCTATAATCACTGTTTTGATGAAAGTTTCTGTGACCTCATTTAGCCTGCAGATAAAATTTTTTAATTTATTTATTTTTAATTGGAAGATAATTGCCTTACAATATTGTATTGGTTTCTGCCATATATCAGCATGAATCAGCCATAGGTATATGCATGTCCTTTCCCTCGTGAAACTTCCTCCCACTTCCCACCCCATCCCAACCCCCTAGATTTTCTCACAGCACCAGATTTGAGCGCCTGTCTCATAGCAAATTTTCACTGGCTATCTAATTTTCCATATTAGATTGTATATATTTCAATGCTACTTTCTCAGTTCATCCCACACTCTCCTTCCACCACTGGGCCAACAAGTCTGTTCTCTATGTCTGCATCTTCAGTGCTATCCTGTAGATAGGTTCATCAGTACCATCTTTCTAGATTCAACATACATGTATTAATATACAATATTTGTTTTTCTCTGACTGACTTCACTCTGTATAATAGGCTCTAGGTTCATCCTCCTTATGAGAACTGAATCAAACATGTTCGTTTTTATGGCTGAGTAATATTCCATTGTACCACAACTTCTTTATCCATTCATCTGTTGATGGGCATCTAGGGCACTTCCATGTTCAAGGTATTGTAAATAGTGCTGAGATGAAAACTGGAGTCCATGTGTCTTTTTCAATTATGGTTTCCTCAGGGTATATGCCCAATGTGAGATTGCTGGGTCATATGGTAGTTTTATTCCTAGATTTTTTTTAAAGGAATCTATATACTGTCCTACATAGTGGCTGAAGCAATTTGCATTCCCAACAGCAATGCAAAAGGGTTCCTTTTCTCCACATCCTCTCCAGTATTTATTGCTTGTAAGTTTTTTGATGATGGCCATTTTGACTGGTGTGAGGTGATACCTCACTATAGTTTTGATTTGCATCTCTCTAAGAATGAGTGATGCTGAGCATCTTTTCATGTGTTTATTAGCCATCTGCATATATTCTTTGGAGAAATATCTGTTTAGATCATCTGCCCACTTTTTGATTAGGTTGTTTGTTTTTCCAGTATTGAGCTGAATGAGATGCTTGTATATCTTGGAGATTAATCCTTGGTCAGTTGTTTCATTTGCTACACCTTCTCCTATTCTGAGATCAAAATTTTAACAAGAGCAGGAAACTTTGTTATATTTTCTTTTACGCACACTAGTAGAAAAGATAATTACTTTATTGCATCTATACCAATGCTCCTATAATAGGGAAAATGTTGATTCTTAAAATAATAAATTATCAGTCAGAATTTAACACTTGTGTACTTTTCTTGAAGATGGAAGATAAATTCACAGAACTCAGTAAGGCTACTCAAAACCTAAGGAAGGTTTCCATTATCTTGAAAAAAAAACAAATAGTAACATATAAATACACTTCATGAGTTAGAATTTATGTGTTAAGAAATAAAGATCAATCAATTCTATAGATAAACTAAAATATAAGAGTCAATATGCTTTGTTTTGAACTGGGACTACTATAATGTCTTTAAAAAAGTAAGGTGAAAGCAACAAGGCCATACACTTATTAGATCCTTATTAAAAATTTACCTGTGACCTGTGACGTTGCTCAGTCGTGTCCGACTCTTTGCGACCCCATGGATTGTAGCCTACCAGGCTCCTCAGTCCATGGAATTTTCCAGGCAAGAGTACTGGAGTGGGTTGCCATTTCCTTCTCCAGGGGATCTTTCCAACCCAGGGATCGAACCTGGGTCTCCTGCACTCCAGGCAGACGCTTTACCATCTGAGCCACCAGTAAACTTTACCCAAAAATGAGACCTGGCCTTTGCACTCAGCTTCTGACATGTAAGCTCTAAACCCTCGTAATGGTATGTTTAACAGGAGTATCTTTATTTGGGGTCTTTGGGCAAACCAGATAGTTATACTGTGTTTTGGCAGGAGGGGTTCTGAGTCATACCACCAATTTAATTTAGCACAACTTTTGCTCATCTGGTATCAGTTGACATGTGGAGGGAATAGAGACTGAGATCAGTCAAATGGGAAATCAATCATGCCTATGTGATAGAGTCCCAATGAAAACTCTGAACACTGCAATGGGGGTATACTCTGTGTATATTGTAAGTCAGGGGTGGGGGAAGGTAGTGTTATCTTGGCTGCCCAGGGAGAGGACAACTGGAAGGTCAATGTGTGGAATTCTCAGATTCCACTATGCTCTTCTCTTGCCTGAATTTTAATCTGTATACTTTAGCTGTAATAAACTGTGACCATGAATATAGCAGCTTTAAGTGAGTTCCATGAATCCTTCTAGTGAATGTTTGAATCTGACAGTGGTTTTGAGATTCTCCAAATTCACTATCCTTATGGCAGAAAGTGAAGAGGAACTAAAGAGCCTCTTGATGAAAGTGAAAGAGGAGAGTGAAAAAGTTGGCTTAAAGCTCAACATTCAGAAAACTAAGATCATGGCATCCGGTCCCATCACTTGATGGCAAATAGACAGGGAAACAGTGGGAAAAGTGGCTGACTTTATTTTTTGGGGCTCCAAAATCACTGCATATGGTGATTGTAGCCATGAAATTAGAAGACGCTTACTCCTTGGAAGGAAAGTTATGACCAACCTAGACAGCATATTAAAAAGCAAAAACAACTTTGTCAACTAAAGTCTGTCTCTTCAAGGCTATGGTTTTTCCAGTAGTTATGTATGGATGTGAGAGTTGGACTATAAAGAAAGCTAAGTGCAGAAGAATTGATGCTTTTGAACTGTGGTTTGGAGAAGACTCTTGAGAGTCCCTTGAACTGCCAGGAGATCCAACCAGTCCATCCTAAAGGAGATCAGTCCTGGGTGTTCATTGGAAGGACTGATGTTGAAGCTGAAACTCCAATACTTTGGCCACCTGATGCGAAGAGCTGACTGATTTGAAAAGACCCTGATTCTGGGAAGGATTGAAGGCAGGAGGAGAAGGGGGAGACAGAGGATGAGATGGTTGGATGGCATCACCGACTCAATGGACATGAATTTGGATAAACTCCATGAGTTGGTGATGGACAGGGAGGCCTGGCGTGCTGCAGTCCATGGGGTCACAAAGAGTCAGACAGAACTGAGCGACTGAACTGAACTGAACTGAAACTTGCAACTTATATCAAAAGTGCAGATGGTCTAGTTGGAACTGTTCTTATTCTACATAAACGTCCCAATTCTAAAAAGTTATTTCAAGAGATAATAGTTCATAACTTTGTGGAACAAATTTTGCACATTTTCAGAGTTTTGCTTTGCATATTTCAATATGTAAAGGACAGCATTCTATTTTATTTTTAATAACATACCTTTAAATATATTTATATAAATGTGTATATACAATTTCATGAACATTTAGAATCTGTTTTCCAAATGCATTTTTAAACTTCCCTTAAAAAATCAACAACTGACTACATGTCTGTTTAAAAAAATATTAATCTTAAATATGTATCATTCTTATGGACTAAATGCTAAAACTATTAGGTATATCTTATCTAAAAAGAGGTATATATTTAAAATGATAGCAAATTTGACCATTTTATAATCACCAGAGGCTAATTCTTCCTCATTTATATTTTAAGTGATTTTTCTCTTACACATTTCTAAACATTTATTGCAAACTTATGGAATTTCATATTTTGAAGTCTTTTCATAGGCAATTCTTGAACTTCCCAATTAGTAATGTTATTAGCATATCCCTAGATCCTCATTAGTGGAAATGTAATCCCACCTGCCTAACAAAGAGTTGGAGACACCTTTTTTACAGGAAAATGAGGTCGAACTCACCACATTGATTTCATGTATATAAATATACATATTTAAGAAATACATTAGGCACACTCGGTTCAGTTCAGTTCAGTTCAGCAACTCAGTCCTATCTGATTCTTTGCAATCCCATGGACTGCAGTACGCCAGGCCTCCCTGTCCATCACCAACTTCTAGAGTTTACTCAAACTCATGTCCATTGAGTTGGTGATGCCATCCAACCTTCTCATCCTCTGTTGTCCCCTTCTCCTCCTGCCCCCAATCCCTCCTAGCATCAGGGTCTTTTCAAATCAGTCAACTCTTCGCATCAGGTGACCAAAGTATTGGAGTTTCAGCTTCAACATCAGTCCTTCCATTGAACATTCAGGACAGGTTTCCTTTAGGATGGACTGGTTGGATCTCCTTGCAGTCCAAGGGAGTCTTCTCCAACACCACAGTTTAAAAGCATCAATTCTTCTGCGCTCAGCTTTCTTTATAGTCCAACTCTCACATCCATACATGACTACTGGAAAAACCATAGCCTTGACTAGATGGACCTTTGTTGGCAAAGTAATATCTCTGCTTTTTAATATGCTGTCTAGGTTGGTCATAACTTTCCTTCCAAGGAGTAAGCGTCTTTTTATTTCACGACTGCAGTCACCATCTGCAGTGATTTTGGAGACCCCAAAATAAAGTCTGCCACTGACAGGCAAACTGATTGATTGCAGACTGTTGCTGGCACAATGGTTTGAAAAGCAAATTTACACACCATTATCATTAATAAATGTGCACTATATGCCTAATATGTGTAATCTGTAAAGAGAGCATGGTCAAGCCTCCTTTTCAGGAAGTGGTTGTGAAACCAGCCACAGCAATTTTCAGCCCTAGAGTTTCAGATTAACTTGGGAGGACCAGGTGCATCAGTCTTCTCCATAGCCTGCATGAGAAAATATGTTCTCATTACTTCCCCTTAGCCCTGTAACCTGGTGACAGTTCTTCTTTAGTCATGGGCCAGAGGAAGCAAGTCAGAAATCCCTGTCGTCTTCTAAATTCACAGCATGAGACTGTAACATTTCTTCCAGGCTTCTTCTTTTACTTCTGTCTCCCACTGCCAGTCTGACTGTCAAAGTCACAGCAGGAGATAAAAATGAAAAGAACCATCAAAGAAACCCAAGTGTAGAATTTCCCTACAGGAGTTCAGCAAAAGGGGTAAAAAATGAAAGTGGCTACACTGACATTTGCCCTCCAGCAAAACATTAATAAAAGGGAAAAACAAATGTATGCTTGCCCACCCCTCAAATATGTCCCCTGATATCAGAAAATGGAATGTTTCATTTTTGTAATAGATGAAAAGACCAATTGCTTAAACACATTCTGCTGTGGGGTTTTAAAAATATAAAAATTGAAAATGATTCATAATATTAAGGTAGACAGAAGTCAGTATACATTTCCATTGATTTCAAGGTCAGAGTTTTACACAAAAATTCTGATAAAAACATGCAAAAAATAATGTGTTCATATTTTTATATAAAGCAGATTATTCACAGTATGTATATAATCACAAAAGCATTTAGAGCTCCTCAATTTAAAATCAATCTAATAGCAAGCAGTATATAATAAATTATAATTTATATTTTTAACAACTATAACTTTCCACCGAATTTTTGAAAAAGATTGTTTTTAAATTCAATGTATGCTTTTATTACAAGATTTCTCTGAGTGTACATAGTATTTGGAAAATTCGTACATTGTATTATAACATAATTAAGTCATTTCTTAAATCATAATTGCATTTTTGAAAATGAAATTTTTATTCTGAGACAATTTTATATTTGCAGAAAAGTTGCAAAGATACTAAAGAGTCTTAGTTCTCATGTTCTCCTCTCCCAGTTGCAACACTGTTTTAACATTTTGTATTACCAAAGTACAATGGTCAAAACTAATTAACCTAACATTAGCACATTCAGTTCAGTTCAGTCGCTCAGTCGTGTCCAACTCTTGGCGACCCCATGAATCTCAGCACGCCAGGCCTCCCTGTGCATCACAAACTCCAGGAGTTTGCTCAAACTCAAGTCCATCGAGTCGGTGATGCCATCCAGCCATCTCATCCTCTGTTGTCCCCTTCTCCTCCTACATTACTATTAACTAAATTCTAGACTTTATTTGGATTCTACCAGTTTTCCAGTTTCTTTTCCAATCTCAAGTGCTTTGACTGTTATGTCACCCTGGTCTGTGACAAGTTTCTCTTTCCTTGATTTTCAAGTCCTTGACAGTCTCAGGGAATACTGGTCACATCTCCATGTGACTGGTCCCCCATCCAGACTTACATAATTTCTTTCAATCTATCAACTTGATGTGTGTTTGCATAGTTTTGCCTATGTATAGCTACTAAATATATGAATAATTTTATTTCATTATTAAAAACAAGGATGCTGTCCAGAAAGATATGGTAAATTTTTCTCTACTAGTCAAAGAGCTTTAAAGCAAGAAAAATACTAATATTTTTGTATAAATATATATAATTATATATTATATAAATTATTATATTTTTAATATAAATTTATATAAATTATATATTATATAATATATATATGTATATATATATATATATATAAATAAAAATGCTAATAATGAATACAGATGTATTCATTAAATTGATAAACATTTACTGAATGCTTCCTTTCTGCCTGGTATTGTGCTCTGAGGAGAGAACAAAGAAACAAATGATGCAATTTCTGTTGCCACAGAGAACATAGTCAAGAAAAGGACATGTTCAAGGATAAATAAAGTTATCAGAGAAAGTATGGTGGACTCCCATGCCATGTTCAGTCACTTCAGCCATGTCTGACCCACTGTGAACCCCATGGACTGAACCCTGCCAGGCTCCCCTGTCCCTGGAATTTTCCAGGCAAGAGTACTGGAGGGGGTTGCCATTCTCTTTTCCAGAGGATCTCTTCAACCCAGGGATCAAACCCAGGTCTCCTGCATTGCAGGCAGATTCTTGACCATCTGAGCCACTTGGGAAGCCTAGTGGTGGACTGGGTGAGTTAATCTACAAAGGTAGATGTACATGACTGTAAAATAACTGAATGTGTCCAAATAAATCTCATTAGCTCCATAAATACTTTCCACTTAACTTTATTAGAAAAAGATGTAAAATATATCTGCTCAGGCAGAAGAGATAATATCCAAGGTAAGTTTTATGTAGAATGAGTTGAGTTTTACCAGAGAAAGGAGTGGACAAAAGGAGATTCAGGCAAAGGAAGCAAATGCTTTAGTGTGTCTGGAACCTCTGATGCCAGCATGCTTTGAAAACATCTTTTGGATTTTATTGAAATGAGGATGAGAAGTTAAGAGAGGATCATTTTCCCTATTTATTTTAAGTAAGAGCATAACAAACGAGATTTGCATTTTTAAATATACTGAGTTACTTTAAACTAAAAGAGCAACACACATCACTCCACATACTGCAAATGTTTTTCATTCCCCTTTAAAACTGCTTTGCATCTTAAAAAGAATATTCTGGAAGAGTGAACTGACGGGAGAAAGAACTAGAAGCAGGAAATAATTAAGCAGAACAGAGTATCATCAAGACAAAATAACAAGGTTGTGAACTACAAATGGAGAAGAGTTTTGAAAGAGAGGTAGAGGCAGAATCTGCAGGACGCAGATAGAATGGAATGTGGAAAATAAGAGAATCAAAGGAAATATGGTATCACTGTATCTCTACTTAGTTGATAAGGTATTTACTAGTGTGAGTTGCCCACAAAAGGGAATATTAGAGACGAAAAGTGAAGGGGTAAGGAGATGTGAAAATATTTCTCTTTTGAACAGACTGGGTTTAAAATCCTGAGTTTGAGGACATAATTCAGAGATGCCCAATAGTTTGGTGCTTACTGGAAATGGAGCTAAGGAGAGAGATGAGCTGAGGATATAGTTTAGTAGACATTACCATATAGATAGTATTGGAAATAATAAAAGTAGATGATATCTCCCAGCAGCATACAGAATGAGAAAAGAAGGCTGTCTTTGGAACTCTCTGAAACCACCCTCATTTACTGCATGAGTGGAAACTAGCCAGCAAAGGATATGGAGAAAGAACAGCAAGCAAAAGTACAGTAAAACCAAGAAGACTTTATCACAGAAACCAGGTTGGAGGTTTAATATTCAAGGACAGAGATGCAAAAAGCAGAGACAGGTCAACAGTGCCAAATCTACAAATAGGTCAGTTCATATAGGTACATTATTTTAGAATACATAAGAGGAGTCATCAAAGGACATTAAATTTTAAATGTTTTTGTATAAATTTGCTAATTATGAAAGTGAATCAATTTAAAAACCTTTATGAAGCATACATTTATGGAAAAAACTAATACTACATAATCCTTTGAGACTTTATCATTTTAATACTAAGTTCTATTATGTATGTTTCCATTAAAGGTAGATCACAATGCTTAAAAATTCAACAAAGCCTACTGGAAATGTTTCCAGTTAGTAAAAGTGTACCAAGAATTTTACAACCAGCACATTCCTAGAATTGTTGGAAAGTGCTCAACTCTTCATATAGTGCCTTTTGCTATTCTCTTTTAAACTATAGGTGACATACACCCAAAAGACTGCTTTGTAAAAGTACAAAATCACTTTGCTGGATTTATTTCAGCTAACAAAAACAATCTGCACATTTAAAAAATGAACCCTTCAATAAACGTGGTTTGACACAAAATAAAACACCTATATACTAGAGTTCCAAGAATGACTCTAAGAATTGTCAAATTCTTCCAATTACAAATGATTTTTAAAAAATTTCCTTCTTAGAAAATAGCAAGTGGTATTATAACAACAAAATAGGATATTAGTACAGTGCATTAAAATGTTTTCTATATGGCTGTCATTTCCTAAAGCTAAATAAGCTATCTTAAAATTACAATTAGGAAAATTGAAAGAAATAAAAACATGTAAGAAAAAGCCATATGCAAGGAAAAAAGTCAACCAAAAAGTCTAAATAATATTTGAATAATAAAAACATTCCTGTTTAAAAAGCCAAAAATGTTAAACCCATTTTGATATAGTAGAAAGTCAAATTTGTAAATGTGGAATACATTGAAAGTACTGAACCATGATGATAATTCTATGCGAGAGTTTCCAGACAATGGTCTGATATAAAGATATAGCAAAATAAGATTTATATCTTGTATACTGATAAAGATCTCCAAGATAAACTGAGTGAAGGAAAACAGATGGAAAAATTATAGTAAGCTTCCTCATGTACTGGTCTTCCCTTGTGGTTCAGACAGTAAAGAATCTGCCTCAAAGGCAGGAGACCTGGGTTCAATTCGTGGCTTGGGAAGATGCCCTGGGGAAGGGAATGGCAACCCCCTCCAGTATTCTTGCCTGGGAAATCCCATTCACAGAGGAGCCTGGCAAGTTACAGTCCCTGGGGTCACAAAAGGTAGGATACAGTGAGCGACTAACACTTTCATCTTCCACACTTCCTCGTGTATTAAAAATTTAGAGTAGGAAAGAGAGTTACATTTCATTGCAATCTGTGTTGTTTGATATTATTTATCATGTACAATAATATATTTTCAAAGTAAAATAAATTTAAGGAAAAAGATTAAACATGAAGTTAAAAGAATACTTTTTAATTCCTAGTTAATTCAGAATTCTATGTATACTAGACACTATATGCAAAGACTCTAAACATTTATGCTTTTTACCCTTCTCCTCAAGAATTCAAGAAGCTTTGAGAACATGAAGTCCATAAAAACACAAGAGAGTTACCTTGGGAAAATTAAAACATAAGGTCTAAAAACAGGGCATTCAGCAGAAAAACAATGCAAGGATGAGCAAGAGGAAGTCTCAAGACAACAACTGTGAAGCAGACATTAAAACAAAAGCAAAACCGAAATGGAGCCTGCTGAAGAAAAGTGTATAGGGGAAAAAGGAAGAGATATAACATATTAGTCATTTAACTGTATGACAAGTTCTTTTAAAATATAGAGCATAGGATATATAGGTAAACTTACTTCTACATTTAAAGAAAATTGTACACAATTAAGACTCTGAGGAGATTATTAATTCCAGGATAAAAATGGTAGAGAAGAAAAGAAAATTTTATATCTTTGTACATTATATGGCCCAGTGTTGAAAAATATTTATAGAGTCATAACAATAAAATATTGAATATGGATTTAGCAACATCTGAAAAGGAGAAAGGAACTCAGCTAAAATGCTAATCTAGCATAATACATAAAATTTAAAATTGAGACTATAGTATGTGCATTTTATTTAGATATATGCAGATAAAAATTTTACATATAGCTAAAAAAGAGAAAATTGTTGTCTCTGGGTAGTGATGCAAGAAAGGAGATGACTGTGTTGTTATAAACTTTGTCTATACAATTCTAAAGCTTTTGTATATAATTTTAAATGTGTAAAGTACATTAATGAAAAATACAGAGAAAAAAATTTCAAAAAGGAGATAACAATAACTTAAACTCATTGTTATCAGAGACATTTAAATTAAAGCAAAAATAAGACTACTTATACATACCCTGCTGACAAAAATGGTAAGTTCTCTAACACACTGTTAGTAGGGGTTCTAGAAAAGGATATTCTGGTTTTAAACAAAGTAAAGAAAACTACTGACTTAACCATAAAGAAAAAAAATATAATACTTCTGTATCATACAACTTTTTTGGTGAATTTGTACTGTTCAAAGAATTATTGTTATCTAATATTTAGCCTGCTTTGGAGGTGCCTGTATGAGTAATTGGTCTTAGTTCTGTATACAAAAAAAAAAGAAAGAAATAGGAAAAAATAAATTTTGACTTCATTTTTTGTATTTTGTAAAAAATTGTGTATAAAATAAATACTTCTGCTATTTTCCTAAATTCAGGAAAGAGTAAAAGGTAATAGCCAGATGACATTTAAAAACTTGAAAAACTAGATATTTGAGTCATATGGCCTGTGCCCAGAACCCAGGAGGGTATCAGATAGCAGCCCAATGCTGACTGTAAGAACATAACCTGTATTCAAAACTTGGCTTTTTCAGTAATGAGCTGCATGAAATTTAGAAAAATCACTTAATTTATGCAAGCCTGCAAATTTTAGATCCAGTTGAACTTTCTAATCCTAGAGCCCTAAGTATTATTGATTATACCACAGCACCCAACCCCTGTTGTTTCTCTTTGAACCTTCTCCATCAGAAAACTTAAAAAATCATTTCTACTTCAAAACTTTTTGCTGACACAAATAAGTTAGACTATTAAAAGTAGATTCTAATTACTAAAAATATGTTGGAAAAGTCCACCCAAACTTTAATTTTATTCATTAATTCTTAAAATCTTAAATATTATTAAGTATTTTAAGGTCTGTCAGAATCATGTCTACAAACTGTAAAGTGCATTCAAGTCACTGAAGAATCTTGTTAAAAATGTAGATTCTGATTTGATTCTTCTCCCTTTGTTTCTTGAGTCTGGCTAATGGTTTGTCAATTTTATTTATCTTCTCAAAGAACAAGCTTTTGGCTTTGTTTATCTTTGCTATGGTCTCTTTTGTTTCTTTTGCATTTATTTCTGCCCTAATTTTTAAGATTTCTTTCCTTCTACTAACCCTGGGGTTCTTCATTTCTTCCTTTTCTAGTTGCTTTAGGTGTAGAGTTAGGTTATTTATTTGACTTTTTTCTTGGAACTGGAAGAATCAACCTGCCTGACTTCAGGCTCTACTATAGAGCTACAGTCACGGAGATAGGATGGCACTGGCACAAAGACAGAAATATAGATCAGTGGAACAAAATAGGAAGCCCAGAGATAAATCCACACATCTATGGACAACTTATCTTTGACAAAGGATGCAAGAATATACAATGGAGAAAAGACAATCTCTTTAATAAGTGGCGCTGGGAAAACTGGTCAGCCACTTGTAAAAGAATGAAACTAGAACACTTTCTAACACCACACACAAAAATAAACTCAAAATGGATTAAAGATCTAAATGTAAGACCAGAAACTATAAAACTCCTAGAGGAAAACATAGGCAAAACACTCACCGACATAAATCACAGCAGGATCCTCTATGACCCACCTCTCAGAGTATTGGAAATAAAAGCAAAAATAAACAAATGGGACCTGATTAAACTTAAAAGCTTTTGCACAACAAAAGAAACTATAAGCAAGGTGAAAAGACAGCCTTCAGAATGGGAGAAAATAATAGCAAAGAAAGCAACTAACAAAGAATTAATCTCAAAAATATACAAGCAATTCCTGCAGCTCAATTCCAGAAAAATAAATGACCCAATAAAAAAATGGGCCAAAGAACTAAACAGACATTTCTCTGAAGAAGATATACAGATGGCTAATAAACACATGAAAAGATGCTCAACATCATTCATTATCAGAGAAATGTAAATCAAAACCACAATGAGGTACCATCACATGCCAGTCAGAATGGCTGCTATCCAAAAGTCTACAAGCAATAAATGCTGGAGAGGGTGTGGAGAAAAGGGAACCCTCTTACACTGTTGGTGGGAATGCAAACTAGTACAGCCACTATGGAGAACAGTGTGGAGATTCCTTAAAACACTGGAAATAGAAATACCATATGACCCAGCAATCCCACTTCTGGGCATACACACTGAGGAAACCAGATCTGAAAGAGACACGTGCACCCCAATGTTCATCACAGCACTGTTTATAATAGCCAGGACATGGAAGCAACCTAGATGCCCATCAGCAGACAGAAGGATAAAAAAGTTTGTGGTACATATACACCATGGAATATTACTCAGCCATTAAAAAGAATGCATATGAATTGTTCTAATGCGGTGGATGAAACTGGAGCCTATTATACAGAGTGAAGTAAGCCAGAAAGAAAAACACCAATACAGTATACTAACGCATATATATGGAATTTAAAAAGGTGGTAACAATAACCCCATATGCAAGACAGTAAGAGAGACACAGATGTATAGAACAGTCTTTTGGACGAGGGCGAGGGTGGGATGATTTGGGAGAATGGCATTGAAACATGTATATTATCATATGTGAAACGAATCTCCAGTCCAGGTTCGATGCATGAGACAGGGTGCTCGGGGCTGGTGCCCTGGGATGACCCAAAAGGAAGGGAGGGGGAGGGAGGTGGGGGGGTGGTTTCAGGATGGGGAACACACTTACACCCATGGCGGATCCATGTCAATGTATGGCAAAACCACTACAATATTGTAAAGTAATTAGCCTCCAATTAACATAAATAAATTTATATTAAAAAAAAAGTAGATTCTGTATCTCACCTGAAGCCTGAGAGTCTACATTGGTAGCAAGCTCCCAGTCAATGCCATATCTTGATTTTTACATGTTATCTTGACAGTAGTAAGATATAAAATAACTCACATTTCTGACTGTATGGATAAGTGGACATTTTGAGGGAACTTCTGGATAAAATTCAACTAGATCATGGATTAAATGCAAAAAAGAAAAAATAGTTGACTTGCATTGCTGGATTTGCTGCAAAGTAAAAGAAACATACAACTCAGCAAGCTGAAACTATAGCAGAAATCTGTGAATGGTAAGTATAAACTAGGATTGTCCTGAGGCCAAAAAGGATATCAGTGCTGCATCATGTAGGCAAGCCTTGTTTTCTTTTGGGCCTTAACTTCCCATTTCTTATAATTCTTCTGACTTCTGGTTGCTTATTCTACATTCTCTAGAGTTGACTTCCACTTGCCGAGCACATAGGCTAAGAGCTAGACCTCTTGGATTCAAATCTGGATCTAACCTTTGTACTTGGACAACTTAAGTCTCCCTTTATTTCAGTGTATACATCTGTAAAATGGAGATAGTAATTGAGCCTATAAAACAAGTTGCTTTGAGGGTTAAGTGAGATAATTTATGACCAGAACAATGTCTGGAATATAAGTGCTAAATATCGTCTTCTTTAAATCATCATGCAATATTTTAATGCCTTTAAAACAGAGAAGTTAACCTGGCAAAATCACGATAAAGTTATAAAGGGACTTATTGCTAAAAAGGAATTAAATCACTTTCAAAGTGCCAGTAGTAGAAATAGATCTAGAAATTATTATATTCTGGTATTTTGTATTTTGGTAACATAAATTAAAAGCTATAAAGACTGACATGCATGTTTCTATCTCAAATATAATGCTATAAACGGTAAGTTCTGTGAAAAGTCAATAACGTCATTCCAATTGTTTCCTTAAATGTCTGGTTAAACATTTAAAATTGGCATTTTATAAATAAAATGCCACTTAATAAATCATTTAATAAAAATTAATTAAAATTAATTTTAATTAATTAAAATTTAAATTAATTAATTCAAATCATTTAATAAAATAATTTAATAAATCAAATTTGTAAAATTTTGATTCATGTTCTCAGTTATATTAAAAACTCTGTATATATATTTCTGTATATACATATACATATGATATACATATATGTATAGATATACATATGGGCCTACATATGGGCCATACATATACATATATTTATATGTATTATATATATACAGAATATATATATATTATAACTCTGTATATAATTTCAGCAGATATATATTTCTGCTGCTGCTGCTGCTGCTAAGTCGCTTCAGTCGTGTCCGACTCTGTGCGACCCCACAGACGGCAGCCCACCAGGCTCCCCCGTCCCTGGGATTCTCCAGGCAAGAACACTGGAGTGGGTTGCCATTTCCTTCTCCAATGCATGAAAGTGAAAAGTGAAAGTGAAGTCGCTTAGTCGTGACCGACTCTTAGTGACCCCATGGACTGCAGCCCACCAGGCTCCTCCATCCATGGGATTTTCCAGGCAAGAGTACTGGAGTGGGGTGCCAGTGTGCTATATATTTCTAAATTCATATAAACGAGCCCTAATTATTTATTCAGTACTATTACTTGAAGTTTCTTTCTTCACTTATTCTGGTTGAAGTATACTTCTGGATTTTTTTTTTAACTTAATTAGATACATGGAAAAATCAGTACATATAAAATTTAATTTTACTTTTTCATTATACTATTACATTTTTATAATGCAGCAATTTTTCCTACTTGAGATACATTTATTGATTTTTCAGTTTTTAATCATAAAACACATGCATAAATGTATTATTAAAAGGTAGCATTTTAATAATAAGATAAATTTATTGGTTAACTGCTTTGAAATCAAATCCAATATGTTAAGGTCTTAGAAATACTTTCTCATATTTCAGAATAGATGACATATGGTTTCTCTCAATTGTTCAAAACCTTGTTGGTACTCATGAATCACCTAGGTGGATTTGCAAATATATTAATGCCCAAGACAGTCACAAAATCAATTATCTCAGAATCTCTTTGGTGTAAGACACAGATATTGGTATTTTTTAAAGGATCTCAGTATAATTTAACATTTATCTAGAGTTAGGAAACACTGAACTATCTTACTCATTATGGTTTAAAAAAGCAATTCTGTCTGAAAAAAATACCAAAGGAACAGTCTAAATATACAGCTTCAGAAACAGTGTCCTGTAAGGGGTGCTGTTTGCTTATGTTGACATATCACCTTATCCACTGGGAAATCCTAGGATAACTATAACTCATATGAAATCTAAACCTCACATCAAATCACTCATTTGTTTTTTAATTGATATCAGGCTGTAGTCATTTTCTACATTGTGTTATATATATTTAATTTCATGAAAACAAACAAAGACAAAAGCAATTTTCTTTAGGTCAAATATAAGGTTACTTTTCTAAAATCAAACCCTGAGCTGCTAATAGAATTTTACATAATATGCTCGGTATCATTAATCTACTATACAATTAATAGCATAGGTTATGTTGATATACTTAAAAGGATAAAATGTAGAATTCCCTATTGGAAATGAATTACACTCATTTGAAAAGACATTTTTGACATCCTTGATCTCCCTGGCATTCATATGTTATCTAAACATTTTTGTACTGCTAAAATATCAATTATTAACATTAAAATTTTAACATAAGTTCAAAAAGGGAACACCGTTAAGGCATTCCAAGAATAAAAACATCAACAATATAATTACTGATTGCCTGGTCTATATATTCAAACATATTTTATAAAAAGCATTTTGATTTATGTTTGCAAATCACCATTAGACATAGGGATATTTCCTGATAATTTTAACTCTTTCTTCACACTTGAAACTAAACATTTATAGATTCAGAGTCATTCTGAAAGTTTTGCCTATTATATATTTTTCTAATAGATATTTAATAAGGATTGTGATCGATTTATATTTTCTAGGAAAACAGAAGACAAAACAGATATGGAAAAATAACAGTTGAAAAATCTAGTTAAAAGTCCCTTACATCAATTTTCTCATTCAATTTGAAAATGCTTTAAACATCTGAAAGGAACTAGTCACTTAAAATCTGAGCAACTTTGTTTATCAAAAGCTGACTGCCACAAATACACATGGCTTAATTAGTACTCCAGGTCCAACATAAATCACTTCCCTACTCTGTCCACATATTTCAGTCACAGTAATGTGGTTGTTCACTTCCAGTCATGGCCTTGCCATCATAATCAAGGTCTACTATATTTTAAGATACATGTCAATTGATATCAATCACTGGAAGCCTTTAAGAAAATGAGTTATCTTTTCTATTCTATTGCTACTTATGGACCCATTATTTAATTTTCTATTTTAGAATCATATACACATGCATGACATTTTACAATGCTACACTGATAAAACAGGAGGAAAAACTATTGCCTTGAGTGGCCAACGAGTGGCCAAATTATTTTACTAATTTATATATATTGAATTTAGTAGCAAACTTAGCCCTAGGAGAAAGCATACATTGATTATTCTTTGTAAATTTATTGTGGATACCCATTGAGTTCTCTACACGACTATGTTCTGTACACACTCAAACTCTCCAGGTGATGTTCCAAACTCTGTCAATGAACCTTTGCTCAGGTACATATTCTTAACTAGCTAACAGTAAAGTAATCTGATAAACTGACACCTTAGAAATTCAGAATAAAACGTAGAACAGATGAATGTGTTAAGTCCTACAAGGTTTGTCTGATTTTGGAGAAGATATCTTCATTATGCCATTTTAGACAGGGAAATAAGCAGGTGAAAAATAGTTTGGTATTTTTTTCTTGTAACTCCTTAAGTATCTTCCTGAAAAGAACCCATCTACTTTGCCAAATGGAGAGTACATCATGAGAAACGCTGGGCTGGATGAAGCACAAGCTGGAATCAAGGTTGCCGGGAGAAATATCAATAACCTCAGATATGCACCCTTATGGCAAAAAGGGAAGAAGAACTAAAGAGCCTCTTGATGAAAGTGAAAGAGGAGAGTGAAAAAGTTGGCTTAAAGCTCAACATTCAGAACACTAACATCATGGCATCCAGTCCCATCACTTCATGGCAAATAGATGGGGAAACAGTGGAAACAGTGGTTAACTTTATTTTGGGGGGCTCCAAAATCACTGCAGATGGTGATTGTAACCATGAAATTGAAAGACGCTTACTCCTTGGAAGGAAAGTTATGAAAAACCTAGAGAGCATGTTGAAAAGCAGAAACATTACTCTGTCAACAAAGGTCCGTCTAGTCAAGGCTATGGTTTTTCCAGTAGTCATGCATGGATGTGAGAGTGGGAATATAAAGAAAGCTGAGCGCAGAAGAATTGATGCTTTTGAACTGTGGTGTTGGAGAAGACTCTTGAGAGTCCTTTGGACTGCAAGGAGATCCAACCAGTCCATCCTAAAGGAGATCAGTCCTGGGTGTTCATTGGAAGGACTGATGTTGAAGCTGAAACCAATACTTTGGCCACCTGATGTGAAGAGCTGACTCATTGGAAAAGACCCTGATGCTGGGAAACATTGAGGGCAGTAGGAGAAGGGGATGACAGAGGATGAGATGCCTGGATGGCATCACTGACTCAATGGACATGGGTTTGGGTGAACTCCGGGAGTTGGTGATGGACAGGGAGGCCTGGCGTGCTGTGGTTCATGGGGTCGCAAAGAGTCGGACACGACTGAGCGACTGAACTGAACTGAACTGAACCTTGCCAAATACTTGGTTTCTTAATACAGAGTTAGAGGAAAATATTAAGAAAGATAATAGGTTGCTGGAATTATTTAACAGTTTTCCAACTACCATAAATTTGGGATTTGCCCCAAATCTAATAATCAAATATGAAGAGTACTTTAAAGATAATATGTGATATAAAGCACTTTAATCAGTCCTAAGCACCTCTCTTGGAAATTACTGTATGTGTATCTCAAGACCCTGAAACAGTCTCTGCTCTGAGATACAGCAAGTGCGCATCATTTGTTTTATGAATTAATAGATACATGCATTGATTTCAAAATGGATAGTACTCTGTAATACAAAGGCTCTGCTTATGTAGTGAAATCTATACCTAATTAAAATATATTTATATATATTTTTTCTCTCATTATCAAACTAATTTGAGGACCAGCTTTTTCTTTTTTTTTTTTTTGGACCAGCTCCTTCTAACGTTGCAATAGCAATTACAAATTTTCCAAACATGGGTAATAGTATACTGTTTCAGTATCATATATCTTAGGAGTCTTATACAGTTTAATTTTTCCTAATCTTTTTTCTAAGTTCTGGTGGAAGACATATCAGTTATAACATAGCAGGTTTTTTAGACTATAATTGAAACCATTAGAGATCGTTGGCCTCCAGAGGCTTATTTGTTAATACAAATCCTATACACTAATGTATAAACAGACAGTCACACACTTTGACCAAGAGAGCAATTTTTTTGCTATTTTTAGCAATAACAACTCAATGAGAGGACAATGTTCATTACTCCACATGCTTGGACAATTGAGAACTTTTCTGATTCATTACCCAGCAGTTTCTTAGATAAGGCATCGGGCATCTGGTGGGATCATTTTTAGCTTTCCACTTGAAAAGCAAGTATGTGTAAGTAATTGTTCTCTCCTGGGAGAAGGAAGGGACCCAATTTCTAAAATAAATATTGGCAAATATATATACATAATGAAAATGAATAGTTTTTTTCCAGTATTTTTGTCTTCCTTTTACTATGGAATCTGGCACTGAAAATTTAGTATCACAATAATATTATGCTTAATATTGCTATTGTTTAATTTAATTATAATTATGACTAAGAAATATTCTAAGGATGCTTGATCAATTACTATTACTTACATAGCTTTTGGGGGATATTTAAATGTGTATTATCTATATTTCTTCTCTAATTCATCTATCTATACATCCAGTAATATATAAACCTATGTGTAGATTACTATTTCCAGTTAAACTTTTAAAATCTGCACATATACTATTGTTATATTCATAAAACAGAGACTTCTGCATATTTTACTTTACATATGTATGAAAATTAAGCAAAGCACACATGTGGGAATTAATTTACATAATACTACTTTTGTTTATACTAGATCTTTTGTCTCCTCTGCTATGGTAACTGTAATCTGCTATTGCAGTAGCAGGGTTTCACATGTATAAATCAACTGCACTATTGATTTTTCCACATGAAATGATGGAAGAATTAACTACTGAATGATTAAAGATCACTCTGTGTAAATTAAGTGGCATATGAATGGTTATAGGAAAATAATCATAACAATAAACTTCTGTGGCAACATTTTCTCTCTTCCTAGTGTGAAAGGCAAAATTCAGAAAATTACAGGAAGAACAAATGAAATAATTCTTACTTTTAATAGATCTAGAAACATACACATTTTCTGGAACAGATATAGTTTTGTTAGAAGCTCTACACAGTCATAATGTTATTAACATCTTTACTTCTTAATATTCCCTAATTTCAGATGAATTAATATGCATACTAACATGATGATAAAGACTGTCAAATTGAAATGATGTATCAATAGAAAAAGAAACTCATAAATTAGGATGTGTCTAAATGGAAATTCTATAAATCATATTATAAAGTTTGTATAAGGTAATGGGTATATTTTAACTGGTAAAGAAAAGTGACAAAAATGGCATTCAAGATAGAGTCAGAAAACTTGAGTTAATTAGAAATACCTGTATAATCAAATAGGGAACTGTTGTTAGTCGCTGAGTCGTGTCTGACTCTTTTGAGACTCCATGGACTGTAGGTTCCTCTGTCCATGGGATTTCCCAAGCAAGAATATTTAGAAGTGGGTTGCCATTTCCTTCTCCAAGGGATCTTCCTGACCCTTCCTGACCCCCAGGGATCAAACCTGTGTCTCCTGCATTGGCAAGAGGGTTCTTCACCACTGAGCCACCAGGGAAACCCCAAATAGGGCATAGATGTTAACAAAAGAATTAACAGGATTATATAAAATTATATCTGAATTACAGCCAAATCAATTTACAATGCAAGCAAATCAAATGTAACTATCCATATGTAGAAGAATATTAGATCTGTTTGACAGATGGTAACTAGAGAACAAAGGAAGGAAAAGAGAGAAAACTCAAGATATTAAGACTATGTATGGTCCAACTGTCACATGTATGAAGGGTACACAGAATATTGCAGACATATGTATAATCCAAGAGGTAAAATAAAAGAGGTTGGTTTAGGAAATGACTGACAGTTTCACCACCACCACTAACCACCCAAGAATAAAGTCCATAATTTCACTAATAAATTATTATTCAGTAGATACCAAGTAATATTCATTTTGATCAAAGACAGACTTTGAAGTTCCATTATATTTTCACTGCACATAATTAACACAGAATTTACCACTGTACCCTTGAACAAAACAGACATTGAAGAAGTGATTTCTGAATGAAATATATCACCTTATAGATAGGTGATTCCAATAGGGACATAAATATTCTGGAAGTAGAAGAAAGGAAAATGTGAAAATATTTAAATAAAACTACACATTTTTCATTTTTTGGGGTTTAGACTATGTCTACATCCAACAAGCCAATTATCAAATATTAAACAACAGAGTGGCATAGAAGCAGATTAACTTATAGAGTATATTAATAATATCCTTTTCATTTAAGATCATTATAGAATGGTACTTAACCTCATTATTATTCCATGCTTATCACTGTTTGTTAGTCGTTTTATTCTTTGCTTTCCAATTAGATCTAAATATATTGCTGTCTTTCCTCCCTTTGGCCCATCCTCTTCTCTATCCTCTTACCAAAGTGATTTTTCAATAAATCAATATTTATTATTTAAAAAATCAGCAGAACTGGATTTACAAACTAGTTTAAGTTCTCATGGATTTAGTTTGATTATAATGTATCACAAATATTTTTTGACATAAGTGAGGGGTTCTGAATCTCCACTGTTCCTGAGTACAACACAAACTCAAGACAAAGTTTACAAAGCAAAGCAGATATAACATTTCTAAGAACCTAGTAGCAGTTATTTGAATGTAAGAGGAAGTAATCTGCCACCTTTGGTGTGGCCTATTAACGAAGATTCTCTGCTTCACCAAACTCTACTAAGGCTTCTCTGAACTCTCTTCTCAATGAAGCTCTGCCTTTTGGGCTTGGTCATCTCTTCATTGCCAGTTGAACCCGGATCCCCTACCTTCAACATGCTATCATCTTCAACATCTGATTATGTTCCTTAGCTTCCACCATCCTCCAAATGATATCTGATCACCTTGACCAACCTTCACAAGAACCCTAAAAAGTCATCTTAGCCAGAATAGTCCATCCCCCAAGTGACATCTGATCACCTTGAATGGCCTTCACAAGAACCTTATAAAGTCATGTTAGCTGGAAACCTCCCTGATGCTTCCTACTTATAGCCTCCATCCTCTGAACTGCTCATCCTGATCCTGGGCTATAAATCCCCCTCTTTTCTTTGTTGTATTTGGAGTTGAGCCTGTTTCTCTCTCCTACTGTAAATCCCCACTGTAGTAACTGCCAGTATACCTAGCATGATAGTCCTCCCTAAATATAGTCTGACATTTTTAATAAGTGTCATGAATAATTTTTCATTAAACAATATCTAAATTCTCAGAAGAAAGCTGTTTAGTAGTGATGACATAATAAATTATTTCTTGCTTGGTCTCTTTACATAATTATTTGGAGGTAGTTTTGTAAAGTTGTACCATCAGTTGTTTTAAATGCCAAAAATAAAGCAATTGTAGATGCATTTTATATTTTTACTTTGCTTGTTTTCAGACTGAAACAGCTGTTCAGAAAAGCAGGAAAATTACTGTTTTCTCTGCACTCAGGGAATGCCAGCTAAAGCCTCACATGTGGAGTTAGCATTCTTGGGGAGGGCTCCAAGCTGCTGTGTAATGGATCCAGAGACCACAGAACTAAAGTGCCCTGGCTGTTAGAATCAGGTGGGGGTAATGTCTTGTTAACACAGCCACCAGGTCTAAATCAATAAATCTCAAGCCTGGGTCAAGGAAAGAAAGCGCAGTGCCTTTTCAAAAGTTTAAGAGACCAGCAATGCTGTGAGGGCTAAAAAAAGATGTCTTCTAAAGTAGTAGGAAATCCCATACCTGCACCCAGATAGGCTTTTGCAATATAATCATAGCCTTAGGATGCAAGCCTGCTTGCCTTTTGATCTTGAATAAGTTTCATTTTGTAACCCATTCACTAAACCAAAGCACAGTAGGATGTGTGACTCCGATTGAAGCAGTTTCTCAGTCTTCTACAAAGATGAAGTACATCAAGAGCCTTTACTTATGTCCTTATTACAACTGAAATGAATACTCTAAAACAATCTGAAAGCATTTATAACTGGGTCTGAAATTCAGTGAAAGAGACTGTGTGTGGCGAGGTGGTGTTTCTCCTGGGTTACTTGATCAGCAGCCTGTGATTCCATTAGTAATTAAAACCTAACCACTTATGTATTTAAGTAATACTTTCTGAAAATATTTATTTCACTTTAATCATTTAATTTAGTTAGCCATCTAATTACAAGGGCTTTATAGTTTTTTTTTTCTATTTCTCTTAAAAGAATAATCTGGTAAGTTAAATTCTTACTCAAAACTCTGAAGACATATCAGATAGGCCCATGCTGCCTTTCAATGAATATCTGCCCCTATTCTTGCATTAATGGGGAAAATTAACCCAAAATATATATGGTGATAACAGATGTTATCTTAAATTTTCTAAAAAATTTTATACTCATTCATTATGGCAGGAGAGCATTTGAATTTCATGTGTGTATAACTGAAAAAAAAAATTGAATTGGGTCAGCTTCAGTAGGAATCCTTTCATGTTCTATAACTTTATGCAGTTTGCCAAAGCAATCAATAAAGACATGTTTCAATATATATCCAAGTAAATATTTTCTCAGCTAAAGGTTAACACTTGCCCTACAACATCATTAGACTTTAAGTCCACAGGGGAAAATAGTGTATCTTCTGGTGGTATTTTCTAAATAAACACAGAACAAACAGGGCACTGGTTTCTTCTTTAAATCTGATAGCCCAAAGGCATGGCCTTTTCCAGGAACCCTTTATGACATCCTGCATTTCTCTAAGCAATACAGCTGGACTTCTTCTAATGAGGTAAAAATCGTCTTGCGGCACTTGTGGGGGTCAAGCTGCTCCCACTAAGGTTTAGAAAGCCTTAAAAAAGTGGGTCCGTCACTGTATTTTAGTAAAGACGCCTCTAGCAATTCAAAGCATAGGTCTGGTGCTGTTCATGCCCCTGCTGGCATCTGACACCTAACCTTAAAATTTCTGAGGTCAATACAGACAGACTGAAGCAGGGCCTGCAGTGGTTACTGGACTTTAGTAACTCCTAGGATTAAGCACATATTTTGAATATATCACCAAGATCAGTGGGACTCTCATACTATTATTGAATTTTTCACTTTATCCAACTGCTCAGCTGGGGTAGGTTGGAACAGGGAAAAGGAACTATGGTGGTCTCCTCTCAAAATAATGTCCAAGAATTAGTCTTTTTAAGGTTATTTTTGACAAGATAATTATTAACCTACTTTAAAAGACATTAGAAAGTCTGAAAGCAAGGCTAGGAAAAATCCATTAAGGCAATCCAGTTAGTATGATTCTATTTTCTTTTTTAATCAGATTAATTCTCCTACTAATCAAATCCAACTT
This sequence comes from Dama dama, assembly GCF_033118175.1. NCBI lineage: Eukaryota > Metazoa > Chordata > Mammalia > Artiodactyla > Cervidae > Dama > Dama dama. Next base: position 45,043,634 of record NC_083711.1, on the reverse strand, counting down.
AGCCTTCTGACTGTAGAAATCAGCTTGTATTAAAGAAACACAGAATCCTGAGTGAAATATTCAAATATCTATTAAGATATTATATTTATTCCCTTTACTCCTTCCTCTGTAAATTTCCTGTTGGTAATGATCAGAGCAACACTGAAATACATATTAAAAAGTGTCTCACCATGGTGCCAACATAGTTGTCATTCAATTTTGGAAGTGAATCTGAATTATATGGGGTCAATAAAGAAGCACAGAGACTAAAACGTGTACATATAAGACATTTCATATGAATCTGCTAAGTTATCCTCAGTTTCCTTATCTTCCACTTACATTGATTAGAACTGTAGCAATTAGTTAATTATTCGCAATGTTCCTTTTTAAGGTTATTTTGGGCAAGAGGTATGTATTTTTGTTTTCTTTTTTTGGTGGGAACTAAGTAACATAACATAAATGTGGGGTTTACTAGAAGGCTATGAAAGCATTTCATAGACATAAAGCCAGGATTTAGAACTGGAATTGGGAACGTGGCAGTGATCTAGGGAACTACTCCTATCTCTCTGTTTCTCTGGCAGTGTGTATGTGTTAGTCGTTCAGTCATGTCTGACTCTATGCAATCCCATGGACTGTAGCCCACCAGAATCCTCTGTCCATAGGATTCTCCAGGCAAGGATATTGGAGTGCATTGCCATGCCCTTCTCCAAGGATCTTCCTGACCCAGGGATCGAACCCAGGTCTCCTGCGTTACAGGTGGACCCTTTATCATCTTGGCCACAAGGAAAACTTTCTCCGGCAGTGCAGGCAGCTAATGTTTAATCACCAGCTCTCAGGGACAGGAAAGCTCTGATCTGGACTACTTGCCAGGTTCCATTGTGTTAGATACACCACCATAAGAAGATTTCAAACTACCAGTTGAAGTCAACCAGTCTCCAAGAATTCCCACAAATTAGAAAAAGATTCCTATAAACTGGAATAAGCTGACTTCATATACTATTGCTCTCAGTCACAATGTCTATTGACCTTTTCCTTCTCTGACCTTTTGTTTCTCCATGTTCAATCTATCCTTCTGATTTTCTTTGAAGACAGCATTCTCTAATGATTTGCCATTGTGCACACGTCTGAAAAATGTCCCAGCGCCATTTGGATTTCAGTGACATTTCAAAGATAATGTTTCTAATTTTAATTTTCAAGGGGTATTTTATTGGTTTAGCATATACTTCATGTGTTGTTAAATTTAAGGGTAGGAGAGGTGTTGACAGCAAGAAGCCTGAGCATTACTAGCTGAAAATTGAATGCTGCTTAAATGTACTTACCTCCTGTTTTTGGAATATTATTTTACAAGGAGAAAAAAGTTGAGAAGTCACAGAATCATATGTATGAATTATTAGCCATGGAAATATATTATGGCAGCACATCTGAATTTTTAAGTGCATTATTGAACTTTTAAAGAGAAGAATACTTCCAATGCAATCCAAGTATTAGTACAACCAGTGGTACCAGCTTCTTGTGATATTATTTGTCATTTTTAAACCATCAAAAAAAAATTGTGAATTTGTACCTAATTTATGATTTTCCTTTGCCATTGGGTAAATAATGACATAATAATCACATACATGAACATTCTTTGATATTAAACTTGAAAGCAGAATAGGTTACAGTATTTCTAAATCAGATAAAAGAAAAATATTCTGGGACAAATCTACATATATATAAAGAAAAATAGTTTACATACAAAGAGATATGAATAAGATAGTATTATAAATATTTTTCATATATTTCATCAAATAACATTATCATCCTTTAATTTTTATCAATAGGAGGATTTCCTTTACCAATATATTACATCATATGTACTATATACATATATTTAATTTTCTATATTAATCATAATGACATTATTATAAACTTTCCATTTTCATAGGCTTACATATAAAGAGTTTCATATAATTAATACTACTTCTCAATGGTTTTTACGGTTATTAGTGGCAAATTGCATATTCTCTATCTGGATGATACAGTCTGTTACAAAAATCTTTCACCTTTTTATCATTGCCAAGTGTCCAGCAATGATATGTTATATACAAGCTAATAATGAATCACTCAATTTCTCTGATGCCAGGAGAACTCGGAGCCTAAAGATATTTGTACTGTTCTATTTCCCCTGAAATATATTTTGTTTCATAAAAGCATTAACCACTCGGTAGAAAACTGGAACACATAAAATCAATAGATTTCTATGCTTACCAGACCAACATGATGTATAACAGCAAGTAATTCTAAAATCCATTAAAACAATCTGATTTTAAAAAATGCGTAAATTCAATTGAAGGCTATAGGCATTACTTTATGACTATGTGTCAAGGAGATGATATTGTTAAGTATAGAGTCACATGAAATTCAAGCTGACTCCTTTAGCAAGGACAAACCTTGGTACAACTGAGAGACATTTGAGAATATCTCAAATGAAAGAGTGCTGAAGTGAAGTTCCTACAAGGTTGCCATTGTTTTTTCAATAAGATACCATGACTCATGTAAACTTTATAGTAGTAACTTCTAGATTATAACTTAAGTCTAATAATATAAAATATGATAATTATCCTAATTGCTATTTGAAAACTTATCTGTAAGCAGGTTTAGTTCCTGGCCCAAAATATGTCCTAATTAAACAAACAGTTAACAAAGAAACATTCAACAACATCAATAAGCGTCAAATGGTTATATGTTTGCTGAAAATGTACAGAAAATATTGAATGTATGTGTAGGCTAGACCAATATACGTAAGCATCCAGAAAGTCTGAAAAGCATACAGGCTGATGATTTTTTGTCCTTCAGTATCTCAATGTATCTGTCCAGCACTATTTTAGAGCTGGAACAGCTGACTCTGCTTAGGGAAAGTAAAGAAATGACTGTGGCAACAGTCACCATTTGTTTTGTCTTGGATTGCAGCCCTACCCTAGCATAACTCTTTCAGAAAAAAACTGAATCTTGCTATCAACTGGATCCAACCTCTTGAGAAGGCATTTATAGAGCCTTCTGTTGCTACTTGAACTTCTTTGAGCAAAGACTCTATAATACTGTCACAGGCCATCCAGCCTAGAGGACAAGTGACCGTGGACAATCAGTTTGCATTTAAATTCCTGAAGCTGTACAACATGTCCAACTGGGTCCAGCTAGAGGCAGAAATGTACACTGAGGTGCCATGTGGGATAGAGGCAGCCCAGATCTTTAAGTTCATCTCTTCTTCCCCAAGAGACTTATGGAAATAATCCTGGAAGCTACATACAGCATTATCCTTAAGAAGAATTTTGTAAATCAATCTTCTTTATCCCAATATGTTCCTAGTGGCATTTTAGTGCTGTTCCCAGATTAGCACCTTGTATAATTGCTCAGCAGGTCACTACTTAAATCCAGCTCTTAAAAGTGCATTTGTGAATTTTTCTTAGAAAAAGGAACACGTTTTTTTTTTATCAGATTCTCTAAGGTGTTAGTATCTCAAAATAATTGGAAACTACTTCCTTAAGAGTATTGATATCATCCAGCCTCACTCCTTAAAGCAGTAGGAAGGAAATGGGTAATGGTTTTTTATTTGAAGTGGTTTATTACAATATATTGAAAAGAATAAGAACTTCAGTTTAACTTCATTTTTCTCTGAATAGTTAGTTGATCTTGAGAGGACATAGTACTTATAAATCCATTTTTGTCATTTTAAAACTACTAAACTAATGAACACTAGTTTATTAGAATTGACGCTGTGAGAGTCCCTTGGATAGCAAGGAGGTCAAACCAGTCAGTCCTAAAGGAAATCAACCCTGAATATTCAGGGTTGATTCAGCTTCAGTTCCTGAAGCTGAAGCTGAAACTCAAGCTCAAGCTCAAGTACTGAAGCTGAAGCTCAAGTACTTTGACCACCTGATGAGAAGAGCTGACTCACTGGAAAAAAACCCTTATGGGGAAAGAGAAGGAGGGGGAGATGAAGGATGAGATGTTGGATGGCATCACTGACTGAATGGACAGGACTCTGAGCAAACTCAGGGAGATAGTGAAGGACAGAGAAGCCTGGCGTGCTGTCGTCCATTGGGTCACAAAGAATCAGACACAAGTTAGTGACTGAACAACAATAGTAAACATTTTTAAAAAGTATTTATCATCCCAATTTAGATTAATTCTATCTTTCACATGCTAAATATTATTTAGATGCTAATGTTTATTTTCATTTATACCATAAAATTATTGGGAGCCAGTATAAAATGAGATGTTTGACTTTAACATACCAGGAATGTGGAAAACTCTATTTAGATTCTGATACTCACTAATAATTATATTGCAGTTGGATCATTGTTTTTGTGGCTTTGACTTTTGATATCTCATACAGACTCTGGTCTGGGCTCAGCTTACTACTGTGTCTGTTTCTGGTTTTCTTGGAGATATTGCCATCTACCATGAGCCCACTATTTAATGACCCTGATGACATGTGCCCAGAGGAATGAACAGGTATAATCATTCTATGTATTTCAGTAAGGCATTTACTAGTTTTCCCTCATAATAACTTTGTAGGCAACATGCATTGGGTGCTGGTAAACCAAAAGGTATTGGAAGTGTGGGCAAGAAAGAGAGGTGCAGGGTAATGGTTCAGTGTACAGTTTCTTAGCAGCCTGGCTTGAGTCTGCTCCCTTCCTAGTGTGTGTTTTATCACTGATACAGAGAGAACGATAATCAGATTCACAAAAGACAAATAAGAGAACTTAGCTAACACACTGGCTAACTGAATAAAATTTCAAAATTCCTTAACAAGTTGGAGCCACAGGTAGATTCTAACATGAAATATATTGTTGATAATGTGAAAAATAGAAAAAATGTATAAGGGTTTTATGAAGATGAGCAGCCCTTATACAAAAATTATTAAAACTTAAAATTTTCCTTGTGAGTAAATAGCATGAGACTCCACAAAGCTAATGCAATCTTTGCACTAATCAGTGGTATCTAGACTACTTGAGATAATAATATTGATCTACCAGTAACTATAAGAATTCAGATAAGGAAATGAAAATGTATTAAACTACTAGGATATTGTGTTGGAGTATCTTAGACACGTTTTAAATTTAATTCCCACAACAACCTCTAAGAGATATTCGTTGCTAGAACATTTTACAGATGACAAAATATAATGTTGGAAAGGTAAGCAATCTTCCCACAATCCTGGGTACTAAAGTTAAGAAATACTTCAAGCCATGGCTGTGTGTTTCTAAAACATAAAGGTATCACATTATACAAATGCGTGCTGATACCCTGGGGACTCAGCAGTCAAGAATCCTCCTGCAGGTTTTGGGTTGTTGTGTTTTCATTTTCATTCATTTCTATGCATATTTTGATTTCTTCTATGATTTGTTGGTTATTCAGAAGTGTATTTAGCCTCCATATATTTGAATTTTTAATAATTTTTTTCCTGTAATTGAGATCTAATCTTACTGCACTGTGGTCAGAAAAGATGACTGGAATTATTTCAATTTTTTTGAATTTACCAAGGCTAGATTTATGGCCAAGGATGTGATCTATTCTGGAGAAGGTTCCATGTGCACTTGATAAAAAGGTGAAATTGATTGTTTTGGGGTGAAATGTCCTATAGATATCAATTAGGTCTAGCTGGTCCATTGTGTCATTTAAAGTTTGCGTTTCCTTGTTAATTTTCTGTTTAGTTGATCTATCCATAGTTGTGAGTGGGGTATTAAAGTCTCCCACTATTATTGTGTTACTATTAATTTCCCCTTTCATACTCAGTTAGCATTTGCCTTACATATTGTGGTGCTCCTATGTTGGGTGCATATATATTTATAATTGCTATATCTTCTTCTTGGATTGATCCTTTGATCACTATGTAGTGTCCTTCTTTGTCTCTTTTCACATCTTACACTGTTGGTGGGAATGCAAACTAGTATAGCCGCTATAGAGAACAATGTGGAGATTTCTTAAAAAACTGGACATAGAACTGCCATATGACCCAGCAATCCTACTTCTGGGCATACACACTGAGGAAACCAGATCTGAAAGAGACACGTGCACCCCAATGTTCATCGCAGCACTATTTATAATAGCCAGGACATGGAAGCAACCTAGATGCTCATCAGCAGACGAATGGATAAGGAAGCTGTGGTACATATACACTATGGAATATTACTCAGCCATTAAAAAGAATTCATTTCAATCAGTTCTAATGAGATGGATGAAACTGGAGCCCATTATACAGAGTGAAGTAAGCCAGAAAGATAAAGACCAATACAGCATACTAACGCATATATATGGAATTTAGAAAGATGGTAATGATAACCCTATATGCAAAACAGAAAAAGAGACACAGATGGACAGAACAGACTTTTGGACTCTGTGGGAGAAGGCGAGGGTGGGATGTTTCGAGAGAACAGCATCGAAACATGTATATTATCTAGGGTGAAACAGATCACCAGCCCAGGCTGGATGCATGAGACGAGTGCTCGGGGCTGGTGCACTGGGAAGACCCAGAGGAATAGGGTGGAGAGGGAGGTGGGAGGGGGGATCGGGATGGGGAATACATGTAAATCCATGGCTGATTCATGTCAATGTGTGACAAAAACCACTACAATATTGTAAAGTAATTAGCCTCCAACTAATAAAAATAAAGGGAAAAAAAAAAAAAAGAAATACTTAAAAAAAAAAAAGAATCCTCCTGCAATGCAGGAGACCTGGGTTCGACCCCTGCGATCCCTGGGTCAGGAAGCTTCCCTGGAGAAGGGAATGGTATTTGTGCACAATCCAGTATTTGTGCCTGGGAAATCCAAGTCTATGGGGTCACAAAGAGTTGGACACGACTTAGTGATTAAATAACAAGGAAACTGAAAGCTATTTCTCCCTCTTCTCCAAAATAAAAAAGGCATGTGTTAAGCCTAGGCAAGAGATTTATGTTAGACAAAATCTTTATACTGAGATGCTTCAAAAGATAGGGAATTACCAGTCTCCAGGAGGTTTAGCACAGGTTGAATAAGCATCTGTCAAATGTTCTATGTGCATCAGGCAACTGATTAGATTAGGCAGTTTTTAAGGTACTTTCCAAGTGAGACAATCTCTGATTCTAGAATATTTATGATTGACAGTGTTCCAGAACTGAACCCGAAAGATTAAGTATGAGGAACAAGGACAAATGATATTCCAGTGCATGCCTCAGTAATATGCATACTGAAGCTTTATAGCATTCTGAATCAGAAGTTGTCAGGTACTCTGAGATAGGTTTGAAAGAACCAGATGTTGAAATAATCCTTTGTGTATAAAATTGCTCTGGATCAGTAACTGCAAATTAAATCTTAATCCAGTATAATCATTTAATGATTTTATTCAAATTAATGAATTTGTACTCTTAGCACCCTAATTATTTGATATAGTATTTAAAGATCAAAATGAAGGTTTAAAATATGTAATACTCCTTTCACTGGAAAGTTTTAAACAGACATTCACTGTGTTCAAACCATGTGCCAAACACTAAAGGACATTAACATAGCACTAAATAATACATATTTCTTGGTATGTGAAGTAACTACCAAAGGTAAGGAATATATTCATGTCTTTTTTAAGATTAAAATAATTATGCAGTACCACTCATCTAACACCTGGTTTCTCCTTGTAACCACATTAATTCTAGCATAAAAATCTTGTGAGATTTACATGTGCAATGTGTAGCTGATTACAAATGAACATAGCCAAGCCTGGAACCTTGGTTTAAAAAGCATGATCCTCTATTATACAGAGTGAAGTGAGTCAGAAACAGAAAGATAAATACCATATTCTAACACATATATATGGAATCTAGAAAAATGGTACTGAAGAATTTACTTACAGGGCAACAATGGAGAAACAGACATAGAGAAGAGACTTATGGACATGGGGAGAGGGCAGGAGAGGGTGAGATGTGTGGAAAGAGTAACATGGAAACTTACATTAACATATATAAAATAGACAGCCAATGGGAATACGCTGCATGTCTCAGGAAACTCAAACAGGGGCTCTGTATCAACGAAGAGGGGTGGGATGGGGAGAAAGATGGGAGGGAGCTTCAAATGGGAGAGGATATATGTGTGTGTATATATATATACACACCTATTACTGCTGATTCATGTTGAGGTTTGACAGAAAACAGCAAAATTCTGTAAAGCAATTATCCTTCAATAAAAAAAATAAATGAATTTAAAAAAGCATGATCCTCTAGTCTAAAATAAAGTATCTAGAGTTAGCTAGCATTTTGAAATTAGATACATGCAAATAATTTTCCCAAGTTTTTTTTTTTTTTTTCCCCTTTCTCTCTGTATGCACTTGCTGCTGAAAAACATCCTCTTGGTTATGAAAGGAAATCAAGAGAACGTTCCAGTGTTGGTTCATCATCTACTTGTCTTTGGACAAACTCGAAAACACTTTATATAACTTATCATCTTTTGAAAGACCATTTGGTACTGGACTAGCTCAGCTGGTAAAGAATCCACCTGCAATGCAGGACACCTTGGTTCTATTCCTGGGTTGGGAAGATCCCCTGGAGAAAGGATAGGTTACCCACCCCAATATTCTTGGGCTTCCCTGGTGGTTCAGTTGGTAAAGAATTTGCCTGCAATGCAGAAGATCTGAGTTTGATCCCTGGGTTGGGAAGATCCCCTGGAGGAGGGCATGGCAACCCAGTCCAATATTCTTGCCTGGAGAAGCCCCACGGACAGAGGAGCCTGGTGGGCTGCAGTCCATGGGGTCACAAAGAGTCAGACACGACTAAGCAGCTAAGCACACATTCTCTTTATTTAGGGAATTACATAACAGGGTGATGCTATTCAAAAGTGCCTTTATATGCAATTATTTGATATGTCTAGATAAAATATAAGGACAGTACCATTAAAATACCTTCAGCATCCTAAAAGACCTTTCATTCATTAACAAAATGGTAAGGTATATATGGTATAGTTAAATGAGTGTATACAATGAATGCAACTATATAAAGGGACATGTGTGCACAAAGAATACCATATGAGTCCTCAACTCTTTTTTTCCCTCTATCCTCATTCTCTTTCTTTTCATCCCTCCCTCACCTCCCCAGCTGCTCTTAGCATTACCACTCATTCCAGTGATTTCAGCTGTTGCATATATCATGATGCTGAGTTACAGATGCAAATTCCTAAATTCGTATAGAGCAAATAGATATGGTTGTTCTAAAGTCACATGGACAATGACACTATTTTTAAAGTGAACTAATATTCCCGACCACTTCAGTTCCTTCCCCCCAATACATTATAGTAATTACTCTATAACCATTCACACATTCAAGATAGACACTCAGGCATTCTCCACCTCTTCTTTCCTACATTTATCTGTCTAGCAATAAATATGTTAGTTTTCTTTGCCTTCATTCATAATTCAGCAATGTCATCCCTGGATTATTTAAACTGCCTCCTGTTTAGGGTTTCAGTAATATTTTGTTCTAAATATACAAAACTTCCTTTCTGAAGTAAAGATATATCATTCCCTTTCTCAAAAACAGAACAAAAAATATTTAAGTAACTATCCATTAAATACTAGAGCCCTTTAATAACTGACTTTAATTTCAGTCCTGTCAAGCTCTACTATCCAACACATGGCCTATTTCCAACTATATCCAAGTATTCTTCACACACACTGGTGAAGTGGATCAGAATTGAGGCTTATCTTTCAAGGATCAGCTCAAATATTACCTTGTTCATTCACCCTACTTTTCAGTAAATCTTCTGTGAAGAATTAGTTCTGCTTTCAGTGCTCTCAGCAGCATGGTTCACAGGACCAGGGAGCATTCACCCAATTATATCAGATAAGCTTATATATAAACATCTTCCACCATGCTTGCAAGGATTTGCGGATAAAATAATGTGTATTTATTTATCTTTGAATTACCTAAGTGCACAAAAGGAGCTCCTAAATGGTACTGAATGAATGAGTGAAATCACAGCTAAAAAAGATATTTTCTCTTTCTGATTCTTTTTTTTTCTCTTTCTATGTGATCAATCAATGAAATAAATTATACTAAGACAGAGAGTTATAAAAATAGTGAATATATATTAAATGGGAAGATAGAGGGGCTAGGAATGCTTATTTATTTATATTTACTGAGAGAAGAGATAACTTGAAAATGAAATGATACCAAATCTATAATCATTGAAGTAAAATTCTAAAATTTTAAAATAGAATGGCACTGATAAAGATCTAACCAGATGGATGGTCTTCTATGGGCTAAGATTTTGTTGTGGAGAAATAATGAGAAGGGACATGTGAAATTAATCCAGTAGTCCTAACATACAACTCAGTCATATTTCCTGGTGAAATAAAAAATCTTTATATACAAGGACTTGCCTCCATACCAATTTATAAAAGAGTCACTTGATATTACTTGAAGATCTGTATCAAAGTTTTCAGATTCCTTTTGATGAAAACTAAGCTTAATTATTATAAAACGTGACTGATGTGGCAACTACTCCCCTAAATGTGGTTCGGGTTTATGAACTGCCTGATCGCAGGTACAGAGGAGAAGGGGCCGTGTCCATCAAGGAACTACTCTATGGTAACTGCTCTTGCCTGACCCAGTTTTATATTTTGAGAGAATAGCATAATAGCAGCAGACGCTGTCCTATAGGTAGTATTAGCGTTGTGTCAGACCATCTCCCCATAGTGATCAGGAAAAGGCTGCCTGTCCCAAGATATCCCAGGCAAGACCAATAATATTTTTGCAGAATCTAGGAGACAGAACACTGAGACTTGTCATATAAATGAAATAAAAGAGTGATTGAATCTCTCATCATCTCTCTCATGACTCTAGATATACAAAAAATATTATCTTTGTTTTCTTTGTAGGTGTGTTATGAAGAACAAGACTATGGGGCATTATTTTTCACCAGATTTTTTTTTTTTTAAAGATTTAATTCTGTGTGCCTGACAATAAGAAATACAATTAGAACAGCTTATCCCTTTAAAGTACCCACACCTCACGGTTATTACTCGTACACATTAGAAAAAAATAAAGGGTAAAATACAATAAATATCACAATAGAAAAACAGATGCAATGCTGTGAGGGTTAGGAGGGGCAGAGGGATGCACAAAGAGGGAGAGGAAAAGGAGAGAGAGAGGGAGAGAAGGAGAGAGAACCAGAAGGACCTGAAGAAGGCAGAGAGGGAAAAGGGGGAGGGAGGGAATGAGTATGTATGAATGAATGTGAGAGAGACATTAAAAGGTATTCCTTCTGGGTACAAAAAAGAAAAAAGCTAAGGAAGATTTTTTTTTTTGTAGATACTATAGTGTGCCACTCAGATCCCCTTCTATGGATTGAGGCCTTTGTTATGTCAGCTGCTAAGCATGGGGGCTACTGGCAGAACACAGCCAAGTACCTCCTGGGAACGCCCCCTCCACCAAAGGGGATCTGCTGATGCAAAGTGGGGTCTACAGCTCACACAGAGGACCTGTAGATGAGGGGCCAGGACATCGCCTTGCCTCCATAAGAGACATCTCTGAATAGCCATTTTAGCTTCAGAGCAACCTGTGAGGTTGGGGGAGGCCTCTTTTGCAACTTTATCTCAATTCAACTTCTCTTTCTGCCTGTCACACTTTCCTCATTTCCTCTAGTTCCCTACAGGGCTTCCCAGTAAATTTTCTGAATGCAAATACTGCATCAGGATGCTCTTCACAGGAAATCTGACCTAAGAGAAGATATATCAAAATCAAAATAATGGTTATAGAGGTTATTTTCAGAGTACACTAACTGAGGAATATGTCCATTCTGGACTATCTTTATCTATAGTATATTGCTGAGCCGAGTGAAGCAGATGCTGCCAAAATTAAGGTCTGACACAGAGTGGAGACTCCAACTAATAGCTATTTTGCAGTGAGTAATTGGAAAAGACGCTGATGCTGGGAGGGGTTGGAGGCAGGAGGAGAAGGGGACAACAGAGGATGAGATGGCCAGATGGCATCACCGACTCGATGGACATGAGTTTGAGTAAACTCCGGGAGTTGGTGATGGACAGGGAGGCCTGGCATGCTGCGATTCATGGGATCACAAAGAATCGGACACGACTGAGCGACTGAACCGAACTAAAAGCAAGTCAAGTATGTTACAAGTATAAAAGCAGTAAGCTAGAAAAAAGAAGATGTTGAATTCTGAGGTTCACTAACAAGACTGGGTAGAGAGAAAAACAATGATTCTCAATGAATTGTGAAAGAGAACACAAAGGTTGTCCTGTCACTTATGGGTAATAATAGTTGGGAGCACTTACTGATATGAATTCTATAGCACAGACTTCAAGAGGAGGGAGAAAACCTGAAAGCGTTCCTCATTAAGAAGACCATAAAAAAAGAGACACAGTTCCATGTCTGAATCCTCTGAACAAACAACTATGAAATACTGCTTGGACAAAAAAATATTTACAAAATGTATGTTAAAGTACCTATGGAGTCTAGAAGAAGCTCTCCCATGGTGTATTTTTTCAGCCAGAACGTTAGAGTATGTTGATCAAGCTCCACATAAAAAGTTGACTTCATGCACTTAGGGGACAATAGGAACTGTTATCACCTTTGGACCAACAAAATTTTCAAATCCAAAATAAACTCTGCAGAAATAGCACTTAGCTTTTCCTCTCCTTTCTAACATCCCCAAATGTGATTTCTGTTCCAATGTAATTAGTCTGATAGGTCTAAATTCTGTATTAGAAAAGATCACCAGAGATACCAGACTTATTTATCTAATGCTCTTTTAATTGCAAATGACATCATTCAAGTCCAAAGTGGGATTAAATTTACTCAGAGTATCAAAGAATTCATGAATAGTTGTGCTGCTCTAGTAAGTGATACTCCTCACATAAATTATTATCTCAGGCTAACCTTTGGAAGTTTCAAAATTAAAGACATGCCAGCACATAAAATGCCAAAATATTAATATCACCTATACACATGCAAATTCATAGTAGAAAAAATATAGAGATTAAAATTTCTTCCTTGTTTACTATTCATGCAAATCATCAAATTAATATCATATCTTTAAAAACCACATAATATGAAATGAAATACTAGATTTTAAGTGACAGATTTTAAGTTTCAGGCAGCAACACTGAAACATGATTTTGAAATATAGTTAAGGCATTTTTATGCCTTCTTGGAGATGAGGAATGTATTTATTACAATTTGTGATAAAATATAAAATTACAAAATGGCAATAAGTAATAAATAAATGATATGTCATATTTCACTTTGAAACTGAGTTAAAATACAGCACATTTAAAATCCCCAGCCTCGGACTATAACCTTTCCTCAATCAAGGTGACCATGAGAACGTTCCTTATGTGGCAGTCTACTTAGAGCTTCAATTCCCTTGCTTGCCAATCAGATGAATGTAGAAGAGCAAGGTCTCACTTACAATGTTATGTACTGAGCAATTCTGTCCTTCAGGGATACGTTTACACAAATATCATGGAGTTTTACTAAGAAATAAGTGCATATTGCTTGAATGAAGAAGAGTAACACAAATGAAAAAAAAAAAATCCAAAGGATCTTGGGAAAGTTGTAAATTGAGAGAAAAGATGCTACAATAATATAAACAAGGCTTTCCAGTGTGCATCTAGGCAGAAAAGCAATTACATTTTTGTTTCCAGGGAAAAATATAATTTTAATGATACATTTAAATGATGGTGACCTGCCCACCCAGAAGCTGCTTTCCCCTTCCTTCCAATTTATCTGTAGATGAAAATATGTATTAAATATTGCCACACAGCTGTCACTCTCTACTTGGCAGGAAAATTGAAGCTATGGTGGCACATATTGCTTATTATGTTAAAAGCTGAAAACAAGTACTTAACTAGGTATACATCAAGTATAATATATAAAGAAAATCATTCATAACAAATGAACACCAAAATAATAGATCTTAAAAAATTCAAACAATATAACTTATGACATGCAAATAAGAAATTTATGAATAAGAATTAAATTTTTTCAAATATAATTCTACATTTATAACTGGATTACTGTTGCTACTGAACATAACCTCTAAGGCTATTCATGATGAAAAGCTCAAAGTGTATAACTTTGAGCCTTTAATTCCTCAGTTTGGGGAAGTTTTCACTAAGAGCTATAGAAGTTCATCTGGTTGTATCACTTTATATGTAAAGCTCTCCCCAAACGTTTTTCTAAAGATCTCCAATAATAAAATTTATTGTTGTTGTTTAGCCACTAAGTCGTGTCTGACTCTTTTGCAACCCCATGGACGGTAGGCCACCAGGCTCCTCTGTCCATGGAATTTCACAGGAAAAATATTGTCTTCTTAGTAGCATTCAAATTATTAAGTATAAATATACATAATAATCATATACTTTGCAGTGCTTCCTGAAACTTAAGACAACTATAGTCTAAACTTAGTAAGAGCAAGTCATAGTATCTCTTTGAACTTCAGTTTCCTCCTCTATAAAATCAAGAGCTTACATTGGTGACCTAACATTTCCAGGTTCCTAAATCAACAGCAATTACAATAAATGAAATATGAAACAATGTCTTCAACAAGTAAAATACTTTTTGAAAATAAAGTGAATCAGATATAACAATCAAATGGAGTTCAGTTTGACTTCTGACTGCCATTTACCTGTGTAACTGTGGGAAAATAACATGATTTTCTCTGAGAAGAGCTGGCTAAGTGGCCTACTACCATCACAAAGCCACTACCGATAACCATGTCTAAGTAATCTGTGACTATCACCCAATCTCATTTGCAAATGTTTGAATCACTTTAACCCCTATGCATGAAGATAATTTCAACTTTTTCACTGGATAGTGTTAACATAAAATGCAGTGAATATTTAAAGCATTCCATATAGTTAAAGATTAAAATAAAATGTTAGTTTAAAATTCCATTTCACCAAAAATAAGAAAGATAATAAAGAATACTTCAATATTCCTTAATATCCCCTAGAATTTCATTTTCTGTTGATCTAAAATATGTTTCTTGATATGATGCCTACTACCCTCCAGCCCTTACAGTGGCAATTATTACCTTGGTTGAAACTGTTAGAATATGATTACTTATGTACTTATCATGACTATCGTTAATGATTTTGTCTGCCACCCACTAGCTCACATAAATTTCATAAGGTCAAGAGCATTTATCCATCAGTTTACTGCTGTCAGCATTTGTCACTGTGCCTTGTCCTTACTCAATACTCGGCAGCTAATGAGTAAATGATGTTACATAGCTTCTTCACATCCCTGTCTCCAAGATCTCCACTTTTCACAACTTTGCTCCTAGTTTCTGAACACACACACAAATACTCTGTACTTTATAAAAGTTGAAAAAGTAACAGATGCGAACATCGTCACTTTTCACTGTAAGAAGTTAACAGCAATTTTTCCAAGTCACTTTAAAATTTAACCTGAAAATGTTCATGAAACTGTATGTATTTGAAGCCCTACCACTGATCTCTGTTCACCACAAGATTAGAAGCTTTATTCTGTTAAGCTCCTCTGTGGTAAACTAGGTCCATGGGAGACAGTTATGTTTTATACCAAAACTTATTTATCTATCCCAGGTTCTACCTGACGCCAAAATAGCCTTCACCCTAAATTTTGGCCATTCAAGTCTATAATGAGCTAGACTGCAAAAGGTCCATTTGTATGTGTGACCAAGCAGGTTTACCACGAAGGGAATAAAAACACTCATCCAAAGTAAAGTGAATACTGCATAATTTTTCTTGAGAACAGAAACTTGGAGTTTCGTGTTTATTCAGTAAATACTTATGATCTAAATCCAATATATCCTAGTTCTTGTTTTCAATCATCTTATGCTCAATAGGAAAAGTTAACAGCAAATCAATAGCTACTTCTTTATAACTACTGCACCAAGTACAACAGGACAAAGAGATGGTTATGAGTATGGCCTGTCACCTGTCACTCTGCTTGCCCTATGCTCACTCCCAGGTATGTTACAATTGCCACTGGAATTGATCCCACACTTGGTATCTGCCAGACCCTGAATATTCGGGGGAAGGGCTGATGCTGAAGCTGAAGCTCCAATACACTGGCCACCTGATGAGAAGGGCCGACTCATTGGAAAAGACCCTGATGCTGGGAAAGACTGAGAGCAGGAAGGAAGCGGGTAACAGGGGATGAGACGGTTGGATGGCATCCCTGATTCAATGGACATGAGTTTGAGCAAATTCTGGGAGGTGGTAAAGGACAGGGAAGCCTGGGGCACTGCAGTCTATGGGGTTGCAAAAAGTCAGATATGACGACAATTAAACAACAGAGCCTTGGATAATATCAACATTGGAAGCCAGAGCAAGGAAGAAAAGTGCTGATTGAAATACTGCAGACACACAAAAAAAACACTCCTCAGAACATATTCATGTTAACCTTGGAAATTTCTAGAAATAACTAGGAGTACTTGGAATAGTCAAGGTCCCAAAGAGGGTGAAAACAGAACCAGAAATCCACTGTTGTTAATGTTTACCTTACCCACTCCTTCTTGGGATAGCTTGAGGAATACAGATTGCAAAACAAAACTAGTTGAAAATGAAACAGGCTACCTTGTAAAATGGTAAATTTTCTGTTTATGGCATCTGAAATGGTGGCTTTTGTCAGAAGCATATGGGATGGGTGGGTAGGTTTATTAAAAAAAATACTCCCTTTAGCTCTTAAACCCTATGAGTCTACAAGGCCATAAAATGTATCATTACACATGTATTTTGAGTCACTGATTGTTCTCTTTTCCTATGTACTGTCCTTCTTTCTTGCCAATGTAGTCATATTTTGAAGAAAGAGGCTTATAGGGTCTCTAAATATGAAAAAGTTTGTATCATTTCCTGAAGCTCCTTCAGTGTAATTTCCTGTCCAATCCTATACCAGAGTTAGAACGAATAAAATCTGCAAATATCAATGGTTCATGCTGAATAAGCTATTTTGGCATCCATTGATTGAATTTTAATGGGCACACTTGCTATTCAGTTGGTTTTAACCGTTGATAATAACCAGCATATTGCTTCCATGAGCTCCTTTTCCTACTGAGCTCTCTGCTGACTTTCCACTAACACTTCTTTCCTACTACTTCCTGTGGTGGGAACACCATGGCAGCTTTTTTACCTAGCATGCAATTTACCCAGGTTTGCACTGCATGATATGGGAAGTCCCAGTTAGAATTATAAAGGCTTCAGAGACGAGAAAAGGCATCCTGCTATGTTTTAAATGAGGCCAAACTTAGTGATGGAAACTTAGGTCTCTTATGTACAATAATAGTTCTGGCACTTAGAAAAGCATCATGTAGTTTTATTTGAAAACCCTAGAATATAAGCTCTAAAATAAAAAGGCTTAAAATACACAACACATAATTTACTTTAAAAGGAATGGCTTGCTAAGCAACTAAAATGAGATTCCTTAGGCTGAAAGACTTACAATCTATTTGAGGAAATAAAAAGGAGAAAAGCAAAGAGAAATACCAAAAGATAATACTTAGCAAATGATAAATAATGTAGTATATTATTTTATTTACTTTTTACAGATACAACCTTCCTAATCTGTCACAATCAAAGAAGTCTTCATAGGACACAATGACATAAAGGGACTGAATAGGAATGGAAATGCACATTCCAGGACAGAAACAGCATGATTAAAAACATACAAACAGGAGTTACAACAATTTATATAGAGAACAGACATGAGGTTCAGCCAGTTATAAAGAATTATCCTCCCAGGAGCTGGAGAAAGAAACTAGGCTCAGCCTATGAAAGTCTTTTAGTAAAAGTGGAGAACTATATATTTTATAAAGTAGGCAACAGGAAAACAACATAGAGTCTTTCTTGAATAAAGGAGTCCAATGACGAAAGTGATACATAATCAACATACAAACAGACAGTGTCATCCAAGATGAATTGATAGAAGAAAACAGGAATGGAAGCAGAGACTCTAGCTTAAAAAATAGTTTGAGAAGACCAGGTGAAATTGTGCAAGCAATTATTCTCATTACTATTTACTTATGAGATTTTCAGGCAGATTTATCCCCCAATATAAAATCTATATCAGTAAAAAATGTTATTTGTCAATATTCACTTATATAAACATATGATATTACTATATACAGAAGCCTGGAAAATAGTATGGTATGAGACTAGTTAATCTAACCATCTATTCATTCAACCTGAGTACCTAGGATGAGCAAGGCCTTTGGTAGATTTGAAGACACAAGGACGGTAAATTTTCTGTGCCTATTTTCTTTGGTAAACCCACCTTTATTTACCTAGTCAAACTGAAATACTCTTCCCTTTTCCTAGCCACACCTTTGGTGAGTTCTCAAGTCTTCTTCCACTGAAATGTCCAAATCTAACTATGCACCCCCTTTGTATTCTCATGATCAGACCCTCATCCCTTCCTCCTCAGGGCATAATGCAGTATCTTCCTCTATGGTCTCCATTCCTTTAATCTCACCTCTTTCCAATCTATTAATCATACTGCTACAAAAAGATGTCTAAAGCAAAAATTTAATTCTTATTAAAAATACCCATGATTCCCTATTTCATACAAAATGAAATTTCAATTTATACAAGCCCCTTTGCAATCTGGCTTTCATTGACCACTGTGGCCTTATCCATCATCCCCTCTTCCCAGTCTCCTGTGTGAGGGAGGCAATCCCACAAAACTATTCTTTTTTTTACGATCTTATCTTGAATTCACACACTGTTGCTCAATACCTGGAAAAATTCCCCTAATATTTTAAGGAAAGTTAAAATGTTACCTCCTATTATGAAACCTTCCCCAGCTTCCCCAGGAAGCTTTGCTAACTCTCTGCTTTCAAATATTGTGTATGTTCCTTTGTTATAGAACTTCTATGTAGCTTTATATTTTCTCCCTATTTCAGCAACTATCCCATACAGGACAGATACCATGCCTCAGTTATTCTGTATTCTAAGTGATTAACACAGTCTTAGAGGTCCTAAAATACTGTTTGAAGAATAAATCACTTTATCCTGTAAACAATCTGGAAGCTATAAATTTATTTATTTTTTACCAGCTTTATTTAGATATAATTAACACAGCCAATTAACACCCTGACATTGTGTAATTCCATATTTAATAGTTTTTAGCATATTTTAAACTTTATAAAACAATCACCACAACCCAATGCTAGAACATCATCAACCAAAAAGAAATTTCACATCCATTAACAATCACTCCCTATTCCCCTTCTCCTTCCAGCCCTCAAGAACCACTAGTCTACTTTCTGTGTCTAGAGATTTGACTATTCTGGACATTTAGTATAAATGGGATCATACTATAAATGATCTTTTTTAAGGGACTTCTTTCACTGAGCATATTAATTTTGAGATTAATCCTGTTTTTGCACAGATCAGTTCTTTATTCCTCTTTTAGTGAATAATAGGCCATAGTATGGACATACCACATCATGTTATCCATTCATCAACTGAGGTGCATTTCAGTGTTTCCTTTCTTTGACTATTAGGATAGTGTTGCTATAAACATCTATATACAAATTGTGTATGGATATACGTTTTAATTTCTCTTGGGGTAGATGCCGAGGAGGGTAACTGGTAGATCACTTGGTCATCCTATTTTGACAAACTCCCAACTTGTTTCTTCGTTTATTTTTTGAATAAGAAATAAATTCATATGATTTAAAATTCAAAAGGAATTAAAGAATCTGTAGTGAAAACGTTCCCTTCATTCATGCTTGCTTGTCACCCAGTTTTTCTTCTATGGGCCAACCAATTCTTATGAATATTCCATATGATTATAAAAATATATTACATGGAAATTCTTTTAACTCATTTTCAACAAATTTTAGACGCTATATACTATTGTGCTTCTTAAATTTCTAGAACTAATATATATTATTATTAGAGCTTGCTACATATTTGGGCACATAATCTTTCTCATTTTTATAGTCATGTTTATTTATTGTATGGATATACTAATTCCAAATGATAAAGATATAGTCTTATTTTGCAATATTTGATATTATAAACAACACTTTAATTAACGACCTTGTACATGTGTTAGTTCATATTTGCATGAGTCAATATAAGGAATAATTCCCAGGGAGTGGAACTACTTTATATTAAAAAATGTACTTCTTTAATTCAAAATATATTGCCAAATGGCCCTAATTAAAGTTATACTCCTTTTGCCCCTGTCATGATGTGGGATGTTATGTTTCTTTGCATCCATGTAGCCACACCATGCTACCAAACGCTGTGTTTTCTAACAAAGTAATAGTTAAAATTATATTTTAGTATGTATTTTATGCATATATTCACCTGATTGTGAAAAATTTTGCTTTCTACAATAGCTGATTGCATTTCATTCCCTGAATTACCTGTTCATATTCTCTGCCTATTTTTCTATTGGGTTTCCAACACTTTCCTTATTGATTTACAGAAAGTGTATTTGGGAAATTGGTTTTCTGTTTTTGAAAGTAGATTCAGATATTTTCCCAGCTTTTGTTTGCTTTTGCTTATAGTGGTTTTAGACTTACAGATTTTTTTAAAAATTTGCATGTCATCCAATTTATCTTCTGTTTTATAGCTTCTGGTTATTATATCAATGTCAGCTTTCCACAATCTGAGATTTCTGAAAAACAGTTTATCATTTATAACTTTTATTTACTTTGCAATTTAATATTTATATTCATTTATTTTTATTTTGCTGTGTACTCAGTCTCAAATGTTCTCTAATGTAAGGCGTGATATGCAAATACAACTTTATGTTTAGGTGGTTATCTAGTAGTGTCTAACCATTCACTGAGAAATTTACCTTCTCCTTACCTTATGAAATGCTGCCCTTTTCATATAATAAATTCATATGCATATGTAAAGTTTTCAATAGAAACGTTATGTAATGTTTTAGCAAAACTAATCGGCTGAGAGACTGCAAAGGAGATAAAAGACAGGCAAACATGTGCAGTTACCTGGGCATTTTACCTAGAAGAATCATTTTTCAAAGTTGCAGTTATACTTTGAATGTTGCAAAAGTATAGAATAAGGAGAGAAAATAACAAACAATAACATCTAAAATATATAGATATTTTAATTCAAATAGAAAAGCAGAAAATAATAAGTGATACTTGGCATATCACTTTGAGAATGTTAAGAATAAAAACTCACAATTCCTTGAAAATATCTGGAATATGTGCCTTAGGTTATTTAACTCAACTTCCTTGGTTCCTTCTTACTAGGCCATTGTCTCTCACAGTACAATGAACAATGTGCTGTATCTAGAACAGGTGAGGCCTGGGAGTAAGTCTCAGCCTTATCACACAAGAGCTATCTGATCTGAGCAAGTCAACTAACCTCTCTGACTTTGTCTTCCATCACTAAAATCAGTTGTGTTCATTAAATAGGACATGTGTATAATAGGGTTCCAGAGTTCCCTGGTACCTAGAAAGCATTTCAAGAATACATAATCATTATTATTTGTTATTTTGGGGAGATAATTGGAGAGAAATATATTATATCCCATAAAAATCTGGGATATAATTTTCTATTACTTGTGTTCATCAGAATTGCTTAGCAAATGTTAACCTCCTCTGTGCTATTGATTATATGCAAGTTGCTCAGTCATGTCTGACTCTTTGCAACCCCATGAACTATACAGTCCATGAAGTTCTCCAGGCCAGAATCCAGGAGTGGGTAGCCTTTCCCTTCTCCAGGGGATCTTCCCAACACAGGGATCAAACCCAGGTCTCCCACATTGTGGGTGGATTCTTTACCAGCTGAGCCACAAGGGAAGCCTAAGAATACTGGAGTGGGTAGCCCATCCCTTCTCCAGAGTATCTTCCTGACCCAGGAATCGAACCAGGGTCCTGCATAGCAAGTGGATTCTTTACCAACTGAGCTATCAGGGAAGCCCATTGATTATATATATGCATATATATTATCTCTCTATCATATGATTTGATCACTAGACAACTGTTTGCATTTTTAATTTTATTATAACTAGAGATACAATATTCAATTTTGAAGTATAAAACAGTTTCTGTTTAGTAGCCTTTGGCTTTGCCAGTTCTTACTGTATCATAGTACAGTTGCTTTGAAAAAACATGATAGTGCCACCATAAACTATGCCTTCCTATAGTGAATTTTAACTTGCCACCTAAAAATATATGCATATACACTGTGTGGAGATGCTATTGTTCTTAATTTTCTCCAACTTCGAGTATATGGCTAATCTCAGAAATACTAGACCAACAGTTGCAATAAATACTCAAATTTCATTTGCTTAATACAGGTTTAATAACCTACTCATTTTATTATCACCTACTTCATAGTTGAATGTAGACAATGAGGGACTTACCTCCATATCTGGTCACTCTAGAATCTATGATATTTTCATTTTATGCTTCTCTATGCATAAAATGCCTAGAGGCATTGCAGTTTTCCACTGGAGTTTCATCATTAGAGTATGAGAAGAAAGATGCGAGAGGGCTTGGCAGAAAAGGAAGGTCATTTAATTTGCAGAAGAGACATGTTTCACTTTAACCTACCTTCTTAGTAGCCAGAACTAAGACACATGATCCTATCCAGCCACAAAGAATGCTGGTAAATTTTATCCAGATGACAGAGTTATTACGAGGGGAACTGATGAACACATACTACTGTATATGCCAGAATACACCACCTAATTAGTAAGAAATATGGAATGCTTTAACAAATGAACATGCTGACAGAAAAAAACATTGTGAATACATTTGTGATACCAAAACACAAATTATATACAATGTTAAACAGATTTCTGACAAAAATCTATTCTTAATTTTAAAGACAAACAAGTGCTTATAATTTTAAATGATCAAGAAAGCATTTCCTAGATAGAAATTAGAAAGTTGACAAGAAAGAATGTTTAAATTTTATGGTTGGCAAAGCATAATGGGAAAGTTTGGATCAGTCTGCTGAAAACAGACACCTCAACTGTGATTAACAATAAGGAAGCTTACATTAAATTAATGACTATACATGTTGACTTTCAGCTTCAATTCATTGGAATAATTACTTTAAATTAACACATCAACAAGCCAGCAATCAACAGTCTAAAGTCTCAGGTCACAGATTACTTCTACAAATATTTTACTTTTAATTTTTACTCTTATACAGCCCCTGCAAATTTTCTGTCCATATTGTTGCGTGCTTAATCGCACAGAATCTCATAAATTCTCACTGAAAGCGTCTTCTTAATGTTGACTTTAGCATTATGTTAATGAGAACATAATAGAACTGCTCTCTTATAGTAACGTTGAGAGCAGAAGACCCCAATTTGTTAGCAAGCATCAAACAGTAGCAAACACATTCATCAATGGTGGACAGAAGAGCATAACAATCGTATCTCTATTTTCCTGATAGATATGGTAGATTGTACAACTATAGACTTTGATGTAGCCCCCAAGGTGTTCCAGAAACCCTCTTTCTTTGTAGATTCATAACAAAAAGTATTATCTTTTCCCACTTTAGTGACTTCTTTACGTGTCCTAGAAACAGTGTTAGAGGCCCAACTATTTTTTCATCACAATTTAAGCAGATATTTCACAGAACAGACCGTAATTACATGACATCAATTGATTCATATTTAAAATCTACTCAGGGGGCTTTCCTGGTGGCTCAGTGGTAAAGAATCCACCAGCCAAGGCAGGAGACATGGGTTCGATTCCTGGTTAAGGAAGATCCCCCCTGCAGAGCAACTAAGCCAATGTGTGCCATTATCTATTGAGCCTGTGCTCTCGAGTCCAGGAGCCACAATTACTGAACCCATGGGCTGTAACTGCTGAAGCCCCCAAGCCCTACAGCTCTGCAACAAAAGAAGCCACTGAAATAAAAAGTCCTCGCACTGCAACTACAGAGTAGCACCCGCTCGCCACTAGGGAAACGTCAACACGGTAATGAAGACCCAGTCAATCAAAAATAAAAATACATAAATAAAGTTATTTTAAAAAACCTACTCAGACCCCCTGTTTTATCTTGCCATACCTTGCCTGGAATTGCCCTTTTTTCTTTTTTTTTTTTTAGCCCATAAATTGTGATTCCTACCTAGTTCTAAGTTCAAGAAAGGTAATACAAAAAAGCAAGAAAATTAAAGAAACTCTACAAATCAAAAGTTAAGTCAATGATTTAAGTTTGTTACTCCCAGCAGTCTTAGAAACTGAATAAACTCCAAATAACTTAAAATATCAAATACAAAAAATAAAGTGAATCTTTCAGACGTTTGAGAGGTATGGAATAAGGCCCGATTAAAGCATATACCCAGGAAATAGACTTGATTTGATCTTTGCCTCAACCACTTGGTAACTGTGTGACCTTCATCTCTTTTTTTTTTCCAGTGGCCATAACTCCTAAATGAGTGCAGGAATGATGCCATCTTAAAAGGTGTGAGAAGTATGTTAATTTCTAAACATGAAGAACTTAGAAAATTGTTGTGCTGTGTTTAGTCCCTCAGTCATGTTTGATTCTTTGAAACCCCATGGACTGTAGCCCGCCAGGCTCCTTTGTCCATGGGGATACTCCAGGCAAGAATACTGGAGTGGGTTGTCATGCCCTCCTCCAGGGGATCTTCCCAACCCAGGTATTGAACCCAGGTCTCCTGCATTGCAGGAGAATTCTTTACCATTTGAGCCACCAGGAAAGCCCCAAAATATGGGAGTGGGTAGCCTATCTCTTCTCCAGTGGACCTTCCTGACCCAGGAATCGAACTGGGGTCTCCTTCATTGGAGGCAGAAAATTGCTGAGTATATTGTAAATAATACATATGAGTGTCATTATTATTCTTCCCTAATTTCATAGCTTGCGTTATCTAAATTAAAATTCCTAAATTTAAGATTTATTCTACACTGTTACTGCAAAATTTATATTGACAAAACAGGAAATATGGCTTTTTTAATGATATTATTCATATCTACATTACTATTCACACCCACAAATATTTAATGACCAGCACTTACTTTGAATTTTCCTTTTCGATACATTAGCTCTATGCATTCTTCTGATTTATCTGCTGTGTGATTAAAATACTGGGCAGTATTTCTTAGCATAAACTTTAATAATTCACTAACTACTAAAAAACATTTATTTTAGCTATTATACACAAAGTTTGATATATGACATTTGTGACACAAAATACAGGACTTATTTTGGTACTCAGGATTTCTAATCTGGCAGTGAATATACAAATTTTAATCAAATGACTGTTACATAAAGTAATACATTAAAAGGGACTACAGAAAAGGTACCAATGTGATTTTATCTTCATTGAGATGGTCATTCAGTTACAATGACATTTTAACATCCACAATATGTTTTTTCTGTTTTTCAAATTTAAATGCTTTTAATTCAAAAGTTTTCGTTATTTTTTTTAATAGTTGGTACACTTCTTTCAGTAAAGAAGTAATAATAATTATGTAACTTTATTACATTGTTAGCTTTGACTGCTAGGAAACAAAATATAGCAATGATGTCAATATTGATGGTTCAGTCATTTAAAAACTCTTTATGCCGATCCTTAAAAAGCTTGTACTTTTCTTTACATGTTTCCTTTATATATTTTTATTTTCTTTTATTACTTATTATATGATTCTTTTGTAAATCACCTAACATTCTTTATGGAACATGTTTGAAACTTTAAATATTCAATACTGACATTTAAAAAAATTCTTGTAGTTTCTTAAACTGTATTTTCTCTGTGTTCTCATAAAATCAAAATATAACTGCTTTAATGAAAAACATTACTGAAATGTTTGAAATCTGGATTTTTTCTACTAGAATTTGAATTTCACTTAAATAATTATTTATTAATTTACATATTCTCAGGGAACTATAATGAAGGGTAATACTAAGAGATAGTGGAATTTAACCTTGAGCTACTTATGATTTTAAAAGTTATTTAACAGATGATAAATGATGCATATGATTTGTGTGTTTTTTTCAATACTAACCTAAATTTGAATACAAAAGCCAAAGTTTATTCTATATCCTTTATACAGAATTAAGTACTAACTTTCAGTTTTCAATTTCCAATTATTTTATCATTAAAACCATTCCTGATTATTCAAACCTTAAAAAAATGCAAAAATTGTATTTAAAAAAAGGCCAGAGTTTACCAATGACTTTAGCTTTCAATAAAAATACCTGAATATATTGGCTTCTTACATGTCTCACTGAGGATGTAAATGCGTTGTCAGCACAAACCATGACAAGTTATATGCTCCTTTTGAGTTACACTCAGTGGTTCAGAAAAACTCTAAGACATGAGGATGAAGGCCAAGCACTCTCAACACTTATGAAGTCAGTAAATCCCATTATCAATCCTTATCCTTGAACATGTTTATGTACTGTTATGAAATGCTCATAGATTTTAAATGTGTGTCTACCATAACAAGCTTTTAAACTACTCTAAATGTGGCTTTGCTATAAAAACTCAATACTCAAGTACAGGATGTATTTATATCTCGTTAGGTTAAATATACGTACACAGACACACATTTTACAAATATATTTCCTCCATAGAGCAGATGTGTATAAAATCATGCTGCTAGACCAAAGTTAGAAATAACAGGAATTAAGGTAAAATCCATTCCTCCCACTCAAAAATGTCTTAATCCTAAATAACGAATTTCATATCAGGTGCTCAGGCCTCAGTTTTTGATCAGGTATTAGATTTAAAACTCTGTGATGTACATAAGTCAAAGACTAATAATATAGAGCTCTGTCACAAACTAGGGCATGGAAGTTGGGACAGTAATGTTCTAATTATACCCAGTATATTTTATTACTATGAATTAGGTTTGGCTGAATTTGACAGAAAACACAATTAATAGAAGGTGCACAATTTAGAAGCGTATTTCTCCCTCACAGGAAAATATGGAGGTAGGCAGTTTATAGTTGATAGAGTAGCCCTGCAGTTTCCTGTAGGCGGGCTTCTGACTTTCTTATCGATGATCCTAGATAGGACCCTCAAGTTTATGGCTCCAGAATCAATACCAGCCCTCACATTCATGCTCTGAGTATTAAGATAAAAGGAAAAAAGAAAAAAAAAAGCAGAGGTTCTGAAAGTATAACCTGAGGATGAGCAGATCAGTGTCACCAGAAACTTACAAGAAATGTACATTTTCAAGCCCCTCTCCAGACTTACTGAATCTGTAACTCTGGGATGATGCCCAGCTGTTTACAAGTCCTTTAAGTGATGCTGATATAGGCTAAATTTTAAAGACTACAGCTTTAAGGATAAAATCCAAGAAGTTGTACTTATCACTTTTCCTCACATTCTGTTGGCCAGTATTTAGTCAGATGGGTACATAGAGCTGAAAAGGAGAGAAGGAAAAGCAGTTGCTATTTTTAAGTAGTCACAAGCCTAGCTAAAACCAGGAATGCATTAATCTAAAAGGAGATAGAATAATGGCAAACATTACCAGCCTGTGTCACATAACTTTCTAAAGAAGGTGGAGGGACCATAACTAGAAAAAGTTGGAAATTTTTCTCCCAGAATACGTTCTACTTTCATTAAGGAAAAATATTTTTTATTAAAAACAGAATGCTATTTTTTGGGGTATTTATTGATTTTAATAGTATTTATCTTATGTTTTCAATTTTTAAATGATAAGCTAATTATAGGCAATGATGACCAATTTTGTCCCCATTTCAAAGATAAGAAAACTGAAATTCCCAAATTACAGACTTCTAATTCACGATCTCACACCTGGCTGGTCAGACTTAGAAATCAGGTTCTTTATCTTAAAGTCCTTTACCCTTTACACTGTTTCATATGTATTAAATGAGGGCTACACTCTTTATCTTTGATCCTTCAATACATTAGCTTTCCACTTTCTTCTTTTCACCCCAAATATATTTTTTCCTGCAAATAGTCCCTAAGAAAATGTTGAAGACTTTTTAAATGTGAAGGCTAAAATAATAGTTTATGTAGCAAGACTCAAAGAACTTTACAATTATACTACTAATCAGAATGAAATGCACTTGACATTTACCTCTATTTGTTGTTTATATTTCAATGATTGAAACATAAAAGAAGTAACCAGATTTTAATAACTGAGAAATGTTAATAACTCAAGATAAATAGCTGCCTAGCACTAATATTTCTAAACTTTGATTTAAAGTCAAACTAATGTGATAATGGAATCTTTAAGAGACTGGGACAAATGACGTTAAATTGGTGTTTGCTTGTTCTTCCATTTAAAAAACAAAAAATAGCTATTGTGACAGGAACTATAATGAGAATGGAAAGTGATTAAAAGTTCCTGCTTACTTTTGATATCGTGATCAGAATATTCAACTCTATTCAAGTCACTGATTCTCTTCTGTATAATTTTGGAAATATTTATTGCTAGAATTCTCATAAGAGAAAGTATCTAATGATTTGCTCCAGCGTTTTAGAATTTCCATGTGAAGACAACAAAAAATGTTATGCAGCTTACAAATATGAATATAAATGCAACTTAATCAACAGTGCACAGTGTTAACAGTAAGCATCTATTTTAGAATACAGAATGAAAGAAACTTTACTGAAAGGCTGAATCAGTTTATACATGGAAGTCTCTATATCCTGACAGGCATAGGTTTTCTAGTGCAGAATCAACAGTAGGAAGGTGATCCAGCCATGACCTGGCCAAGACCAGAAGGAAATTCTTTGCTTCTAACACGCTCTGTCTGGAATTCCATAGTTATTGACCAAAAAGAGCCATTTTCAATCTCAGAAATTTCCCTGACAAAGCCCACAGCTACGAAAATGAAACATTTGATATCTATACTTCTATAGGAAAGAATGTTCATAAAGGCATAAATAGATAACATAATTGTATAAAGTTCTGAGATTTAATCATCATTCATGATAAATGGGATAGAAATATTATATCCCTCTAGTAAAGAGAGGCAGGAGTAATTGATCATCTCTTGTACTCATGAAGTACAGAACACCCAATGATGACAATTATGGTACACCTGTAATATTTTGCTGAGCATATGTCAAAGATGTTATGTACATTATTTCATTTAGTCTACATTATACATATTTCAGGGATATCATTCCCCTTTTTTAGTCAGGAATAACAATTACAGAAATTTATTTTTAAAGTCATTAGTTAGTTTGATTGGATGGCTAGATAGCCACCAAAAATTTGTTAACACCTTTTTTGAAATTAGAGCTGCAGCTGGGAAGTATCAATTGTTATACAACCAGGGATTATATTTCTCAGTCTTCCTTTTTTTAGACAGGTAGATCTGTTGCCTAATTCTTGTCAATGAATAAAGGTGACTATGTCACTTCTAGGTCAAGATATTAAATATCTCTTACCCTGTCCACCAACTACATGATGAAGACTGTGAGGTCTTACAAGGAGGTATAGCTGTGAGCTGACAGGGGCCCAGGGCCCATGAATCATTCATGGTGGACATCTGTATTACACTTCCATAGCATTAAGCCACAGACATTAGGGATTTTTTTTTTCCATACTATAACTCTTAATATAGTCAGTAAGTAGTGAAACAAGAAACAAACCTAAATGTGTCTGATTCCAAGACCCTTGTTTGCCCTTATATGTTCTCCTGATATTCCTAGACAGGTTATGAATAGAACTGCTCAATATTATAATTTCTTCCATCAAGGAGTCACACTTTAAACTGTACAGAGCACCAGTAAAATTGGTAACCAGCTATTATATGACCTGAGAAGAGAAATTCTGTAACTCATCAAAGTAATGATAGTGATAGTGGAGGTGACAATCATCATCATCAACATCACGTTGAGTAACTGACTCAGACAACTGTGTCTACCAAATTCAGGAGGGAAAAAAAAAAAAAAAAAACAGACCACAAAATCTGTATTTAAGGGAAGATGCAAACACTATTTTTGCTTAGATCTAAACCTTGTCCTCCAAGACAGTTTATAGAAGTTGTGCATTTGAAAGTCAGGGAATGCTATCCATATACTGATGAAACTTAAACTGTGATCTCCGCTTGAATATCAATATTTGTCCATAAATTCATCTGCTGTCATCACGACCATTACATCAATGATATTTACAAATCTTAGCATATAATCACCACAAAATAAGACACACATACATTGCTAAATTAAAGAAAAAATTAATGTATAAGGATTTGTAAAAATAGTTATGTCTTTCCAGGAGAAAATCTATGTATTGTTTATTTAGTTACATGTGGGGATGCCATGCCTGCATGCTTAGTCGTGTCCAACTCTTTGTGTCTCTTTGGTCTGTAGCCCAACAGGCTCCTCTGTCCATGTCATTTTCCAGGCAAGAATATCTGTGTTCAGTGCAGTCACTCAGTAATGTCTGACTTTGCGACCCCATGTATCACAAAACGCCAGGCCTCCCTGTCCATCATCAACTCCCAGAGTTTAAGCAAACTCACATCTATCGAGCTGGTGATGCCATCCAACCATCTCATCCTCTGTTGTCCCCTTCTCCTCCCGCCTTCAATCTTTCCCAGCACCAGAGTCTTTACAAATGACTCAGTTCTTCACATCAGGTGGCCAAAGTATTGGAGTTTCAGCTTCAGCATCAGTCCTTCCAATGAATATCCAGGACAGATTTCCTTTAGGATAGACTGGATGGATCTCCTTGCTGTCCAAGGGACTCTCAAGAGTCTTCTCCAACATCACAGTTCAAAAGCATCAATTCTTCAGCACTCAGCTTTCTTTATAGTCCAACTCTCACATCCATACACGACTACTGCTTTGACTAGATGGACCTTTGTTGGGAAAGTAATGCCTCTGCTTTTTAATGTGCTGTCTAGGTTGCTCATAGCTTTTCTCCCAAGGAGCAAACATTTTTTAATTTAATGACTGAAGTCACAATATGCAGTGATTTTGGAGCCCAAGAAAATAAAGTCTGTCACTGTTTCCCCATCTATTTGCCATGAAGTGATGGGACCAGATGCCATGATCTTAGTTTTCTGAATGTTGAGCCGTAAGCTAACTTTTTCACTCTTCTGTTTCACTTTCACCAAGAGGTTCTTCAGTTCTTCTTTGCTTTCTGCCATAAGGGTGGTGTCATCTGCATATCTGAGGTTACTGATATTTCTCCTGGAAATCTTGATTCCAGCTTGTGCTTCATCTAGCCCAGCATTTCTCATGATGTACTCTGCATATAAATTAAATAAGCACAGTGACAATATACAGCCTTGATGTCCTCCTTTCCCTATTTGGATCCAGTCTCTTCCATGTCCAGTTCTAACTGTTGCTTCTTGACCTGCATACAAATTTCTCAAGAGGCAGGTCAGGTGGTCTGGTATTCCCTTCTCTTTCAGAATTTTCCACAGTTTATTGCGATCCACACAGTCAAAGGCTTTGGCATAGTCAACAAAGCAGAAATAGATGTTTTTCTGGAACTCTCTGGCTTTTTCGATGATCCAATGGCTGTTGGCAATTTGATCTCTGGTTCCTATGCCTTTTCTATATCCAGCTTGAACATCTGGAATTTCACGGTTCACACACTGTTAAAGCCTGGCTTGGAGAATTTTGAGCTTTACTTTGCTAGCCTGTGAGATGAGTGCAATTGTGTGGTAATATACCTGAATGGGTTGCCGCTTCCTTCTCCAATGGACCTTCCCGACCCAGGGATCAAACCCACATCTCCTGTGTCTCCTGCATTGCAGGTGGATTCTTTACCTGCTGATCCACTGGGGAAGCCCACATGTGGTGATGACTATGTGTTAAATTAAAAAAAAACAAAAACAAAAACTTGTTAACCAAATAATACATTAAATAACCTTTTTTATAGAAAGTATTCTTTATTCTAGTGATTTTCAATCCTTAAGAATTGACTGGGGTTGTTCTGTTCCCCCAGGTATATCATATAACTAACTCAGAAGGTACAGAGATAGAACCTGAGCATTTCTCATTTTTAAAGTTTCACATTTCTTTTTTTCAAAGTACCACAAGTGATGTTAAGACAACCAGACTGAAAGCCATCTTGACAGAAACAATAACATATAGCCCCATACAACTGAAATATTTATGTAATAATAAGTAGCTCACGTTCAGTGAGTGTGTAGTCTGTTCACACGAAGCAGAATATGGCCAAATTTTTCTTGTAATCTTAACAATAATTCTTTAATAAAGATATCAGCCTAATCTTACAGGATGAAAAACTGAAGGTTAGAGAGATTGAGTATATTTCCCAAGGTCATAAAATCAATAAACGTTAAAGTGCAGATTCATTGTTTTTCTCTTGGATACAGAAGCCTATGTTTTTAAACCTCTGTATGGAATTCTTATGCAACAGAATACAGATCGTTACATTCTGGCTCAATATAGTCAACTAGCTTAGATTTTTAGAGCAACATTAGCTCTAACTGGGGCTTTCCTGAAAACATGACCCAGTGCACACAGACTTAACACAGATGATTTTTTGGTTGGCTTTAAGGTTACTGATACTCTGATCCATAGTAGAATAGATCTTAACACTGTTGGTTTCAATTAGTTTAGGTAGCTCATTTTGGAAACAACGTACAGAGTGGAGGATGACAAAGACTACGACCTGTATTTCCCATATTTTGCTGGAAACACCAAGGGAAAAATTACTTTGTAAACCACTCTATTTTCTGAAAATTTATCAGGATAGGAAAGCACATAGGTCAACCTTCTTGAGACAGTGTCATTTAAGCCAGTGTTCCAATAAAATTGGAGATAAGTAGTTTTTTTAATTATACAGCTGTTGTAAAAATTAAATACAATAACACACATAAGTTGTGGCATATGGCTTTACCTGTGAAGTACTTTATGAATGTTACAGATTGCTATAACCATTAATGGCTATAGTCAGGTGTTATAAACACCTAGCTCTTTTAGTCTACAATACATAATTATTTTATATTTTTTTTGGTTCTAAAAGTACAATCTTTACAACTTCCCTGAATTCTATACTCCATAGAATATAACACAAACATTTTAAAAATAAATCTTGAATCTTTGAGTTTCTAGAAATTGTTTTTACTCGTGGTAATTTTGTTTAGCCAATGAGTCCATCATGAATCCTGACTTCAGGCACAAAATGTTTAAAACTGAGGTAATGACACCATTATCCAAGCTGAAACACAATACTTCAGCTTTATTTGTACTATATCAAAGAGAACATGGTAAACAGGTGTCTCCTTGGCAAAATGTAAACAAATTAAACGTGGGTCATATGAGGCAATAAATTAGAATTTGCTTTGTAGTTACTATAGATTGCTTTTCCCCTTCCATTTCTTGAATTTTCAAATCTTATTTGTGTTGCAATTTACACACTTACTGAGATGAATATATTGCTACACAATATAAATTGAGAGTTAAAGAAAATCACAATGTCTAACTACCCCTTTCTCTACACTGTAATGCCTGACAGGAGAAAAAAAGATGTGAATTTATAGCGTGATCTACAAGTAAATATATATAAATTCAAAGCCATAATTCACATAAAAGAATTTATAGTATTCCAGTTTTTTATTTCAAAGAGTTTCACAGCATTTGTTATAAAATATTCTGGTCAAAAAAGAGAATTAGTAACATTTCATTTTGAAATAAATGAACTAGCAAATAGCTTGTTTCAACTAAACTATGATAAATTCCCTATTCTGTTTTCTAGCATGAGGAGACTATAATAATTCTGTGAAAAAGGCCCTTGATGTCTCTCTATTAGGACATAAGATATGAATAGCAATTACAATAATTAAATATAATTACATTAAAATAATTAGCACTTAAACTATCAATTGCTGCTCTACTCAGCAATTAAACACACAGACAAAATTTCAATATAATTTATAATGCTCTGTTCCTTATTCAAGAAGTGGTGAAAATAATTTTCCTGTGTGTGTTCAATTAAACCTGCATTACATCAGTTTTACATCAGGTTTTGAAGCTAGTTAGGCCATAAAACTTGTGAGTTGCTCGACTTTCTAAGAGGTAATAGTTTGATGGGTTTCCAAATGCTTTGGAAAAGTCATTTTTCCACTTCTAGAGATTACTAAGGTGTAAGCTGGCCCTGCTATATAGTCTGTGACTAGGGACAAAAGATTTTTATACTATTTACATATCATAGGGTTCAAAGCTACTGATATTCAGATTCATAAAACACATCTAGAGAGTTTGTTTAAGGAGCTCCCTTTGAAACAATGTATGGGAAGAAAAAAAATGACAGACTTCTGAGAGCCTGAAATTCTCTCCATTGTGTAGAGAATATCAAGGGAAAACCTATTTTGCAGGAGCATCAGATTGTTGACATTTCACCACTAGAAGCTTCAGCGGATAAAAATTAAAAGAGAAAAATAAGCACCCTGACTCAGGTACTATTTCAATTTGTGAAAGTTATGTCATCAGTTGTTGGAAAAGTACACTGAAAAGACCATGTAATATTCAGCATCTCATTAAGAGGTTTGATATTTATTATTTTATTCTTTATTATGTAGTTGATTGACAATGTTGTGTTACTTTTTGCTGTATGGCCAAATGAATCAGTTATACACAAACATATACCCACTCTTTTTAGACTCCTTTCCCATCAGGTCATTACAGAGTATTGAGTAGAGTTTCCTGTGCTACATAACAGTTCCTTATTAGTTATCTATTTTATACACAGTAGTATCTATATGTCAACCCCAATGTGTCAATTTAGCCCTCTGCCTCCTTCCCCACCTTGGTAGCTGTGTTTTCTACACCTGTGACTTGTATCGTTTCTTTTTCAGACATGTAAGGGTCAGAGCTTATATTCAGCCAGCACTCACTGGTACAACCCTACAGGCTGTCAAAGTATGAAGTAGTCTCTATCAATTAGTAAACACCTGATATCCAAACTTCCTGAGTGGCTACTCTATACTGGTGTCTATCCTGATTTCCCTTGTCTAACCGTCTCCAAGTCTGGCAAGCAAATGTGGCACAAAAGAAGGTGCTGTGGATTCTGTTCTCGTCAAGCATCCATTCAGTGTCTTACTGCTTATAAGACATAGTGCGTGTGCCTTCAGACACAGCCTGTGCTAAGCCATCGGCATTCCTTTCCCCAAACTTCCTTAGTATAATATCTGGAGGTTGCTTTCAAGCTAGGATCTTTTCCCTGTGGAATGTTAAGCCAACCAAGCTTCAGTGGACTGAGCTGGTGTTTAGCATTTGGGGAAATCCAGGGACCCGCACGTTGAGAAGATGTCAGTGAGTGACAATCAAAACAAAAAGGGATGGTGTAAAAGCAGTTCTTTCCAAGGCAGGTACTGAGATCTAAGATGAAGAATAATTCAGAAGACCAGGGAGAGAGAAGAAACTGGAAGTGAAGTAGAGGCAGAGGGAATAAAAACATCAAGAGCAAAGTATGTTTCAGGGAATCTGTGTCACCAGGTAGGGAAATGCCAGAAACAACACTGACAGAAATGAAGCATGAAAGGACATTTAGACATATGGCTGGAGTTCAAGCATTCTTCTCCAGAGACCTGACCCGTGGACAACAGTACAGCTCATGGTGTCTCAGAACAAAGACAGAGAGACACAACGAAGGCCGAATAACCTTCTCATGTGCATAATCTTTGGCAAGTATTTGCCAAAATTAATTATCTAGCAAATTATGACTGAAATACCAGTACAGACTTTAGAATAACATAAACTTCAACCAAAATTCTAGACTTTCCACCTATCAATTCAGTGACCATAGCAAGTCGTTTATAACCTCTGAACATTTCTTCAACTGAAAAATATTTTAATGGGAGATGAGAATACAGATATTTTTAAATTGCTCTGGACTGTCAGCAGTCAATAAATAAAAGTTATGCTGATAATGATTGCATTGAATAGTAACGAGACTTTATCAGCAGAGTCCTCAATACCTTGCCAGTTAAAACATCTTTTCCACTGAGGGAATGAACATTGGTGAGTGTCTACTCACTACTACTTAGTATCTGACATGCTGCCCTTCTCAATTTCCAAAAATCCATCTCACCTAGAGCCAGAAAAATTCCTGCTCTTTTAAGCATCCAGGTCTTTTTTTATCCCTACAAGTTAGGCATTCCCAGAAAGAGTCATTAAATTTTTCTTTGGCAAAGAGTGGTGCCTGGATGGAAAGCAAGGTACTTTTGCATGGGCCACATCATGAAACGTAAGTCTATTTTTCTATTGCTATATTCAACATGTTTTTAAAGATCCCAAAAGCCTTGACTCCTATTTCTCCACTGATAATCCCATAATACTTAATTGCTCTAAAAACAATTTTAATAATATGCAATTAGATGATAGGCTAAAATTGAAACTTTAAAAAATGCTATAAATTATAGATTAGTATATTTTTAGATAAAATTTATAATTTATTAAAATTTATTCATCACAATAATAAGAAATTCTCCATGTACAAAATGTTTGGATTTTTCCCTATGGTATAAATTTATTGAATAATTATTATTTAACTAGATATTTAAATTTTTATGATGTTTGAAATATTACATAGTAATATGAAATATACATAAATAGAAATATAAATAGTAAAATATAACCAATGAATGTTAAGAAGTAATCGTCAACATGTATTAATATATATCTGTCTGTCTGTCCACATGAAAGTGCATATATTTATGCTTTCTGGTAAGCCTTGCAACTGAATACACTTTCCACTTTCTTAGTTTGTCATGTAGAAAGTAGGAAAACCATAACTTTAATACTGTAAAAATACACTAAATATTTGATACACTGTAGAGAAAAATATATAATACTTGTCTTGCTTTAAAACTCAATGTTTTAAAAAAGTAAATAAATTTCAAAATCTTTTTTTTTTAGTAAGTACAAAACACGTTTGGCATATACAGACACACCTCAGAGATATTCCAAGTTCCAGATGACAGCAGTAAAGCAAGTCACACGCACTTTTTTGTTTTCCCAGTGCAGATAAAATCTGTATTTATACTATACTGTACTCTTGTGTACAACAGCATTATGTCTTAAAAAACAATGTATATGCCTTTCAGCTCAGCTCAGTTCAGTGGCTCAGCCACATCTGACTCTTTGTGACCCCATGGACTGCAGCACGCCAGGCTTCCCTGTCCATCACCAACTCCCGGAGCTTACTCAAACTCCTGTCCATTGAGTCAGTGATGCCATTTAACCATCTCATCCTCTGTCATCCCCTTCTCCTCCTGCCTTCAATCCCTCCCTGCATCAGGGTCTTTTCCAATGAGTCAGTTCTTTGCATCAGGTGGCCAATGTATTGGAGTTTCAGCTTCAGTATATACCTTAATGAAGACTTATTTTATTGCTAAAAATGCCAACCATAATCTGAGTCTTTACCAAGTATAATGCTTTTGCAATAGTAATATCATAGATCACTAATTAGAGGTCACTATAATAAATAATAATGAAAAAGTTGGAAATATTGTGAGAATTACCAAAATGTCACAGAGTAAGCAAATATTGTTGGAAAAATGGTATGGACAGACTTATTTGATGCAGGAGGATTGCTAAAAACCTTCAATTTGTAAAAAAAAAAAAAAAAAAAAAGCTGTATCTGTGAAGCACAGCAAAGCAAAGTGCAGCAAGATGAGCTACGCCTGTGACTAAAGTACAGTTGAATATATATCCGGAAAGAGATGAGGTCTTTGTTACACAGATTTCAGCATGAAGACGTATACAGCTGTAGACTTTAACAGAGTAATTACATATTGATTTTGTATTAATCCAATAATTTCCAGAGAGTGTTAAAATAATTTTAATTTATGTTGTCATTATATAAATAAGTAGCTCTCAAATGGGAATTTTAAATGTTATCCCCTCAACTTCAAAGACAGGAGTTCATGATTTATTTTATTGTTATGAGAGAAATACACTCAGTCTAACTAAAAAGAGATGAAAAGTATTTTAAGAAATAAAAATCAAATCAAAGCTCAATTTTGTTTCTGAGTCCTATAATAAATAGTAAAGTGCAAATGAAATAGAAAGAAAAGAATTATGCAGTAACACTTAACTCATACTATCAACTTATTTTATCTGACTTTGTATAGAAATTTATTTTTGATAACATTCTTATGATATATAAATGAAATGTGAACTGTGAAAGGTATTATGTTAGGTTAAAAAACAAGCTGCTTTGATGTCTGATTCATATAAAGCATATATCACCAAGCACTAGATACTCTTCAGTACCCCCAAAGTGACTTGCTTAAGGCCATGCCCAGCCATTTTATCAGAGAATCACTGTGCATGAACATGCTGGCCACATGTTATATCACTTGTGTTTATAGCAGCAACACTTCAATTTTGATGTAAATTTTATAATTCAGTTTGTCAATGTTCTTTATTTATTTTTTTTTTTTTTACTTTATTTTTTTTTTTTAATTTTTATTATTATTATTTTTTTTTTTTCCAGTGGGTTTTGTCATACATTGATATGAATCAGCCATGGATTTACATGTATTCCCAATCCCGATCCCCCCTCCCACCTCCCTCTCCACCCGATTCCTCTGGGTCTTCCCAGTGCACCAGGCCGGAGCACTTGTCTCGTGCATCCCACCTGGGCTGGTGATCTGTTTCACCATAGATAGTATACATGCTGTTCTTTTGAAATATCCCACCCTCACATTCTCCCACAAAGTTCAAAAGTCTGTTCTGTATTTCTGTGTCTCTTTTTCTGTTCTGCATATAGGGTTATCGTTATCACCTTTCTAAATTCCATATACATGTGTCAGTATGCTGTAATGTTCTTTATCTTTCTGGCTTACTTCACTCTGTATAAGGGGCTCCAGCTTCATCCATCTCATTAGGACTGGTTCAAATGAATTCTTTTTAATGGCTGAGTAATATTCCATGGTGTATATGTACCACAGCTTCCTTATCCATTCATCTGCTGATGGGCATCTAGGTTGCTTCCATGTCCTGGCTATTATAAACAGTGCTGCGATGAACATTGGGGTGCACGTGTCTCTTTCAGATCTGGTTTCCTCAGTGTGTATGCCCAGAAGTGGGATTGCTGGGTCATATGGCAGTTCTATTTCCAGTTTTTTAAGAAATCTCCACACTGTTTTCCATAGCGGCTGTACTAGTTTGCATTCCCACCAACAGTGTAAGAGGGTTCCCTTTTCTCCACACCCTCTCCAGCATTTATTGCTTGTAGACTTTTGGATAGCAGCCATCCTGACTGGCGTGTAATGGTACCTCATTGTGGTTTTGATTTGCATTTCTCTAATAATGAGTGATGTTGAGCATCTTTTCATGTGTTTGTTAGCCATCTGTATGTCTTCCTTGGAGAAATGTCTGTTTAGTTCTTTGGCCCATTTTTTGATTGGGTCATTTATTTTTCTGGAATTGAGCTGCAGGAGTTGCTTGTATATTTTTGAGATTAGTCCTTTGTCTGTTTCTTCATTTGCTATTATTTTCTCCCAATCTGAGGGCTGTCTTTTCACCTTACTTATAGTTTCCTTTGTAGTGCAAAAGCTTTTAAGTTTCATTAGGTCCCATTTGTTTAGTTTTGCTTTTATTTCCAATATTCTGGGAGGTGGGTCATAGAGGATCTTGCTTTGATTTATGTCGGAGAGTGTTTTGCCTATGTTCTCCTCTAGGAGTTTTATAGTTTCTGGTCTTACATTTAGATCTTTAATCCATTTTGAGTTTATTTTTGTGTATGGTGTTAGAAAGTGTTCTAGTTTCATTCTTTTACAAGTGGTTGACCAGTTTTCCCAGCACCACTTGTTAAAGAGGTTGTCTTTTTTCCATTGTATATCCTTGCCTCCTTTGTCAAAGATAAGGTGTCCATAGGTTCGTGGATTTATCTCTGGGCTTTCTATTCTGTTCCATTGATCTATATTTCTGTCTTTGTGCCAGTACCATACTGTCTTGATGACTGTGGCTTTGTAGTAGAGTCTGAAGTCAGGCAGGTTGATTCCTCCAGTTCCATTCTTCTTTCTCAAGATTACTTTGGCTATTCGAGGTTTTTTGTATTTCCATACAAATTGTGAAATTCTTTGGTCTAGTTCTGTGAAAAATACCGTTGGTAGCTTGATAGGGATTGCATTGAATCTATAGACTGCTTTGGGTAGAATAGCCATTTTGACAATATTAATTCTTCCAATCCATGAACACGGTATGTTTCTCCATCTGTTTGTGTCCTCTTTGATTTCTTTCATCAGTGTTTTATAGTTTTCTATGTATAGGTCCTTTGTTTCTTTAGGTAGATATACTCCTAAGTATTTTATTCTTTTTGTTGCAATGGTGAATGGTATTGTTTCCTTAATTTCTCTGTCTGTTTTTTCATTGTTAGTATATAGGAATGCAAGGGATTTCTGTGTGTTAATTTTATATCCTGCAACTTTACTATATTCATTGATTAGCTCTAGTAATTTTCTGGTAGAATCTTTAGGGTTTTCTATGTAGAGGATCATGTCATCTGCAAACAGTGAGAGTTTTACTTCTTCTTTTCCTATCTGGATTCCTTTTACTTCTTTTTCTGCTCTGATTGCTGTGGCCAGCACTTCCAACACTATGTTGAATAGTAGTGGTGAGAGTGGGCACCCTTGTCTTGTTCCTGATTTCAGGGGAAATGCCTTCAATTTTTCACCATTGAGGGTGATGCTTGCTGTGGGTTTGTCATATATAGCTTTTATTATGTTGAGGTATGTTCCTTCTATTCCCGCTTTTTGGAGAGTTTTAATCATAAATGAGTGTTGAATTTTGTCAAAGGCTTTCTCTGCATCTATTGAGATAATCATATGGTTTTTATCTTTCAATTTGTTAATGTGGTGTATTACATTGATTGATTTGCGGATATTAAAGAATCCTTGCATTCCTGGGATAAAGCCCACTTGGTCGTGGTGTATGATTTTTTTAATATGTTGTTGGATTCTGTTTGCTAGAATTTTGTTAAGGATTTTTGCATCTATGTTCATCAGTGATATTGGCCTGTAGTTTTCTTTTTTTGTGGCATCTTTGTCTGGTTTTGGAATTAGGGTGATGGTGGCCTCATAGAATGAGTTTGGAAGCTTACCTTCTTCTGCAATTTTCTGGAAGAGTTTGAGTAAGATAGGTGTTAGCTCTTCTCTAAATTTTTGGTAGAATTCAGCTGTGAAGCCATCTGGTCCTGGGCTTTTGTTTGCTGGAAGATTTTTGATGACAGTTTCGATTTCCTTGCTTGTGATGGGTCTGTTAAGATCTTCTATTTCTTCCTGGTTCAGTTTTGGAAAGTTATACTTTTCTAAGAATTTGTCCATTTCATCCAAGTTGTCCATTTTATTGGCATAGAGCTGCTGGTAGTAGTCTCTTATGATCCTTTGTATTTCAGTGTTGTCTGTTGTGATCTCTCCATTTTCATTTCTAATTTTGTTAATTTGGTTTTTCTCTCTTTGTTTCTTAATGAGTCTTGCTAATGGTTTGTCAATTTTGTTTATTTTTTCACACTTGCTGCTTTATACATGTGTGAATTTCATATCTAATTCATAAATGTTTTAAAACAGTGTTTTTGTATTTTTCAAATATTAAAAGCAATATGATATCATTATTGAAAATTGGAAATACCATATAATGTGAAATAAATCACATACATCCCAATACACAAAGATAAATACCTAATAATGTGATAAATTTTCTTTCAGAATTTTTGATGCAAATTTTCAAATACCATTCTAGGAAAACAAAACAAAATGACAGCAAAACACTCCATTTTTAATAAAAATAATAGGTGCAAAACAACAGAAAAACTCCTTCAGTTTTTTAAAATAATAGGGTTATTTAAAAAAATAAAATAAAATAATAGGGTTATTTTTGAAGTCTATTTTTCATCTTATAGTGTAATTATAACTATGATAGTATATAGTGTATAAGTCTATGCATTTTGTCACAAATGCTCAAAATAATAAATGTATACACATGTGCAATTTGTATACAATTCAGTTCAGTCACTCAGTCATGTCCAACTTTTTGCGACCCCCATGGACTGCAGCACACCAGGCTTCCCTGTCCATCACCAACTCCCAGAGCTTGCCCAAACTCATGTCCATAGTGTCAGTGATGCCATCCAACCATCTCATCCTCTGCCGTCCCCTTCTCCTCCTGCCTTCAATCTTTCCCAGCATCAGGTTCTTTTCTAATGAGTCAGTTCTTCTCATTCTGTAGCCAGAGTATTGGAGCTTCAGTTTCAGTCCTTCCAATGAATATTCAGGATTGATTTCCTTTAGGATTGACTGGTTTGATCTCCTCTGTATATAAGCATACTGTAATACTCTTAAGGGCTTCTCTGGTGGCTCAGTAATAAAGAATCTGCCTGCCAATGCAGGAGATGCAGTTTGATCCCTGGTTCGGTAAGATCCACCAGAGAAGGAAATGGCAACTCAGTCCAGTGTTCTTGCCTAGGAAATCCCATGAAAAGAGGAGACTGGCGGGCTACACAGAGTCCATAGGGTCTCAAAAAGCGTGGGACATGACTTAGTGACTAAACAACAACAATAAATGTCATACACTCTATTCTATAGACCTAGTAATTTGTATTCTTATTACTATTCCATATTTTATAAAATCCTGAGTTTAAGTTCATTATACACCATCTTTAAATATTCTCCTCCTGATGCCTTTTTTATAAACAGTGATAGAACCAATTTTGGAGCGTTCTCTGGCTTTAAATGAGGGGAACTACTTCTTTCCAAGGTCAGTTTTGTTTGGAAAATAGACTCATTACCAAAAATACAGCAGTAAATGAAATGACTTTCATATCCTGCCACTGATTTACAAACACACACACACACACACATACACACACACACACACAGCTGTAGCAGCTTGAGGTGCAAAGTTATCACATCCAGTATCACACAGTTTAGAAGATTACATTATTTCACTAATTGCAATGTTAACATGGATACACACCAAAGACCTTATTATCTTTAAAATATGGCTTATAATAAGCACTGGTAAGTTAATGAATTTACCCACTGTAATAAGAAGGGAACAATACAATTTGCTACCCATTATACACCGGGAGTTGGTGATGGACAGGGAGGCCTGGCATGCTGTGATTCAAGGGGTCGCAAAGAGTTGGACACAACTGAGTGACTGAACTGAACTGAACTGATACATGGGGTCATTTAAAGTATATTTTTCATAGTAATAAATATTAAGCTGAAAAATCTTTTGCATTCACTCAAGAATGGAAAAGTATGTTAAAGTGCCATAGATTTTCAAAAAGCTATGCATGTCACTATTGCCTTTAAAAGTGTGGCACAATATTCCAAGTCCCATAACATTTTAAATTATTGTAGTAAAGAAAAAAAAAAGACTGACAAAAGTCAAATTTTAAATGGAAAATTAGAAAAAACTATTGGGAACAGGTAATATCTCACTACTCAGTTCTCCTAACATACATATCAATATAAATATCATCTTTATTTTTAAATAAAAAAATTATAGCAGCAAAAAACTAGATGTAAAACATCATATATGTCATACTCCATATATTAAAATTCTATTTTGCCCTTTTGATTCTGTATAATTTAAGCCTCTGAGAATTGCTTTCATTTCACCCCCTCTAAACTAACTAATGCAATTCCCATGTTTTGCCCTGAGACTGCAGACTGTTCTAATTGGTGGAGAAATAAATACCAAAAATTAAGAAATAGTACATCATAAAACACATTCTGATAACATGATATATTGA